>NC_133620.1:440351689-440951689 GCF_048593235.1 Sminthopsis crassicaudata
CTTGAGTGCTTCTCCAAAATAATCTCACAAAACTGATAACCCAAGTATTATTAGCTCCATTGTATGTATGAGGAAACTCAGTCTGAGAGGTTATGATTGGCTGATCACACAATTGAGTGTTTTAATTAGCATTTGAACC
The DNA here is from genome assembly GCF_048593235.1 of Sminthopsis crassicaudata. Taxonomy (NCBI): domain Eukaryota; kingdom Metazoa; phylum Chordata; class Mammalia; order Dasyuromorphia; family Dasyuridae; genus Sminthopsis; species Sminthopsis crassicaudata. The sequence continues at coordinate 440,351,829 of NC_133620.1, forward strand.
CAGATGTCCTGACTCCAAAGAGTAACTACTTGGCACAGGGGATAAATGATCCGGAGGACCTGGAGTCCAGGAAGACTCATCTTCCTGAGTTCAAATCTGGCCTCAGACACATACTAACTGTGTGACCTTGGGCAAGCCGCTTAACTCTGTTTGCCTCAGTTTCCCCAATTGTTAGATGGGCCAGAGAAGAAAATGGCAAATTACTCTGGTTATTGAACATGACTAAAAAGCACTTGATTTTTCTACTATTATCTGGTGTTATACATCTTTAGTGATGGAATTTCAGCACCTTGATGGGGTGGGGAGCCAATTGGGTAAAGTATCTAGCTCACTCATATCACTCTGTGGCTCTCCCCTGCCCAGTTTTTCTGTAGATTTGTAGCCACCAACGGCTGCCTGGCTCTCCCTCTCCCTCTTAGCAAGTGGGGTACAAAAACAGGCAAGCAAGACAATCCCTACCTTCAGAGAGCTTTCATTTTAATATTTTAAAAAATAGTATGTTAAGAGTAGCTCAAAAAGGATTTAGGGAAGACAAAGGGTAATGGGAAAATCACAAAGAAAGATGTCTGGAGAGAATCCATGCTTGAGTGGGGTGAAAGATGATTAGACCATTTTCTAAAGGTGCTGGAGATGGAATCATCAATGAAGAAAGGAAAGTTCAGGGAAGCAGTAAGATTGATGAAAAAGGAGAAGGGTTTCAGAAGGAATCCAGGACTGAGTGAAGTGAAAGTAACATGGCTGGGAAAGGGAGAATTCCTTGGAGTATTTCAGCATCACGTACTCTTCTGGTCCAAATTTCCTTTGCAATTACTATTCCAGGGCTATCTTCAGGCCAGTGTTGATGGTGGTCCCACTTGATGCTTTGATATATTCTTAGCTGCATTTGAGAGCTAGGATGAGAGTAGGATGGAAAGGTCATGAAATTTCTCCCTATCAGCTGTTGCAAAGTTTTGTCCTACTTAACCTGCTATAAAGAATATAAAGATTTCCAAAACCAAAAGAAAATGTTCCCCTGTAGCTATAAGTCCTATTTTGTAAGCACTCTGCTGGCTTCCCAGTCCATAGGCAATAGCTAAAGCTCCTGAGAAAGTGGAGATGAGAAATACCAGTTCTAGGAGCCCAACAGAAAGCCAAGGGGCTGTTAATCTGTGATGGGGTTGGTCCTCCTGCTAGAGGAACAAAGGCTGCATCTGCAGGCCTTGTGCCCTGGAAGTGGCAGGGACTGGAAGAATTCCCAGGAAAAAAATTCTCCTAGCAAATTCATCAACTAAAAGACAGAGTCCCTGGGGAAGATGGGAAGCAAGAGAATTTAGGAGAATTATGGGAGAAGAGAAAGCTGTCCTTGGAGGGAGTATGTTCTGATAGCTTTCACTCTGCATCTGAATATACAGAGACCTGCAAGGGATAAGCCCAAATGATCCTCTTCTGGGAAAGATAAGTGAATGATAGCAGACATCCCCCTAGACAGCGATCAAAGAAATGGATGAAGGAATGTCAGAGACTTGTATTTAAGGACTCTCCCTGACACATTCTTTCCATACATCTCTGGGGGAATCATTTATCTTGTCAATGGCATCCTCTTGACCTGATTTAAGGGACATCACAGTAAAGACAGCTTATTACAGGGCAACTAGATGGTAGTATTGGGCCTGGAGTCAGGAAGCCTCATTTTCCTGAGTTCAAATCTGGCTTCAGTCACTTACTGTGTGACCCTGGGCAAGTCACTTAACTCCATTTGCCTCAGTTTCCTCATCTGTCAAATGAGCTAGAGAAGGAAATGTCTTCATTATCTCTGCCAGTGTATCTTTCCCCAAGAAAACCCCAAATGAGGTCGTGAAGCATCAAACACCTTTGAACAGCAACTTCTTGATGAAATTTAAAAGCAATGGACCTGAGTTTGAGTTCAAATTATTTGCTAAGTGTGTGACTTTTAAAAAGTAGCTTCATTTTCTGAGCCACAATTGTTGCAAAGAATTAAATAAGGCAATAGAGTGAAAGAAGACCAGGTTTGAGAAAAATCTGAGCTTGAAAACTGGCCTTGCTATTTATTGCTTATGTGATCCTGGGCAAGAAATCTGTCTGAATCTCAGTGTCCTTTTTTGTAAAATTAAAGAGGTTGAATTAGATGAGTCCTACAGTTCCTTCTGGGTCTATTATCTCGATGTGCATGAGAAGTGTTTTGTGACCATACAGTATATAAATTTAGCCTGTTATTAGTTTTATTATCATTATTAGAAGAGTGCAGAGAAGGCTTCCATGCATTCATATTTATTTCAATTTTATTTTATTATTTCAGCTTTATTACTTGGGTTTAAGGCAATACCCTTCAACGGTTTAATGGAAAGTTCACTGGACCAAGAGTCAGAAGACCATGTTTCTTGATTCAGTTGGGTCCCTAACTAGCAATGTGATATTGAACAAGTAACTCGATGCCCCTGGGCCACTGATTTCTCAACTCTAAAGCAAGAAGGGCTAAGACTAGAGTCCCAACAGATCCCTTCCAGTTAGCAATGGATCATTCTGTTTTCTTTTGTCAGGACCTTTAATTTCATTGATAATGGAAATGTCTCACTAGAAGTTTAACAGTTGTCAGGGCTCAGAGTTATAGTGGATAAGTGTCAGAGACTAGACACGAATCCAACTCTAAAGCCAGCTCTCTGTTGACTAAGCCTCAGATCCAGGACAGAATGATTTCTCCCAAAATGCAAATTTCCCTAAGATGTGGTGACACAACATACTATTTTCAGTTAATAGCCTCAAAGTACAGGGGAATGAACACTGAACTTGGAATCCAAAGACCAGAATTCAATTACAAAGCTTCAGTTTCTTTATTCATAATATTTTTACTACTTCTTGGAACAATCTCTTCAAGGCCACTTCCCCAACTTCTCACTCTAATTGTTGGTTTAGTTCTCTGAAAGATCATCTTTAAGAATTGATGGAGTTTCTTGTTCTGAAAATTACAAGCCCCCACTGGTGTGCTTCCCATTAATTTTCAGTCAGACTTAACAGTTAAAAAGGGTACTGACTGATTAAGCATAGCATGAACAATTGTTATAGAAAAAGTCCTCTCAAAAATAGGGATGTACAGAGAGAGGACTATGGGAACCGAGTGTGGACCACAACATAGCATTTTCGCTCTTTCTGTTATTGTTTGCTTGCATTTTTGTTTTCCTTGTCAAGTTTTTTTTTCTTTCTAGATCTGATTTTTCTCGTGCAAGATAACTACATAAGTATGTATGTAATATTATATATTTTATATATATATATATATTGGATTTAACATATATTTTAACATATTTAACATTTTTAGACTACCTGCCTCTAGGGGAGGGGATGGGGGGGAAGGAGGGGAAAATTTGGAACAGAAGGTTTTACAAGGGTCAATGTTGAAAGATTACCCATGCATATGTATTGTAAATAAAAAGCTATCTCCTTTTCACATATAAGGTCTCCGAGGAGAATGAGCTCATAACTACAGTAAAAGGCACAAGTGTAAGAAATCTTAGTGATAAAGGGATCACTTATACCTTTTGGTTACTTGAAATATTTTTCTCCCTTAATCTACTCCAAGACTTTCATTTTATAAAAGAAGAAAGTACTAAATGAAGGAAGGGAGGAAACAAGAAAAGAAGGAAGAAAATAAGGAAGGAAGGAGGGAAGGAAGAAAATATTCATTTATTAAGTACCTACTAAGTGCTATATAAATTACCTTATTTTACCCTCATGATAACTGAGAGGTAGATATTATTATCCCTATTTTGCAATTGAGAAAACTGAAATAAACAGAGGCAAATAACTTGTCCAGAGTCATATATGTAGTAAAATATCTGAAGCCAGATTTGAATTCAGTTCTTCTGACTTGGGAGCAGCTAAATGGATAGAGTCTTGAAGTTAAGAAGACTCATCTTTCTGAATTTAAATCCAACCTCAGACACTTATAACTATGTGACACCTAATCCTGTTTGCTTCAGTTTCCTAATCTGTAAAATGATGTGGAGAAATAAATGGCAAACCACTTCAGTGTCTTTGCCAAGAAAACCCCAAAATGGAGTCACAAAGAGTTGGACAGGACTGAAATGAGTGGATAATAACTTCTACTCTCTAGGCCCAGCTATGCACGGCACACCAATTTCCAAAAACTGATGCTTAAACACCTGCCTTGCCTAAGGTTAGAAGAATGGTAAATAATAGAACTGAGATTTGAGCTCAAATTTTCTAAATTAAATGCTTTTTTTCTCTGTACCACACAGTGCCTTGGACATAATAGGAATTAATAAGTGTTTTCATATCAAGCTGAAGGAAAATCTTTATTTCTCTGCCTTAAGGCCCTGTTCCAAGAGCATAGTGGTAAATATCTAACAACCACCTCTCCTTAAAAAAAAAAAAAAAAAAAAAGAAGAAAATATACAAATGACTTTCAAGTTTAATCAGCATTACCATTTTCCTCATTGCTTTCTTAAATCTAGAAAATCAACAAAACATTAAATAAGCCCTCATTTGTAGCATTTGCCAACTTCCAAGGTATAAATAAATGTTCACACTGAAAACTGAACAATGACTCTAGAGAGCCTGGCTCTAGCACAACCCTGAGACTATGCTGTTTGACATTTTTTAAAGGAATTAAAGTATTGATAACAGGTTTTTTTTGTTTTTGTTTTATTAAATAGCACAAAACTGGAAGGGATTGTTTATATAAAGTTCTTGAAGACAACCTAGAGAATGGCCAAATCAAATAAAATTTTGAAGGAATAAAGGTAATGACCCATACTTTGGCAAAAAAAAAAAAAAAAAAAAAAAGCAAAACCCAACTACATAATAGATATAAAATCAGGCAATGTTTGTTTTGTTTTGTTTTTATTCATTTTTCCAAATTATCCTCTCCCTCCCTCCACTCCCTCCCCCCGATGGCAGGTAATCCCATACATTTTACATGTGTTACAATATAACCTAGATACAATATATGTGTGTAAATACCTTTTTCTTGTTGCCCATTAATTATTAGCAGGAAATGTTTTTTGTGAAAAATCTCTGAGGGTTTTAAAAGTCAGGCACTGACTGAGTTTGACTTAAGGTGTAATTGATGTTTTTGTGAATTATGAGAAACTATAATGATTCACAAAAGAAAGAAAGAAAATGAAAATCTAGTTTCTGTTTAGAAAGTATGTGCTTATTTAAATTTTCATTTAAGGTAAACCCCAAAAAAAAAGTGCTCCCCTGCACATCACTTTATATCTATTTTGCTTCTGCTTATCTGTGCACATATTTTCCCTCATTTGAATGTCAACTGCTTTACTAGTGTCAACTCCAGTGCTCAGCATAGTTCCTGACAATGTTTGCTGATTGGCTGACCAATCATACCTCCTATTTTATCTGTCAGGGTATTCTTGGTATGGCAATTCTCTGATGCAGATGCAGAAACTTAAAAACTTAGAGTTACTAGAGAATTAGTTAACAAGTTAAATGATTTATTTGGCCCTACATCAGTATGTGGTAGAAGTAAAACTTCTCTCTAAAGTCCCATTTGGTCTTCTATCACCTTTGCCACTCTGCTTTTCAGGAAGGGCAGGGGAATTCTTTATTAAGTGACATTTAAGAAGCCTTCATATACAGAGATAACAACATGATCCTCACAACAAAGTTGAGGAGTAATATTATCCCTATTTTACAGATGAAAAAAAAAAAAAAAACTGAGGCCCAAAAAGGTTAAATGACTTTTCTAAAATTTCACTGCTTGTAATGGTAGAACAATGACTTAAATCCAGCTCTTTAAACACCAAATCCAGTGCTGTATCATTCCTACTATGTCAGGAAGGAAGGAAGGAAGAAAGAAAGAAAGAAAGAAAGAAAGAAAGAAAGAAAGAAAGAAAGAAAGAAAGAAAGAAAGAAAGAAAGAAAGAAAGAAAGAAAGAAAGAAAGAAAGAAAGAAAGAAAGAAAGAAAGAAAGAAAGAAGGAAGAAGAAGGAAGGAAGGAAGGAAGGAAGGAAGGAAGGAAGGAAGGAAGGAAGGAAGGAAGGAAGGAAGGAAGGAAGGAAGGAAGGAAGGAAGGAAGGAAGGAAGGAAGGAAGGAAAGAAAGAGAGAAAGAGAGAAAGAAAGAGAGAAAGAGAGAGGGGGAGGGAGGAAGGGAGGAAGGAAGGAAGGAAGGGAGAAAGAAAAAGAGAAAGAAAGAAAGAAAAAGAGAAAGAAAGAAAGAAAGAAAGGGAAAAAGAAAAAGAGAAAGAAAGAAAGAAAGAAAGAGAGAGAGAGAGAAAGAGAGAAAGAGAGAAAGAACCAAAGAGAGAAAGAGAGAAAGAAAGAAAGAAAGAGAAAGAGAAAGAAAGAGAGAGAGAAAGAAAGAGAGAGAGAAAGAGAGAGGGGGGAGGGAGGAAGGGAGGGAGAAAGAAAAAGAGAAAGAAAGAAAGAGAGAAAGAAAAAGAGAAAGAAAGCGAGAAAGGAAGGAAGGAAGGAAGAAAAAGAGAAAGAAAGAAAAAGAGAAAGAGAAAAAGAGAAAGAAAGGAAGGAAGAATAAAGAAAGAAAAAAGACAAAAGATGGAAAAGAAAGGAAAAATAAAAAGAATGAAGGAGGGAGGGGAAAAGGGAGAAAGAGAAAAAGAGAGAGAGAATTTGAAGAAAGAGAGAGAATTCGCTGAATGAGTTAGGCAACCAGTCTGTGTCCTTAATGTAGAGGTTACTATAGGTTATTAAACACTGCTTTTCCCTTTCTAGGAGCAGTTAGCTTTCCCTTTCCTTAGCTGGTGAAGGGTCCTTCTCCTTAGCACTCCAAATGTGGAAAATTGTGGAGAGTTCACCAAAAAGGAAAAGTGAGTGAGAAGATAAGAAATTTAAATGGTCTGTCAACTCTTCTGCACCCACACATTCTTTAACACCTTCAGAGATAACCAAGGCTGCTGCACACATACACAGCTATCAGCCTTGAGGGAGGAGGCTTTAGCAGAAAGACGGAGAGGAGAAAGAAAAGAGAAAGGAAGGAGTAGAGTGAGACAGCTGTAAGAAAAGTGAGAATATTAAAGTGTGAAAAAGAGAAAAGAAACAAAAACAGTGAAAAACAAGAAGAGAGAAGAAAAGAGACAAAATACAAGAGTGCAATTCTTCATGGGGTGCCTTGCATGCTCCTCTATAATATAGCCCTTTTCACAGGACATGGGTCACTGACACTCTGGGCTAGTTTGCGCAATCCAGTGGTAGTTTGGGATTCCCAGACAAAAGACTCTCATCCTGCAGCTATGTTTTAGATTCTCTTGGGGTACGAGGGCAACCCTGTTGTAAAGAGAATACGGTCCTTCTAATTATTATTGTAGCAGTGGTCATTTATAATGATGACATCATTAACTATTCAATATAAAACATTTATTTAATAATAAAGTCAACATAATTGATATATCACTTACCTAACATAAGAAAATGCAGAGATAATTAATCCATTGTGGTCAGCCCATAAACCAAATGTACTCTCCCACCAATGCAATTATCTATAGGAAAAAGTGGGCACCTATGTAGAAAAACCTAATAGGGAATCATATGAGTTAGGATAATTCAGATGCTCAGGATAAGTTGTGATTCTAATCTTAAGTCCTGGACCTTCCAGCATTTCTTCGTAAACAATCTATACCAGGCAACAATACTTGTCCAATAAATATTCATTTTTTGTTCTATTATCATGACAAGCAGTTCTCATAAGCCGGAGAACTGAAATACTCCATAGGTTGATCCTTTGGGCAACATAGACCAGATAAACCAGCTCACTAGTTCTATATTATCCAATTGGCTCTCAATATCTTTTATCTTCGAAGCTATTATTATTATTGTTGTTGTTGTTGTTTGACTTTCATTCCTGAAGAGGGCCATGACATCAGGGACATGATTCCATGATATATAAGTGAATTAGAGTTAACTGAGGGAGGACTGTGCAAGATCACCTGCCTCACTTTCTCCTCCAGAGCTGTCTGGGTCCAATGGACAGATATAGATCAGGATGACTGGAGATGGCCCTGGATACAATGGCTTTTGAAACTATACCCATTCAGTGATTGAGGCTAGGTAGCAATTGAGGCAAGTAAAATCCCTTGGATTGGCTAATTGGGCAATGCAGATGAGCCCAGTTAGCTCTCCATTCTACCCAAATATTGTTCATTGTCTACTGGGTTTCAAATCTATTCAAGTCCTTGAAAAGCCTTCCCTTCTTTTGCCCTCTCCGCCTTCTGTTTCTCCCTATCAAATCAGAAAGAGCAGTAGAGATCAAAGAGTGTCTCTAAAAGGCTTCATCTTATGTTTTCTAACTTGTTCCTCCCATCTTCTTTTCTGCTGGTTTTTCAACATATTCAAAGGCATCAAATCAGATTGCCTACTTTGTTAGTTATAAAAGTTATAAAAGCAACAATATTTATTTAATTATATCATAGATTCTAAACAATTTTTTGATTTACTACTTTATCAGGTTTAACTTCTCAAACTCTAAAAACAGTTATAAGCAAATTAGCCAAAGGACCACAATTTCTGGTAGTCTCAAGCATTTCTCTGTCTTCAAACATATCCTTTCAGTTCTCTTTTCAGTCTTCCCAGCAATCTATTTAATAGAGAAGTTGCAGGGGTTTTCCCACACTTAAATTGCATTAATTTTTCCATAAATAAAAGTACTTTTTCTACCCTTTTCCATCCAAATTGCTTGTATATGAGTTAATATTTTATATTTTTCAAAAACTGATTTATATTTTTTTATGCAAAAGCTTATTTTCTGCCATCAAAGTCCATTCTCTGCCTCTAGTAGTCACCAGATAGCTAATATTTGAAGGGGAGTAATACTTTATAAGAAGAAAGAGTGGGAAAAGGAAGTAATTTTGGATAAAGAAAGAAAATCAAGGGAAAGAAAACTTTGATAAGTACAATAACTAGGCAATGATGAAGCATGTTATTTCCTGGCAGAGAGGTGATGGATTCAAATTGCAGAAAAAGACAAGTACTTTTGAACCTGATTAAAGCTGGAATATGTTTTGCTTAACTACTCATATTTGTTTTAAAGACTTTGTTTTTCTTTCTTTTTTAATTGTTTATTTTTAAAAAAAAAAATGTTTCCCAATTACATTTTAATCTGGTTTGGTCTACACTGAGAAATGTTATGACTCTCATGTGGTCTGTGGGCCATATCTCTACTCTACAGCATTCTTTTTTAGAAATTACATATATGTAATGAAATTAAGGGATTGTGTCCTATAATTACTCTTTTTTTTTAAGCTAGCAGAAGGAGAGATTAAAAGAGAGTTGCTGGGATAATTGAAAGACTTTTTTTTTAATTATCCGGAAGTCATCAGTCACTAATCTCCAATCCTCTACAAGTTTCTCAATGTTCAGTCTGACATTTCTTATGAGTTCCTCAGAAAAAAAAATAAAAAGAATTCCTGCTAAAGGATGTGATACTTGGCTTGGCTGCCAAGAAACCTTATTTCTAACTCACTTAAGATTTCAGAAATACCGCCTAGAATAAACGAGAAATATTTATACAATGGAATGTCTTAGAATCCCAGAAAGGAAGTTATTAAGGATGATTCTCCATCAGAAAAGAGGAAAGATGATTGAAGGAAAGCTGTGGGGGTAGGGAAACTTCTTGTTGGTCCTAAAAGCAGGAAATAAGAAAGACCTTTCATCTTTGATTCTCTGGCTTGCACCCAGATGCAGTCAAAAGGAGCTCCAAATTGCTACCATCTGACAGCTGCTCAAATGTGAAAAGGTTTAGAGACAGGTGTTGTTGATCATATTGCTCCTCTTCAGGAGGATTGTTCCTTAATCTTTGCTGAGATGCCAGACACACGTGGAAGTCTTTTGATTACAGTATTTCCTCTACTCATCCCACCACCACTGTTGTGTCCTTATTACTTTTCACCTGCACTACTGCTTCCCTAATCCACTCTCTCTCTTCTCCAATATATTTTTGACAATATATTCCAAATGGATATTCCCAAAATGCAGATCTAATCATGTCACTCTCTTGCTCAAAAAGCTTCCATGGCTCCCCATTATCTTTAGAATAAATTTAAACACCTGTGTCTAGTATTTTAAGCTCTTTACAATTTGGCTCTAGCTCATCTTTCTATAATTACACAGGCCCTCACATATGTTATGACTCACCTAATTTAGTTTTCTTGCTGCTATTTCTTGTTCATAATCTTCCATCTTTTAAATCCAAGCCTTGCATAAGTCACTTCTGCAGGTGAAATCCTCTGCCTTCTCTTCTCTGCATTTATATCCCTCTTACCACATGCCAAGTACTGTGCTTTATAAAGATTATTTTGTTTAAGACTCACAATTTAGTGAGGTAGGTAATGTTATCATCCTCATTTTACAATTAAGGAATATAAGATAAACAAAGGTTAAACAAAGCTAGGAAATGTCTGAGGCAGGATTTCTATCCATTCTATCCCCTAGCTGCCTCTTGGAATTCTTGACTCTCTTTAAGACTCAAATCAAGTATCAAGAAATCTTTTCTGAAAGCCTCATAATTAGTTCCATCTCCCTTGCCCCCATCAAAGTATATTTACTTTGCATATGGTCTGTATTTAATTACCTATGAACATGTAGTATCAAGCCAATTTTTGGTTCCTTGAGGACAGAAATTGTTTTGCTTCTTTCTATGTATCAGCAAGGTTAAGCACATAGTGGGGAAGAGATTGGACCTGTGAATTCACTGAGTTAGGGAACTCCGAAGTGAGAAAACTCCGGGAACAATGTAAATCAATACTTTTGTGCAATTTATAACCTTAACAAATTGGCTAGAGCACAAAGTATTTAAGTGACTCGCCTAGAGTCACATAACCAGTGTGTGTCACAGGTAGCATCTGATCCCCCAGTCTTCTGGGCTTCAGGATTAACTCCATGCATTGTGCCATGACTGTTTCTACCCAGAGTGTCATAGCCACTTAATAAATACTTTGATTGGTTGTTTGATGGTTGATTAGGCACCATGCTAGGTGCTAAAGATCCAAAGACAAAAATGAAAATTCTGAAACCATTTTCTGACAGAATTCCTGAAACTCTGGAGTTGATCATCTTATCTCTTCAGTAGCGTGATGATAAATCATAGTTTGATGATATCTAATCACAAATTGAAATTTTTTTGATTTTATGTTTTTAATTTGTTATAAACAAATTCAGATTGCTTGTAGAATCCCTTTTTGGAGGACTTATATACTACTGGATAAAATCAATATGTACAAAAATAAATAGACATAAAATATATAGGTGGTAGTTTTAGGCAGAGTTGAGTAGTAGAGCACTAGCCTGGGCACATCAGGAAAAGCTTTAGACAAAATAAAACCCATGTGGGGGCTGCAAAGGTACTTGGCTGGAATCCTCAAAATGAAGCTGGGGTGGGATGTGGGATAGATTTAGAGGAACTCTTCCGATGTACAATGAGTGAGAAGCTAGGAGTTATTTATTGAATTTTTTTGGTATTGTTCCTCGGGGAGATGACCCTGTACTTTGAATAGAGCCAGAAATAAGATACAGGTTTCTTATTTCCTAGTCCAGTGTTCCTCCATACATTAATCTGTGCTGTCCCTTTGTGTAGCCTGTACTCCCAAAGGAAACAATTTCAAGCAGACCCAGGATTAGTATGTACCCAATGCCTGAGTCACTTCTTCCATTCCATATACTACAATGCAGTTTTTGGGAATCTCTCCCCCCACACCTCAAAATGGAGGACCAATCACAACCTTCAATGATGTATCCAACATATTAAATCTCAGAATTAATATATACAAACAAGCACCTCACACCTAGTAAAGTTACCCAAAGGAAGGTTCTCTAGTTGCTTCATGCTAATTAATATCTTTTTATTGAAAACCTCCTATGTTCCATAGAGGAGGATCTACAAGATGCCTAGGTCCAATGGAGGAAACATTAGAAATGTAAGATATGTTCTTTCTCTTCTAAAAGCTTTAAATAGAATTTTCCGTCTTCCCAAGAAGATGATAAGTTCCTTAGAAAAAGGAGCTTTTATCTTTTTTATCTCCCAGTATTGGACGTGTATATAACTACCTCAGTTATTGAATGAATGAATGAAAAGTCCCATATGTAAAAGTGCCATTAAAGCTTCTAGATAGTCACGGAGAGAATAATATTCTCCTTCTCTGGTTGAGAAGAAGCTTTATTTCTTGTTGTTATTTCCCCCAGGGCAAAACACATCACTTCTGAGATTTCCAGTTGAGAAAGGCTTAGATTTAGTATCTACAAACCATATGAAAAGAAAAACACTTCTTATACTGAGATAAGAAGTAATACTATGCCTGATTTTGCCTATTCACATCAAGTAGTTTGGGAGCCCTTTTAATTTTGTTTAATCCTATAAGCATTCATTGATTATTTTCTGAGACTATAAAGAAGATACAATTGCTCTTTGAAAAGAAATTTCAATCTAGTTGGAGAGAAAGAATATAGATATGAATGAAACAGTTATATAATAATACAAAATAATGTTAGCACAGCAAGGAAGGTAATACAGCTGAATGATGGGGGATGGAGATCATATCTCAAGATTGGAAAGAAAGAACTTTAGAGATCATCTAGTCAAGCTACATTATTTTATATAGGAGGAAACTGAGTTCCAAAGATGTTTTTTAAAATGTCCAAGGTCCAGAAATAAGCAACACAGTTGGCATTCAAACTCAGGTTCTACAACTGGAAGTCTATGACATATGTTATTTCACACTGTCTTGAAAAATATACAAGTTTTTCTCCCATTTTAATGGAACTAGATCCTGATATTGAGAGTATAAGGAGAAGCCAATTTGTTTGGAGGTCACTCAACAGGTCAGAAATGGAACTGGTCTGAGGATCTAGTACTTAAGGTGCCTCCATGAAAATTCTGAAAGTCCACAAGGTAAAGAATCCACTAACTTTTCTTCTGCTTCAAAGAGCTATTCACTTGGCAGAATGGTTATCTTTGAAGATCTCATCTAAGTTTGCCAAAATTAGATTGTAAATCCACTTGATAATAACTACATCTAAATTTATATCCTGCCACAGGTTCTCAATGATATCTGGAAGATTTCTGGTTCTCCATAAAACTTATTATTCATGGGAATGTTGACAATGACAGCAACGAACTAGGACATTGTTCTGTGGAAGACAAGTTCACTGTAGATCTCCAAATAAGAGGGTTCATTCATTCATTCAACAAACATTTATTGGGTAACTGTTATATGCCAGGGAAATAAATGTTTGGAACATAGAAAAGCAAAAATAAAAAATGCCCCTGCCAACAGAAAGCTTATATTATAATGGAAGGAAACAACTTCATTCACAAAAACTAAATACAAAATGAATATTGAGTAGCTACAAAGCAATTTCATTCATTCGTTATTCATCCATTTATCAAGTTTGGATTCTATAAGACAGAGATGAGAAAAGAGTATAGAAAGTGGGGGAATCCTGTGTGAAGGCCTAGATAAAAGAAATTGACTGTCATGTCTGAGGACTAGCAAATGAGCCAATTGGGCCACAGTATGTGAGAGGACAGAACTGGGCAGATACAAGATGTATTATGGGAGTAGAAGCTACAAGACTTGACAACTGATTAGGTAGGAACAGTCAGGGACAATGCAGAGTTAACAATGGCTCCAAGCTTGTAAATCTGAGGACTGAAAGGATGATGGTGTTCTTGATAGAAATAGGAAAACTAGGAAGAAAGTAGGGATGGGGAAGGAGAGATGGTAAATTCTGTTTTGGATATTTAGAATGTAAGATGTTTTACAGCATGTCTACTTGGTGATGTAGAACGGGAGTTCAGAATAGAATCTGAGTATTCTTGGGTATTATGGGAGGTATTATGGGAGGAACTAGATATATAGATCTATGAGTCATCTGCACACCAAAAGAGAAAGTGTCAAAAAAAGAAGAGGAGAAGACCTCTTGTCTTATGATATCATAGAGACCAAGAAGCATCCAGACAAATCGGAGGAAAATCAGGAAAGACCAATGTTGTGGAAACAAGGGCTAAGTGTCTAGAATGAAATGATGGTTGACAATGTAAAGATTAAGAAGAATGAGGACTGAGAAAGAGGCATTGGATTTGGCAATTAAGAGATCACTGATGGAGATGGACTTTTTTTTTGAAACAATAAATGCAAAATTTTGTTTTGCTTAATTATACATGCTTATAATTAGAGCTTTGTTTTTCTTGGTTTCTCAAGGGAAGAGGTCAATAAGAGGGAGAGAAGGAGAATCTTCATTTAAAAATAAAATTTGATTTAAAAAGTAACATTGGAGAGTTCAGTATTCATTACCATAGTGCCTAAAGACAATTGCACATACACAGTAATCCTGTGACATGAAAAAGCTTTATAATCAAACTTCAAGCATATTTATAATTGTTTCATTGCATATCTATCAAGTTTACTTTAATGTTTTTCTTTTTATCTCTGATTTACTTTGCTTTCAAAACAGAAATAAAGAATAATTATGCAAGTACCTAGGTTTGGTTCACAGCTATGCCCACCAACCTTCATTGACTATTGTGCATCTCATCCCCATTCACTAAATAACAGTGATTGACCTAGGGTTACATAGCAATTAATAACAATACAATTGGATTCACACTCCGCTCATGTCTTCCATCTTTCAGAAATTCTTGGCTTAGAATCAAAGAATGCTTTAAGGAAGGTTGCTGCTACATATATGTTATGAGATAAAGACTAGAAAGGCAGATAATTAAGAAATGAACACAAGATTGTACTTTCATTTAAGGCAAAGATTCCTTAAAAAAGGATCCATGGATAGATTTCAGAGAGTCTGTGAAGTAACCAATGGTATCTTCTATTTAACCCATTTACTTAACAGTTGGACCACCATCCCCATTATTTCCCCAACCAAAACTTGTATTCTACCACTAAACTCATGCAGCATACTAATAGATGGTTTTTCATCTTATCTTCTGGGAGGTCAGACCTCTACCTCAAAACCATGTTGTTGTGTATTCTTTTCCCTTGTCTTTCCAGGTCCCCTAAAAGCCTTCCTTCATTAAAATATAAGGTCCTTGAGGGCAGGAACTGTTTTGCTTCCTTGCTTTTTCATTTTGCAATTTGCACAGTGTCTGGGACATAATAAAGATTTAATAAATGCACTGCCTGGATAGCTGCCTGATTACCTGTTTTCTTTACATCCTTCCTTTCTTTCCTTCCTTTCTTCATTCCATCCTTCCATCCCCTCTCTTCCTTCTTTCCATCCTTCCATTTTTCCTTTCCTTCCTTTTTGTTTTTTCCTTCCTTCCTTCCTTCATCCATCTTTCCATCCTTCTTTTTCCTCCTTCCTTCATTTCATCCTTCCATCCTTCCATTCTTCCTTCCTTCCTTCCTTCCTTCCTTCCTTCCTTCCTTCCTTCCTTCCTTCCTTCCTTCCTTCTTTCCTTCCTTCCTGCCTTCTTGTTTATCATAACAAAGTTAACCATTTATTTAATATGGAAATTTATTCTGCATAGAGCTTAAGTAGGGTCAGAGTAAACTAGAGTCTTGCCATTCTGTTAGACTTTATACCCCATTAGCAGGAATAAGTCTTCAAAATGAAAAGCTGGCAGATAGTGGACTTCCTTCCCTCAGTTATCACACTTCAGGGGAACTCTTCTAGGGCAGTCCTGCTCCCATCTGTGACCTCTCCTTAAAAATGCTTCCTTTAAAAAGTGAGTGTCTTCCCGTCTCTCTGCAACAGAATTTTTTCTAACAAAGTTGATTTGAGAGTGTCTCATGCCTCTTGTTCTAGCCAAGTTTTATGAAACATGTGCCAGATATCAATAATCACTTTGATGGCTCTGATGCCAAGGGAAATACTAAGTTTGTTGCCCAGAATGTAAGAGAGGAGGAATACGCAATTACAGTGGCCAAATACATGAGTAATTATGGTACATTGTGAGACCAGTGGGTATGATTCCTGTGTTTGTGTCCATTGATTGAATGGCCAACAAAGTCATATGAATAATTTACATTCCTTAACTGTTTCTACTAATCTCCTATTAGACAGAGTATTTCCTTTTTAGCTCATGCCTTTTTTGGCTCACCATCTATTTAGATGTGCTATTCATAGTAGTAACTAAAGTTGGGTTCCCTAATAGTGAGGATTCTCAGACTCCTCCACCTATGTGATCATTTGGTTAGAATATAGAAAATTGTTTCCCTTTTTGCCGCTTAAATTGGGGTGGTGTTTACTGTTCCTTTCTGGGTTCCATGCCTGACTAAACAGCAGGCTGTAGCATTCTAATAATGTCCAAATCTGTACAAGAACAAAAGGTAGAAACTATGGTGCATAAGGATTCCCTTCCGGGCTATAATATACATCACTAGTTTCTCTTGAGTCCTTCAAGTGGCCGTGTGGAATTCCTCATCTCTACCTCTCCAAAGCCCTGGCTTTCTCTAAGACTCAACGCATGTGCCATCACCTGAGGCAGGGGTTCTGAATTTGGTATCTACGGATAGATTTCAGAGAATCTGTGAAGTTAGATGAGGAAAATATTACATTTTCATTTTTCTCTATCTGAGAGTTAGCACTGAGCATAAAAATCATTGAGTTGGCAAAGAGGGCATCAGCTATTATTCTGAGAAGAGGTCTATAGATTTCACCAGATTGTCAAAGGGGTCCACCATAATGTTGCCTTTTCTTATGGGGGGAAGCCCTTCCTGATCTCCTAATTGCTACTACTCCCTGAATTGATCTGGGGGCAGTGGCATATTCCTAGCTCTGATCATACCTTTTTTATATTTCTTATCCAACCACAATTTGCTTATCTCTTTTTTTCCTTTTAGCATAGGGCCCAGGTACATGATAGGCACTTAATAAATATTTGTTGACCATTACATAGATCATAAGAAAATATTTGCAACAGCTCTGTGCTTCTCAATTTTCAATCTCCATTGGTATTTCTACATAGATGGATGAAGGAATAGATCTAGCCTTGTCTGGAAATAAAATAAGTGCTTCTCTATATAGAATGGTTTTAATGGTCAAGTCAATAGGATCTGGGTTAGAATCCCCCCCCCCCAGATGTTCAGTATCTGAGTGACCCTGAGCAAAATCATTTAACCTATGAGCTCCAGGCTATTCATCCTTAAAATGGGAATTATATTAGCACTAACCTCACAGGATTGCTATTTGCAAGCCTTAAAATGGGGTCTAACCATGAGTTATGACTATTATGAAACCCAAATGAGGCCCCAGCTTTCTGACTCCCAGTTTAGAAAGCTACTGACTCATTCTCCCAGAAGAAATTGCCTAGAAGGAAATAGTCCATTCTCCATATAGCACCTACTGCTTGGACTTCCGTAATGGGAAAGCCTTGACAATGAGATCTCAAAACAGCCTGTGGAGAAACAAAGAGAATTTGGTAACTAAAATTGTCCTTAGATTTTCCTGTAAAGGTAGATAGCACACCATGAGGTCAGTTTCTTTTGCCCATTATTTACTATTGAAGGAGAAATGATTGACTCATAAAGGAACCATAGGCTGTCATTCACCAGAACCCTGCTGCTTCTGATAATGGGCAGGAAGTTTCCTTCCTGAAGAGGGCTGAAACTTTCCAGGAAAATTAAGCATCTTTCTTTTTGGCAAACAACCCTTTGTGTCACAGGTGAAACAGATGGGTGTTAGACACCCCACCACCACCTACACACAAAGACTGAAGTGAAAAGTTCCTTCAAATTATTTTCTGGGAATCTTTTTGGGGGACAAATGATCCTGGGGCTCAGGGCTGTGTCTCCTCTACACACACACACACACACACACACACACACACACACACACACACACACACCACACCAACAACAACAATTCTGGAAGTCTACCACTCTTTTCTGATTGATTCCTGTAGAGAGCCCACCTTGGATCTTGGATATTGCTTCCATTGGCTCACTGGAGTATTTTGATTGTAATACAGTCACAAAGAGATTAGCATGCCCCTTCCCCATTCTCCAACCTTGCCATTGCTTTGGGCTTCTAATCAGTGATGTTATCTAGCCCAGTATGACTACTCAGGACTGTATAATTTAATTGCTGGCATACTGAGGGCTGGCAATCTAATCCCCAATTCTTTGAGATGGCCAATTTTAAGGACAAAAATGTCAATCTCCCCAATGCCAAGGTCAGGCTCTAGGCAGGGGCACAGAAACAGACACATTCATATTGCATAAAGACCCCCCACCCAGCCCAGCCTTGGCTGCCCCCACCTACTTCATAGGCATCCTGGGAATGTTAATCAGACCAAGCCACCATGCTCTTAACTGTCACCTGTCACCCTTTCCCCCTCCTATGTGCAGCAATGTGATCCCCAGAGCTAAAAAGAGAAGAAAAACCCCAAAGCAATACTTCTTCCTCCAGCCACCTAGATCTACCACTCTATTCACAGCTACTGCTTGGCTACAGCCAAGAACTGCCAACATGGAACCCATGGCCTTGTGTTTACTGCTGGTACTCAAGTTTTTAAACAGAATGGGAGAGGGTAGAGTCAGTATGCAGAGACCTCCTCTGCTCCAGGAAAAAGTAGGATGAGAATAGCAGATGGGGAGCGGCATCGATCTTTTTGCTTGCTTAATTTTTGTTTTGTTCTACAACATGCCCTCCAAATCTTCTACCAGTCTAACCTGACAAATTTTATCTGACATTAGCATTGCATACTCCGGTCCTCACTGGCTGTGTGAGTCTGGACAGCCTCAGTTGCAACGCCTGTGAAATAAAATGGTTAAGTTATGTAACCTTTAATTTCTCTTTCTGTTCTAACATTTTGTGCATCTGTGAGCCTCTAAGGAGAGTTATATAGAAAAAGAAAATTTTAGAACATCAGTGCTGGAAAGAACTTGAGAGGTCATTTTATCCAACAGCTTCCATTTTTTTTTTATTATAGCTTTTCATTTGCCAGATATATGCATGGTTAATTTTTCAGCACTGACAGTATCTTTTGTTCCAATTCCCCACACATACACTCCCTCCCCCAGGTGGCAGGTAGACCAATACATGTTAAATATGTTAAAGTATATGTTAAATATAATATATGTATACATGTCTATATAGCTTTCATTTTAAATATCAGAGGATCTAGAGCTAAAAAGACATTGGAAATCATCTAGTCCAAGTGTTCCCTGTACAAATAAAGAAATCAAGACTTTTCTCCTTGAGACAGGGAGATCTGGTGAATTCTCCAAAGTCCGACAGATAGTAGAATATAAAACTAAGATGCAAATTTAGGTCCTTGATTTTGAAGTCCAGTATTCTAATCCCTATGCCAGAGGTGCCAAACACATAGCCCACAGCATACCCAAGGGCTGCCCAAATAGAGTAAATGAATTGGGAAATATTTAACAAAATAAAAATGCAAAACAATCAACCCCAAAACAAAAAAAAAGTTAACATGTGGTTTCCTAAGACAACATGCAGCCTACAGGGACCCTACAGGTGCAATTCTGTGACCCCCTTTTCTGCATGGGTTTTGATAGTGCTCCACACCATAAATTATCCCTGTATGAGGGGACTAAAACTTATAACATTTAAATAACTTTCCCGCCATCATAAAGTCAACAAATGGCAAAGTATGGTGGTGAGGATCATGTCCAGAATATGCCAAAATGGAACCCAGAGAACACAATTGCATAATTTTTTCTATTCTCTGGCCCCCTATACTAACCTGCTTTGCTAGTAATTACTGAATTCAGAGAAGGGAAAAGTACATACAAATAAGCTCCAAACTAGCCCCACTGCTCCCAGGAAGTCTTTGGTATAACTTGTAGTGTGATTTACTGGGATCCTCAAATATATTAGGGATAATTTTGGAACCTAAGAGCTTTTACATTTGGGACCAGAGTCATTTTCATGAGTGAAAGGGAGAAGGGAAAGGGAAAGAGAAGGGAAGAGAAATGAAAGGGAAAGGAAAGGGAAGGAAAGGGAAAGAGAAAAAGAAAGGGAAGGAAGGGGAAGAGAAAGGAAGAGGAAGGGAAGGGGAAAGAAAGGGAAGGGGAAGAGAAAGGGAAAGGAAGGGGAGGGAGAGGAGGGGAAACAAAAGCATAACTGTTAAGATACTCTGGCAGTAAATTTCACTTAATCAGAAATCTCCCTAGCAGAACCATCACACAAATACAAAACAGCAAACTTGCTGTCCATGATAAAAATCTTGAAGATCAGAGAGATCCTGATGGTTCTTCAGAATAATCCAAGAGAAAATTAACTAGGTTCATCAAAGATTTAGTGCTCAGTATTTAGTTTTTATGATATTTGAATTCTCTAAAGTTTGTTAATGTGCCAATGGCATTCACTCATTCATCTCACAAATATTTACTGAATGCATATTATGTCCAAGGGTCCTATGCCCTGTGTTATGGAGGATACCAAGAAGAATAAAAATGATCCTCAAACTATTACAATCCCGGAAAGTGGATAAGTATAGGTACATAAATAACTTTAAACAAGAAAGGACGTGAAACAAGAATGAGAGAAATGCAACTTGTAAGAGGAATTCACACAAGTGAGATAGATATCACTCCCACTGAGGAACTCATATATGAGGGGCTTAAAAGAAGGGTAGAAATTTTATTGGTAGATTTGGAAAACAAGAAAGAACCTTTAAGACTAGAGCAAAGGCTGAGTAGGAAACTTCAGGGAATAT
Source organism: Sminthopsis crassicaudata (assembly GCF_048593235.1). Lineage (NCBI taxonomy): Eukaryota > Metazoa > Chordata > Mammalia > Dasyuromorphia > Dasyuridae > Sminthopsis > Sminthopsis crassicaudata. The sequence goes on from NC_133620.1 coordinate 440,372,450, forward strand.
TCAGAGAACAAGTTGGTTACACCACAAAATGTATAAATACAGAGCTTTCAATTAATCTGAATATCTAATTAATTAAAACAGCTAATCCATTTCACAAATAAAATAGATAGCAATGTATACTGGATCATAGAACTATAAAAATGGATGGGTCTTGAAAGTCATGAAGATCTAATCTCTGCTTGGAGTATGATTCCTGCCTATGATATTCCCAGCAAACATTCATCCAAGCTCTACTTGAAGATTTTTCAGTGATAGGAAACTCACGACTCACCAGAGCAAACTATTGCATTTTGCACAGATCTGATACGATTGTTTTCCTTTACATTGTAGAGAAATTGATCTCCCTGTAACTTCAACTCATTGGTCCTGGCTGAGATCAAATAAGTGTGATCCTTCTTTCATCAATTATTCCAAGAAAACTATTATGTCACCTTCCCCCTCCCCAAAACTTTTTTCCCCAAAATAAATACTAGTCATTTCTTATCAATGATTATCCTTTTTTGCCTAAGAATAGTTTTAGGGAAAGTGAAAGGGCTGGTATGACTGTCCCAAAGAACAGTGTTTCCTCTCAATCCACTAAACAATTGTCTCAGAATAGATTTCACCCTGGTGACATTACTTTTTTCCCTTTGATGAATCCAGGGGAAAATGACTTTGAACCCTACATTGACTCATTTTGGCTTAGCGACACATGAAGTAAGATAATTATTCTGCCTAGAGAGGTGGTGAGCATCCACCTGACTATGAAAGACTAGTCTAACAAAGGCTCTCTTTGTAGAGCACCAGGATCACAGATAGAAAAGAGGAGCTGTCAGCCTTCTAAATATCTAATTGAACGTTCATAGAGTCCCCAAATTTTGGGGCTAGAAAAGAAATCCAGGACTCTAGAGTCCTACCTACTATGTGCCTGAACAGGAAGACAGCCTCTACAGCATGTTCAATGAGTGGTAATCATTTATCTGTCAATGTGTAGGCTCCATGATTTAAAAAGACCAAAAGAGAAACCAAAGAAAACAGATGGCTGGCATAGATATAGCTATATATACACATATATGTATAATTTTGTTTTATATATGAATTTATTTATATAATAGATATTCATATATCTATATATCTAAGCAGCTAGGTGGTATAGCTTTTAATCAGAAAGACTCCCCTTCCTGAATTCAAATCCAACTTCAGACATTTATTAACTGTGTGACCCTGGAGAAGTCATTTAATCCTCTTTGCCTCAGTTTCCTTATCTGTCAAATGAGTGAAGAAGGAAATTGCCAACCATTCCAGTAGAAGTCATGGATGGTCAGATATGACTTTAAAAATGGACTAAATTATAACATATATATGTGTATTTATTTATCTATATCTATTTATATATCTATGTTCATATGTGTGTATACACACACACACACACACACACACACACATATCTTTGGCTGAATTAGCTGGATTTCATCAATTGTATTGGTAGAGAAGAAATAGACAAAGTTGGATCTCCTAAATCCCCTGCCCAGAGACAGGACATTAACTTCATGATATAAATGTTAGGTTTTCAGAGGATCAGGCCTCTCAGGAGTTCAGCTGTAGAGGCGCTAAATTCTAATGTACAAACTGAGATCCTTGCAACTGCTCTGCAAGGGCTCCTCCTGGAAGCATCTTCCTACTTTTGGATTTCAAACTCAGAAATGGATCTCAATTGCAGGAGTAGATGGGAAATAAATACCACTGAAGGACAGAACTATGTGCTTCATGTCTTTTTTGTTCTTTAATTCATAAACTCCCAGGACAGGGTCACACATAGAGAACTGCAAAGGATTAGGAGCCACTTAGTTCAACTTAATCATTTTACAGCTGAGGAAACTGAGACCTTGGGAAGTTACGTGGCGTGTCCGAAGTCACACAGATACAGATGAGATCCTCTGCTTCTGGACTTTTGCTCTTTCCACTGCGCTACACCATGCAATATACTCCATCCTTTGCCTAGGAATCCTAGCACATTTTGAGGGCAAAGCCTCGAGAATTGCAGAATTTTAAGAGCCTGAGAGCAGCTTAGAAATCATCTAGGTCCCAGCTTCTTAAACTCTGGATCAAGATTCCAAAAGGGGTCTCACAACTGAAGACGTGAGTCATGAAGTTATGATTTATCAACAGGAAATGTTTGATTTGTATACTTATTTTACATATCTGTTACCCAGGCTCAGATAATAATTCCTCAGGCGAAAAGGGTGGTGAGTTGAAAAAGTTTAAGAAACCCTGATATAGTTCAACCTCATCAGCTTACAGATCAGGAAACTGAGGCCGGGGAAGGTAAATGATTAATGCAAAGTCCTAGTGATTACAAGAGTTAGACTCACAAGCCACATCATACACTGGGAACCTCGAATTAAAAATCACAGAACTGGCTGGGCACTTAGAGGTGCCTTAGTCTCATTTTACAGATGAGGAAACTGAGTCCTGAGAGGAACTGATCGGCGCTCGGTGACACAAATACTCAGAAAACGTCCATTCTTTAAATTTTCTGGTGAAGTCCTAGGGGCGTCAGGAAACCTGGTGCCAGGCTCACTTTGTGATTGGGACCCAGCCAAGTTCGGGGCTATGTACCAATGGGAGGAAGTTCAGGGACAGGGCACGGCCTCCAGAGACCTCCCGCGTTAGTCGGCACACAATTGAAAAGGAAACTTTCAATGGGGGCTGCTTTGGGCTCCCTCCGCCCGTGTGCGGCCCGGCTCTTTCCCACCGGCTGGGAAACGGCCGGTGTGATTTCTCACCCGCCGCTGCGGCGCAGCAGGGACACGATCCACTGCAGGAAACGAAGCGGGGAATATTTTTAAACCATCCACCAAGCCTTGGGGGGAAACCAAAACACTTTCAGGGACACTGGGAAAAGCCTAGAGGAAGCATCGGGAAATAGACTCGACTCTTCAGTGGGTTTTGATTTTTTTTTTTTTTTTTTTTTTTTTTTTTTTTTTTTAAGGGAACTCTCCAACACAGCTAAAACTTCCCGGCCCTGAACCGTGTCTCAGATGCGTCTCGTTTGCCTCTCATCTATTAGAGATGGGCTTGGATTTCAAGTGTCTCCCACCGTAATTTCTAGAGCTCCTATAATGGTAAGGGTTAATGCCTCCCCTGTGCCCTCTAACCTTTCCTCTTTGTAATAACCCGAGTCATAATCAACTAGGAACAGCAATAGTGACAGAACGCTTTTTTTTTTTTTTTTTTTTTTTTTAAATGGATCGCAGGAACACTTAAAATCCTGGCCAGCTTGGGAAATGGTTTCTCTCACCACTGGCCCATGTCTTATAATTCTCTTCCTCCCCAAGTCAATTTTATTCTTACCTGATTTTTTTTCTTTTCAAGTTTTCGTTTTCTTCTCAAATTTTTTTCTTCCCTCTCAAAAGCTTTTCCGACTTCTAATTGGTCTTGGCTCTTGTTCTTCTCCGTTATTCTTCTTTGACCCTCTCTTTTAATCTGTCTCTCTCCCTCCTCCCACTTCTTCCTACTCCTCCTCCTCTCTCTCTCTCTCTCTCTCTCTCTCTCTCTCTCTCTCTCTCTCTCTCTCTCTCTCTCTCTCTCTCTCTCTCTCTCTCTCTCTCTCTCTCTCTCTCTCTCTCTCTCTCTCTCTCTCTCTCTCTCTCTCTCTCTCTCTCTCCTCTCTCTCTCCTCTCTCTCTCTCTTTCTCTCTCTCTCTCTCTCTCTCTCTCTCTCTCTCTCTCTCTCTCTCTCTCTCTCTCTCTCTCTCTCTCTCCTCTCTTTTCTCTCTCTCCTTCTCTCTTTCTTCTCACTCTTCTCTCGCTCTCCTCTCTCTCTCCTCTCTCCTCTTCTTCTATATCTGTCTCTTTCTCCCTCTCCCTCCTCTCCCTCCCTCCCCCTCTCTGTCTCCCTCTCTCTCCCTCCCTCCTTCTCTCTCTCCCTCTCTCCCTTCTCTCTCCCTCCCTCCTTCTCTCTCCCTTCTCTTCTCTTCTCTCTCAAATTTTTTTTCTCATTTAAAAAGTTATTGCCCCCACTCCACTTGCTTCTAGCTTGTCTTCCCCTGCAATCTCTTAGAGATAGAACCCGCCTTTGACAGCTGGGTTCCCTGAGCCCTTGGAGCCACTGCTCTGTGTGAGAGCTCAGTGTACGCCTCCCTTAGGACATGGGCAAGGCTTTCCTGGAGTCCTGGAGGCTGACCTCCTCTAGTTCCTTTTATCCAAGACCCCTCCCCCCATGTATACCTGAAGAATATTGGAAGCTCCCCAAAACCTCCCCTCCTGGCCTTGTTCCTGTCAAATTATGAAAATGACGCATTCTTTCAACATACAGTTGTTAGTGGGCACCTGCTATGTGAAAAACCGCCGGCTAGGTGCCCAGAGGGACACAGAAGAAGCTGTCTATGAAATAAGTCAGTCAATAAAACATTTCTTAAAAGGGTTTACCATGTGTCAGGCACTATATCAACAAATATATGCTAAAATCAGCCAGTCATTGAATGTTAATTTTCTAAGGGAAGGGTCAAGGATCTTTTTAATTAAAGTCTCCATGGACCAGGAAAGCTGGGGTCATTTGCCCCTAAAAATGGAAATGGATTTCAGTTGAGAGATCTTTCTCTCCTTCCTTTTTCTCCCACATATCTAGTTCCTTGATTGAATCAAGCACAAATTAATCTATAATTTGATGCATGTCATCAGTTGATTCTGCTGTAATTAACAAATTGAAATGAGGTAAATCAGACACTAAGAATCCATAGAATTTTAAAAATGTTAAGAGGGCAGCTAGTCCAGACTCATCCTGCTACAGCTGCAGGAGCTGAGGCACAAAGAGGGGTCCCACGGTGAGTGGCTACAAGTAGCCCTTAGGTCTCCTAATTCCCAATCCAGTACTCTTTCTATTATGCCAGGCATGTGCCTTATGTCCATGTGCTTGCCACTTCATGGACTTGGCAAGAATATTAGAGATTCTAGTGGCATTATTCACAGGTGGGTAAACTGAGGAGCTGAGAAAGAAGAGACGTGACTAAACAAGCAAAAATAAATGTGTCAATGAGAGCAAAATCCAGGGATCTTATTTCCCCAAACCCATCGGTTTCATTCTCAACTACTCAGAAAACTTTGCTCATTTTTTGGTTTTGCTTTCTCATTCTTCTGCAAGTGAATTTAATCCACACTGTCATTTGATACAATTTATAGTCCTGATTACATAGTTGCCTTTCCTTAGAAAAAAATAGGTATATAAAACATATATATACACATATGTATACATGCACACATACATGTATGTATACATATATAATGTGTAGTTGTGTGTGTATATACATGTATGTTAACTATAACTATTTCTGAGGCACTAGGTGGTACTGTAGAATAGAATTCAAATCAAGCTTCAGATACTCACTAGTCATATAACTCTGGGTAAATCACTTAACCACTATCTGCCTCAGTTTACTCATTTGTAAAATGTTTTCAATGATAGCTCTGACTTTTTAGAGTTGTGAAAATAAAATGAAATAATATATGTATGCAAAGGGCAGCTAGGTGGCATCATAGAGCACAGAGAGCCAGGTCTGGAGTCAGGAAGACATCTTTCTGAGTTCAAATCTGACCTCAGACATTTACTAGTTGTATGAATTTAGGCAAGTCACATCATCCTGCTTGTCTCAGTTTCCTCATTTGTCAAATGAGCTGGGGAAGGAAATGGCAAACCACTCCTATATCTTTGCCAAGAAAACCCCAAATGGGGTCATGAAGAATGGGGCATGACTGAAATGAATGAACAATAAATTTGTGTGGAAAGTGTTTTATAAATCTTAAGGCTATATAAATGCTAGCTATTCTTATTTTTCCATGTCCTGTAGAATCCCAGAATTGGGAGACCTCAATGCTATTCTAGTCTAACTCATACTTGAGGATAGAATTATTCCTAAGTACCTCACTATTAAGATCACTTACTTCTGGAATTGCTTCTGTTTATCAATAATCTGAGCTTTTGGATGGAAGTCTAACATCATCAAGGTGAACAATCCCTCCAACAGTACAGCTAGCAACTATTTCATGACTTTCTATCCTTTGCTATTGAAGTCATGCTTTCCTGTGAGTTCTCAATAGGTATCCAACCAACTTGTCAATGTCCTTCCTCAACTTCTCTTGACCTTGACCTTCAACATAATGGCTTCCTTAGCAATCCTACATGTTTCATTTTATGCATTAAAAATATTCTAAATAGGATCCATAGACTTCACCAGGGGGAATTACACATACCAAAAATATTAAGAACCCTGTTTAATATGTGCCAGGCACTGGGATATAGAGCTTAAAATAGCCTCTGTCCTTGAGGAGTATCCATTCTAATGGATGTATGACCCTGGCTAAATTATCTAATTTCACACTATATAATAGGATTAATAGCTGCACACGTACAAGATGGGAAAGATATGGCTTGATGGCATTTTGAGTGAAAAAGTTCTGGTGGATTGTGGACTTAATATCAGACAATAGCGTGGCATGGGTACCAAAATGCTAATGTGATATTTTTAAAATCAGATCTATGATTTCATTGATTTAGGAAGTTCATGGTGAGGAAACTCACCATGAGTTGTTGTATCAAATGAGATATTATCTGTAAAGTACTTAGCACAGAGTCTAGCATATACTGTTCAATAAATATTTGTTTTCTTCTCTTGTTCTCCCAGATAAATCACATACCAAAAAAACCTGTTACACAGAAGGTATTGATCTGCATTGGTAAAGGGAGTTTCCTCACCATGAACTTCCTAAATCATTGAAATCATAGATCTGATTTTAAAAATATCACATTAACATTTTGGTGGCCCATGCCACGCTGTTGTCTGATATTAAGTCCACAATCCCCCAGAACTTTTTCATTCAAAATGCCATCAAGCCATATCTTTCCCATCTTGTACATGTGCAGCTTTTTTTTAACTCATGGAAAACTTCTGGTTGTCCTTCCACATTGCCACCCTCAAAATGCCAAGTAAGCTCTAAGCACTGGAAGAAGCCTGGCAGTGTGACTTGGTGCCTTTTTTCAATGCAGGAATTTCAGGGCTATGGACCCTTTGAAATACCCCAATATCTCTAACAAAGAGGTAACCCCTGTGGTGGGAAGGCTTTGAAATGGAACTGTCTAAAATGCTGGGTGACCAAGCTGCCAATACATAAAAATGTAGATTTAGGTAGTAGCCAGTATCAATAGTGCCATTTGGGATACTAAAGTTTTCCACAGAAAACTTAGAAAACAAAAGATGTCATCCTGGTGGTACAATGGATACAATGCTTGAAGTCAATTTAAATTCAGTCTCAGACACTTACCAGCTGTGTGACCCCAGACAAATCATTTAATCCTGTTTGCCTCAATTCTGTCATCTGTAAAATGGCAAACCTCTCAGTATCTTTGTCATGAAGAGTCAGACCAGACTGAACAATTACAATAATATGCCCAAGGAGAGACTAAACTCAAGGACGAGTATAAATAACCTAATCTGGTAGATTGAGAAATGGAAGGACAGAGAAATGTAATGTAACTTGGTACACAGCTAGGAATAAAACTTAGTCATATTGTTTCCTGGTCCAGTTCTGTGGTCCCTAGATCATGCCAGCCCTTGGAAGCCAAGCAGCTATCCAGTTACCCCACTCTACTTAAGATGGCATCTTGTATAGGACCAAAGCAAGGTTGCTTTTGCTCAGCCATCAAAAGTCTGATTTATTCTTAGCCTATTTCCCTTTAAGGCTGAGATGAGGAGACTGACAACTGTAAGGCAAATTTCATTTGGAAATCTCAGGGCATACTCTACATCCAAATTCTAACTCTCAGAAAACGTCTATTTTCCCTTTGCTGAAAGAGGATCCAGATTCATTCTCTCCTTCACCACTTAGTCTTGATATTCAACATGGGTTGGGTTCTAAAAATAAGAACTTCAGTTCTGGATTTGCACACTTTTAAAAAGACTAAGAAGAGTTCTTACCTGTGGACTCCCTGTGGAACACTCTTCCTCCTAGCTATTCTAAGAAATTTCTGCCCTGGGACCCTTCTCTTCTGCCATTTTGGGAAAAATCCTAGATGTGTTTCACTTCACTTATGTCAGGACACTGTCTTGAACCTTTCCCCTTCTCCTTCTCCTCTTCCTCACCTACTTGGCAGGACCTTTCTGTCTCGGTCTTCACTGACACAGCCTTTCAGAAGCAAAGGTCATTTTTCCCAAAACAGTGATATATGCCTAGGTTCTCAATAGTACAAATAATCAATCCCTTGAAAGAGTCACATGTAATCAAGTCAGCACTATTCAAAATTTGAATTCAATTTCAAAATTTGCAAAATTAGAAGCAGATAGGTGGTACAGTGGATAGAGCATCAGCCCTGAACTCAGGAGGACATGAGTTCAAATCTTAACACTTACCTGTGTGATCCTGAGTGAGTCATTTAACCCCAATTGGCTCAGCAAAAAAAAAAAAAAAAAAAGCAAAATTATGCAAATTATGGCAAATGGCTCCAGCCAATGGAAAATACACAGAGTGTGGATTCAAATTATGCAACCTATTCAAGGGGAATTCCTTTTATTACCCTAACTGATCAGGCTGAATCAAAGTAGGACACTGGACTCTTACTTTAGCAATAAATCAATAATCAATAAATAAATCAATAAATCAAGAAGCTTTAGTCCAATGGAAATATGAAGTGTAAATTCAAATAATACAACCTATTCAGGGACTCAAGGGAATTCTTTTTTTTTTTTTTGTAATAATTGGGATCTACTTGAATCAGAATAGGACATTGGGACTGTTAGAATATCAACCAATAGATCAGACATTTGTTGATTGCCTACTGTGATCCCAATACTATTCTAAGATCTTTGGGGGACCAAATAAGTATTTGACATAGTCTCCTGTCTTCAAGGAACAGTATCACATACTTCTGTTTAGGGAGACAAAACCTGTGCTTTGGATAGACTCCCCTTTTTCTTTACCTTCAAATTTTTATCCCATTTCTACCTATTGAAATATTCCTTCAACTGTTTTGCATAACTTTGCAAGTGGTTTCTTAATTGTGGATTGGGATAAGGGAGAGAAACTAGAACTCAAAATTTTTGTCAAAATTTTGTCAAAATTTCAATAAAAAAAGAAGTTTTTTAATCTTCAAAACATATACAAGGATAATTTTTCACCATTGACCCTTGCAAAACTTGTGTTCCAATTCTGCCCCCTTCCTCCCATCCCTCCCTTAGATGGCAAGTAATTCAATATATAGAACTCAAAATTTTTAAAAATAAATGTAATTTTTTTTGGTTTTGACTGTAACTGGAAGAAAATATTAAATAAGTAAAATAAAACAAATATTCCTTCAAGAGCTAGCTTAGACTCTCCATCCAATTTTCTCTGATTACGGCAGGTAGAATTGGTCTCTTTCCAATAATATCTCAGCCACTCTATTTCATTTTTCTTTTTGACATAATCCATTTCTAATTGCATTAGAATAATTTTACCCATTTCATCCACTTTGTGGACTTTAAGCTGTATGCAAGTAGGAGCATTTTCTCTAAACCACACCTAGCACAACTACCTCTGAGCAGGTGCTACTTAAGTATCTCTTCCTTTAGGTTGGACTGCGGCAGGAGAGATTTAAATGAGGCACCAGAAAATTTCTGTCTGGGGAGCTTGTTAAGCAGTAGGATGGGTTAGCCTGGAAAGTAATACAATCTCCCTCAAACCCTTTAAAGAAATCTGTGCTATAATGTACTTCTCTGTCCACAATGTTTATGGCCTGGTCTTCCCTAGAAATAGGCGGATGATTGAGGAAACATTGTAAAGTCTTTTCTAGCCTAAGAATTTCTGGGTCTTTAATTTTCCTTCCCAAGACACTTGAGTCCAGATGTTAAAAGGGTGCTCTCCCCTTATGCTTTCTCCGCTTCGTACATACTGCAGGTAAGTAAGTCCTCCTGTGGTCTAATTGCAAGAGCAATAATCCCCACTGACTCACTGGGAAGGCATAATGGGTAATTGGAGCCATGATTAGCCAGCTGAGGTCATGCTTTTCAGTCAGTGCAGTTTGGCACCCCATTATAAGTAGAGATGCAGACACTACAGGCTTAAGCAGTCCCCTTTTAAATCTTTTCCCTTTCAGATACTGGCTAAAATGGATAAGTCTCTCTTTGCCAGAACACCTTGTTCCAAGAAATGGAAAATGGAAAAAAAAAAAAAAAAAAACAAAAAACAATCCTCTGGTATTCTGAACAATCCCATGACCCTTTCATTTTGTCTGGACGCTTAAGACAAAATTTCAGAGGTGTTCTTGGGAAGACTGAAGGCAGGAAGATTCTCCTGGGGCCTCCTGACTTAGAATCCTTTGGGGAGAAACTTGAGCTGTGTCCCTAGGAAGAAAATCTTAGCAAGCAAAATGGGTCTGGGATAATAGGAAGGATAATCACTCAAAGCCTGATTCTTTTCCCAATGGCATTGTGATAGACCAGTCTACTTATATCTGATTTGACTGAGCTAACAACCATCTTTAGCACAATCAGGCTCTTGAGACATAGGTCAGTAAAGCTCATATTATGACGTTCATTGAGACCTTTTCCAGAGGGACACACAGGATGACAGCTCAATCTCCATGCACACTGTAAGTCCTTAAGATATTTTTGATCTCCGCATTCAGGAATGGGAGATTTCTGTAAATAACTAGTTTCCTCCTTCCTTCTCACACAAATGATATAACCCTGATTATTTTTTAACTTTTTATTGAATTTTATTTATTTTTAAAATATGTATTTATTTATACTTATAATTTTTATATTTATAATAATAAATAATTACAATTATTTATTAATTTATTTTATTTAATAGCATTTTTTTTTCTAACTCAATATAAAGACAATTTTTAACATTCATTTTTTAAAATAAAATTTTGAGTTTCTTAAGATAGTGAACAATTTGCTATAGGTTGCAATCATGTATTTCCATATTAATCATGTTGTGAAAGAAGAAACAGAAAAAAAAAAGTTATGGTTTCCTGCTTACTTTTCAAAAACAGAAATAAGTTTCATTCACCTCTGAGGGGTTTTTTGGGAGTCATAGGGGAAGGAGTTGTTGTCACTGTTTAGTGGATTAATCACGTCTGACTGTGACCTCATTTGGGGTTTTCTTGGCAAAGACACTAGAATAATTTGCCATTTTCTTCTCCAATTCATTTTATAAATGATGAAATTGAGGCAAACGAGGTGAAGTTAAAAGGGCTGTTCATTGAATCAGTCATTTGTTGGCAGGATCACTTAAGGGGTTAGGACTTGTGGATAAATTTGCCACTATTGGATGACTTTGAGAAAATCATAGATTTAAGGCTAGGATCCTTCACCAGTTTGAACCTCAGTTTTCTTTTCTGCAAAATAGGTTTTATAATAATATCTCAGCTAGGTAACACTGTAGAACATTGGAATCAGGAAAATATTTTTATGAGTTCAAATCTGGCCTCTAAGATACTTTCTGTCTGAGCTATACAAGCTACTTATAACCCTACTTGCCTCAGTTTCTTCATCTGTAAAATGAGCTAGAGAACGATATGGCAATCCATTCCAGTATCTTTGCCAAGAAAATCCCAAATGGGATAACAATGATGAGTCATATTTAACTGAAATGACTGAATAAAAAGTGATATCTTAATGTATTGTTGTCAAGATAAAACCTTCATTAAGTTGTCCCGACCAATATCATTTCACAATAACATCATTAATATGATCAAATCAAGCCCTGCTAAAAAGTTGTGAAACCTAATCACTGATTGATAGTCTGCTTATAATATCATTCCTACATCTGCCTATATGGAGATAACATTTTTATCTCTTTTAGTCCCCAAAGCATCCAACTCTGAGCTCTTCCAGACCCCCAATTCATAAATCAGTATTCTCAGGAGCATACAGATTCTATAGATGTTGGTTTGACCCCAACTCAATCGAATACTGGGAACATGGTAGTTAACACTTCCAAGACCATGATGGAAGTGGACTATATAAAGAGTCCCTGTGAGCATCACATATACTATAGGAAAGGCTATATAGTAATAACTCTCAACAGTCAACTAGCAATTGTTTACTTCTTGTTATTTAATCATGTCTGACTCTTAATGACCCCAAGGACCAACTATTCATGGAGTTTTCTTGGCAAAGATACTGGAATGGTTTGCTATTTCCTTCTTCAGTTTTAGGCAGGAGTTAATTGACTTGCTCAGGGTCACACAGCTAGTAAAAGTCTGAGATCAAATTTGAATTTTGGTCTCTTTAATTTGACTCTAGACTCAGGGCTCTATTCACTGTACCATTTAACTACTCCTTAAATATTAATTTGGCACCTACTATATTCCAGGAACTTCTCTAGGCACTGGGGATACAAGTACAATGAAACAATTGCTATTCCAATTTGCAGTGAACTTATATCTTAATGGGTCAGCTCAAGACAGCCAAGGAGAGACATTCAAGACAAAAAACAAACAAACAAACAAAAAAAAAAAACTATCCACTATTGAGGTTTGTCTCTCTTGGAATAGGCATAAAAGGGGACAAGAGGAGCTAACTTTCACCTTGTTTGATAGAGGGCAGAGATAAGAAAGTGGTATCTCCCATCCTGAACTGAATCCAAGCACATGGCAATCTGAATTCCAAATAAGATACAAGCTAATATTGACATACTCCTTAGACTAAGACCAGTGAGATCAGGATGGACCGCCAGCCTTTCTCTTTGCTTTGTCTTCTGAGCCTGAGGAGAGGTTCCCAAGCTTTGGAAGAGAGTAGCTCCTCCCAGTCCCCAGGCCAGATCTGTCATGTCCCACCATCTGCCATCTTTCATATCTTTAAGACACTGTAGAACTTAGAATACAAATGGGATCTTACCCATATCACATTGTTCACTCTGCTTTGACTGGGGCTCAGCCCTTCCCCTGGCTCCCAGCTCCTTAATGTGTATTGGAGGAATTTGGAGGCTATCAGAAAGGAAATCAAATTGTTTTCAGAAAACAATAGCAAAGTAACTACAAGTCATTAGCTTCCTCCCTGGGGCCCCAAATCAAGCTTGTCAGAGTAACTGAAAAGATTGGCAGTCTTGTTTACTTACAGTGTTCTGGATAAGACCCATAAATTAATTCCTGTGTGTGACTTTCTGGAATGAGAGGAGGTGAGTCATGAAAGTCAGAAATAGAAAAAACCTATTAATGTAGTAAAGATTTAATGATAAATAGATCAATAGACAGATAAGACAGATACATAGACAGATAGACAGGATATATTGACAAGACAGATAGACTAAATAAATGGAGGGATGATAGATAGGTTGATAGATAGGATAGACAAAATAGAAAGATATACAGATAGACAGGAGAGATAGCGTAGATAGAAAGATAGACAGGATAGATAAGATAGACAGGTAGCTATAGACATAGATATAGACATATATATGTACATCTTGTATATGTACACATATACAAGGGCACATATATACCCAAACAAATACATATTATATACTCCTAGAACTCCTAAGCACAGTTTTTAATCAAGAGCTGAGCCAAGGAAGGATCAGCTCCCCAGAAGACCTCAAGTTTTCACCCCTCCCCAGCCCAACTTTCCCTTCCCTCACCAACCATTTATTCCACTTACAGGTGGGGTATTCCTTTTACTTTGCTACATACACATGGTCATGCACCATGTGGAATACTCACTAACTCTTTAACTCCTTTACATGTGAGAACTTAATCCTTGGAAATTAATTTTTGAAAGGTTATTTTTCCTTTTGCTTTTTCTTCTGTCATTGGAATTTATGTTTTTATTATTTTTGAAAGGTTATTTTAATCCTCTCTTGCAATATGATTATTAGTGATGGCTTTGGGTTTTTGTGGATGCTGGCAGGAAGAAATTTTATTTTATTCATTTACTTTTTTCTTTTAGGTTTTGTTTTTGTTTATTCACTGTTTTCTTTTTCATCATGGCATTTTAAAGTCTTAATTTGTGTCTTGTTTGGTTTGTTTGGTTTGTATCTGTTGGGACTTTTGCCTCTTCACTTTAGAAATTTTATTTTGTTTTGACTTTTCTGTATTTAGAGCAGACTATTGCTCCCTTTTTTTTGCCTGCATTTTCCATTTTTGTATATTTTCTCATTAACCACTGTAAATTTTGTAATTTTGATTCCAAGAAAAGTTCTCTTCTATTTCCAATTTTACTTCCATTTTATTGGACTGAATATTGGAATTTCTAGTAGTGAAATAGATTAAAAGACTAAAGTTATTATAAAAATATTGGAAAAGAATGTGAAAGACTTAGAGGATTGCAGAATAATATGTGATGACCATATAAACCAGATAAGGTTACCCAGGGAAGTACATTATGAATTTCCTGTGAAATTTATAGTCAACTTATATTTTAGGACTGATGATAAATATTTGCAAAAAAGGCCACAATAAAAATAATTTTAGCTTATGCATCAGTGCTGTTTTCTAAGGATGAAAAGATAAGTAAATTCTATGAAAAACAATAAGAACCTTCAAATTAAAACAAAATATCTTATGATACTTGATGACTTAAATGTTAAAGTGTGAAAAGGTCAGGATGGTATGAAATACATGGAAAGGAATATTCTAAGAAGAAATGAGAAAAGCCAAGAGCTTGTGAATTATATAGAAGCAGGGCTCCTTTACATCCTGAAACCTTTCTTTAAGAAAAGAATTGGGCCTCTTTAATTCATACTCACTTCACAACCTGTCCCATGCAAGAGTGTACAGGAGTTTAATCTGGATCTCAGGTGTTGTATGACTTGAAAGTGGCTGGAATTTTCATGGGCCAATTAGCTAGACTACAGGGAAATTGTTTTATAAGTTTGTTGCTTGAGACGATCACTAAGAGCTCACTGAAAGAAGTGTAATGCTCTGAGTTGTTCTTGCTTCATTTATACTGATGATGCAAGAGGATAGTGGGATCAGAAGAATGCAGTAGAACCTTTGGAAGGTTCTGAGTTACCTGAATTTTCACAATGAGGGATTTCAAGTACTTTCTATTCACCCTGTAGTTGATAGTTTGGATGGCAGAAGTAATGTAGAAATTATTGTTGTTCAATTGTTCAGTTATATCTGACTCTTTGTGACCCTATCTATCATAGCACAACAAACCCTTCTATCCATCCAAGCTCACATTAATCTTAAATTAAAGACCAAGATGGCTGGTTACTACAATTAACTTTTGATTTCCTACTTCAGCATTCCAATCACCTGTGATGAGTAGAATTTCTTTTTCTGGTCTTATTTCTAGAAGATGTTATAGGTCTTCCTAGAACTGATCAACTTTGGTCTCTTCAGCATTAATGGTTGAAGCAGATTTATATTACTATGATGTTGAATGATCTGCCTTGGATTTGAACAGATATCCTTCTGTCATTTTTGAGATCATACCCTATTACTGCTCTTCTCACCCTTTTATTGACTATGAAGATTATTCCATTTCTTCTAAGGGATCCTTTCCCACAGTAGAATGTGTAATGATTGCCTGAACTAAATCCATCCATTCCCATCCACTTAAGTTCATTGACACCCAAGATGTTGATATTTAATCTTTCTATCTCCTGTTTGACCACATCCAACTTACTTTGATTCATAGATCTTACACTCCAGGTTTCTATTATCACAAAGATGCATCTGCAGCTTAGCATTCTTTCAAGTTTGGCCCAATTGCTTCATTAATTCTGGTGCTATTTGTAGTTGTCTATTCTCTAGTAGTGGAAGAACCTTTAAATTTTAGGGGCTCATTTTCTTATGTCATTTCTTCTATCATTTTAAGACTGAATGTGGGGTGTCCTGATAAAAATACTGGAATGATTTGTGATTTCCTTCTCTAGCAAATTACTTTTTATCAAATTACTTTTACCATAACTTATCTATCTTAGATAATACTGCATGGCATAGCTCATAATTTTACTGAGGTAACAGCCACTCCATAACAGAAAGGCAATGTTCTAGTAGGGGATAATAAAGGGGATAATAAAGGTGACCAATATTATCAAAAACATCTCTTGCCAAGGAACTCAAGGACTCTATCTGGAATAGCTATAGTATCTCCAAAATGGATATCTGTATCCAACAGAAGAAGGAAGTATAAGAACAACTTTGAGGAAAGGCAAGCAGAGGGATCTAAGTAGGAGTAAATCACAGATAGTGAGCAGAATCCAGTGTTGTGCTCAGGAAAAAGGAGTATTCTGAATGTCTTTCAATTGTTTCTTATTATTAAAGACCCTTTTCTCTGTGAAGATGTCTGGTCCTGGTGAAAGTTTATCTTCACCTCACTTCAATCTTCATTGCTCTCTTTGATGCCCAGTAAAGTAGTTAATACCATCTGATTCCAGGGTATTACTGAACTAGCATTGGAGGTATCTAGGAAAAAGCCTCAATCATCCCCAAGTTTCAGCAAGATTATTTTCAACATACCTTTTCGCCTCTTGCTACAGGCCCTTTTTATGATCCAACAAAAGTTTGTGAAACTCTTCTTTCTAGCCAATAAGTCAACTTCCTGCATATGTCCCTTTTTTGCTTATTCTATTATTTTGAGTATGGTTGGTTCAACAATAGAATTGAAATGCATCAGCAATTATCTAAGACAGAAAGGCAATTTGGGTAATCACCTAACTGCTTTGTATTTCTACCTTTTTGCCTTTTTTTCTAGATTTTTCTCTCTGTCATCAACTTCCAATAAAGCAAAGACCTCTGGGAAAGTATATTTCTTCCAGTTGTGTCTCTTCTCCTTAGTAATCTTTTCCCAAGATAGTCTCTTTGAAGTCCATTCTAAGTAGCTCTATCTTATAGAAAAGCTCCCTTCCACACACCAATCTCCTAACAAACTATAGGCTTCTGCAGTCCATTGAGCCACCTCCAATGGGGATGGATTTGGTGGGGAAGCATTGGTGACTATGCTCTCTATTTTTCATCCTTGAGAGAAAAAAGGACCAACTTTAAGAGCTTTTTTGTACATTCCTGTAGAGAACCGCAGATATTGGGAAATTCTGAAAAAAGTATATATAAAAGCAAAGATACTTACAGTAGGGTGTTCTCTAGTTCACATATACTTAATACTTAGTATGGTGATGTAATGATTCTACAGCTGGCACATGCTCAGTGTGCTGTAATGATGTAATTGTGCTAATGTATATAAGGGTTAAGAAGAATTGAAATAAGCAGATGGGAAAGAGATTCAAGTGAGTGTGTGCTCAAGCTAGATCTCAGACTCAGGCACAGACACTGAGATCCTCCAGAAAGTAACCTCGACATTACACATTCCCATTCCTCTTTGGGAATCTCAAAATCTATTGTTTTATCGTGAGAGTAGAGCACAAGCTTTTTTTTACACCAACATAAGGATTTCTAGCACCACTATAACTCTAAAATGATCACATATTTTTCTATAACTGCTTTCTAGCATTTGCCAATCCCATTTCTGTAATGATTTAAATACTTTGTTTTCCCCCCCTGTGCCATCTTACCTCTCCCCTTTACCATGCTTATATGAATGGATTTTGTAAAGCCAGTTGTTTGATGGTTTCTTAGTTGTGGAAGAGATTTCCAGCTATTTCTGGTTATTTCCCCCTAGAGTTTTCTTGTGACAAGTTAAATTTTCATTCTTCCTGTTTCACTATGCCTGAAGAAGTGAATCTAGACAAGGAATTATCAGATATGTTGCTTTTTAGAGATAATGTTTGTCCATCTCTTTGAGGGGAAGAGGGGAAGGAAAGTTCTTATCACTGGTACATTTAAAGTTCTCTAATCTACAGGGGAAGTATCAGCTCTGGACAAATTACACCATTAGCATAGGATGCCAAGAAAAGTCAAGTTCCCTCAAAACATGGAGTATAGCTCTGTTATCCAAAGAGCCAGAGGCCTGAAATCAACTTCATCAAAATCGCTGCCAGCTACATCTTAGAGATTTAAAGGGATACTTCAAATAACCAGGAACCATATAAAGTACATTGAAAGACATTAAAACTGTGATGCTGAACATAGTGAGTACCAGATAACATCGCAAAAAATTAAATAAACTCTATTCTACTAGATAGAAAACAATGTCATATTGATGTAGGAATTATTCCTGAAATAAATGTCTAGATAGAGTCAACTAACTAACTTTGTTAAAGAAAAGATCAGAAATAGTAAAAAGCAAGAAGAATGAGAAAAAGACATGGCATACAATTGACTAACTCAATAATGAACCATGTAATCAAGGAATTAATGATAAACAGAAAATGGACATCAGCAATGACATTAACACTGTATATAACTCTATAATATGGTTCAGCTACTGTAAAACTATTGCCACAACAGAAAGACCAACAGAACCCAGAAATTGCCTTAATCAGCAAAAACTTAGTGCCAAGCAGTAAGTGCAGAAAGGGGGAAGTCAGAAGCAACAAGGATTTAGAAGATAAACTAATTTGTAAGTTCTTATGAAGGAGAGCAAGAAGCAACTCTGATCAGAATCATCTTGTAAATCAGAAAAACAAAGCAGTATAGATAAAGCCAGTTTTTTTAAAAGTTTAACAAATAAGCCAATTAAACACAGTCATCCTGAAGACGTTTAAAGATGAAAAATGGAACACCAATCATTGGCATATAAATGGAAGAGATTTATAGAAATCATTATAACAAATGTTTTTCATCATCAAGGACTGTGGAACCACTACACAAACTCAACATCATAATCCTGGAAATATGTCTAGGGGAGGTAGACGTGACACTAAAGAGAAGAAAGATAGAATCATAGAATTATAGGTTTAAGGCTAGAAGGGATCTTGGAAGTTATAAGAAAACTAAGTCTTAAAAGAGTTTAAATGATTTACCCAATGGAAAAAAATCCAAACCCTCTGATGCCAAATGAACCATGCTGGAAAAGTAGTTGGATTGGACCAATTCTCAATAGAAAAGATCCATGCAGGAAGAGACAAGTCAAATCAAGTCAATGAGCATTTATTAATTGTGCTAGGCACTGATTGTAAAAGTGCAAAAAAAAAAAAAAACAGTAAGAAGGAGAGAAAAATTCCAAAAGTGTTAGAGGAAAATCTCAGACATAAAAAAGATAATTGTGAAGACATCAACAACCACAGGGTTATTTGTCTGATCTCCATCTATATAAAGTATTTAAACAAGTCATTTAGTCTAATTGAAGACATTTCAAATGAGGATACTAATAAGCAGAAAGTAAGCTTTCAAAAGTGTTTTTCAACACAGGGTCATATCTTTATCATTTTTCAATTGATTGAGAAAAGTAGAGAATTTAACATCCTATTGTTTTTTGATTATGAAATAACCCATTTGATTCAATAGAATAAAATGTCATCTTAAAGGCTCCTTCTAGCAATGAAGCTCCAAAACCTTCATAAATATCACTCAAGATTCCTTAAAAGAAATCACAGGGGGAAAAAAACTTTCAACAATTGATTCAGCAGATTATAAACATGAGGTAAAGCATAAAACTGACAGTCACCAAGGTTATTTACCACTGTGATAGTAAACATTCAGCACAGGGTCCAAGTTAAAGAGAGTTTTTTCCTGTGTGTGATAAGGTGTTTGTGGATGACACTGTTCTAATTAAAAGCCCCAGTACATTGTCAAATTTCCTAGAAGGGTTGATCAAGACTTTGGCCATACAAGAAAGAACAAAAGAATAAAGAATGTCTATAGCCCTCAGGTTATATTATTTGTTTTGATGGAAAATATATACATAATAACAACTTGCATTTATATAGCCCTTTAAAGTTTACAAAATATATTACAAGTTATCTCATTTAATCTTCATAACAACTCTAGAAGATAGATACTATTATTATCCCCATTACTCAGATGAGGAAACTGAGGCAAACAGTTTAAGTGGCTTGCCCATGATCACATACCTAGTAAGTGTCTGAGACTGTATCTAAACTCAAGATTTCCTGATTTCAAATTCAGTGCTCTTCCCAATGCCATCTAGCTGTCAATCAGCATTGTATCTAGAATAGACAGGATAGGTGAACAGTGATTTGAACCTGAATTTGAACAGGAAGAGAATAAACTCTATTGGCTTCAGGAAATTGCAAAACTTCTTTGATAAATCCAAGTTTCCCATGGAAATAAGGGACACGTGGTGTGGTCCAAACAAGGCAATTGCCTCTGAAGCATGAAAAATTACTATTTCACAGAAAGCAATGGAGAAATTGATGGTAGGTGTAAGCAAGCTGCAACATATAACCAATAAGGAACTTAGAAAAAGACAAGAAATAAAAGATATTATCAAGGAAATATATGATAAGAAGAGGAGAAAGTCTGGTTCCATGCTAAAGGATAACCAATGGACAGCCAGAATGTTAATGTTGCACTGATATCCTCACCAAGTCAGGAGAGAAACCTCCAGTATGGACTCCTGATGTTTAACTTACAGAAGGACATCAACCAGAGTTACATAGCATGGGTAACCCATGTCTGGATTACAACCTGAGTCATTGTGTATCATTTTGTATCAACAAGATCACAGGTCCACTGAATGAGTACAAAGTATCCCAAATCCAAAAATGGGGTAAGCCATAATTCCTGCCTTTACCAATTAATTGGAGAAGAAAACAAATAAAAACAAAAAGGGGGCATATGATAAAGTACTTGGTGAAGAATCATAGGCAAAGAAGCTCATTGCTGTGAAATAACCATCCTATAATTTGTCTTTTTTCATAAATTAAAGTTTTAGACACCTTCTGTTTTTTTAAAATAGGATATAATCTAATAAATAATTTCATAAGGAATATAAATCAGAAAGAACCTTCATGATCATCCAAGACAATTCCATTTTATAAATGAGAAAGTTGGTACCCAAGACCAGACCACCAGACTTGATCCTCCCACTGTTTAGCTCAGTAGTTTCTACTACATCATACTGCCTTCACACAGGAAGTTGTTGTCAGAGTCTATATTTGCTGAACCCCCTCCAAATGGCTGTTAACCATGCCATGAATCTCCCTCACCCAGCCTCTCTCCTAATAAGGAAGCCTCTGGAATGTCAGACATTCCTTCCCCAGACTGTTCTGTAAAGCTTGTCTGATTCAGGTAACAGCCATATTCCTCTTTCACATATTCTATTATATTCTACACAGACGTCCAGGAAGTTTGCTCTCATTGAGTACAGAGAGGCAATCCAAAATCAATTTCCAGGAGAAACTAGGAAGAAAAAAAATGAACACAATCTAATTGGGATTCAGTTGCCTTATTTGTAAAATGACCCCAAGTAATCTTTTAAGATCCCATTCCTTTTCCATAATCTCTTATA
Organism: Sminthopsis crassicaudata; assembly: GCF_048593235.1. Classification (NCBI taxonomy): domain Eukaryota; kingdom Metazoa; phylum Chordata; class Mammalia; order Dasyuromorphia; family Dasyuridae; genus Sminthopsis; species Sminthopsis crassicaudata. Next base: position 440,393,724 of record NC_133620.1, read on the forward strand.
ATTATAAGGGAGTTACCTATAACACTAAAAGGTTTAATGATTTGCTCAGTAATCTTTGTCAAAGGCAGAACTGTGCCATATAAATTTTATTATTGGTTATTATTATTATTGCTATTCCATTCTTTTTCCCATTGGCTTCAAATAGCAACAGTCTGAGATTTTTCATATTTATTATTCTACAGAATATTAGTCAAATAATTAAAACTATTTTTAGATTTATAAGCTCACTGAAAGTATCTTTGGTACAACTATTAGCAGATGGGAAATTTATTATTACTATGACAATAAATTGCGTTATCAAGTTATATCAAGTCAACTAAGACTTAGTAAGTGCCTACTGTGTGGTAAGTGCTAAACTAGATGTAATCAAATATTTAAAATATAAAAATCATTCTCAGTTAATGGGGCATATAAAGACAGCCGGCAGGCCACATTTGGCCCATGGATCATAATTTTCCAAGCCCTGTGCTAAATAATTACTTTCAAAACTCAACTATGTCTACATGGACCCAATCTGTTCTCCCCAGAGTTCCTTTGGTGCCTGATTATTCAAGGCATGTCAGAGATAGATAGGTAATAGGAGGCCCAGAGAAACCAGATCCAGCCATTACAAAAACAAACAAAATTCTATACACACTTAAGAAAGATGGTGAAAGATTAATCCTTCCCCCAAGGAAGGAATTGATCCTGACTTCAGAGGAGATGCCCAGGCAAGGATTCAGAGCACGTATGTAGGGTATAATGTATGGTAAAAGTGAGAAGACCCAGGCTCCACCACTTACTAGCTGTGTGACCTTAGGTGAGCTATAAGAACAATTTGTCTGTCTGGGTTGATGCGGTGAAACAAGATAAATGATAATTGCCAAATAGACTTAGACCACTATAGAAAATGTAAACAGTCATTTTATAGAGGATGGTACACTGTCCTATGAACTCAATTCAACACAAATTCATTAAAATTTAGTATTTGCAAAACATCATGTGAGTGCTTAGTATACAAAAAATAATAATACTAATCTCAACAGGTACACAAAAAATACATAAAAGTTAAGTCAAGAAAGAGAAACTGGGAGATCTCAAAAGACTTCATAGAAACCTTCATTGAAATAAGGCAATTCTTTTTATACTTTCCTAATTGATTCACTATCCTACTTATCACAATGGCTTTCCAAAACTTTTCCATCCTTCCTCACTTGCAGTCCTTCCTCCTTCCCCTTTCAGTTGAGAACCTTTTGCCTTATATTTTTCCTTTTATACTTTATTTTAATAGCATTTTCTTTTTCCAAATAAATACATGCAAAGATAGTTTTCAACATTTACCTTTGCAAAATCTCATGCTCCAAATTTTTCTCCCTCTCTTCTCCCTTTTCCAAGATAGCAAGCAACATGATATACGTTAAACGTGCAGTTTTTCTAAACATATTCCTATATTTGTCATTCTCTTGCCTCATATTTCACTGAAAAAATGGAGCTCCATTCTCCAAATGCTATTTCTACTTCTTCCTCCCCTCCCCTCTCCCTCTTCTACTGATCATAGAATATCCAGGTCTTCCATGACGATCTCTGTCATCTCAGGTTTACATGAAGAGAAAACCCTGTTTCTTTCCAAAGTTAACTCCTTTGCATTCACAAGTGATCCTATTCCAACCCATTTTCCTTAGCAGCTTCCCCTTCTATCACCCATACTTTCACATTAAACTTCAAACTTTCCTTTTCTACTGGCTATTTCCCTGCTGCTGACAACATATCCATGTCTCCTTCATCTGTAGGCATCTAGCATAATTTTTTTTAAAAAAGATTCTCACTTGACTATTCATCCCTCCTAGCTAACAGCCCATATCTCTCCAAGCTTTCATGGCTGAACTTCTTAAGAAAGCGATCTACAAGCAGTGTCTTCACTTCCTTTCCTCTCACTCTCTTAACTTTGAGCAGTCTGGCTTCTCACCTCACCATTCAACAGAAACTACTCCCTCCAAAGTTATCAATGATCTCATGATTGCCAAATCTAATGGCCTTTTCTCTGTCTTCACACTTGTTGATCTCTCTGCAGCTTTATATACTGTTGATCACCACCTTTGCTTACATACTTTCTTCTCTCTAGGTTCTCCCAATAGTCCTCTTTGCTGGTCCTCCTCCTACCTGTCGGAGCTCCTTCTCCTTCTTTGCTGGATCTTCATCCAAGTTTCACCCATTAATATTAGTGTTCCTCCAAAGCTCCTATCTTCTCTCCTCTCCTTTCTTCTCTTCTTTTTTTCTTTTCTCTTCTCTCCTCTTCTCTTTCCCTCTATTCCCTTCTCCTCTATTTATGTCACCTATCTTCTCCTCTTCTCTTTTTTCCTTTCCTCTTCTCTTCTCCATCTATACTAGTTTAGGGAGCTCATCAGTTCCTATAGATTCAATTATCATCTCAATGCAGATAATTCTCAGACCTATTTAACCAGTCCTAATTTCTCTTGATCTTCAATCTCACATCTCCGACACTCATTTAGATATCCCACACTGGATATCCCATAGATATCTTGAGCTCAAAATGTTCAAAACTAGCCTCATTATCTTTCCCCTAATACTGTCCCCTCTTCCAATCTTCCTGATTACTATCTAGAACTACTGAAGTTTCTTAAATAAATAAATAATATGATCAGATTTGTGCTTTAGGAATATCATTTTGGCAACTGTGTAGAGGATAATTTATTGGAGAGAGGAAGACTGAAAACAGAATAATTAGGATATTGTAACAATCCAGGGACAAGAATCTGAACTTGGGTGGTGGCCATATGAATGGAGAGAGGGAGACAGATGTGAGACATAGTGTAGCAACTTATTAGATTTAAAAGGCAAAGGAGAGAAAAGAATGAAGAATGACTCTAAGATTACAAATGTAGATTATTGGAAAGATTGTGCAGACTTCAAAGGAATAAAGAATTTAGGAAGAGAAGTGTGTTTGGAGAGTAAAAATAATGAATTCTATTTTGGTAAGGTTGAGATGGCTCTGGGACATCCACTTGAAAATATCCAAGAGGCAGCTGGTGTTACAAAACTAGAAGTCAAGCAAGAGACTAGAGCTGGACACAGATCTAGGAGTTTTCTATGTAGAGATGATCAAATTTATGAAAGTTAAAGGTATGGAGAGAGAGGATATAGAGAGATCTGAGAAGAGAGCCATGGGGTCTCATGTGGGTGATAAGACATAATAAAAGACTTTGTAAATACTTTTAAAAATTGTCAGTTGCACTGGATCCTTCAAGTTACTATTTATTCATTGGGGTAGCTAAATTTGAGACCTTCATATAAATAAAGAGATTTGCCTCTCCCCACTTAAATCCCCTTGAAGCTGAGGCAGTACACCCAAGAAGTGTCACCCTCCCTAGTTAGCAGACATTGCTCTCTTGAAGAGAGGTTCACTTTTAATTGTAGAGAACAACCTATTTGGTGGAGATATTTTTATCTTCCTGGAATCAGGACCCTTTAATATCTCTGAATCATCTTTCAAAACCAATACCAAGAACCTGTGGGAACAGGCAGAATATGTTTTTACAAAGCAAAACAAAACAAAAAAAAAAAAAAAAAAAACAAAACCCAGCGTCCCTTGCCCCTCCAATACCCAGACACATACAAAACAACATACAAAAGGAAATGTGCTGAGTGAAGGGTGAAACATTAGGGAAGATAAGAATGACCTTGACAAACCCTGAGAAAACCTTCACAGATCTTGGGAGATGATTTATGTTGGGGGAGGAGATAAGCTTAAATCTCACCCTCCAACCCAAACTTCACAAAAGATTCCCTCTCCCTGACCCCCAACCCAAGTTAACTGCCTTAGGCAGCCATCCCATTTCCCCCTTCCTTCCTTTTGTGGATTCTCAGACATTGCTGACTGTGTGGGTATTTACTCTGCCCATTATGTGAGAATATATTATAACATATATTATATATTAATCATATATCAAATTTATATACAAATTGTTTTATTGTATTTTATGTATAGTATTACTATATATTATCATATTCCATATATTAAATATGTTAAAATAAAAATTATATATAATATACATTATGTAGTATATAAGTAGTAATGCAAATAATAGTAATGCAAGAAAGAGAATGACTAAGAAAATAAGTCAAACTCACCTGAAACCAAAATTACAGTTGTTATTCATAAATTACATTAATATGTGATGCATTTTAACAATACTTAACTTTTATATAGCAATTACCATGTTTCAGGTTCTGTACTAAGGACTTTACAATTATTAAATGTGATCCTCACAATGACCCTGAGAGGTAGGTTCTATTATTACTCCATTTCACAGATGAGAAAACTGAGGCAATCAGGGTTAAGTGACTTACCTAGGATCACATAACTAATAAATGTCAAGCCAGATTTGAACTCAGGCCCACCAACTTATCCATTTTGCCACCTACATTATTAATCAACAAGCATTTACAAACATATTTCTTCATCATCAGCAGCAGCAGCAGCAGCCTTCCTATAGTACTTTAAGATTTGCAAAGTGGAAGGTAGATGCTATTATTATCCCCATTCTGTTGTTCATTCATTTCACTCATGTCTGACTCTTTGTGACCTAATTTGGAGTTTTCTTTGGCAAAGATGCTGGAGTGGCTGGCCATTTTCTTCTCCGGTTCATTTTATAGATGAGGAAACTGAGGCAAACAGGATGAAGTGACTTAACCAGGGTCACACAGTTTCTGAGGCTAGATTTTAGCTCAGAAAGATCAGTCTTCTTGATTCCATATCCAGCCCTCTATTCAGTGCACCATTTAACTACCTTTCCCAATTTTATAGATGGGGAAACTAAAATAGAGACCACACAACAAGTAAGTGTTTGAAGCCAGATTTGATCATATTTCTTCTTGAGTCTAGCATCCAATTAACTATGCTACCTATATGTTAATAATATAATAATGAAATAAGTATTATATGTTATAATGAAATTTAACATAACATATAATATGATGTGATATGTTGTGATTACCATATTATATGTATATGTAAAACCAAAGAGAAGAGGAATTCCCTTTTGATAGAGAAATTCTACCAATCTTCATGCCTATGGACAATATTGTACTGATTGCCGGAGCTCCAATGTACCATAGGGCATCCTTGATAAAAATCCATTATCATTGAAAAATAGATCTGTGTTCTAATTCACAAGGGAGAAACAAACTAGATAAAGGCTTCCTTCACAGGTAGACAAACACCTCTCAAAATTTACCAATACGTGTATTTTGAACAACCACTATAACTAGATGATAAACATGAAGAGAAGAAAGCAATTGAGAAACCGTGCAGCCATTTCAATACTTCTTATGCTTCGTATGCACTCCCATTCTCTTTTCCATTTCATAGAATGTAAGCTTCTTGAAGTTAGAGGTTTCATTTATTGTAATTGTATCCCCAGTGTTATAGAAGGATCTTAACAAGTGTTCATTGATTAATTAATTAATTAATTCCAGCTTACTCCCTGCTGCAAAACTCATCTTTGTAGCCCCACTATTCTCTAATAAATGAATGAATCAATTTTGAAAAAACATTTGAGTTCTATGTGCCGAAGACTGGGAGAATAAAGTAAAGCAAGATGATATATAATTACAAATTAAATATAAATATGTAGTTACAATGAATTATGGTTATTATCTGCAGGATGATGGAAAGAAGTGTGATATCTATTGTATAGCATGACACTACAAATCAGCGTGTGAGAATTGGTATCAAGGACAGCACTAAAAATATACCTGGTCAAAAAAAAAAAAAAAAAAAAAAAAGAATGGATTGGTGTATAACAGATAAATGGTATGATGTAATTCCCAGAGCACTGAACTTTGTATCAGGAAAACCTAAGTTCAAACTCAGTCTCAGGCATTTACTAGCTTTTTGTACTTGAAAAAATCCCTTAACCTCTCTGAGCCTCAGTTGCCTTATCTGGTACAAAGTTCAGATAAGTGCCTTATCTGATTCTATGATCAATGAAATATTGTGATTTATAAAGAAAGAAGTTTTCCAAATTTGTAATATATTAGCACATATTCATATATTGCTTTAAAGATTTGCAAAGCATTGCAAAACATTTTCTGTCACTTGAGTCTCTCAATGTTTTTCTCTGAACAATCATGGAAGGACATGGATAAAATTATCCTGGATGAGAAGGCATAAATAGGTACTGATAGTAGAAGTCAATGAGGCAATGAACAATAAATGGAGTGGGGGATTGGACTTTTGAGGTTTCTTCCACCTCTATGATTGTAATTCTATGATTTTCTAATTGATTGTGCTTTACAGTTTTTAAAAATCCAATAATTCTTTGAGATAGGTTGCATAAGCATACAGTATTATTTGTACTTTGTGGATAAAAAAACCAAGGTTAAAAGTATATTGTTTAAAACAAACAAACAATATACCAAAAATAAAAGTAAATTATCTATAATTACATTACTGGTGGCAGAGCCCAAGACAAAAGTAAAGCTCTCCACTTTCCAAGTACCATATTCTTTCTATATCTCTTTCCTGTGCCTTTCTCTCCCATTCTCTACCCAGGGTCCTCATGTTGCCTCTATGAGGAGAGCCCACCTATGCCTTCATTTTCTGGTGAATCTTCCTGCTCTGTTCCTCTTTCCTCCTTCCTTTTATCCTTCCATCAACATTCACCTGGGATCTCATATTATTTCCACACTTAGATGCCTGCTTCAAGGGACCTGTGCAATCTAAATGGTGAACATAGAGAGAGGGAGTTGTAATGCTGCTTTCCAATAATGCAGCTCATAATCCATCCGTAACTTTCCATCATGGGCAGCTCTTGTCTTTTCCCAATCCCTATCATAAATCATCCACAATTGAGTTCACTCCATTAGATTTCTTGATATTGTATGAATAATAATGGAGTATTTCAGCTGTCTATTGGATGTCCTTCACTATAACATGACAAAAAATAATTATCAATTCAGAGAGTACAAACAAAAGACATATACCTTAATGATGAAATCCTAAATAGTAAGTCAATGAACAAGCCATAGAAATAATTGATAACTTTGTGAATGACAATTATGAAGATGAGACATTTTATCCTTAAAAAACATATTAACAAGATAGAAAAAAGTGGATTAATGAACAAAATATTCAATCTGAAAAATTAGAGCCAAGCCCAAAACAAACACAAAATAAGAAATCTTGCAAATTAGAGGAGAAATAAATAAGTTGGAAATTTTTTTAAGTTCATGAAACTAAGAAATAAAACTAAAAAATTTTTCCTTAAAAAAATTGACAAAATTTATAAGCCTTTAGCCAAACTGATTGAAAAGTAGAACCTATCACAAATATGGGTATTTAATTCTTAATGAAACAAAAGATGGAGACAATTATAAAACATAAAATTAATCAATTAATAAAATTGAAGAAATTGAAGAGCTTTTATATAAGCAAAAATAATGTATCTAGAATAATAATAGTAATAATAATAATAATAATGGAAGCAGTTAACTAGGAAAAATATTTGTACCAAATAGTAAAGATCTGATGTAAAAGACATTTGACAACTAACAGAAATATATAAAGAACAAAAATGTTTCTGCAATAAATGAATAGTCAAAGGATATGAACAGTTTTCAAAAGAACTGTAAACTATTAACAATATATAAAAGAATATTGCAAATCACTAATAACAAAAAATACAAGACAGAACAATACCTCACATCCCAAAATAGCAGAAGCAGTTGCAATAAATCAGTGGTGGAGAATTGAGGAAAAACAAACACTCTAGTGGATTATTGTTAGAGATGTGAATTGGTATAAACATTCTGGAAAGCAATTAGAAATTATGCCAATAAAATTATCAAAAAGTCTATACCTTTTAAAGCTAAAGATTCCATTACTAGACATATAACTCAAGGAGGCCAATAAAAAAAAATATTTAAATCGGTATTTTTGTAGTAGCAAAGAATTGAAACAAAGTAGTTGTCCATCAACTAGGAAATGACTAAAAATAGTTTAAATAATATTTAGTTGGGGTCCATGAGAATAGAATATTGAATATAAATTCTGACTTTTTCAATGTGTCAATTGGCTTTGTAAAAAAAAACAAAACTTTTTTCTTTGCATTTAAAAAAACTTTGTTATAAGATATGGTACTCTGGGAAAGTAGAAGGGAAAAGACAGATGAAAAAGAATAATGAAAACTAAGGATATTAATTTTTAAAATCTAATTTTTTAATTTAAAAAATTAACAATAAGATTCATGGTTTCTTCATAGCATTTACTTTCCTCTTATCTCAAATATGTTGAGAAATGATCCCTCAATGACCTCAAAATTATATAATATCCAGCAAAATCCTGTTAAATAGATGTGTAGTGATACACTTTAATTAGACCTAGTCTCAAATGGATAAACAGGGTATTGAGACAAAAATAATCAGAATGGATCCATGAACGCACCCCCTGACACCAAAGATTTTCTACCAACCCCTGTATTTATACGTATCTAACCTGCTCATTATTGGTATCTTCAAAAATACCTTGGAGTTTATTTACCATACATTGATGTTCATATAAACTGTTCTAGCTCCCTTTGTCTATCTCAGTATAAAGCCACCTCAAGCCATTCAATAATTTAGATAGCTGATTTCTTGGCTGGCAACTACAGACATGATTTCATTTTCCAAGACCAAAACAAAACAGGGCTTTGGGTAGAATGGTGTGACAAAAGCAGTTATCTCCTTCACCCTTTTTGTTTGAGAGAGACTCTTACCAATGTCATATATATTATCAAGAAACTCTAGTTTTATATGAGAGGTGGATATAATTGTGTTTTTCCCCCAAAACTAGATTAACTCATTTTATCTGATCCAGCTGCTTTTCCTATCTTTGTTTTCTTTGGTATCATTCATATTTCCTCATTTTACTGTCCAAACGTGATGACTCCACTGTTATTAATTAGGAAAATCATTTGTTATAGCAATTTTGACAGATGTTTTCCATTTTTCATTTTCCTCCTTCTAGTCAAATGCCCTCAGGATGCCTTACTTGACTCTCTCCCCAGGAGTTCTATAAAATTCTTTCTGCTCTACTGTTTCTTACTCTTTTAAGAAAAAATATTGCTCATGATATTATACCATCATCTTTCAGAATATAGCTATATATGGTCTCCTGTCACTATCTCAGGACCAGGACTGTTACATCTTCCCTTTCAGGGTTCTCAGGCACATGAGGGATTTCAGTGTCTTCTCTGCCACTATCTCAAGCCCAGAACAACTGGTTTTACTCATTTGTTAGGGAGCCAATGATGACTTCTCCATTTCCATTTACTTAATTAGCCTTTCCAGAGAGATAGTTATTTCACAGATATAGCAAAAACAAATCTACAAACATTTTCCTTAAAAATTGGGGACATTACATTCTTTAGCATCTCAGTCTCTAACAAAGGATTAGGCTTGCAAGTTAGCTCAGTTCCTAAATTGCATCGATCCCACCAAGTTCAAATCTAAAGGCAATATTTTTTGCCAGCTTTTGTGGGCTGAAGTCCCAAAGGTCACTCCAGACCTTGCAGAACTCCCCGTACTCCTAGCTTTTGAAACTCCCAAGGTTGGAAACTCTACTCTCTACCTAAAATAGAAAAGAATGGATGAAAAGGCCAAGATCTGAAGTCTTTTTTCCTGAGGAGCCATGTGAAGAATTCTGGGGAAGGCAGGAAAAGAGACCCGAGACTCTCTCCTCCTTACTGCTTAGTCTCATTGATCATTAGCAAAGAAATCATCTCAACACAAAGACATGGCTAAAGCTAACTCCAATCCTTTGAAGGCACTGACAATTCTAGATTTGCTGACAACTTAAAAAGTTTCCTCTCAGGGACAACTAGGTGGCACAGTGGATAGAGCACCAGCCCTGAAGTCAGGAAGTCAGGAAGGCCTGAATTCAAATCTGGTCTCAAGTACTTAACACTTCCTATCTGTGTGACCCTGGGAAAGTCATTTAACCCCAATTGCCTCAACCAAAAAAAAAAAAAAAAAAAAAAAAAAAAAAAAAAAAAAAAAAAAAAAAAAAATCTCCTCCCAATCAAATTTCTCCCAAAAAGCTCCTCAGGATTGATGGACCAATTATTGAATATTAACACATGCATTAATCCAAACAATTTTCCCAGAAGCCATTCCCTAGCATTATAATATCCAGGGATTATTAGACCCAGGGAAGGAACCAATACTCTTGTTAGCTTTAACTTTTTAGGAGGAGAGATCCATGGGGCTGAAAAGCTAGTTTATATGAAGTAGTAAGTCTGATAAAGGAAGAGACATATGTCAGATAACCCAAACCATTCCACCACCTGATAGTAAAAGCCCAGTGTCCCTGAGTCCCAAAGCTCTGGAAGTAAACATGATCTCACTAGTATCAGTTGTGATAAGTGATCAGCTCAATCCATGCAGCCAGAAATGAGGGAGTGAAGCGGCTTCTGTGGAAAAGGGACCCACCATCTGTACAACCATCAACTGCTAGCCAACTGCTACTCACAGGGAACTGAGCCCCAAAGTGCTAGGAGGAGCAGTTTTTTCCTAGACCATTGGCCCTGCTTTTAGATTAACTCCAGCGGCCACAGGAGGGATCCTTAACTGGACTACATGGCAGAGCTTTAAAAAGTTCAAAGGTACTTCTAATAAATTATGGGTATCTGAGAAGGGAGAAAGACACTTCAAAGGCACTAAAAATAGGTCACTGTGTTGTCTCCCTTTATTAGAATATGAGCCTCCTGAGAGCAGGGATTGACTTGCTTCTCTCTGTTTCCCCATCACTTAGCACAATGCTTTGCAGGCAGTGAATAGTTAATAAATGCTTTTTCATTCATTTGTCAACCATTCATTCCCAACCTGCTGGTATAAAAATGATTGTAAAGAAGGAGAAGGAGGAGGAAGACAAGGAGAGGAAGAAGAGGAGGAGGAGGAAGAGAAAGAGGAAGAAGAGAAAGAAAGGAGAAAGAAAGGAGGAGGAGATATTCAAAATGCTATAACCCAAGAACAAGAAAAAAGAGGGATAATGTCACAAGCTGTAAAGGAGATAGAGAAAGTAGAAAGAAACTTTACTCCTTTCCTAACCAAGTGAATTAATTAATGTGAATTGTAAAAACACTAATAGAATCCACATCCTTTCTTCTAACATAGGACCAAACAGTCCCTCTCACACTTAAATGTTCCTTTGTTTCTCCTGGTTTGATTCATATTCTGCTACTGTTTAATTAATCAGACCTAAGTTACTGTTAAACCTCCTTTTGCCCTCTTTTCATCCTGTAAACTCATTCAAAGAGAGAGTTTCTCCCCGGCTTTTGAATTACTAAAGTGACATTGCCTGTAGTTGTCTCTACCTTAAGAGTCCTTAGCCTGATTTGTGCTAAGGATCCCTTTGGCAGTCTGCCGAAGCCATGGATCCTTCTCAGAATCATGTTTTTACATGCACAACATAAAAACACATAGAAATGGAGACAAAGCCATAGGACTGTGGGGGCAGAACCTTAGATCTGGAAGGGATCTTAGTGCAATACCCTCATTTTTGGAGATGAAAAACTGGGGCCCAGAGAGGGTATTTGGCCGAGATTCTATGCCTTGTCTCGTCACAGAGACACTTTACGTATGTTCCAAGATGAGAAAATGAGTAGAGAAGGATGTAAAAAATTACCCCATTCATTTTCAGTGACTGAACCTAAATGAGAATGAAGTCCTGATTTCAGGCTGTACTTAATAGTGTGAGAAGCACAGGCTAACCTTAAAATACCAGCCATGGTATTTTATGTAAATGGTAAAGCCTTCATGGCAAAACCCAAAGTATGGTAAGGAATTTCCTCTAGAGGCTCCCCACACTAATCAAAAGGATGTTTTCCAGTTCTTTTCTACTCAGCCCCCAGCACTAAAGAGCTAAGTATATATAATTGGAAATCCTGGGAGATCCCACCCAATATGAGGGCTTCCTGCTTATAAGCAATATTTTGGTCAGAGGTTATTTGTGGAAATGAAGAGGAAAAGGACTTGAAATCTCACTTGATATAAATCTTTTAAATAACCACCCTAGTACTTATCTCTAGGGATTACAATCTATAGTGTTACAATACAAAATAATGATGGTGTTCATAACAAGCAGCATTTGCAGATTCTCTAGATTATGTACTAGTGTAAACGATTTACATATATCTTATTTGAGTCTCACAACAACCCTATTATCATCCTCACTCACTTGACAGTTGAGGAAACTGAGGTAAACAAAGGCTAAATAACTTTCCCATGGTCACACAATTAGTATCTGAAGAAAGATCTGAAATCAGGTCTTCCTAACTCCACGCCCAGCACTCTATCGATTCATTTTACCACTAACTGCCTCATTCGAGAGACAAATTTAAGCAAATGTTCATTGCAGGTCTACTGGATATAGAACATGGTGGATGAGAAATGGGACATGCTCCTGCTTTCTGAAGGAAATTGAGATCTGCATATATATTTTATGGACATATATATGTATATATAAACAACTAACATAATAATGATATTATTATAATGTGTGTGAACAACTAACATATAAGATGACAGCATATGTTAGTGGTGATTGTCCCTCATTCTCAAAAAGGCCCAAAATGACATCACTATGTTAGAATCAAGTTACAGTGTGTCCGACTGTAGCTGATAGACCAATGTGAGCTCAGAATGTTCTACCACAGGTCAGGCACAAATAGTCCGTAAGACAGCATATGTTAAATGCCATTTGAAGCATAAAGACAGACTCTCTTCAGGAATTCAGAGAAGGGATCTCTGGGACCTGGTAAAGTCAAGGAAGACAGCAAACAGGATGGAATTTAGCCCATATCTGGTGAGATGGGTCAGATTTCAATAGTCAGACAGGTGGAGGAAGACATTCTTGGTGTGGAAAAGATCATGAGTCCAATTTAGCTGGAGGGTAGGATTCTTATAGACCAGTGGTGGAAGATAAAGTTAGAGAGCTAGTTTGGGTCTACACGGGACACTCTAAAGAGATTTGCAAAATGTTCATTCTACCAAAGCCAGCTAGTACCCCTTTTCTCATCTGTTCCTAAGGTATTTAGGAGATACCCAAGCCAAAAAGGCTGCTTAATTCCTAGAGAAGGATTCTGGGTTTTCTGTAGGTTGCCATTTAGGAGGATCAGACAGTAGGGATAGTGAATAGTGGCAAGAGTGAATGTGGAATCAGAAAGAGATGGATTCAAATCCCACATAAAATCCATTTTGAGTTTCATAACCCTCAGTAAGTCATTCAATCCCTCTGAGCCCAAATTTCCTCATCTGTAAAACAGAGATAATCATACTAGCAAGTTATAACCAATTAGAACCTGTTTCTTCATCTGTAAAATGGAGACATTTTTATGGTTATTGTGAAGATCAGAATATATCATTTGTGCCAGGTTCTTTGCCATCCTTAAAGAAATTTTTTAAGTGAGCTCTCATTATTATTAATATTGACATCATTGAGGACCTTGAATTGGATCTTTCATCTCCTACGTGCTCCTTTCCCCACTTTCCTTCCAAACCTCTATCATCAAAAATTTTAAAAATAAATTTACCCAGATACCCATTTAAGTTAAATCTGCTTTATTAGCTTTGAATCTACCATTTTCTTCCTTCCTTCCTTCCTTCCTTCCTTCCTTCCTTCCTTCTTTCCTTCCTCCCTTCCTTCCTTCCTTCCTTCCTTCTTTCCTTTCTTTCTTTTTTTCTTTCTTTCTTTCTTTTCTTTCTTTCTTTCTTTCTTTCTTTCTTTCTTTCTTTCTTTCTTTCTTTCTTTCTTTCTTTCTTTCTTTCTTTCTTTCTTTCTTTCTTTCTTTCTTTCTTTCTTTCTTTCTTTCTTTCTTTCTTTCTTTCTTTCTTTCTTTCTTTCTTTCTTTCTTTCTTTCTTTCTTTCCTTCCTTCCTGAGACAATTGGGATTAAGTGACTTGCCCAGAGTTACACAGCTAGAAAGTGTTAAAAGTCTGAGGTGAGATTTGAACTCAGATCCTCCTGATTTCAGGGCTGGTACTCTATCTACCTAGGTGCCCACATCCATCATATTCTTAAACCTAGGCAATTAACAAACAACAAATCAAGATCTAATTTAAAGCTTTTTGCCAATTTCCAAGGTATCAGTACTCCCACTGAAAATTTAACAATCTGCTCTCAGGGAATTAGTTAAAACTAACTTCAACCCAGGCCTGCTTTTCTGCCAGTTATTCCAATATTTTTTTCTAAATTTGGTCAAAGTTATTCAGAAACTGACTTCAGAGCTCAGAAAAGAAGAAAAAAAAAAAGAAAAATGTAATCCTGGACTACAAAGTTCTCCCTTTTTTTTTCAAAAAGAAATCTTCTGGTTAAAGACAAACTCCCCTGACCCTCCAATACTGGCAGGCAAAGAAAGTTAAGTCCATCAGATCTAGCCCTCAAAGGAAATCAAACAGGTTTGGAAAAGAAGGTCAAAATATTAATTCAAATGGAAAAATCAATTTGACCCACTTCACTCAAATTTATACAGCTTGCTTTCAGCAGATATTGAAGACTGAGATTTTTTTAAATGTTATTTTAGGTGTTATTTTTAGATGTTAGAGGAAAAAGTTTCTCTAGTTGTTAGATTTTGTGGACATATGAAGAGAGTTAATCTGTTCTATTAGCAGTGATTGATTCACACTGTATCCTTACCTAACTGTTTCCAAGGCCATCTCCAAGAATCCTGATCTAGATCTTGCCACTGGATCCAGATGGCTCTGGAATAGAAAGTGAGGCTGGGGACTTTGCACAGCCCTTCCTCACTTCAACCCAATTCACTTGCAGATTGTCCATCACCTCTCTGATAACATGGTCCTCTTTAAGAATGAAGGTCAAACAACAACTAACTCTGTTACTCCAAAGCAGATGACATCTTCCCTAGACCTTGGTTTCCTTATTTGTAAAGTAGGCCTAGCAGATTGATCCTAGAAGATAGACACCCTAGAAATACTGTTCATGAGAAGTATCACCTGTGGAGCTGGTGGCCATGCTACATTCAAGTATAATTAGGAAATGATTAACAAAATAAATAAAAATACAATAGAACACATATAATGTTAATAAATGGTTTTCTAAGCCAATATGTGCCAAAGAAATCCTTGTGTAAGTTTAATAAGCCCCATGTCTATTTGAATTTGACACCATTACAATACATCCTACAAAATTAAGAAAAATTTCTCCATTTATCCCCAGAAAACTGTGGTGGCCACATTAGCACCCTGGATACCTTGGAATCAGCTGGAATCAGGATAAGCAAAAGTCTTTATTCTTGGTCTTTAGTAGTAGAAGTGAAGAAAGTGGGCATGTAGGATCTCTGTGACCTCACCTCTTCATCTCTCTTACAGAAGTGACCCTGGCTAGTCTCACTACACCTCCTAGTCACTCTCACAATTCTCTACATACATCAAATGATTGGGCATATCCTATATATATACAAGCATATTCCTATAGAGTATTGATCGGTAGTGTGCTGTTGTCTCCAGAAGCTGCCAATCGCTCTCTGGGAAGAGATCTGCTGTGTCAACTCAAATCTCTTGGACAGATTCTTCTTCCTGTAGAGAACCGTTGTCTCCAGGCAGTTGCCCTTAACTCTTGTCCAGAGAAGTGACTTCCCTTCCTGCAGAGAGCCCCGTCAAGCCTGATATAGTGCAGAGACTTCTCTTATCTCTGGAGTGATGTCCTCTTTTATCCTCCCAGAGAATGGGCGTGGGATAATGCAAGGGCTTCTGGGAAGAACCACTTCAACCAATGAGCTTGCTCCTCCCAAGCACGCTAGCTCTTCCTTAGGAATTCACAAGTCAAACTACCAGGAAAGGCCGGAACTAGAGAATTGTTAAGTACCAACTTAGCACTTAGTAAGAACCTAACATTGATCAATCAGTAATTAGTCTCAAGAGCTCTATTGTCTGACCCCAATGCATTGATTCAAGAGTTTCAGCTCTTTACATCTCTTACTTTCTTTTGTTTTAGAACACAGGTGGTCACGCCATTCCTGACTTCTCAGGGATATGAGAACCCCAAAAAGGAGGTGATCACGGCTTCCCTGACTTCTCAGGAAAGAGGTGAAAACACTGCAAAGGAGATGATTACACCCTCCCTGACATCTCAGGAAGGGAGATGAAAAGCACCAAAGGAAAGTGGGGATTGCTGGTGGGTTTCTGGGCTGAAGGATCTTATTAGAGACAGGTATGCACAAACCCATCCGCATGAGAGGTATTACACAAGCACATAGCAATAACTCACAAGCTATTAGTGATGACTCTCCCCACAGCCAGAGCAGGCTCAATGTCACACATATGCCTTCTTCAGCAGCCAAGAGATAGTCCAAAACCAATCTATTGTCCTTTGCTTCATGTCTCAGGGAATCCAATAATCCCCGCAAGTTTTTGAAGTCCTGCAACAATCTTTTTATGTGTTAGGGAATCCAATGATTCCTGCAGATTTTGAAGTCCTGCAATAGTTTTAGCATTTCTCAGAAAATCCAATGATTCTTGAGGGTTTTCAAGTCCTACAACAGTCTTATCATGTCTCAGAGAATCCAATGAATCCTGAGGATTTTGACGTCCAACAACAATCTTATCATGTCTCAGAGAATCCAATGATTCCTGAGGGTTTTGAAGTCCTACAACAATCTTTTCATGTCTCAGGGATTCCAATGATTCCTGAGGATTTTGAAGTCCAACAATTTTTGATGTCCATGAGTCAAATGCCATAACATGCCATGTGGTGGGCACAGTCAGCAATGGAACCACCCGATGTTTCTTGGGTTTTCTCTTTCATTTCAAAGGTTTGCTCCATCTCTCTCTGATAGTCAAGGAGAACATGGCTCACTGGCACCCATCTGATTCCTTCTCCATCTGTGGAGATACAAACAAACCCTCTCCCCAAGCAGTTAACCTATCTCATCCCTTCTATTCACCACTTTCTGGATCCCTCCACATCATCTAGCAACTATCTAAAGATAGTGGAGCTGCTCGCACTAGACACTGCCCTTCTTGTGGGTTATAAAACCTGTTTGCCAGAGCCAATGCATCTTTGTCAAAACTCAAGAAGGTAATAGTATAAAGAGCTAGATTTAGAAGTTCTGTAGAGTTACCTGTGGCTCCCCCTTTCTTTTGTTTTTGGAGAAACGCCTTAATGTCTCTGTTTCTCCTCTCTACTATTGCCTGACCTTGAGGATTAAAGGGTATGCCAGTAGTATGTAAAATCATGCAGAGTGGCAAATTTTATTAGCCTAAAACTGAACAAATCCATTGGATATCGCCTATCAATTTCTGAAAGTCATTTAAGGTGTTTAGCTTCTCTGTTCTTAAGGAGAGTTTTTGTACTGTAAGCACTTTAGGGTATACTTCATATTCTAAACATTGAAAGGAACATGTCTTTGAACTTTTTCCAGAGCTATGTGCAATTTGTAGTTCCTTAGTGTTTCTATGGTCTTTTGTAGACATGCTTCTAACTTTTGTTCCTCAGGTACACATCCCAATGTATCATCCATGTAATATAATAACATTACTTTTGGAAATGCTTTTCTTACTGAAGTAAGAGCAGCAGCAACATACATTTCACACATAGTAGGGCTGTTTTTCATTCCCTGTGGCAAAAATGTCCATTCATATCTTTTATAAAGCTCCACTAAGTTAACACTTGGCACTGAAAAGGCAAATCTTTTCATATCCTCCTTATCTAAAGGGATAAAAGAGAAACAATCCTTAATGTCTATAACCCAAAGAGGCCATTTTCTAGGCAATTGAGTAGGAGATGGAAGTCCAGGCTGAAGAGTTCCCATAGTTTCCATCTGTTCATTTACTTTTCTTAAATCAGTCAACATCCTCCATTTTCCAGATTTCGTTCTTATAACAAATACTGGGGAATTCCAAGGACTTAGAGAAGGTTGTAAGTGTCCTTGGTCAAGTTGCTCCTATACTATATCTAATAAGGCCTGAATTTTATCACTACCTAAGGGCCACTGTTCTATCCACACTGGTATATCAGTTCTCCATTGGATAGGAACAGATGAAAGTGTTGGCAGGCCTTCAACAGCAGCCCTGTCTAAAAAACTGAAGTACTCACTTATAATTCTAATTGTTGTAAAATGTCTCTTCCCAACAGATTGATGGGAATTTTTTCAACTATAAATGGAGTAAAAACTCCTGTTTCACCTTCAAATATCCATCTCAAAGAGGTAGCACTCACTTCAGCTGCTCTTGATCCTCCTACTCCAGACATGTTTGTCTTAATCTTTGGCCAGTGACTGGGCCAATTGGCATCTCTAATGACTGTACAATCTGCACCAGTGTCTATCAACCCTTCCAATGGTATGCCATTTATATAGATAGTGAGCATAAGTTGTCATAAGGCTGTCATCACTGCTATCCAGTATATTCCTGGATTTTGTTCTTTGGAGTCAGAATCTGGGCAACTTTCGCCAGATTGCTTATTAGAAGTCTGTATCAAGAAACCTGATGCTACCACTTTTCCTGATTGATAAGTCACAGATTGTCTACTTGTATTAGTGACTGGAATATTATCTACACATTCCCCTGTTTCCCACATCAGTGTATAGATGGACACTGTTTTATAAGCACACTCAGGAAGTGAAATGGTCAAGCCTACTGTGCCTGGAGGCAAGAGATCCATAGGCTGGAGAGGAACAGATTTCACCTCTCCAGGGGGTATCTCAGTTATCCCAGCTGCATACAACTCTATTCTCCCCAATTGTAATCCCTTTCTCAGATGGCTTCCTGGCTGGTTGATCATGTCTGGGTATTGGACTTCTAGGCACTCTCTGGGTGTAGCATCAGCTGCCATCATGCCCCAAGTGTTTTTTGCCTGGGGCCCTGGGGCTGGGCCCCTCATGCTGTTTCCCTGAATCATCTACATTCTGATGCCCAATGGAAGCCTCTGTTGCATTTTGGAATGGGGTACTGGGTCTTATTCTCCCACCCTGTTTTCTCACTCTGTCTCTATGCCATCATTGAGCTTTCAGATGCCCTACTTTACCACATTGAAAGCATTGACGAGTCTCTCTAGAAGTCTCTTGCCAAAAGGGACCCTGTCTTCTCATGTTGGAATCTTGGGAAGTCTGCATCATAGCCTGGCTATAAAAGGTATTTGTGCCCATTGTGGCACAGCGTCTTATGATCTCCTCTAAAGGAACATCTTTGTGTAATCCTAGTATAATCCTTTTACAAACCTCATTGGCATTTTCTTTAGCAAGTTGCCTCATGATAATGGTCTATTACTGCATTTTCACCATTAGTTCATATGACAGCTGTCTGCAAATGTCCCACAAAATCATCAAAGGGTTAATTTGGCTCTTGTGCAATTTTTGTGAAGGCCTCACCCTTGTCGTTTTTGCCAGGGAGAAAAGCCCATGCTTTGATAGCAGTAGCAGCAATTTGCTCATATGCTGCTAAGGGGTAATGTATCTGTACTGAAATGTCTGCATAAAAACCTACACCTGTTAGTTGGTCATAGGTGATTGGAGGATTAACTCCACTATGACTATTTTGTTGGCCTTGTATCCTACAGAACTCATTATATTCAGAAAGCCACAACAAGTTTGGTACAGGTTCTAAGCATGTCCTTGCTATAGATTTCCAATCCCTAGGGGTTAAGACTTCATAAGCCAAATTCTGTTATAACATCTTAACATAAGCTGATGTAGCCCCATAAAGAGAGCAAACCTTTTCTAGGTGTTTGAGGATTTCTATATCAAAAGGAGTGTATCTTCTACTTTCTTGACCAGAAGAGTTAAACTGTTGAATCACTAGATACATATTGATTTTCAAATCAGCTAAATCCTTCCCTTCCTCTTTGGTTTTAAGTAGTGCCTTTTGCAATCTAGTAATTGGAGGGGGTGATTGCTGGGGGGAGGTGCTGGTGGTATCACTGCCCCTCCCACTACTCCTCCTCCCTCCATCCCCAAAGGTGAAATTGATGGGGGCGTGTCAAGAACCAGTTCCACTAAATCTTCAACATAAAGAAGATCCAACTCACTTCCAGTTGATCAATGATGGACAGAGGTAGCTACACCCAGAGAAGAAACACTGGGAGGGGAATGAAAATTGTTAGCACTAATATCTGTCTGCCCAGGTTGCATGTACCTTCGGATTCTAATGTTTATTGTGCAACAAGAAAATGATATTCGCACACATGTATTGTACCTAGACTATATTGTAACACATGTAAAATGTATGGTATTGCCTGTCGTCGGGGGGAGGGAATAGAGGGAGCGGGGGTAATTTGGAAAAATGAATACAAGGGATAATATTATAAAATATATATATATATATATAATAAAAAAAAAAAAAAAAAAAAAAGAACCAGTTCCACTTTAGGTGGGTTTGAAGCTGCCTGGTCAGAGTGAGAATCACCACACCCTTCACCACGTCCCTCACCATGCCCTTCACCATGCCCTTCATTTTCATTTAACGCCACATACCCTCTGGTGATATTATTATTAATCCATTCATTGTCTTCCTCTTTTTCTTCACACTTCCTCATCTGGCTGTTCTTATAATTATTCTTTTTCCTATAACTTGCAGGATTCTTTAAGACCATTTGTATTATGTTGTATGTATAGAATGTTTCTTTGGAAATTGAATCAGAACCATTATCATTATAATATTCACACAGTTGATCTCCTACTAGTTTCCAATTATCTGCCCCTATATCTTCTTCACTGAAGAAGGACATTCGTTCTAATGTATCCACGAATCCATCAATCTGCTCCCAAGTCATAATTAAACCCTCATCTCCTCATCAGTCTGAGTATGCTTCCTGTAGATCTCCTTAGGGGTAGGGTTGGGGGTGGGGGAGAATCTTTTCCTAATATCTGCCCCATTTCAGCTAGAAAAGGTTACTAGTTTAGCCCTTAACAAAATAAGTTCCCTGTTTGTCTATTATCACCCTATTTCCTAGTCTCCAAGGACGTCTTCAGTGAAATTAGGGTCCTTGGACCCACATTGGGCACTAAAGGTGGTGACCACATTAGCACCCTGGATACCTTAGAATCAGCCAGAGTCAGGATAAGCAAAAATCTTTATTCTTGTTCTTTAGTGGTAGAGTGGATACGTAGGATCTCTGCGACCTCACCTTTTCCTCTGTCTCACAGAAGTGACCATGGCTAGTCTCCCTGCACCTCCTAGTCCCTCCCACAATTCTCTGTATACAACAAACGATTGGGCCAGCACAGGATAGTGGGAAGGTACATTTTCCAAGCTTATTCCTATAGAGTATTGTCCAATCAGCAATTAGCCTCAAGTGCTCGATTGTCCGACCCCAGTGCATTGACTCAAGAATTTCAGCCCTTTACAGAAAACAAATGAAAAAGGAGTACCTCCTTCCCTTCTTCACAGAGGTAGAAGACTATGAGTGTGTAGCATCATATATACTGTCAGACCTTTTTGATGTGCTGGTTAGTTTTGCTGAATTGTTCTTTTTCTTTTTTAAAAAATATTTTTTATTACAAGAAATGATCTTGCAAGTAATAGAGGTGTGTATTTAGAAGTGAAGATGGTATGAGCATGAAATACATACAGAAATGAAAGAAAAGGGAAGAAAGGAAGAAAAAAAAGGCAAGTCTTTTAATCCAAAAGTAACATGATAGGAGTCATGTACTCAGCTTCTCATTAAAATAGATCTGCCTCTCATTATAATACTCATTCTCTCATTATTTATTAATCAGTTAGAGTTGCTTTCTGTCTGTTGGGAACACCCACTCTTTCAAGGGCATATAAGCATTCAAAGGCCCCCATGGCTCATGTTTTGTTCCCAAGAGTGCCACTGACCTCATTTATTATTAGCTAACCATAATTTAAAATTTGTTATTAATTACTCAGAAATTATATCTCTTGAACTTTTAATATATCACAACAATATTTCACAAATCTTTAAAAAGTACTATTTAAATACTCATAATAATTATTTTTTATTAATTAAATTCAAATCACAAGTATTATTTAAGCCCTTATTCTGTGTCTGACATTGGAATTACAAAGGGAAACAAATAAAACCGTCTCTGTCCTTCTTATATTCTACAAACTCTAAAGTCTGCAAAATACTTTATATACATTATCTCATTTGCTAATGATAGTACAATTGCATATATTCCATACATCATAACCAAAACTAGTATTATTCCTTATACCACATTTGATTAAATGTTAAATTGCATGAAACAGTTTATAAGTGTTGTAGATATTAAAAGGAGATAGAGATCATTGTGAACTAAGAGAATCTGGGGAGATTTCTTGGAAGAAATTGATCCCTGAAGGATTTAGATTAGGTAGAAACTGGAAGGAGATTATTATATATGAGAGAAAGATGCATATTCCTGGTTGATGGACAGGTACTTAAACTGCAAGCTGAGGGAGGGCAACTCTCATGGCTATTGGCTTGGGTTGTGGAAAGCTGTCCCTAAAAATAGCAATGAGCTCATGGAAAGAGTTCCATGGGCCATCTGATGGTAGAATCATGATTCAGAGCTGAAAGGAACCCTGCCCAACTTTTCTTGACTCCATCAACCAAAGCACACTAATACTGACTGGGAGGTTTTCTTGGCAAAGATACTGGGGAGGTGGGGGGGGATTACCATATCCACTACATCATGCTGCATCTCAGTTCTGGGGTAGGGTCCAAACCAGATAAACTGTAATGACAACAAAGAAGAGCAAAGAGCCTATTGTTGAGTTATTTTTCAGTCATTTCCTACTCTTCATGACCCCATTTGGGGTGTTCTTGGCAGAGATACTGGAGTAGTTTTCCATTTCCTTTTCTAGCTCATTTTTACAGATGAGGAAATTGAGGCTAGCAGAGTTATGTGACCTACCCAGGATCACATTGAATGTGTCTAAGGCTTCCTGCCTCCAGCCCCAGTATTCTATCACTGTGCTATCCAGCTGCCCAAGGAGCCTAACAGAATGCACTAAAGATATCTCTTCTAGCTATTGCCTCAAGGTGACTGCACCCTTGTAAAGACACTCATCTCTTCATAATTCAGGGGCTCCCTGGCCTGATTATTCCGTCTGCATTTTATATGGATTCACAATCACTCATCCAGCTTCCCAAAGCTCAATTCTTAGCCATTGCCATGTTCTTTCTCAAGACTTAAGATTTGGTTTTATTATAGATCCACAGATTGGGGAGATGAACACAAAAACAAAAATGAACCTACCATAAATTAAATTATAGAATGAGGAGTAAATCTCCAGGCTTTTTTGGCCTGAGCAATTCTTACATTCTACAGCCATTGAGCTAGAGCAGCAAAGGAAAAACACTAATGTGGTTATTTCAATCATAGCAATTAAAGCCAGAAGGAATGAAGCCCTTTAAGCCCTTCATTATGAGTTCAGTGTAGGACTGGCTTAGAGCAGGGATTGGCAAAACATGACCAATGGGCCAAGTCTGCCCACCACCCCTTTTTTGTACAACCCAGCCAAAAACAACAATAGCAACAAAATTTTAAATAGTTTTATTACATTTTTTAAAAATAATAAAATCTACTCAACTGAAGTCATACAAAAACAGGTAGACAGATTTGGCCCTTGGGCCATGTTTGGATCTGCCACCTTTTCCTGGTGGATTATACTGTGCTTGTGTAGAATATCCTGCCTGGTTTCAATCTGACTTATGGTTGATTGATGAACCTTTTCTAGGCTGAGTTGCTGAGGGACTAGGATGCTATTTTCTAATTGAGTGAGGATCTATAATTCAGTCCATATACAAAAGTATTGACACATCCCTCTTCTACCTTTTTTTCTACTTCCATCTTTCCTAAGAGCTTTCAAGTGAGAAAGATTGTTATGTGTTCCTAGGTAGGGAGAAATGCAGGGCAATCTGCATTCCCCTTTCTGTGCTACCATGTGGTTATGATTACATGTTATCTGTTCCTTTTGTTTTTATTTTTTCCTGATCTTAGGTGAAAGAGTATATGGAGATGGAATTTTTTGTGCTTCAAAAGGTTCCAAGAGCTCCCATGAGCAGCTAGAACTGGTAGCAGCAGTAGCTAAATCTGGTGAGAATTGACCAACTTGGCCCAGCCCAAGAGCAAAACTCTTACAAAGAGCTAATTCATCTGAAAAAGGAAGGACTTGTCAGTCGTTGATACCACGCTGAGAAGAGAACATGGTGTGGACTCTAGGAGGGGAGAGAATGACTACAAGCTTCAGGAGTGTCAAGTATCCCATAGCCCCATGTGTTTTCTACATATATGCCTGCCTATCTTTCCATTTTAATTTTTCTCAAGGACTGAACATGCGGAGAGGAGATAATGGGTTCCCCAATTTGAGGTGAGTTTGGGGGTAAGTTTTTATCTTTTCTAGAACTTCTCAGTAAATACTCTCTTATATTCAAAAGCTAAATTGGTGTCAACAGATGAATTGAGAAGTATACTTGAGGGAGGCTAGTGAGCAATAATAGTATTAAAAGTCACAAGCCTCTCAGGTTATCCTTGGGATCCTGAGAGGAAGAACAGATAGTCAGCTGCCCTTTGGGGACCTAATCTTTCAGATCAAGCAAGGTTTGAGGGAGTGATTCCCAGAGAGAGTTCTACATGCAGATGAGAAAATTGAGGGCCAGGGAAAGGAATTGGTCACACATTTAGTAAATGGCTGAGCTAGACTTTTAACCCAGATCTCTGTCTCTAAAGCCAAAAGCTTTTCTGCTGCACAAAATCAAAAGTCACTGGTAAGCACCAAAGGCTGGAAATCTTTCTGAGAATGAGCTGGAGCTCAGAAACTAAAGGATGGGCTGTGGAATTCAACTCTCACCTTCAGCTCACCAATGATCCCCTTTCAGTTCACCAGAACTGAATTTCTTCCTCAAATACACCTGGTACTTTACTAGATAGAGTTATCTGTCAAAGTCAAAAGAAAGAAGAAGAGAGAGGAAAAGAGAAAGAGAGAAAGAGAGAGAGGGAGAGAGAAAGGAAGAGAGATTGATAGAGAAGAAGATAAAGAGGGAGAGAGAGAGAAAGAGGGGAGGAGAGAGGAAGAAAAAGGGGAGGAGAGAGGAAGAAAAAGGGGAGGAGAGAGAAGAGGGGAAAGGGGGAGAGAGGGGGAAAGAGAGAGAGAAGTAAAAGCGAGCAAAAAGAGAGGAAGAAACAGACAGAGATAAAATGAGAGAAAAAAGAGTTAAAAAGAAACAGAGAGAAAGAGAGAAATATGAGTAGATACATCATTGGACATAGTGAAATATCTACCTATACATGTATATATAAAAATGTATGGCTATATATACATATATAGCCATACATTTATATTTATACATATATATGTAGATACATATAGATACATCATTGGACATAGTGATATATCTACATATACATGTATATATATATATATATATAGCCATACATGTATACCTATACATATATATATATGTATATACACATACATGTGAAGGCCAACCCTCCCCAATGTAGATGGAATTCTCTCTAGCTTTATTAGATCTTCAGGACCAAGATCTTTCCTTCCCGTGGGATCCATCTGTTTCTTATTCCCTACAATGACCACAAGAAGGATCAGCTATTAGAATTCTCTCTTCCCATCTTCCTTACTCATGGAGAAGACTGGTATGCTCGCATAAGAATTAAAGCTCACTGCAAATAGAGCAATTAGTCCTCCCTGAGATGCTTATAACTAGGTGTGTAATCTCAGACATCTCATAACAGCTCTGTGCCTTGGTTTTTATCTGCAAATTGCTCAGTAACAACATTTGTCGTATTTGTTGTATCAAATAAGATCATATCTATAAAGTATTCCATAAAACTCAAAAGCTGTATTAGTGACTTTACATCATACTGTCATTCTCCATGTCTAAAAGGGAGAGCTCTGAATTTGACAGAAGTTTTCAAGTTTTTCCTATCTTCAACTGAATAATCCCAGGCAATTAAAAGCTAATCCTCACTTACAAGCTCATTATTCTTGGCCACATTGTGCAGGAGTAAAGACAAAACTCTTATTCTAAAGTCTTTTTGAATTCCAAGACTTCATGATCCTAAGTATCCATCTTCACTGACAGGTTGTAGTAGGAGGGTTGAGGGGGAAAAGACTAAATAGCCTGAAAAAGACCTAATGAAATAAGTGAGATGCAGGACAAAGAGGAATTATAATCATTTAAAGAATGGGAGGCATTGAAATGGCATGAGGAAAGGCTGAGGACAATAGGCACATAACCATAATTCAAAGGACATAGGAAAACAGATGTCAAGCAAATACTAAAGAATTTTGAAAACTTGAAAGTCCTGAGAGAAAAGTTGAGATGCAATGCAGTTCAAACAATATGTTTCCAGTTAAAGGAAATATGAAGTTTGGGTAGTTAGAAAATCAAATATGCACCCAGAATAGGTATGGGCTGGAGACAAGAAACAGGAAAACCCGTCAGTCAGCTCATGCTTCTGGCGAGCACCTCCTGGGAATCATTAGCAGAAGACCCAAAGAATGGTAGAAATTTGAAGTTCTACATATAAGCTTAGGAAGTGCTTTCCCCATCTCCTCTTTTCGATCTTTGTTTTCTCTGCTTTTTGAAATAGCCTCATTTTGCACGCAGGTCAACGCTTCCCAAAATAGACAGTACATGCTACAATCAAGGCTCTGTAGGAATAACTCCATCATTTGTCTATTCTCCTTCTATCCTATACTGGAGCTCTAAAGCCCCTATTGGTGTGCTTCTTATTTAACAAATCAACCAGATGACTTCACTCATTCTTAAACAAAATATTTACTAAAAAGAAAGCAAAGCAAAAATAAGTATATACACATTCTTAAGACTGTGCACAATCATCCACAAATGGATATAATATTTGTGGGGAAGAAAGGGCAAAAACTTAAGAATGCCAAGTAGTAAGGCACATGTGTTAAAAAAAAAAAAATACATGCCCAAGGCAACTCATAATTCTGAAACTATGGAATTAAATCTTCCTTATTTTCCTCAGAAACTACAAAATTCACAAATGGTCAAGGAGGTGCTTATTCGGCTAAACTGAATTGTTCCATAGCTGGACTGCTCTATTTCTAAGTCAGTCTGCATCTCCTCTAGATTAGGATCTTTTTCTGTCAGCTGCTCCACTCTTCTACTGGACTATTTCTCTTTGCTGCTATATGGCACTATAATCAATTAGTAAAACTGCTGTCCCCTTATATAGGAAAGCACAAAGTGCTACAAATAGACTGGAGTGGAGAACAAAAAGATAAATGGTCAGTTGAGAATGAAAACATCAAAAAAGTACAAAAATAGCTATCTTTCCAAAGCAAGTTATAAGGGAAAGAAGATATTTCTAGGAAGAATGACTGGAGAATAGCTGACCAGAGAAAAAGAAGCTTTACTTCTGTTCTTTGCACTACTGCTTGAAGAAGTATGCTCTTAAGGAGCTCATGTTTGGATGCCACTTAGAAAAACTACTTAACCAACAGGGTGTGGACATTTCTGTCTACTTACATGATACAATTCAATAATGAGCATGTAGTGCTGTCAATCTTAATCCAAAGGTTTTGTGTTCTACTTGAGTCCCAGAGGACTCTGGGAGTAAAAAATAATAATAATAATAATAATAACCTCCCCCCCAAAAAAAAAAGAAGAAAAAGAAAAAAAGCTTTGTGTTCTGAGAAAGATTGCTATTGTTCAATCATGCTTGACTCTTTGTGATTCCATTTGGGATTTTCCTGGCAAAGATTGCAGTGGTTTGTCATTTTCTTCTCCAGCTCATTTTCAGATGAAGGGACTGAGGCAAACAGGTTTAAGTGACTTGTACAGGATCACATGGCTTATTGTTTGAGACTGGATTTGAACTCCTAATTCTGACTTCATGCACTATCCACTGCACCATAAGGCAGCCCCTCCTCTCTGGGAAATAGATAGCCATTTCTCCTAGTTCTGATTCTTTTGTGAGTGACAGTACTTGATTCAGTTGATTAGAGAAGTGATCTGTATTCATTTATCCAATTAGATTCTTGGCTACCAATCAAGAAAACTCCTCATTCTTCCCTTTTCCTCTTCTTTAGTTCCTATTCATATACTGCTGAATTGAGCAAGAGAAAGTACTGACTGGGTCCACTACAAATTTATTATCTAATTCCTGCAGTAAGACAATCATTTTATTCTTCCCTAATTGATTATAGTCCACAGCAGCTATTCCAGATTTTTTCATCTCTACTCAAACCTCCCACCTTTATTCCACCCTCACAACTGAAGAGCTAGTCTCATATTTTTCTGATAAAATTGAAGTCATTCACAGTGAGCTCCCTCTTCTCCCATTCTCTTAAGTTTTACCTCCCATATCACCTCCCAATCTCTCTTCCTTTATTCTGGTCTCTGACAAATAAGTCCTTCTCCTTAACCCTCTTGTGGCCTAAATCTCTTCCCTTCCATCTTCTCCAGCAGATTATTCCCACCATCTTTCTTTCTCTCTCTCTCTGATCTTTGAGTTTTCTTAATCTATTGATTACTTCCCTGCTGTTATGAGTTTAGCCATATCTCCCCTATTTTAAAATAAATAAATAAACACCCCTCATTAATCTCTACTATTCCACCAAGTTCTTAGTCTATATGTCCTTTTCTCAAACTTCTAGAAAATGCTAATGACTTCTACTTCCTCTCTTTTCACTTATTTCTCAATCCTTTCAAGTCTGGATTCCAGATTCATTGCTCAATTGAAACTTCTCTACAAGCATACCTTGGAGATGTTGTGGGTTCAGTTCCAGGCCACCACAATAAAGCGAATATCACAATAAAGAAGTCACATGAATTTTTTGATTTCTCAGTACAGTAGTCTATTAAATGGGCAATAGTAGTATAATGGTATTATATTTTTTAAATGTACATACATTAATTTAAAAAATACTTTGCAGCTTAAAAAACGTTAAGTATCTGATCGTTCAGGAAGTCATAATGTTTTTGCTGGTGGAGGGCCCTGCCTGCATATTGATGGCTGCTGATTGATCAGGGTGGTTGATGCTGAAGGTTGGGTGGCTTTAGCAATTTCTTAAAATAAGACAACGATGAAGTTCTCCCGCATATATTTTTTCTTCCTTTCATTTGAATGCTTAGAGGCTGTTGTAGGATTATTAACTGGTCTAATTTCAATATTCTATATCTTAGGGAATAGGGAGACCCAAGGAAAGGGAGAGAGATGGGAAGCAGCCGGTCAGAGCAATCAGGACACACATAACATTTATCAATTAAGTTTGCTGCCTTATATGGCATGGTCTATAGCCTTCCCAAAAATCAATTATAATAGCAATATCGATGATCACTGACCATAGATCACCATAATAAATATAGTAATAATGGAAAACTTTGAAATTTTAAGAGAATTACCAAAATATGTCACAGAGATATGACATAAGGCACTCTATTGGGAAAATAGTACTGATGGATTTATTCAATAGAGGATTACCACAAACCTTCAATTAAAAAAAAAAAAAAACACCAAAAACAAAAAGTGAAGTTTACTTGTACTGGAAGTCGATAATGATCTCTCACTAAATCTGATGACCCATTTTGCGTCTTTCTCCTTCTTGACATCTCTAAAGACACGACACAGCTGACTTCCCTGTCCTACTAGATACTCTATATTGTCTGTCTACTTCTTCTCAATGATCTTTTCTACATTACTATCCACATCCCATCCTAAACACCCCGTCCCAAGGTTTGTATATTCTCCCCTGATTAGACTTTAAATCCCTAATACAACCTAGTCCAAACCTACCATTCCAACCCCTCATTCATCACCCCTCTTTCCAAATGCCAGTATCCAGTCACAGACTTGCTACTGTTTCTCATATTTAGCTCTTTCCCCCATTTGTACCTCATGCCCAGACCCTCATGCCCAGAATGAACTTCCTCTTCACCTCTGCCTTTTAGACGTTCTAATTCAAGTCAGTTTTTTCTGTGCTTTCTATTGGTGGCCCCCTCAAGCTCACATTTATATCCAGAACTAGTCTTTCTTAAATTCCACCCTTTGAACTAGATAATTTGTGAGCATTTTATGCTGAATATAACCTACTTTTGGAGATTAGCCAAAAGACTTGGACAAATATGGATAAGGCAGTGGGTGGGAAGGGGGAAAGACTCTCTAAAGGATGCACACTACCCAGAGTGCTTCTGAGTTTGAGTAGAAACTGACCTTGGCAAACGAGTATCCCAACTAAACTTTTCCATTATGGGTTCTGGTGAGGGCTGACAAATTTATTGCTCACTAGTAATAGAAGCCTGCTCAGGTGACTCAGGAGCAAACCAGATAAAATGTAGAAACGATGAGATGGCTATTATGCCCATTCCCCTGTGGGGATTCTGGGTTCAGAATCCATTTCTTTGTCTGCACTAGCCAAGGTGCAATTCTCTGATCATCTCTATTTATTTCTCTGAATATTACTTGCTTAGTCTGGCTTCCCTCTCATACCCAAAGTTCCCTCCTGCAAGATCAAAATCAGAGATATTTTGGATAGTTTGCCCTCAAGTCAAATCTGATTTTCCTTGGAGTTAGAGAATTATAAGAAGAATACTGTCTGACCCACAAATAGTCCTTCCCCTACCCTATTTCCCTTTCTTCCATGTCCAAGTCTTTTGACTGATCTCCAAAAGGTTGGTTACATCAATATGTTCAAAATATCATTCATTATTTCTTCAAAACCAACACTCTTGCAATTTTCCTTATTTTTCTTGGGACCACTACCATTCTTCCAGCCATTCAGGTTTACAACCTTTATATCATTCTCAAAAAATCTCATTCTTCTTCACCCCCACGTATCCAATCAATCAGCAGACTTGAGATTTCTACTTCCATAACACCTCTTTCATCTGTCCCCTACTGTACTCAAATAACAGCTCCCCCAGATCTGTCCCTCATCTCTTCTTGCTTGGACTATTGCAAGTCCCCTAAGTAGCCTCCCTATTTCATATCTCCATTTATATTCCACATAGCTGCTAAAGTGATTTTCTTAAAGCACAGATCTGACCATCATATTCCCTTATTCAATAAATCTCAATGACTATCTATTACCAAATATATATTTGGACTTTAAATAGCTAACACAACTTAATCTAAACCTACCATTCCAACCCATTACTCATGACAAGTCTTCCTAAACATCCCTATCTACTCACAGACTTATTGCTGTTTATCATACCTAGCTCTTCATTTCCCCCATTTGTACCTTTGCATTACTAGTCACTCATGCCTAGAATGAACTCCCTTTTTAATTCTGCCTCTTTGAACTCCTAATTCAAGTCACCTCAAGCACTATCCTCTATAAAAAACCATTTCTGATTCCTCCAAGGGATGAGCATCTGTCATGCATATTACATAAATTTTATGTATAACTATGTGCATGTGTATATGTTATCTATTACAATTAGACCATCAAGCTTCTTGAGGACAGAAATTGTTCCTTTTTATAATGCAATAAATATTTATTAAGCACATACTATGTACTAGGCACTATGCTAAGCACTAAGGATATAAATAATAAAAAGATATCCTGCCCTCAATTTCATGAGGAAAGTTTACGATATCAAAAAATATTTATAATCTCAAAAAATTTTACAATCTCTAAAAAGACAACAAACACAAAAAAAAACACTTGAAAAGGGGTGAGGGGGTTGAAAGTAGAAATCAATCCAAGGAGCATAGCTGTTACGAAATGACTGTGCTCCCTCTTTAAATGGGCCTTTGGGAGGATTTTTTTATTCTGCTCTCTAGCCCTCCAATCAAAGGGTCAGAAATTGAGGATATAGATGAGGTGTGAGTAGCAAAGCTGAATAATCTCCTGGTTGATGAGTTTCCTGCTGGTAAGTTTTTTTGTGCCTAGCACAGTTCCTAGAACAAATTAGGCACTTTAAAATGTTTGTTGGTTGGCTAATTTATTAATAAAAATTAATAATAAATGATAATAAATTAATTAATAAATATTGCAATGGATTTAATCATATGAGCAAGATATAATGTAATTAACTAAATAAATATGATCTAATTCCTTCTCCTTCTTACTCATAAACCATTAAGCAAAAGGTATAAAACCAAATTTGTTCAAACAACTACTACACAGATGAGGCTTTCCATGGTTCCTCCAACTCTCAGGTAGCCCTAATTTTTTAGACACACCCCACACCCCAAAGTCTATCTAAGAACAAAGTTCAGGTATTTATCCTCAGGCTTCTTTATCAACCAGACCTACCAAAAGTTAGCAAGCAGGTTTCACTCTTAGTTTCCCACAGGGCCAACATCTACCCAGTTGGGGAATTTAGAAAACTATGATGTTTTCTTTGATAATTCCTTGACGAGATAAATGATATTATCCTCAGACTGGCTTCTTCAAGAAACTGGCTCATCAGTGGAGTTAAATAGAATCAGTTCTATTTCATTTTTAGCTGATGGTAGAGCAAGGATCAAAATTAAGACATGAAGAGATACTCATCTATCTCATCCTTCTCTCCCAAAATTCTTTCTGGCTCCATCCTGAGTCATTTCTCTTGTGTCAAACCAGACTTCTCCAGTCTTTAGAAAGTAGTGGATCAGCTAGAGGATTTTATGGAAATATCAATGTAGCAATAAGCTTCCTGTCCAACCAGCCCTCCCCACTACCTTCCCACTTGCAAGAACTGCTACATTTCAAAATGGATTATAAAGCCAGAAAAATATGCCTATGGAATAACAAGTAGTATGCAGCATCACTCCTCTTGGATCCTTTGGTGGGAATCAGAGAAAAGACATTCCCAGCCCTATGGATCCTGGAGTAGAATTCCTTTTATGGTGT
This sequence comes from Sminthopsis crassicaudata, assembly GCF_048593235.1. NCBI lineage: Eukaryota > Metazoa > Chordata > Mammalia > Dasyuromorphia > Dasyuridae > Sminthopsis > Sminthopsis crassicaudata. The sequence goes on from NC_133620.1 coordinate 440,426,499, forward strand.
CAATACTTAAATCTCTCCTCACCACTGTGAAGAGGAGACATTGAACTCATGATTACCAGGCATTTCATTGACCATCTATCCCTAGTACCTTTAACATTGCAGGAAAAGGAAACTCAATAGTCCTCCTTACAGAGACAAGTCCTGTGTAGACATGAAGCCAATGGATTCTTCTTACTGTTTTTCAGCTCACCAATTTCCATTAAGGGATTGTTTTTCATCCTTTTGTCCTCTGGGGGAATCAGTCTGCAATTAACTCAACCAATATTCATTGAGCACTTACTATGTATGAGGCAATGTGATATAGTAGAACGCAGTATATGAAATCCAAAGACTTTGATTTGTATTTGTTGAAGAAACATTGAAGAAAGTTGTGTTTCTGTGACTGAATTGTATTTATTGAAGAAACATTGAAGAAAGTTGCATTTCTATGACTACTACCTCTGTGACTTTGGGCAAATTACCTCAGTAAGTCCAATTTAAAGACTTAAGTGATCTCATAGGGTCATCTAATCTCCTGTTTCTATAAATGAAGAAATTGATGCTCTGGGAAGTTAAGTTATGCTCAAGGACACACAAGAGACAAATGACAAAGTATGGATTTGAACATTTTCTAAATCCAAATCCAACCCACTTTCCACTGTTTTGTTTTGTTTTCTCTAGCTTCTCAGCTTCTCAGCTATTCAGATGTGAGCTCAGGGTCTCCCTGCCCTATGCCCCCATCTCCCAATATCTAATCTCCAGAGTCTCTCTCACATCCTCAATTAAACAACAATTTGGTTAAAATGCTCTTTCCTCAAGGGACATTCCTTCCCGAGCATCTTCCTTCTATTAACTGCTGGGAATCAGCCTCTCAACTGAACTCTTTAAAAATCAATAAAACACAAAATAAAATAAAATCTCGATGATGTGGGAGCATGGCTGCTTATTTATAGGTTCAACCAAATGATTACTGAAATCCTCTCTCATTCTGAGTCTCTGTAAAATGTCATAAGGGTGATTTGACCAGAAAGTCTTTAGTGACTGAATATCATTTCCTTGATTCACTTCATTCGTTATACTTGAGCAAAGGAAGCTGATTCACCCAGAACATTGGTAATGTTTGGAAGATATTTCAGGAATTCAAAGGGCAAAGGAGAGCTAAGTAAGACACTCTTTTTAATGTACAAATAGGATCATAGAGTCCTAGATTAAGAAGGGTCTTTAGAGATCCTCTAATTCAACTTCCTCATTTTACAAATGAAGAAACTGAGTCCTAGAAAAGTTAAATAAATTGTTTCTGGTCATAGTCTGTAAATAGAAAAACAAGAGTGGGGAGGCATTGTAAAACTAATTGGTGCAAACATTTCTTGAACGGTTTATTATTTCAGATGACTTTCTAAAAGTTTCTGGTTTTATCATTTTGAGCTGGGTTTTTATACTCTTACAAAGTTATCATTATATATAACACTTACAGCTAACTGGCTGAGTGGATAAATGTGCCAGGCTTGGAGTCAGAAAGTCTCTTCCTCCTGAGTTCAAATCTGGCCTCAGATACTTTCTAGCTGTGTGATTCTGGACAAATCTGTTTGTCTATGTTTCCTCATCTGTAAAATGAGCTGGAGATGGAAAGTGGTCACTCCAATATCTTTGTCAAGAAAACCCCAAATGTGCCAAGAATGGTAAATTGAGGAGATATCCATCAACTAAAGAATGGCTGAAAAAGTTGTGTATGTGATTGTAAGGAAACATTATTGTGCTATAAGAATATGTGTTATAAGAAGAAGAATGATTTCAGAAAAAACCTGGAAAGACTTAGATGAACCAATACAAAGTGCAGTAAGCAGAACCAGAAAAATGTTATACACAGTAACAGCAGTACTATATGGTGAACAACTGGGAATGATTTAGCTATTCTCAGCAATACAATGACAACAAGACAATTCTAAAGGACTCATAAGGGAAAATGTCTGCTTCCAGAGAAAGAACTGATGGCATCTGATTACAAATCAAAGCACACAATTTTTTACTTTCTTCCCTTTTGTCATTTTTTTTTGGCTCAAGTTTTTCTTCCACAAAATGACTAATATAGTTTTTTTTAAACATAATTGCAAATGTATAGCCTATTTCAAATTGTTTACTATGTCAAAAAGGGAACAGAGGAGAGTGGGGAGGATTGAATTTGGAACTCAAAATTAAAAAAAAAAAAAAAAAGAACAAAAACACCCAAATGTTAAAAAAAATGTTTTTACATATAATTGGGAGGAAATAAAATCCAAAAAGGAATGCATTGGACAAAGCTCAACAAAGCACAAAGATTGATAAAGATTCTGCAACAGGGGCCTCAAGAAGGCACAATGGATGGTACACTGGTCCTGAAATCAAGAAGAACCTGACTTCAAGTCCTGCCTCAGAAATTTAATCCTTACTAACTGTGTGACCCTGGGCAAGTCACTTGATCCTAACACCCTTGCAAAACAAACAAACAAAAAATTCTCCAGTGATATGGGTACACTTTCCCACCTGAGATCAACTGTCATGGGTGGAAACCCATTTTGATTTACTGTTTCAAACACCAATTAGAAAATTCAATTCAACATATGTTTATAGCACCTACTATGTGCCACATATATGTTATATAGCACCTACTATGTGGCAATTACTGTAGTAGATAATGAAGATACAAAGATTTTAAAAAAAAACAGTCTTTGCTTTCTGGAGGATTATATTTTATTGGGAGGTGGAGAAAGAGAAGTGAAGGGATGCTTTGTTTACCAAAGTGATGAAAATAAACATTTTAAAATTTGTAATTCAAGTAACCACCAAAGGAAATATGTGTGCCCTCATCTGTTCCTTAAGTTACCTCTCTAGAATGATAGGCCAGTACTTGAAATTTGTATCAATGCGTTGCCTCTTTGTTTTCCTTATTTCATACTAATACTCAGAGAAATGAGCTCTGGGACTTAAAAAAAACCCTCAACTTTGGAGTTGTTGTGTTTATATTTTTTTATCCAGAAGGACTCTGTTCCTTCTCTGTTGTCAGGCATAGTAATTTAATAATTATATTTATAATCCTGTCATATTAGTCAAAGCTCATACTCCCACAACAGAAAATTTCATGCTCTCCTTACAAGATGATCTATAGGTAGGCTATTTGAGGGGCTGACATCATTTTTTATCATTGCCTTTATTTTCATTTTTTCCCATTCATGGTGTGAAGGGTGTCCCAAAAGTTGTACAGTTTTCTGGCATTAAAAACTGAAGGCTTCGGGGTAATTAGGTGGTGCAGTGCATATAGCATCAGCCTTGAATTCAGGAGGACCCGAATTCAAATCTGGTCTCAGACACTTAACACTCCCTAGCTGTGAGACCCTGGGCAAGTTACTTAACTCCAGCCTCAGGGGAAAAAAAACTGAAGGCTTCAGGAAGACTTTTGGGACACCTTGTATTATCCTCCAAAAGGATGTCTTTCCCTAATCCATATAAGTATCCCTCTACCTACTTCTCTTTCTAGTTATAAAGGAGATGGTAAAGTTAAGAGCTATCATATTTTAACTTTTCTTAGTAGCTTTCACCTAAGAATTTAACCATCATGGTCATTTTATTTGGCTTTCAGGGTATTTCTAGTAAGTTTACAGAAGATGATTTTATATTCTAATATTTTTATTCAGCTACTAAATGTACTTAATCATGAAATGAATGAAGTATGTAACTTCCACACTTGCTCCCCTCTTCGGGGCAGCCATAGTGGATAGAGTACCAGGTCTGGAGTCAGGAAGAAATGACCTTCCTGAGTTCAAATCTGGCCTCAGACACTTAATCAGTTTGCCTTAGTTGCTTCATGTGTAAAATGAGCTGGAGAAAAAAAATGGCAAACTACTCCTGTATATTTGATACATTCTAAGAAACAACTGAACTAACTCTTCACTCTTTCAGCACCCTAGCATAGGATAGTATAAGGCAAAAACACAGTTGTAGGATTTTCTGGTCCTGAGACTGATGACCTATGTGTCAATGGGAAAATCATTTCATCTTTGTTGGTGCTGGTCTTCTCATCTAGATAATAAAGGAGTCAGACTAGGTGTCTGAGGTCTCTTCCAGTTCCAGCAGTATGGTCCTAAGATGAGCTATAAAATGACTGGGTTGAACCAGATAGGGATTTTTAACTTTTTGAGTGTCAAGGACCCCTTGGGTAGTCTGGTGAAACATATGGATCCCTTCTCAGAATCATATTCTGTTGCTCACATTCATAATTAAAGGAATTTTTAATTCTACTCACTGACCCAGGTGCATGGATCCCAGCTTTAGGACTCTGGGATTAAATAATCCCTAAAACTGTTTCCTGATATTTTATGATTCAGTTATTTCAAAAGGCAGAGATGGGAGAGAAGACATTGAGGATGTCATAAAATCTGTGAATAAAGGCATAGAAGCCAGAAAATGTAGGATCTGCTTAGGAGACCTCTAGTGCCTAAAGAATGTGAGAAAATTCAATTGGACTCAGAGAGTAAAGGGTCATGAATGCTCAGTCACCCTCATGATGTCATTGGTCAACTTCAAGAACAAAGGACAAACAACAAGAAGTATGGATTTTGTTCAGTAACCAACGGGATCCGTTGAAGGTTTTAAGCATGGGGATGATATGATCAGAGTTGGGCTTTAGGAAGATGGATCTGGAAGCCAGTGTTCTATAGAAACGTCTCTTGGTCAAAGGACACGAGTCAAACCAAACAGCACAAGGGGGAAACGTACAAAATTCCACACCTGCCCCCAGATGAGGAGTCTGGACCGGATATCAGCTCCCCTGCCCAGCCTGGTTTCCTCTGCTATTGTTTTACAATCACCACTTTCCTGATCACCCCAGCTGGGAAACTGGTAGTTGTTTAAAAAAAAACACAAAAACACAAAAACACAACAACAAAATGAGAAGTTAGAATGGGCTTTCTTCTAGATGGGAGCTTGGCCATAGTAGACAGCTTTGCACAAAGGGGAGAGGACAGAAAAGAGTTAGGGAAGAAATTTAAATGAAGACAAAATAAACTGTCAAGGTCTCACCAAAAACAACACCCTTGCCACGAATATACATTGTGTTAAGTTGTTCCAGAAGAAAGAAAATACTGAAACTTGAATACTAATAATAGCTAACATTTCTATAACACCTACTAAGTGCTAGGCACTATGCTAATTACACTTACAATTATCATCTCATTCAATCCTCACACATTATCATCCCTGTTTAGCAGATGGAGAAACTGAGGCAAACAATAACTGTCTGAGGTCACATCTGAACTCAGATCTAACTCCAGGTCCAGCGCTCTCATCCTGAACAATATAGTGGTTTCTTCAGAGGGATAACAATGAGTCATGTCTCTGGGTAATAAGGTGATGAGCTACATGTATAGAATGAAGGAGACATCATCAGATATGGCTGTTGGGTGGTTTGTTTTAATTTGGTACAAGGGAACATCCTGAGGGGATGAGAAAGGAGTCAGTCACGGAGAGGTAGCTTCAACATTATTTCCAAAAAGCAGAGGGGTTTTTTGTTTTATTTTTAAGAAGAGTAATGTTTTTTAATCTCTGCTAAATGGTCTAGTTCCTGGCACCTGGTAAGAACTTAATCAATGCTTACTGATCCTGCCGGTTCCAAGTCCTTTGTTCTTTCAAATGCATCAAATCTCTTTCATTTGTTTATGCATTTACCCAACAGCAACAATTGTGTAAAGAAAGCTAAGATGGATGCTGAGAGAAATAGATAAGATCCATCCCTGATCTCATGGAGCTTACAGTCCAATCAGCTCCTACAGAGCCTGAATCTGGGTCCATGCTTAGAATGCTAATGTCTCGGGCTAACATTGCTATGACTAGGAGCCACATGGATCTATGGCAGAGTCATAATGTCAGAGCTAGAGAAGACCCTGGAGATCATCGAGGGACTCGATTCTGGTTCCTCTCCTTCATCTGATGCATGAAAAAACTGAGCCTTGTATAATGGAGTGGAAAGAACATTGCCCTTAGAATCAAAAGGTAGTAATACTTAACATGCAACAAGAAAATTGGATTTACACACATATATTGTATCTAAGTTATACTGTAACACATGTAAAATGTATGGGATTGCCTGTCTTCTAGGGGAGGGAGTAGAGGGAGGGAGGGAGGGGAAAATCTGGAAAAATGAATACAAGGGATAATGTTATTAAAAAAATTACTCATGCATATATACTGTCAAAAAATATATAATTATAAAATTAATAAAAGAAAATAAAGGAAAAGAATCAAAAGGTAGTGGGGGCTATCATGGGAAGAGTGGTGAATTTGGAGTCAGAGGTAGTAGGTTCAAATACTGTCTTTGTCTCTTATGGCTGATATGACCTTGAATAAGTCATGTAACTTGACCAGCCTTCAGTTACCTGATCTGTGAAATGAATGAGCTAATTTAGATGGTCTTTTCTTTGGCCTAAGTCTCATATTTCAGTTGTTCTACTATATATCAAGTTGGGCAACTCAACCTTTCTTAGTTTTCCCATCTGATAATAAAAAGAACTATATTTATATAGTGCCTTAATTTTTGCACGGTGCTTTACCTATGGTAGCCATTTGAACAATTATTCTGATAAAGTAGGTTCTATTATTACATCCATTTTACAGTGAAAGAAACTAAGATAACATTAAGTGACTTATCCTAAGATTGGATTTGAACTCAGGTCATCCAGACTCCGTTATTCTATTTACTGTTCTTTTGGCTGCCTAATTTGACCTATAAAAATGGGAATAATAATAATGCCTTTCTATACACCTTGGGATATTGGAGGAGGACCTTGTTCTGAAGCTCAAGCAAGGTAATTTATGCAAATTGCCTTATAAAACACAGGGTCTATATATAAATATCCATTATGATTATGATTATTGCACAAGGTCATCGTGTCAGGAGCCCAGCCAGGATAAGTACGTGACTTCATGCAGGGCTCTGTCCAAACATTTCAATGCTAGTAAAAGCCAGAATAATCCAGAGATGGTTTTTTTCTCTCATAAAATACACTGATATTATTATCTCAGCTTGAAGATTACTAGTAGAGGCTAAACCAGGGCAAGAAGGTCCAAGGTTCCAAGAGATAGGGGAAATATATGTAGAATCTTTTGGGGAATGCTAAATTCATACAAGGCAGCTGGCCAACCAGCCATATTTGCAGAGCATCCTCTATTCTGTGCAATGTGGCTTGTCTCTTTGGGAGTGTAGTATCAAACTGGGCAAATCATTTTAGCTTTCTCCTGCCTCTGGGAAACTTCCTAAGATTCTGTCTACCAAAGTTAGAGACTGGTTTCTCTCCTTCCATATCTCTCTGTCTGTCTCTCTGTCTCTCTGTCTCTCTCTCTCTGTCTCTCTCTCTCTCTCTCTCTCTCTCTCTCTCTCTCTCTCTCTCTCTCTCTCTCTCTCTCTTTCTCTCTCTCTCTTTTTGGTATTTACCCAGTGACTGACCCATAAGAGTAGGTACTTAATAAATGCTTTTTGACTAATTGACTGTGATTTTCATTCATGACAAAAGTTCCCACAGTCCTTCAAGAAGAGCTTCCCAGATGTCAAAATCACAAATCCTTTGGAATTTTCAAAACAAAAATAGTACTTCGGTACACCCAAAGATCCATGCTTTAATCTGTATGGACACTCTCTTCATCAAAGTGGCAGTCAATCTTCATGAGTTTCTATGGCCAAAAAAACCCATCACCTTGTGATTAACTGTGGTGATGAGCCTCACATCACTTATCTGGATTTGTCTCTGGAGGACAGACAGTCTACTGCCAGCTCTCCACAAATAGAGTGTCTACAGATACTAGTACCACAAATGGCAGAAGCCAATATATACAGACACTGCCAAGATGTCAGTACTGGGGGAACAAGAGCGATTGGAATTGTTAACTGTTTATAAACCACTTGAAGAATATTTTTAAAACATGGTATTTTTGCTAGTGATGACTCCATGGCCTTTCATGAGTTTACTGATTGGCATTCCTGATCTCTGAGAATGGCAAGTATCCAAGAAGAGCTTTGCATTGGGGTTACAAAGGGCACAAAACCTCCTGTTTTCCCCAGCAATGAGACGCAGCAAAGACTAAACTCATGCTAAAGCAAGACCCTGAGAGGCTGTCTAGATATATAAGTTCAAGTCTCTAGGCTGGCCTTCAGTTGCCAAATTGGGAAAAGGGACTTCTCTCCCACCACAGAGTAAAATGAGTTTATATCCTGAAATGTGAGGGTTATAAATGGGCTATTTTTTTGTTCACAACATTAGAGGTTATATTCTGATCTAATATGAGATTATGAGACAGAAAAGCCATTGAGATAGTTAATTTCTTGGTTCCCTAAAGTTTATTAGGGCTCACTGAAAATATGGCAGATGGATAAATAATATTTTAGGACTTAAAAAATCAAAGGCTGTTTGTAACTTTATGTCTTTTAAAATCCCTAATCTGGTAACACCATTGATATTACCTTTGGGAAGTATTTGTTAATTAAATGTGGAAAGTAGAAAAAGAGGCAATGAAATGCATGGACAGTTTTCCAAACCTTATTTTAGTCACTATTCTCCTTTTCCCAAAACTACAATGATATGAGCTTCTGGAAAGTTGACTGTTGCCAGAATTGGTCCATCTATCCTATGGCTATCATCCTGCAATGGTTGGCCCTCTGGAGTGATATATTACCAATAAGAAGTAGATAGTAGAAAGATGCTTGCACAATGATACAATAATTTATGGGATATTGAAAGAGATTCATGTGTATGTGTACACACACACACACACACACACACACACACACACACACACACTGACTCTAGGCCCTAAACTTATACCTACAACCCAGAAAATGGTTGGCATTGTGTTGATTTGAACAATTACAGGCAAAACTGGGAGCTACCAGGTGGTATCAAGAGATTCCCCAGTGAATCCCTGTCATCAAAAGAATGATGGAGGAGCCATCCCACAACAGAGCTGTTTTCTTCTGTGTAAAACTGCCAATGTCTCCCTGGTTACATCGTGTGCCCTTTGGCTATTCCTCTTCACCCCCTCCCCTCCCCTACTTTTACCTTCTGCTTTCTCTGATGTTTACATTCTTGGTTCTGTTCAATAAGGCTGCCCTTGATGTTCATCCTAACCAGACTTTGCCTTTTTCTAGAATAGGAAGAAAATACAGAAAGAACCCCGTGGCAAATTTAACTGGGAGAGAGCTCTGTTCTTTATCATCTCACCTCTCCTTGACTCCCATCCCTTTCCAGAGAATAAAGCCTTTTGAAGAGGGTGGGGAGGAAAAGGAGACCCAGGACCTTAATGGGATGGGTTGTCCCTCCACATCCCAGTGAAAGACAAAGGAAATACCGTCTCCTATAAAAGGTCTGGAGGAAAACCTTGTGCTAGTTACAACTCCAGAATTGTATCTTAAATCTTGCTCCAGATCATGTACCAGAAGTTATAGTGCCCTGTGTCCCTCTAAGAACAAATTCAACCGATTCAAACTAGAGAAGTAGAAGGGGCAAATTCCATGGATCCATCATCATTCTATATTGGCACAAGCTTTGTGGAAAACCTGAAGGTAGCATAAGACACAAACCCAGACTGAGACAGACATTTGTGAACCCAAATTCGCTCCCACCCAGACACACCACCACTACAAGACCGACAGAAAGGAACGAAACCCAGGGCCAAAGGCAATGGGGTCCACCATGTTGATTGCTCTGACTGCCCTCCAGATCTCTCTAACCACAAGGACTCTTCTCTCTCATCTCAAGGTTCAGACCTTCATCAAAAACTATTCTGCTGTATTCTCTCAGCACCAAGGCCTATCTCTACATCTACCAAAATATCAGCAAGACCTTCTTTTCCAGGACCCCTAAATGTCCTGACAGAAAATCTAATTAAGATTGCTTCTCTTACCAGCTGTTCTAGCATCAGATGCAAGAACCAAAAGATCAAGAAAGAGCCTTCTTCACTCCTCTAGAGTTCCCATTTTCCAAGGCCCCAATCTCCTAAAACTAAGAACATCCCTGTTCTCACCCCCAAATACCTATCTTTTCCCCTCTGCTGGGTCCCCATCCTCACACCAGCCTACCTGAATTGCTACCATTAACAGCATATTCTTTGGGGGTAAGGCAAATGCCCTTGGGATAAGAAACACCTTGAACTCTCTTCAGTCATTAAGTTCTGACTGTGAATTAGTTGATCAGATCCTTTCCAAAATGATAGCTTAATAATGGAGTAAAAGAGAGATACAAGTCCTGAGCTCAGGTCATTGTCCTTGGTACTGCAAGACGAGGTGAGCCACCTTTATGGGTTGTCCTAAGTGACCAGGCAGTAAGAGGCGACAACTAACTGCCTGAGTGATGATAGGAGTGTAGTATGAGAGGGCAGCAGGGCTATCAAAAGGGGAAGCTAACTGATTGGAATGGCAAGCTTCCCTTCTAAAAATTCTGCCTTGAGCAGCCCTGATACAGAATGCTGTTTAAGCAAATGCATATTTGAATTTGGGTTCCTTCCTGCTTTTTCTTGGCTCTCTCATATATTCTCATCACTCAGCCTCATCCCTTAGTCCCATATCCCATTCTCCATATTACTTCTCTGATAGTCTCTCTACTGATTCTATATCGGTCCATTTGTGGAAGCCAGGAATGCAGACGTGTAAACTGAATGAATTTCTTAAGGGAGGAATGTTTCCATGAGACAGGGAGCCCCAACAGGCTTGAGGACAATTTAGTTCCCAACACACGCACTTGGAAAGTTGACAAAAATAATATTTAATTCAAGTAACAGAATAATTCCCAGTGCAGGATTGGGGGCAGGGATGGACTTGCAGAAAGAACCAGGGCCAACCACCTCTGTTTTTATAAAATAGTATCAGATCTAGAATCTTAACTCCAGCATGCTTTGTGAGACAGAGGAGTTATTATATACATTAAAGTGAGTTTTTAATCTCCCCTGCATTTTGTGTGCTGCTGTTCTGCTGATTCAGTCTGTGTCTTGGGACCAGTGAATTTATCATTCTGTAGCTCAGTTCTTCAATATTTTAAATGCGAGGTGCATAAGGTGTTCATCTCTGCAACTGTAATATTGAATGACTTTTAAAAAAAAAGTTTCTGGGCATGAGAATGGCATAACAGAAATACAGGTTTTCTTTCCCTACAACTCACTATTTTTGTGAACTTGGATGGGTCATAAATTATAGATATAGAACTGGAAGAGAACATAGAAACAATCTAGACCAGCTTCTTTAAAACCTTTCCTGACCTTAGATATCTCATCTGCCAAGGTAGAAATGCAGCCAAAACTGCCTGGGAGCAAAGGCTGTGCCATTTTTGAGGGGCCTTCAAGTTTATTATGTCCTGTTGAGGCATTGTCATCCAAAGCCTTTGTTCAACACCTATCTGGGAGAAGCAGAGAAAAACATTCTCCACTAACTTGCACCTCAGTTCTAGATCTGGTTTTCCCTCTTAACCCGTTGTTGAAAACATGAGCAACTTATGTCACCTCTTGTGTTTCTCAGTTTTCTCATCAGTAAAACAAGAGGGTTGGACCAAATGGCTTCTAATATATCTTCCAGTCCTACTATACTATAATTCTAGGATTTTGACCCTAGTCAGAGGATCTGGGTTCATTACTCATTACTTACATTTGTCCAACTTTAAGTAAATAATGTCATATCTTTGGGTCTCAGTTTCCTTATCTATAAAATGGTTAGGCTCCTATTCTAAGAACTTTGATGACAGTGTAAAGAAAACAGATATCTACTAAAGAAAGGGCAATAAAATTTCATTGTAAAATACTGCTCACTCTTGCAAGGAAAGAGATGCACCCATGATAAAATAGGGGTCCTTAAAACATGTAAAAAAAACCAAACAGATAAATGAACAAAAACCCCAATACAACAATCTAGAAATTTTGTTTTAGTTTTGTCTTCTTGATATCAACATTCTAAAGTGACCCATTTATTTGACTGGGGTTTCTTTAACCAAGCTCCTGACTGATATGAACACACAAGAGACAGAAAGTATGCTTGGCAGTGGTCAGTCAGGTGGGATCTTAGTCCTAGATGAAATATGAGGTATAAAGTCAGGGGATCAAGAAAGTCTCTGATCTCCTAAAGATCTTCCTCAGCTGCTGGTTGAAGTTTGGTATTCTGAGAGCCCAAGCTTTATTCCGTTCATTTTAATTTTAATCCCTCTTAGATAGCCTCTGGGGAGGGTAACATTTGAAGAACACTGACTTTGCAGTTGAAATTGTTTAGATTAGCTCCGTGTGTGTGTGTGTGTGTGTGTGTGTGTGTGTGTGTATCAAATGCCTTTCTTTCTTTTGGTTTGCTTCTGTATAAAATGAGAGGCTTGGAGTAAATGATCTCTAAGGTGTCTTTCAGCTTAAAATCCTAGAAAGTCATAAGTTACTATTAATTATATATACCTTAGCATAAATGTAAGATATGAACATTTTGATAAGGGGAAGAGGAGGGAGGTATGAAAATGCTAACTTGCCGCCTAAAGGGAAAAGGGACACTGAAGGGAAAGGATTTGGGCTTGGCCAGGATTGAAAATAAATTTTCAGTTTTCCCTGTATTTGCCCATTAGAAATCTATTGTATACTTTATACAACTGTATGGATAGAAAGTAACTTCCCACAGTAGAATGTGAGCTCCTTAAAAGGAGAAAATATCTCTTGCTCTGTCATTGTAACTCTTAGACACTTATATGGGAAGGGGACTATCATAGATGAAGGGTTATTGTAATTTATGAGAAAGTTTACATATGGAGAGAGGACTTATAGGAAGAATTGCATGAGATAGAAGTGGAATTCTAGTAAATGTTTACTGACTCTCCAAAAGAAAAAAATATACACATATGACACACTTTGAAATCTAACCTAATCTGCATTGTTATTTTATCTACCTAGTATTTTATCTTAAATTTAGAAAATCAACGAAGCAATACATCAAGCCCTCAATAATAAAGTTTGACTATTTCTGAGACATCAGTTTTTACAGTGAAATGTAACAATCATTGGTCTAACTGAATCAGTTGGCTCCAAGATACCTTGAATGAGGAGAATTACATAGAGCAGGAGAAAAAGCCTAGAAAATAGTTCAAGTACAAAGAAAAATAATAATGACAATCATTTGTATTTATAATAATCATAAATCACATATGTACACACATTTATATATACAGTACATTATTCATATCAATCCTATATGTATGTACACACACCATATATATGCTTTTAAGTCTACTTAATAGATATTATTTCTTTTACATCTCACAGCAATCCTGGGTAATGAATTGGTCTTCTCAGCATGTCTAATACTCCTCACCTGGTACCATTTACACAGAGGCTTGTTGAATCTGCTTTGTTCTCTTCCCTGACAGTTTTTGAGTGAGGAGGATTTCTAACCATTGTCAGACTGAACTATCTCCTACCTGGCCACATGCGTTCATAAACACGGGAAGTCCTATTTCTTTCATCTCTTTTGTGTGTGTTCTTTGCTGATGATCAGTTTACAGAGATGGGGCACTCGGGAGGCCAGTGAGACTGGGAGATCCATCAAAGCTATTCAAAATCTCACTAACAACCAGAGTCAATGGGAGCAATAGCTGAGCTTGATGAGGAACCCCGACAACCCTGAAGTATAACCTGCTTAACCCAACTCAGCAGTGAATCAATATGGCCGAAGAGGCAAATGAGCAAGGAAGCAATTCATCCATTGGCTGTAGCACACCAAGAAGTTAAGCTGGTAGGGATTCCAAAAAGAGAGAAAAAAGCTTTAAGAGCTAGCAAGTACCACCTGGCTTAGATTTGAGGGGAATGTTTTGTACTGTCAAATATGAGAATCCGAAATAGTTTTAGAAAGAAATGTATTTGGTCATTTGGTAAGGAGAGAGACAGGGAGATGTGGCTCCTTCTATAAGTCTTTATGAGATTATATCTCACAAAGTTTGGATAAGGGTATAAAGACATTTGTCTAATTGGCTTCACATAGGGAGTATGTTGTCTTCAAGAAAAAGGCATTTTGAGATGTATATGAGCACATAAAACAATTTATTTGGGGGAATTCAAAATACAAGCCTTAAGTGGACCCAAATCAAACACTGGATGGGACCTCCTCAGAGCATCAGCTTCCCTAGAACATCTCTGAGGTCAGCTTGACATCTGTAGTAAGCTTTTGGTAAGACAATTTTCTAGCCCCATAAAACATGAGTCAGCAATAGAAATAAATGATAAATAATAAACATTTTCTCCAAAGTATCAACCACTTTAAATTTTAATCCACTCTCCTCAGGGACCAAATATGTACACAGGCAAGAGCACTTCCTGGTTTGGGGGAGATATTTTGTAACTTCTATCCTTTTCAATACCTTCTCAGTAAATATAATTTTGTAAGTTAATTGATTAATATTTAAACAACTGGTTAATGGATATTAAGGGAATGTATCAGATGGGGAGTTGTGAGCAATAACAGTAGAAATCCCAGTGTCTCAAGTGACCACTCTCGGGAACTAGTGAGGGAAAAGCAGTCAAGTGGTCTTGGGGAACTCAACCCTACCTGTGCGAGAGAGCCCCTAAAGAAGGTAACTGTAAAAGGGGAACTACAGATACCTTTAGGATATTTTGCTGTAATGGACAATTTCCAGGTGAGGATATTTCTTCCACCAGTGCATTTTGGCACCTTCTCTGCAACTTAGAGTCTAAGAGAGTTGCTGAGAGCACTGAGAGATTAAATGACTTGCCCGGTATCAAATATCCAGTATGTGTCACAGTTAGGACTTGGACTTGGGTTTTCTTGGCACTGAGGCTGTCCATCCACTATCTAGCCTCCATTCAGTCACCAGAGTGATTTTTTTCAAAGAGCAGTCACCGTTTTTTAATAGACTCCAGTGATTCCTCATCACCTCCAGAATAAAATAAAAATCCTCTGTCTGGAGACTTAAGGCCCTCCATAACCTAACCCCCCCCCCCCCCACACACACACTTCTTTTCAGTCTTCAAACACCTCATTTCCTATCACATAGTCTGTGCTCCTCTCCATGCTCCATGAACAAGACTCTCCATTTCTTGGCTGGGGGCATTTTCTCTGTCAGTCCCTCGTACCTGGAATGTTTTCCCTCCTCATTTCCCCCTCCACCTTGGCTTCCATGATGTCTTCCAAGTTCCAAATCAAATCCCACTTCCCAGTGAAAACTTTTCTCAACTCTTTTTAATTCTAGTGTCTTTTTTCTCTTAATTATTTCCCATTCATCTTGTAAATAGCTTGTTTACAAATATTTGTTTATTGTCTCTCTTATTAGATTGTCAACTCCTTGCAGGTAGCAACTGTCTTTTGCCCCCTTTTTGTATCTCCAGTGCTTAGCCCCATGATATTTAATAAATGCTTATTAGCCACCTGACTGATTATCCTACTCTGCCTCTCACAGATATCATTCCTTATTTCCATTTCAATCACTAGGGAAGAAACTGAGGCTGAAAGAAATGGAATGTTTTACATGGCCAAGATCACACAGCCAGTCAGAGACAGGATCTCAACCAGGGTCTTCCTGATTTTTTTTAATTTAATTTTTAAATTTGTTTATTTTATTTTTATTATATATTATCTATATATTACTATATAGATAATATATATATTATTTGATAAGAGCTCCCTCTGTTCCCAGTGTTCAGAATTTTCCTCAATCAGGAGGCCTTAGGACCGAAGTGGACACAATGGTAAACATTTAATTCAGCCTTTACTTTAGTGTGAAATGACTTTGTTAATCTACAGCTGAGAGACATCACATTGAATGCACAGATGGTGAGACGCATCGAAAAATGGCCAGATAGAGATGGAAAAGCAGCAAAGCAGCTATTTGTGCATAGTTGGGATCTGAGGGCCAAGATTTAATTTTAAGTCTCTCCATAAACTGGAAGCCTGCCCTGCTTCTGAATGCAGCTACCCGCCATTCCCTTCTCCTCTTTCTTTACTCCCCACTACAATAAATATAGCCGACATATGTCTACCTATTTCCGCAAATATGCTTCACATAAACACCTCCAGTATGACAAATATATCTTGTATTATCATCTCATACACCACAAATAAATCTCATATTTGACTCATTGGCAAAAGATTAGAAACCGGGTAGAAATAAGTACTTGGTCAATATTTTCTTTCACTTGAGAGGAAGTGGGAAGAGAAATGGCTTTGAAGTCAGAGGATCTGAGTCTAAATCCCAGCTCTGTCATTCATTTTCTGTATGACCTTGAGCAAATTATTCTCTCGACCTCAGTTTCCTCACCTGTAAAATGAAAAGATTGGACCTCTAAAGTCTCTTCTAGCTCTAAATCTGTGAACTACATCACCACCTCACATAGCACACACAATTTGAAGAGAACAAGCAGTTCAGTGCCAAGCTGTGTTCCCTGCCCTGACATCTTTGTTTTGTCTGCTCTTGGGTGAGCTGGCTACTACTAGGCCCTAGGGACTTGAAACCTCTTTGTTGGAAACAGAGAGAAGTTCAAGAATTCAAGCATACAGACAAGTGAACTTCAGCCACTTTGCCAAATCTCCCTCCTTGAAGTCAGAGACTCCTTGGGTGGGTGACCTTATCACAAGTCTCATGTGGGTAGACCTGGGTGGCTGCTGGTGGGATGTTCTCTTGAGGGTCCAGTAAACCTTCATTAACATACCAACAATTCTCCTTCCTTCCACCTTTCCCCACCATGGCCCCGCTATAATCTGGAATGGAAGATGGGAGGAAAATGGCTGAGGGTTGTGAAGGACGGGGTTATGAGGAAGGACCAAAAAGAAAAAGCTATCTTACTCAACAATTTAAAAGCTCAGAAGGCTTTGTTCACTTACCAGAAATAGGATGGTGACTCCTTGGGCTTCAGAATAGGGGCTCTCTGTTCACAGTTCAATAAGCAGGAATTCTATATTTCTTGCTTCTGATGACAATTATGAGACGAAGAATCCTGATAGTGAAAATTATAATGATGAAATCACTATTATTATAACTCACATTTTAAAAGTGCTTTAAAAAGTGCTCCTAAAAGTTGCTGGATGGATCTGGAGAAAGAGAGGCAAGGACATCCTTCCTCTAAATGTCTCCTTTCTACTGAAGAACTCAAGAAGAAAACTGTCTCTCTAGGAGGGGGGGGGGAGAGGAAAGAGCGAGCCAGAGGGAGGTGTATGGGAGTAAAGAAGCAGGACTGTCAGGGAAGGTGTGAGCCCTGCTCCAGGCCCCATCAGCAGCACCTCATTGACTTTTAACGCTTCCTTGTCACCTCTTCCTCCTGGCATCTCTGATAAAATACCGTTCTCTGAGGAATCTCTTAACCAAGTTCCCTCTATCCCTTACCACCATATCACTTCCACTACTGCTCTCATCTCCAAGACTGTGATGCTTTGGAGTCACTACATTTATTCTAGGCTGGAAATGTTCATCAGTAGGACTGAGTCCTTGGGAAAGAGCCCATATATGTGACTTTCTCCTTTGATACTGACATATTAACCCTTCACTTATCCTCTCCTACCAGGTTCAGGTCCCAGAAACTGCCAAAGTTCCCTATTTTGGACATTTCCTGCAATCCTCCTCATCTTTTTTCTTGCAGCATGGAAAGAAAGAACTCCATCCATCTGAAAATTGGGGCTTAGAAGAAAGGGAAATATTTGCAGGTTAGAGCAGTATCCAGGGAAGAAAGAATTGAGCTAAGTGTTGAAGAATGCTTACAATCTGAGCAGGAAAGAAGAGAGGGCAGAGCGAATCAGGAAGGGGGAATATCAGTCAAGTTACAGAGGCAGAAATAAATCAGCAGAGCTTAGCCAGCAGGGATGGCGATCTGACTTAAAACTCAGACTGTGGAAAGACAAGAACTGATGGTAAGTGAAGTGAGTAGAATCAAGAGAACCCAGCAACAATAACTCAATTCTGGATTCTATTTATCTCAACATACCCTAGAATCACACCATTTATAGGTAGTCTTGTCAGCCACTAGAATTCCCAGTCTTTCTCATACAAACTGCTGTTGGGTCAAGTCTCCTCCCTTATTGTAAGTAGGAAATTAGTTTTTTGAACCTGAGTGTAAAACTGTACATTCCTCACTATTAAATTTAATCTTATTGGATTCAGACTAGTGTTTGAGCCTATCAGAATTTTTTAGTATCTTGACTTTTTTATCTGATATGTTAACTTTCCCTCTCATCTTGCTGTCATCCAGAGCAAATATAAGCATGTAATCTATGTCTTTCTTCAAGATGTTGATAACAAACAAACAGGCAAAAAGACAAAAAAAAGGAATAGCAGAGGGTCAAAGGTAGGTCCATGAAGCATTCAATAAGCAAGGCCTTTTCCACTTTTGGGGTCAGGCTATTCAATCATATGACTATCTGTCTGTATAACTAGCCAAAGACAACTATCTATACAAATACAACAATATGTCCCATAGTACTCTAATTTTTCCATTATGAGATTTTGTTGAATGCTTTCCTAAAATCTAAGTAAACTGTAGCTATAGAATTCCCCTGATCTACCAGTCTAGTAACCCTGTCAAAAAATAAATTAAGATTATTTTGATCTGAACTATTCTTGATAAAGCCATGCTGAGTTCCCTGTGTGATTCCTTTCCTGGATTTTCATCAAGCAACTCTTTAACAATAAATTTTAGAGTTTTGTCAAAGGACTTCCTTCTCTTCTTCTTTTTCTTTTTCTTCTTCTTTCTCCCTTCTTCCTTCTTCTTTTTGAAAATTGAGACATTTTCCTTTTTTAAATCCCCTCTATTAACACTAATTGGGGCTTAGGATTAATAATAACAATAACAATATAATAAGAATAACTAACAACTATGTACCAAGCATTGTGCTAAATAATTTCCAAATAATGTTCCATTTGATCCTCACAATACGTCTGGGAAGTAGAAGCTATTATTGTCCCCATTTTATAGTTGAGACAAATAGAAGTTAAATGAATTATCTAGGTTAACAGCTAGTAAAGTGACTGAGATTGGATTTGAACTTGTCTTACTAACTCTAAATCCAGCTCTCCACGCACTTAGCACCATACACCTGCTCCTCATCACATATTCTTTTAGTAGGCAAGAATGTACTTTATCCAAGTCTGGTGACTTAAACTCATCAAGAACAGCTCAATAATCTCTTACTACCTCTGTTTGTCCTGAGGATCAACTCACTGTTTATTCTGTCCTTCCCAGTGCAAAGATCATTTTCCTTGGCAGAGGAAATAGAAGAAAAATAAGAATTAAGCCTCTTTGATTTCTCTTTCAGTTGCCAATCATTTTCTCAAAAAGAGTCCTGATCATGTCACTCTCTACTCAATAAACTTCAGTGGTTCCTTCCCTCCAATATCAAAAAGAAAATCATCTACGTTTGAGGATTTCCCTACCTTTCTTTCTTCTTTCCCTACCATTCTATCTTCTTATACTTTACACCCTATCTCTATCCCAACATTCTTCATTCTAGTGCCACTGGTTCTCCTTCCTCATCTCTATCTCCTAGCTACCCCAGTTTCCTTCAAGTCCCATCTGAAGTCCTACTTTCTATAGGAAGCTTTTCCCAATCCCTCTTCATTCTAGGGTCTTCCCCCTCTTGATTATCATATATATATAATCTGTTTGTACATAGTTGTTTTCATGTTGTCTCCCCTGTTAGTCTGTGAGCTCTTTGAGGAATTGTCTTTTGTTTTTCTTCATATCCTCAGTACTTATTATAGTGCCTGGCACACAATATGTCTTACTGCCTCTTTACCATCCTATATTGTTGTCTTATCTACCCCAAATGATATTTTTATCCCTAGTTTGATCTTCTTTTCCCCAACAAAGTTTAAGTTTTTTTTTCCTATTGTTATCTCTAGCTTTCCTTACTAGACTATTTTTATTCTGAATTTTAGCATGTATGGTACTATTCTTACAGGGACAAGCATGTTTTTTTTTAAATTTGGCCTTCATTACTTGCCCTTACTTCTATCTATCTATCTATCTATCTATCTATCTATCTATCTATCTATCTATCTTTATCTATCTGTTTGTTTCTCTATCTATCATACATATTGTCAAATTCCTTCTACATCCTCTGGGAAATGAGTGTGAACCACTACATAACATTTCCAATCCCTCTGTTTTTGTCCGTTTGCATTTTTTGATTTCCTTCTCAGGTTAATTTTGCCTTATTTCAAGATTCTTCTTGTGCAGCAAAATAACTGTATGGATATGTATACATATATTGTATTTAATATATACTTAAACATATTTAACATGTATTGGTCTACCTGCCATCTTGGGGGGGGGAAGGGGAAGAAGGGGAAAAGCTGGAACAGAAGGTTTTGCAAGGGTCAATGCTGGAAAATCACTCATATATATATCTTGTAAATAAAAAGCTATAATACAAAATAAATAAATAAATTCCTTCTACATAAAAATAAATCTCATTATTCTTTTTCTATTCACCATAATTGTTTCTCTTTGTATTGTCAGTATTCCATTATTGAGGGTTTCCTATCCATCCTTGTCTGACTTCTCCTGAGTAATTTCAGGCCACAGGCTCTTACTGATCTTGCTCAGAACATTTTGAAATCTACCCTCCCCAAAACCAAGATGCATGTCATTCTACTCTTGGCTTTCCTTTCTACTATCACAAATTCTAAGGTGGAGTGGTCATTTCCTCCAAGGTTCCTATCATTTTCTGTCTAGCAACCAGTTTCTGATTTCTGTCATTAGTGAGAATCAGATATGGAATAGAATTTCCCCCTTGTTAGTTCCTAACTTCTGAAGAATGAAATCATGAAGAAAAGTGAAGAATTTATTAACTACTCGGCTTTTGGTAAAGAAAGAATTTCAACAGATGTCCCAAAAACCAAAGTCTTCCCTATTCTAGTACACTGATTTCGGGCCGGACATGTGTTCCATCTCTCTTTATATACATGTGGTCTATAGCGTGCTCCAATGATAAAACATCCCTTTGGCTTCTCTTTAATTAATTAATCTTCATTCATGTGCTCTCTACTTTTCTCTCCTCACTTCATTTTCAGTGCTTAGTACGATGCTGGGCACACAGTAGGCATTTAATAAATAGATAAATTTTAAGAAATGCATTTATTTATATATTTTTTCTGTATTGACCCTTTACCTATTCTGTTCTTTTTAACTAAAATATAATTAGGAAGATAGGGAATATCTCATGGAACCTGTGCCCTGACAACTTCTGAGGAAATATTTGGCTTAAGATCAACAAGCTTGTGGTTCATTCAGTGGAACTTAAAGAGTGTGACTCCCCTCTGTCTCATTCTCTCTTCCCAGCAGTAGAATTTGTCAGAGCTCTTGGAGCTTTTCCCCAGAGGCTCTTCTTCAACCTTGGTGACATGATGGCATCCAACACATGTTTTCAGGCAAATCTGCCCAAGGGTTTAGTTCATTTCCCAGTTAGTAGTGCTCTCTTCCAAAAAGCTGTGGAGTAATTGCCAGGAGCTTCTCTTAGAGGGCATCCAGAATTGGCAAAGAACCCAAGAGTTCCACTTCTTGAATTCATAAGGTTGTCTCCAAGGCTAGATACATACATCTAAGGATCACCATTTGGCCAGTTTATTTAGGAAACAAAGGACTAAGGACAGTTGGGGCCTTGAGATTAGTGGTTAACATAATACTTCAGCTGCCAAATTGTTGGGGTGTATGAAAAATGGTCTTTCTCCATCCCCTTTAGGAGAAGTCTCAGAGAGTTCAAGAATGGTGGGTAAAGGAAAGAGAGACACAGAAAGAGGCAGACAGAGAGAGGGACAGAAAGACAGAGACAGACAGACAGACAGACAGAAAAACAACAGAGACAGAAGAGAGAAGAAGGGAAGGAGAAAGAAAGAGGAGAAGTAAAGGGAGAAGGAGAGGAAAAAAGGAAGAGAAAGAGAAGAGAAGGGGGAGAGGGAAAGGGCAAAGAGGGAGAGGGAGAAAGGAGAGGAGGAGAGAGAGAGAGAAAGGGAGAAGGAGAGAAGGAGGAGAGAAGAAGAGGGAGAGTGGGAGAAGGGAAGAGGGAAAGGGGGACAGGGAGAAGGAGAGAGAGAAGGGAAGAGGGAAAAAGGAGAAGGGGAGGAGGAGAGGGAGAAGGGAAAGGGGGAGGAGGAAAAGGAAAAGGGGAGAATGAGAGGGGAAGGAGAGGGAGAAGAAAAAGGAGAGGAGAAGAGAGGAGGGAAAGGAAGAGAGGGAGAGGGAGAAGGAAAGAGGAAGAGAGGAAAGGGGAGAAGGAGAAGGAGAGGAGGAAAGGGAGAGGGAGAAGAGAGAGGAAAGGGCAAGGGAGAGGGGGAAAGAAGGAGAGAGGGAGAGGAGAGAGAGAGAAAGGAGAAAAAGGAGAGGGAGAGAGAAGGAGAGAAGCGGGAGAAGGAAAAGGAGAGTGGCAGGTAGGAGAGAGAGAATGTGTAGGGTCATTCCCTTTAAGGTTCCTTAAGCATTCTAAGTTAGTGATCTCTCCTATATGGTGCAACTTCGACATAGGCTCAACCCAACTTCTATGATCACAGTAGGGAACCAAGAGATCCCCACAATAATAAACCCCTAATCATTGAGAAACAGGTTTCTTTGGGCTTTGGCTCAACACCCCATGATCTCTGTCCTCCGCAGAGCAGATTAGGTGCCTGCCCATTTGCTACCATATCCTTCTCCAACCCCACTGTTACAAAAGTATATCCATTCTAAATTATATCATAGTTATGGGTTTCATCTTTCCCAGTCTCAATGAAATTTGAGGTTCAATTTTCCTCCTTGCATTAGCACCTCTCGTCCATGTTTTATGCATTTGTCCCTAAAAATCTGGGGTCTTGGTTTTAACTGCTTGATCATTTCTTATATCCTGTGTACTTCTAGATGTTTTTAAGGCTGTTCTTTTTTTTGACATGCAATAGTCTGGTATTCCTATTTTTCTGCCCTGGTTTCTGACTGTGCCTTTTCTCTGGGGGTTATTTCAATAGCTTAATCCCAAGAAAAATGGGTTCTGTCTAATTTTCCTAGTTAATGAAGAACTCCAGAGAATGGATCTTTGTGTAACTGTAGGGCCAAAATAAGGGTTTCTGGGGTGAGCTAATATACTGCTTATGAGGACATGGCAGGATGGGCTGAGACACCAGATGAGCCTCAAAGTATCTGAGAGAACATTCAGGCCCTTTAAAGCTGCATCACTAGGATTGGGGAAGCTTAGGGAGTAGGGAAGAAGTATGGTATATCACTACTCCCCCAAAACTTTTTTCTTGGGGTTATTACTTGTATGAAAAAAGGCTCAGGTGCTGCTGTTTTGGGTTCCTGATTTCCATTATTGTACCTGGCTTTGTTCTATATGGGTTTTAGCCTGCTGTGCTCTGACTCAGTCTAAGGATTTCTCCCAAGTCTTTTGCTAACCATCTATAACCTCAATCTGGCTTTCTGTTTACCTGCTTGAATCTTTACTTAGAAAAGATCTTCCCTCCTCTCACTATCCCCACCTTGAAAAATGTCCTCTCACAGCTGATCTCTTCCATACTCCTACAACCTCTATGGGGCACAGAGATTTCTCACATCAAAACAGAAATAATCCTGGGCTGCTAATGACAAAGCCATGGGTTCCTCCACAGACAGATTGCTGAAGCCTTCAGCTCTGTAGGTCCAAAACACTATACTTTAGCAACAGTTGGGGCAGACCACAGAAGAACTGGACAAGTTCCAAGGAAATTTCCCAGACTTGCAAGAAGTACTGAATGCTCCAGGAGCAGGTGGATTTGGCTGCCCTGGCCAAAAAGCACAGTGAGTCTCATTTTACTGGGTGGGCTGAGGACCTCCTAGATTTTCTGGCACAAATGGATCTGTTTATGAACCTTTGGTCCTAAAGACTTCACACAGTCTAGGCCAAGCTGGCCTGTGAAATATCCTACCTGCAGCACCAGACAAATTCCACTGGAACAATTCCTATCTCATGCATCAGAAGAGAGTCCATAAATATCTATGTGCTTCGAGTCTTATTGATCTGATTAAGAAATTTTTTAAATGAATATGGAAGGAAAGGGAGAAATTTGTCCAGATATTTGTCAAGTATCACAGATAATAACATATATACTTTAGGAAGAAGGAGAATAATTTCAAGTAAATAATATTAATGTTGAGAAAGTCAATAATAAAATAAAATAAGACTAA
Organism: Sminthopsis crassicaudata; assembly: GCF_048593235.1. Classification (NCBI taxonomy): domain Eukaryota; kingdom Metazoa; phylum Chordata; class Mammalia; order Dasyuromorphia; family Dasyuridae; genus Sminthopsis; species Sminthopsis crassicaudata. Next base: position 440,450,628 of record NC_133620.1, read on the forward strand.
AATTTTAAAAATAATTAAAATAACAAAAGACTAAAATTTAAAAGCTAAAAATTTAAAATTTCAAAAGAACTTTTTAAAATTTTTTTTAAATTTTAAAGAATTTAAATTTAAAATTAAATTTAAAAGAATTTTAAAAGTTTTAAAATTTTAAAGAAATCATTTGCTTACCGGCAAATGTATAGGTACTGCAAAAAGTGAAGGACATATCTTTACATGAAGAGGTAAATTCCATTTCATGGGTGCCCTGAGACTCTGTGAGATAGCACTGATCCCTGGAATATGGTTCTCAAAAGGTATACTTTATTCAAACGAAAAAGGACAATTAAAAAGAACAATGAAGTCATGTTGTGTCTTCGGATATATTCATGTAAAGAGATCCATGAACTAGAAAGGAAATGTGACAGAGGATCAAATAGAACAAAATAGAAATATAATATTGTGATAGGAATATAGTACTTGGACACTAACAGGCCAATTGGACAGAAAGAGAACATAGATAACTGATTCAGGATATAGCTCATAAACCTTGCTCACAAACCTGAAATGCTCTCCTTCTTTTAGAATTTCTTGTGTCAAACAACATCTTTTAAAAGAAGCCTTTTCTGATCTTCCTCAGCTACTAGTGACCTCTCTCCCAAATCACCCTTTTATCAAGGGTTCAAAAAAATCAATTGCACAAGTACAGAATGGAAAACTCATAGTTAAGAACTATGGAAATATGTTTAAAAGAATTACACATATTTAACCTATATCAAATTACTTGCTGGCTTGGAGAAGGATGATGTAAGGGAGGCAGGAAGAAAAATTTGGAGCACAGAATCTTACAAAAACAAATGTTGAAAACTATGTTTACATATGTTTGGAAAATAAAATACTATTGAAAATTTAAAGAAAAAAAGAAAAATAAGAACTAAGTTTCTGTTTGAAGATTGTAAGTTCAATATGAACCAATAGTCCCCAAAATAAATAAAATAATAAAATTACATATAATATATAAAAAAATAACAGTCCCCCAAAGCTAATGCAATTTCAAACTACTTTAAAAATAATAGAGTTGGCAGACCCTAAATCCTGCCATATTCTGTCCTGATTAAATAAGACCACATCTGTTATATTGTGTTCAGGCTTCAGCAATATTTTAAGGATGCTGATGCTCAAGAATATCCTTATGAGAGTAATAAAGATGCTGAATTTTGGGAATCATGACTCCCATTTCTAAATGAGATTTGCAATACTTGAGTGACCCTAAACAAATGATTTACCATCTCTGTTAACTTTATGTAAAATGAGAGAGTAGGACTAAGGTCCCTTCCCCTTATGATCTATAATCCTAAAATCAGTTGAAGCAACTTGGAGTGTTTAACCAGAGAAGAGAATATCCAAGGTGAAAACTGTCTTCCCAGTAAAAGAGGAGACAAACTTAGTGACTTCTAAAGCTCCTCCCAGCCCCCAAATCCATGATCCTGTTTGAAGGTTGATTTGGTGAAATAGGAATTAAATTTGTCCTGCTTAGCTGTAGACAACAGAACTATGAATGTAGAGGAAGTTGTTGGAAGACAGATTTAAGTTTGAAATGTATAAAAGCTTCCTGACAATGAGTACTGGGGATGAGCCTGTCGGATAAATGATGAATTCTTTCCCACCATTAATCTTCTAATAACAAATGGTTAACCATCTTGGAATATGATGGGTAGGAGATTCTTATTCAGGTATAAATCTGACTAGATGATCTCAAAAGTCTGTCCTAGCCCTTGAGATGCTACAATTCTGTTCTCAGCTTATGACTTTCTGTCTAGCCCTTTATAAATTCTTGCCTTAAATGTAGGCCTTCGATTTAATCATTTGGATTTACACTTAGATCCCACCCTTTGAACTCAGATGTAATATTCCCTTTAGATCTTCTTATTGAAATTAATCTCCAAAACACTTTATCACCCCCCAATTCCCTCAAATCTCCGTATGCATCATAGTGGGGCACCTCCTGGATATAAAGTGAGTGATTCCATTTAAAAAATAAAAATCCTGCCCAATTGGCTTACTACAAAACTTGAAATTCTAAGAGAGATTCATTCCTTTGAATTAAGCAATATTCTCTCTGTAGTCTTCTCTTAAAAGTAAATATCCCTGGGAGGGGTAACATACTAAGTGCCTTTCACCTTAGTATGAATGAATTGAATGAATGCTTTTTCCTCAACCCACAGTCCACAGTAGCAGTGAAGTCTTGGGTCCCTAGGGCCTAGGAAGAAAGGTTTGAGAGTTAAAGGTAATGGGCTGCTAAAGACAAAGCTGGCCTGATTCCCAATTTTGGGTTCTGAATAAAACCAATAACAATAATAGCAGCAGCAATAACATTAATGCTTTATTGTTCATTATGTGAGACTCGTTTCCTCTCGGTAAAACTTCTTTACTTTAGACCATTATCCTTTTGTAATTAAAACAATACATTTTATTCTCCACTTGGGATTCCTTCCTGGAAGCACCAAGGGTAATCCACAGGAGTATGTTGAAAGCTTTTATTCAGGTTCCCACCTCAAGCAGAAGCATCCAGGAATGTTTTATCTGACTTAAGTCCAATGAGTAATCTCAAATAACTCACAAGTATCTCAAGACACTGGGACCTGGCCAGGTCCAGAGTTCTCTATTTTGCATGAAAAAGGTAGAGAGGTTAGATGATCTCTACAACTGCCATTACATAAATTGGAACAACACCTGGTGATTCCCCCATTGGGGTCATTTTCCTACTCGTGGCAACATTTCCAATGGCATCTGAAGCTGAGAAAAGGCATATTTCTTGTAGATATCTATCCCTTTACAGAAATTCCTAGTTTAAAGAAATGCCCAATTGAGCCATGAGTTTGCTTTATTCACCAACAACTCCTAAACTAACAGAATTTGGGGAAACTTGTGCTACTATTAGGGGTCATGGATTTAAAACCAATCTAGTCCAATTCCCTTGTTTTATTCATGAGACCAGAAAGGTAGTTAGTGGTAGCCCTGAGATTTAAACCAAGATTTTCAAACTCAAGGCAAAATTGTTCAGCAGATAGAGTCAGACTTGGAATCAAGAAGACTTTTAGAACCTAACTCAGACACTTACTAGCTTTGTGACCCTAAAAAAATTACTTGGCTACTCTGAACCTCAGTTTCCTCACCTGTAAAATGGAATTGAAGTCAATAATCCTTAAGTCCTTTCCAATTCTAATTCTATGATCCTACAATATTTTTTTCTCCATGTCTTCTAAGAAAGTCTGTCCACTGAAGGCTTGGCTTCCTTTCTCATATTAATGAGGGAAAGGAAAAGGGGAACCCCATTACTTGGCGCATAGATAATCCCATGAGGCGCAGTGTCCCCTGTAAATGAATTTACAGGCCCAAAAACCTAGATTGATAAATAAAAGGTTTATTGTAGGAATTTGGAAGTAAAGCTCAGTTAAAAAGACGCCAGAGCCAAAGGTGGCCGCTGGGCGGGCAGGAACCCTTACATGGCTGGAAGGATAACATGTGTTGGCTGGGAGGGCTCCTGCAAAGAGGGCTCTTGCTTGGCCCTTTTTATACCTAGAAGATGATGGGCGGTACCCCTAAGTTCTCAGCGGGCTTTTCAGTTAGCTCAGATCAGGTGAGGGCTGGGGGAAGTTGAGCTGATAGTAGGGTTGGGCCCGGATATTCAAAGGGTGCCTTTGACCAGGATTTGTGAATCAAGGTCAGCCATGAGTTGGGCAATTAGAAAGGAATCTTAAAGGGACCTCAACCCCCATCAATAGGTGCTAAATACTGTTTATTTGGCAAAGATTGACAATGATCAGCTTTCTCCCAGGTCCAAACAGCAGTCCCTGAGGAAAAGAGTAGATCAGTTTAATCAATCATTAAGTTGGAAAAATTGATTGATACAGTCACCATCTACTGATCTGTGGTTCACCATAGAATGCTGGCTAACTGCTGGCCATTTAGTTGTGTCCAAGACACATGGAGGTCGAACTTCCCATTGCTAAGCAAGGCTGGATCATTTCTTTCTTTTACTTAGATCTCTTTCCTCTGGCTCCTCCTCGTGTAAAGGACTATGTATAGTCCTGTAAAGGACTATGAATAAATGAGCTGGGAAGCTAAAAAATGATTGGTCAAAATAAGAAAAGAATAAACAAACAAAAAATGCCTCATTTTTCATGTTTAATGTGTCATGGAGGGTTGGAGCACTGAAAAATAAAAATTTCCTAAAGCACATTGTAAAAATTTCAGAGATACTGATGAGGAGTAAACTGATGAGGAGTCTAAACCGAGATGGGTCAGTTCCTTTTCTCTCTCTGCTTCCTTCTCCAAAGTAACCAAGGGCGTGTCGGCAGCAAATGAATTTGCTACTCAATGCTGTATGGAAACATAGTCTTTATTGATTAGAATGGAAACACCGGAGAGTCGGTGGGCAAAATGGCTGCATGGTACAAGGCCAATTTTGCAAAGAGTAGATTTTTGAGGACTCTGTTTTATACAAGAGCACAATCATTCAGATGCAGTGATGTAAGTAGGTTCCAGAGAGTGATGTTATCTTTTAGGTAGAGAAAAAGTCTCTTCCCAAAAAGGAATTTCCTGCTGGCATTTGGTCTGTTTGAGTGGATTAGAATGGGCGCTGTAAAACCCCAGCCAGCTCAGATAGCCCAAACTAGTTTGACCAGATCTTGTATCAAAGGTCCAAGTCCCAAAGGAAGTTGGGGATCAAACAAGGAATATCAAGGGGCTACCGCCCCCCAACAATACCACTTTAGAGAGGAAATGATATACAAGGCAGACAGAGTTCACTGGACTGCCAAAATTATTATGCATACCCAGATCATACAAAATAGAAACACAAAATGGAAAAATGGTAGAGGGTCAGGATCTTCTTGGGAGACTTCCAGCCGTCCCCTACAACACAGGAAGGGTAACTCTTCCAAGACTATTGGACTGGGGCAGTTTCTTCATCTCTGTCCAGGATGATGAAATCACTTGATCATAAATACTGGCTATTTAGTTTGAAGAAGGGAAGATTGAGAGAGACTGAAAAGTCTCCTCAAATACCTGAAGGACTACCATGTGAAAGAAGATTGGCTTCAATCAAACAGGCAATAAGCATTACAGAAGTAGGAGTGATTCATCTCATCATACATTCCAGGTTCTACACTAGATAAAAAATGGGTAGAAAAATGGAACTCACTACTCTATGAAGGGGAAGGAAACCAGAATTTACTAAATACCACCATGTGCTAGGCACTGTGCAAAATGCTTGACAAACATTATCTCATTTCAGATGCTATAATGATCTTCATTACAATTGAAGAAACTGAGGCTGACTAAAGTTAAATAATTTGTATAGTCACATAACTAATAAGTATCTGAGGCTGCATTTGAATTCAGACCTTTATGAACTTCGAGCTCAGCACTCCATTTTACTGCCATCATGAGATGTCTGGCTCAGGTTCCTCACCTGTCTTTTCTACTTTCTACTTTATCAGACCTGAGCCAATATTTTAATAAAGGATTCATTCTTGTAAGCAAAGAGTTAACTATTTACAATAAATGACCTTACATATTAAAAAATAATAAAAATAAATAGGAATTACAACCAGGGACCTCTACCAGATCCTGATTGAGTAGTCAGTGGCCCAACTGGTTCTAAATTTTTTGAGGTCAGATAAAACCTGGTCCTACAAAAGATGATTGGGGGAAGGGCCACAAATTATATATGTTGAATATTTTTATCTTTGTAACTCCAGCATTTAGCACAATGTCTGGCAGATAGTAGGCACTTAAAACATTAAATGATAATTGAAGGAATGATTTTTCTTGGGGAAGTTGCCCAATAAAACATCTCTTTTGTTCAGACCTCACAAAATTTCTCCCTCAAGAAAGCAGTGTGAGTCTGAACCATCTACTTTCTACCTGTGTGACCACTCTGGTAAAATAAAAGGATCGAACTGTATCAATTGTTCCCAGATGGGGACTTCAAAGTCAATGTAAAGGATCAGGAAATCCATATATGTACAAGGCATTGTCATTATGTAATGTTATAATTAATAGGTACCACTATTATATGAGCATCTGTGAAATGTTTGGACATTAAAAGTGGAAATTAAATTTATGAACCTCTGATCTAGACCAATCCTCTCATGGAGAAATTATTCATACTGGAAAGCTAACTGAACTAGCTAAACTTTAGGGATTATATATAAACCTGGATAACTTACAGTTAAAGAATGAGGCAATTATTTTGAACTTTGATTATGCCTCCTCTGTCTATATAGTTTATTGTAGATCTGAGATGCAACCCAGATCCATAAAAAGGAGGAAGGAGACCTAAGAGTAAATGGATTCCGAGGGAATGCATCAATCAGGAGCCATCTATCCTTCTCTAGCCCCAGAAATCATCACTTGGTTTCAAGATAGGTGGGGAACCACATGGCTTAAGAAACAAATAGAAAAGCAAGCACCTTCTCTGAGTATAAATTTCAGAGTTAAGAAAAGAAAGAACTCTTAGGGTACTGTGCATTTGAAGGAAAGGATTTGAAGTCACAGTAGGGATGATAAATTAGATGAGATTAGATGAGTGTGGGGAAGATAAGAACAGTACAATGCTGGGAAACAGGGTACAAAAATGGGAAGTTGACGGTATTGCCCTCTCCTGGGACGTGACCTTTGTCAACTTTAGTATTTTGCTAAGTGTTAAAATTAGGGCTAAAGCTCATGATTGGGAGTCAGTCTATGACCCAGTAGGATGACATGGAAGTCATTATTATTCCTTAACCCAGTTCTATCCTGGGAAGGAAGAAAGCAGATGTGGAGAAATTTCTCTTGATTCCAGGATCAACTATGTTAACAGTAACTATGAGTGAAAGGAAATGCTTCTACAAGAAATACTAATACTAATCTGGCCTGTCTAAGGAAGTAGGAATAATTCATTTCATCACAGAATCTCAGATCTTGGAAGAACCCTAATCTGAGAATTCTTGTCATATATAGATTTCAGGGGGGTCTATGAAGTTGGAGATGAAAATAATTCCATCTTTATTGTCACTAACCTCTAACTGAAATGTAGATTATGGATGTGGACAATAAAATATAGTGGGATTAGTCTCCACCTGACTGCCAAAGGACTCCACGGCAATCTCCCCCCCCCCCCCCGCAAAAAAAAAGGTTAAGAATCCCTGGATTAGTCCAATCCCCTCATTTTATAGAGGCCTTGGACATAAATGAGGATCCAACAATAAGGAAGAGTATTTCTTGAGTTTAAAGAGTTTAAAATTGAGGAAGAAATTTAATCAATTTCTCCTACCCATTTCAATTTCATCATTTGGTGGTAAAAGCCACTTGGATTAAGTGATTTTGTGGTAACCAAACTGTCTACAATCAGAAAGGGAAGAAGAAACCCATGCATAACACTTAGATGTCCAAAGGAGATTTATTAAAGGATACTCTATACAACTGATTGGAGACAAAGGTAGGACATGGTAGGTATTCAGATCTTTGTCCAGATGGGGGAGATTGTATATAGTTGTTCCCCAGACTGAAGTGAGAGATGACTTTCCAAGCTTCCTTTTTGTATAGATAAAGGGCTTTCTTGGCCACATGTAGGGTTGCCCATGGTTTTTTGTTTTCCCTAGGATTCTATCTATGAATGCTAACTCCAACTCAAAAGCAGAGGTGAATAAACTTATAAAGAACAAAATGCCTAACCAAGAGCTAAAAGCCTTTATTTATATAGTTTTGTACAGATGCATATAAATATGCATGTAAGTATTTTATAGAAAGCAAGACTGATTCACTGACATTCCTCAGACTGAGGAATGATAGCACTTAAAGTTACAATTACTTTTGTGCATGCAATAACGAGGGGTCATGGAAACTATAAAGACCAAAAGTCATGAAAATTATCACCCCAGTTAAGCTTGTATCGATTCTCTTAGAAGAGAAGAAGTCAATAATGCAGGGTCCCAAAGCTAGTATCAGGACTGACTTGGAATCTCATGCTCTTTTCTCAGTCCCTATCTTTCTCACCTAATCCAGCCTCTCACCCAGGAAAGGAATCCTTCCTAATAGATCCCTGACAGATGGTATTTTCTTCTGTACTTTGAGGGAGATTAATCAACTGAATCTATGTTTCACAGGGCTTTGTCAAATATGCCCTAATTATCTAAGATGACAGCATCCCCATGGGAGAATGGTAGGGAATCTGCTTGTAAGAGACTTCCTGCCTTCCCCAATACATGGGTGGAAACAATGGAAACAATCTGGCTTGTCTTTGCCTACCAGTCTGGTACAATTTCTCTCTGTGTTTCTCTGTCTCTGTCCCTTTTCAGAATGGTGAGGGCTCTTGAAATTTTGCTATTGACAAATACAGGACTTCAGTCAGAACAACAACAACAACAACAATGAAGACAGATACTACAAGGATCTATCTATCTCTGTCTCTCTGTCTCTGTCTCTATCTCTGTGTGTCTCTCTGTCCTTGTCTCTTTGTGTCTGTCTCTATGTCTCAGTTTCTCTGTGTCTCTGTGTCTCTCTGTCTCTTGTCTCTTTCTGTGTATGTGAATCTGTCTCTCTCCCTCCCATCCTCTTCCTGTTTTTTTTTTCCTTTCTCCTCCTCCTGGGAAGTAAAGGCCAGGAGGTGACAAGTACTTTTCAATTCAAGAGACCTTCCCACTGTGAATTCACCAAAATCACCATAGTAGATGACAACCTATTCTGCCTATGGAAAAGGTCAGCCTCTTTGTCACCCTCTCCTCCCTTACTCAAGGGTCATGTTGACCATTGCTATGTTATTTCGGTATGTCCAGGCCTTACTCAATAGCAACAGAAGAAAATGAGGTAGCATTTATCAATGGAAAGAGCTCTGATCTAGTAATCACAAAACTGGAGTTTAAATCTCCACTTATTTACTTGAGCAGATGAATTTAACTCTGTCTCATCTGTAAAAAGGGATTATATTTACATGGCCTCTGAGGTCCATTCCTAAACTGGCACTATTATCATTATTTGCATTTTTAGTTGAGCAAATTGAATCTCAGAGAAATTAATTTACCCAGGGTCACACAGCTAATAAGTATCTAAGAAAGGATTTGAATCTAGTGCTCCCACTCCAAGTCCAGTCTTTCCCACCCTGTATTCTTAATGCTTTATAACATTATTCTGATAAGATTGTTCTGAACAACAATAACTAATAATTATAGTTTACAGAGCTCATTATCTTTTGTGAGCTCACAGAATTAGTCATTAGATTTTCAAGTCGAAAAGAATCTTAAGATCATAGAGTCCAACCTTCCTTCCCATCCATCTCCACCTCCAATTCTCGTAGATTAAAAAAGCAGTTGAGGTTTCAATTATCTTTATATATACAATTGGGTTGAAGAACTTGCCTACATAAAGAGCCCAAGGTTACACAGTTGCAGAGTCATTCTAACTTTTGCTCTAGAGCAACATTCTCTTGTTTACTGAAAATGTTACTAAGATTGACCAAATATCATAAGGAGTTTATCTTGGTTAAAAGAGTTGAGGCATCCCAACTCCCTGTGTTTATGCATCCATGGAGACACATAGGAATAGACAGCCTTCTTTCTGGACACATAACTCACCTCTGGCAAGGGACTAGTTTTCTTGCTTCTTCATTTCATTGCTTTACTGGACATTTACAAGTCTTTGGGAGGGGGAACAAAATTCTGAGAATTTTTCCATAAGATACTTGCTCCTTCTCCAAACCTAGAAGGAAGTATATAGACTGGTATGGCACAAGAGGAAGAAAGTTCCCAGCCTGGTAGATTGCATCTATGTAGAATATACATGTCTCTGTATTTTTGAGAATATCATCAACAGTACCCAAATGACCATGTACACTGATGGGTCTGTGCATATATTTGAAATAAAAAGAGGCTGTGGGGAATCAGACTACTGAGAGAAATAACACATGGCCAAAGAGCAGAAAATTCAGGCTAATCCAACAAGTACTTAGTAAGGACCGCCTACTGGGCACTATAGTACAAAAAACCTGAAAAATATTCCCTTCCCTCAAAGAGCTTATGTTCTACTGGGTTTGTTAAGTGGGCCCTGATGGGAATTACTGGGAGAGATGAGTTGAGCTAATGGAGGGGAAGGGTCTATAAATATAAAAAAAAAAGAATCCAAGATAATGAAAGGCTTTGGACTCTCCTGCTCTTCCCAAAATGTGCCCAGGAAATACATACCACCCCTTCAGGGAAACAAGCTGAGGATCAGGTGACATCGCCAACCTCTCTGGGTACAGCGGTTACATGATAGTGCACTGGAGGGCAATAAGATCCAGAGGAGAGGCAGCCGAGAGCGGGAGGGAGGAGACAGACAGGCCGGGGAAGGTGGCCAGCCAGATTCCTGACCCTCAGCTGTTTGTCCTGCAAATGGAAGAAGAAAGTACTTTGGATTCCTAAGGTTTTTGTGGCTGAAGCTATCGCTTTACAGGGCCCTTGGAACTTGATTGAGTAATTCACACTCAGCTGGACTGTGGAGTGGCTGCCATGTGTGTGGGGGTTTAGAGTTTCTGAAAGAGGCATTAATGTGTCGCCAGTTAGAGAGCAACAGGAGGGCGAGAGAGGAGGGCCCCAGTGAAGTTTGTAATAACACAGGGACTCAATGGGGTTTCCCTGTATTGAGTGGACTCGCTGTCTCTCTGTGGCTTTCTGTCTCTCTGACTGTCTCTGTTTTGACCTCTGTCTCTCTTTGTTTCTTTGTCACTGTCTGTGTCTGTCTTTCTCTATGTGTCTCTGTGTCTCTGTGTCTCTGTGTCTCTGTGTCTCTGTCTCTCTCTCTCTCTCTGTCTCTCTCTCTCTGTCTCTCTCTCTCTCTCTCTCTCTCTCTCTCTCTCTCTCTCTCTCTCTCTCTCTCTTCTCTGCTTTCCCTGTCTCTCTGTCTCTCTCTCTTTCTTCCGTCTCTTTGTCTCTTTGTCATTTTCTCTTTCTTTCTCCCTGTCTCTTTCTTGTCTCTATGTCTATCTCTCTTTGTCTCTCTGCTTTCCCTGTTTCTCTGTCTCTCTCTCTTTCTTCAGTCTCTCTTTGTCTCTTTGTCACTCTCTGTGTCTTTCTCTCTGTCTTTCTCTTGTGTGCTGTCTTTCTGTCTCTATCTTTCTCTCTGTCTCTCTGTATCTATTTGTTATTCTCTCTCTCTTTTTCCCTGTCTGTTTTTCTCTCGCTCCATCTCTTTCTCTCTCTCTCTGTCTCACAGCCCCTCTCTCTCTCCACACATACACATACAAGTTTACATACCCACATATACACATACATATATACACATATGTATATGTGGGCACACAATGTATGTGTATATATATACAAACATAGATAATCTCTGTATATGTATATACATACACATATGTGTATGCATGAGCTTAAATACAACTAAAGTCAAATGAGCAGAATTAAAGAATCTCAGCACTGGAAGACGTCTCAAAAGTCCAGTGGATAAAAGAATAAGAAATCCTCTCCAGCAACTGGTCATCTCCCTGCTCCTTGAGTTACTATGGAACCCTTTCCTTACATCAAACCTTTACCTTTTATAGGTCCTGCTACTCTGTTATGTTAAAAACTCTGTTGACTGAAGGATTGAATGATTATTCTGTTGATTGCTCTAAATTATGTCTTCTGAATCCTCAGATCAAATCTAATTTCTCTCCCACCAAATGTTCCTTCAAAAATTTAAAGGACTGAACAATCCCAGCCGGGCCAGATCTTCTCTAGTCCAAGCACCCCCCAGATCCTCAGATCCTTATGATTCCCAATCTCCTTTTCATATTGGACAAACTCTTCAGACTTATTTCAGGTGGATATTGTTCCTGAAATGGGATGTGCAGAACTGAACAGAATTCCACAAATGTGGCCTGATCAGAGCAGAGAAGACTCTCACCTCCCTCATTCTGGATGCTACACTTTGTGATGCAGCCTAAGATCACATTTAATTTTTTGGTTGCTATGTAACACTGATGTCTCATGTTAAGCTTTACCCACCAGATTCTCCAATCTTTCCCTCCCCTCTCCCCCTTCCTCTCTTTTTCTTTCCCTCTCTCTTTCTCTCCCCTTTCTCTCTCTCTCTCCTCTTCCTCCCTCCCTCCTCTCCTCTCTTTCTCTCTCTTTGCTTGTTTCTTTTATTCATCCTTTCTTTCTACTTCCTTCCTTTCTTTTTACTTCCTTCCTTTCTTTCCATCTTCCTCCTTCCCTCCCTCTGTTTTTCCTCCCTCCTTAATCTTCCTTCTTCCTTTCCATTGTTCCTTCTTTTTTGCTTTCTTTCTTTTCTCTCTCTTCCTCCTTCTTTCTTCCTTCCTTCATTTCCTTCCTCCTTTTCCTTCCTTTCAGTCTTTCTTTTTCCTTCCTTTTCTTTCTTTTTTCTTTTTCTTTCTTTTTTCTTTCATTTTTCCTTTCTTGCTTTCTAACGTGACATTTCATCAGTGAAGAAAGTTCTACTAATACAGATGAACATCTTCTGTTCAACTTTTAGCCTTAGAGAGTTGTGAGGATACTAAGACTCCAAATGACCTTCCCCAAGTTATTTAGCCGATTAGGGTCAAAAGCAGAACTTGAACCCAGATCTTTCTGGCTCTGGCTGCTTCTCTTCCAGGTATTTCTCAAAAGAATATTGTTTAGCCATGCCTCCACCATCTGTCTTTTTGCAGTTAGATTTTAAAAATCCAATGTCTCTCCAGCAGATTGGAGACACAATAGACTGCAATTACTTTGTACCACTCACCTGGAAAGTACGCCTCTTTCAAATCCTCCTACATGATTTCTTTTCTTTTTTTTCTCCTGAACTATTTCTACTGGCTCAGCAGTTCAGTAGATAGAGTGGTAGACCTGAAGTCAGGAAGATCTGATTTGAAATCCAGCCCCAAACACATTCAGTAACAGTGTGATCCTGACTGAAATCACTTAACTTCCACCCAGCCTCAGTTTCCTCATCTGTAAACTGGAGAAAATAAAACAACAGGTTGTGAGGAGTAAATGAAGTCCTATTTGTAACGCACTTAACACAGTTCCTGACACTTAGTAGGTGCTTAATGAATATTGCCTTTCCTTTCCCATTTTACAACAATAATAATAATATGTGCATTCTCTCATTTGGTTCTATGGAATCCAGTTCAATAAAAGGAAACAAGCATTTATCAAGTATTTAAGGTAACGAGAATTTTGCTAGGACTTAATTAAAGATTAAAACTTAATATAAAATATCTCCTCTTCAACAAAGCATAAAACATAGGAAAGTACATTGGGTTTGGAATCAAAGGACTGGCATTCAAAGCCCAGATGAGCTGCTGTAATTCCCAAGTGATGTTAGACAAAGACATAGGGTCTCTGGGGTCTTAATTTCCCTGTGTATAAAATGAAGGGATCAATCTAAGCGATCTCTAAGGTCTCTTCCAGGTGTAAAACATGGTCCTTTGGTGACAGGATCATAGATTTAGAGCTGGAAGGAACCTTGGAGACCATTTAATTAGCTGAAGCTTTCTTTACACCCTCCTTTAAATATATATATATACATATATATATATTTTATTAATGTGTTTTGTTTTCACATTACATACATTTACATTTTACTCCCACGTTGTAGAGTTTGGGGGTTACAAAGTAAAACAGTTAGGTAAATGTAATAATACTGTCCACATTTTCCATTTGCTATTCTCAACTCTATTTAAAAAGAAAAAACTTAACAGAAATCTATTTTTCTCCCTCCTATTTTCCCAGCCCCATTGAGGGGGAGGGGGAGAAAAGCACACTTCTTCCAAAAATACATTGTTGAAGAAAAACAAATTTCTTGAATAATTGTCCAAAAAAATTATATATTTTATTTTACTCTTTAAACCCCTCACCTCTTTCTGTTGGATAGCTTCCTCTGGAATCATGAGCAATCATTGCTCTCACAGCTTTCACAGTTGTTTTTACAGTGTTGACCTAAGATAAATTGTTTTCCTAATTCTGCTCATTTAATTCTTCATCTGTTTGTAAAAGTCCCCCAAATTATCCATTTTTATAACATTGATGTTATAAATTATTTCTCTGATTCTTTTCACTCTGCATTGATTTATATATCTTTCCATGTCTTTGAAATCAACTATTCCTCATTTCTTACAGCACAGTAGTATTCTGTCACAATCTTAATACTACAACTTCTTCAGCCTTTTTTTTTTTCACTTGTGGACATTCTCTTAGTTTCCAATTTTTTACTACTATAAACAAAGTTGCTATAAATATTTTTGAACCTAAAAAAACATTTTGCTCTTTCTTTGATCTATTTTGAGTACAGGCTTAACAGAAGTATAACTGGATCAAAGGGCATAGTAACATTTTTGTATAATGACATTGCTTTCCAGAATGATTGTACTCATTCACAGGTCCACCAATCATGCATCAAAGTACCTGTTTTCTCACAGTCCTTCCAACATTGATCATTTTCCTTTTTTGCCATCTTTCCACTCTTGATGAGTGACAGGGAAAATCTTAAAATTGCTTCAATCTGCATTTCTGTAAGTAGTAGTGATTTGGAGTAAGTTTTTTCACATAGCTATAGATAGCCTGGGTCTCTTCTCTCAAGAACTATAAGTTCACATCCTTAGGTCATTTACCAGTTAGGGGAATAACTTTTTCTTATCAATTTGAATCACTTCCTTATTAATTTTGGAAATGATACCTTTATCATAGAAACTTATTGTGATCATTTTCCCAGTTATTTATTTTTCTTTTAATCTTATTTTTAATAAATTACTTTGTACAAAGCCCTTTTAGTTTTACATAATCAAAATAATCCATTTTGTCTTCTATGATCCTCTCTATTCTTTGTTCATGAACCTTTCTTCTATCTGTAGATAGAAGACAATTTTTCCATGTTTCTCTAATTAATTTATGATGTGGCCTTTTATAACTAAATTCCATTTGGGGTTTATTGTTGTATAAGTGTGAGAGTTGTTGGTTTAAATTCAACTTCTTCCATATATCTCTTCAATTTTCCTAGTAATTTTTGTGAAATAGTGAGTCCTTATACCAGTAGCTAGTCTTTACATTTATCAAATATGAGAGTATTAGATACATTTGTTTCTGTATATTTTGGGCCTACCTAATCTGTTCCATTAATCTATCCATTTTTTAACAATATCAGATTTTAATAATTACTTCTTTGTCATATAGTTTGAGATCTAGCACTAGGAAGTCCTCTTCATTTCCATTTGTTTTCATTGTTTCTTTTGGGATTCTTGACCTTTTTTTCCCCTTCCATATCAATTTCATTTAAAAAAAATTATAAAGTAATTCTTTGGTAATTTGATTATGTAGCTTTATTTAGTAGTATGGAATTGAACAAATTAATTCATTTGGATAATATTGTCATTTTTATTATATTGGCTCATCCCACCCATGAGCAATTAATATTTTCCTACCTATTTAGGCCACCTGTTTATTTCTGTGAAGAATTGTTTATAGGTATATTTATATAGTTCTTATGTGTATGTGTGTCTTGGAAAGTGGGCACTCAAGCATTTTATATATTCTGTAGCAATTTTGAATGGAATTTCTCTTTCTATCCCTTCTTGCTGGGTTTTATTGGCATTATATAGAAATGCTAGTGATTCTTATGGATTTATTTTATATTCTGTAAGTCTGCTGAAATTATTGTTTCAATTAATTTTTTAATTTTTAGTTGGTTCTTTAGAGATCTTTAAATACACTATCATATCATTTGCAAAAAAAAAAAAAAATTTGTTTGTTTTTCACTTCAATTTCTTTTTCTTGCCTTATTGCTATAGCCAGAATTCCCAGTTCTATGTCAGACAAAAGTAATAACAGTGAACATAATTATTTCACTCCTTAACTTATTGAAAAGGATTCCAGTTTATCTCCAAATACATTCTACTTCATGTACAAATAATAGTAGCTCTTGGTTTTAGATATAAATGTAACCTTAATTACCTTGTCCCCTCCTTCCTGAAGTTTATCTAGGTTACATTTCATTTCTTCCCACCTAGGTTCTCCAGGACCCTGGGGTAGTGATGTGGTTGGGGAGAGGATTGTGGGTATCTAACCTCTGTCATTGACTCCAGCACCCACTGATTTTATTCCTTCACTTTAGAGAATTCCCTTCACCATTTTCATCTAAGTACTTAACCATCAGATTAGCTTTTTAAAATAATTATTTCGCAAGTATAGAAAACAAACAATGGAACTTATACGCATCCTTCCCCCAACATCTGGAAGGCATAACCCCACACACATGCCTTCTTAGTCTCTAGGAAGAGAATTAGATTTATAGTTTAGCACAGTCACATATATCATCAGTTCAATCAATTTCTTTTTTTTTTCTTTTTTTTTTTCTTTTTTTTTGCTGAGGCATTTGGGGTTAAGTGACTTGCCCAGGGTCACACAGCCAGGAAGTGTTAAGTGTCTGAGGTCATATTTGAACTCAGGTCCTCCTGACTTCAGAGCTGGTACTCTATCCACTACACCACTTAGCTGCCCTCAATTCAACCAGTTTCTAAGCCCAAAGTCTTCTGTGGTTCAAATCCCAGCATCCTGGTTTCTCAGGATTTCCCTGCTGGAGCTGGAATTAATATTCATTCTGAAATCCTGACTCTAAAACTTCCACTGTTCTGTCTTCTGGGTCTTGGGACTCTACTACCGGCACCCAGAACTGAAAATGATAAACAAAATAAATTCTCAAAAATAAGCCACAGGCCTAATTTTGGAGGTCAAAAAGAAGAAAAAGAGAAAGGAAGCCTTTCCTCCAACCCAGATAAGTTCAAGATGTCCATGTTGTGGATGGCACCCTCTATAGAGAGCTGGCAAAAAAGAAAAAACTATCCCACTCTGACAGCTTTAAAGTTGCAGTTCTTTTTGGCTAGATAATCAATGAAAAAGGTGCTGTGCTCATCCATGTGGTAAGGAAATACAGGGTATCTTCTACCCTGACCTGCCTCTCTCATGGGATTGCTTCCATCTTTGTTAATCTGACTATGTGACAAAGACAAGTTACAGTCACTATTTCTCATTTTAGGGAAAGATTCATTTGTTGTTTTCTAATATTTTAACAGAAATGAGTGTTATATTTTGTCAAAAGGTTTTTTTCTGTATCTTGATATAATCATATCATTTTTATTTTCTTATTGATATGATTAAATAAGTTTAGTATTTCTAATACTAAACCAACCCTGAATTCCTAATGGAATTCCAACTTGGACTGTCGGTCAATAAGCATTTATTGAACATCTACTATGTGCCAGGTATTATGCTAAGTACTGAGGATACAAAGAAAGGTAAAAAGACAATGTCTGCCCTTAAGAAGTTCTCAGTCTAATGAAGAAACAATATACAAACTGTTATACATATAATTATTATTATTCCCATCTTGCAGATATGGCTTACAAGCCATATGCAGGATAAATAGGAACTAATCAGCTTAGGGAAGGAACTAAAATTAAGGATAAAGAAAGCTTTACGTAGGAGACAGGAGTTTAGGTGAGGGGAAAGGAGCCAGGAAATTCAGGAAATGGAAATAAGAAGAAGAATTTTTCCAGACATGGAGGACAGACTTGAAAATAGAGTCAGAGGATAAATAAAGTCTTCTTCGAGGAATAACAAAGCTGCCAGTTTTATTAAATCACAGGGGTGCAAGATGTAAGAAGACTGGAAAAATGGAAGAAAGAAGATGATGTTATAAAGTGCTTTAGCTCCAAAATAAAGGATTTTATATTTGATCCTGTGGGTGATAGGGAGCCATTGGAGTTTATTAAGGAAGTTTATTGAGAATTATGTAACATGGTCAGACCATTCTTTTTAGGAAGTTCACTTTGACAGCTGAGTGGAGGATGGATTGAAATAGGGAGACAATTGTGGCAGGGAAACTAGAGAGCTAGCCATTGTAATTGTCAAGATATGAGGTGATGAGGACTTGCACCAAAATTGAGCAACCAGAGGAGAAAAGAGATTTTATGTGAGAGATTTTACAAAGACAAAATCATAAAGCTGATAGCATTTGGCAACAGATTAGTGTGGATCAGGGGAAGGGGATGAAAGAAAGTAGAGTTTCAAAAATGGTATCCAAGATGGGAGCCTGCATACTGAGAGAATGGCTATGCCTTCAACAGTAATGGGGATAATGACTTAGAAAAAAATAACAACAAAGTTCATATGGAAAAACAAAAGGTCAGGAATTTTAAGGGAATTAATGAAAAAAAATCAAATGAAGGTGGCCTAGCTGTACCAGATCTAAAATTATATTATAAAGCAGCAGTTACCAAAACCATTTGGTATTGCCTAAGAAATAGACTGGAATAGGTTAGGTTCACAAGACAAAACAGCCAATAACGTCAATAATCTAGTGTTTGACAAACCCAAAGACCCAAGCTTTTGGGATAAGAACTCACTGTTTGACAAAAATTGCTGGGAAAATTGGAAATTAGTATGGCAGAAACCAAGCATTGACCCACACTTAACACCATACACCAAGCTCAGGTCAAAATGGGTTCATGACCTAGGCATAAAGAATGAGATTATAAATAAATTAGAAGAACATAGGATAGTTTACCTCTCAAACCTGTGGAAGAGGAAGGAATTTATGACCAAAGAAGATCTAGAGATCATTATTGATCACAAAATAGAAAAATTTGATTATATCAAATTGAAAAGTTTTTGTACAAACAAAACTAATGCAGACAAGATTAGAAGGGAAGCAATAAACTGGGAAAACATTTTTATAGTCAAAGATTCTGATAAAGGCCTCATTTCCAGAATATAGAGAGAATTGACTCTAATTTATAAGAAATCAAGCCATTCTTCAATTGATAAATGGTCAACGGATATGAACCGACAATTCTCAGATGAAGAAATTGAAACTGTTTCTAGCCATATGAAAAGATGCTCTAAGTCATTATTAATCAGAGAAATGCAAATTAAGACAAATCTGAAATACCACTACATACCTGTCAGATTGGCTAGAATGACAGGGAAAGATAATGTGGAATGTTGGAGGGGATGTGGGAAAACTGGGACACTGATACATTGTTGGTGGAATTGCGAATACATCCACCCATTCTGGAGAACGATTTGGAACTATGCTCAAAAAAAACTATGCATGCCCTTTGATCCAGCAGTGTTACTACTGGGCTTATATCCCAAAAAGATTTTAAAGAAGGGAAAGAGACCTGTATATGCAAGAATGTTTGTGGCAGCCTCTTTGTGGTGGCCAGAAACTGGAAACTGAGTGGATGCCCATCAACTGGAGATTGGCTGAATAAATTGTGGCATATGAATGTTTTGGAATATTACTGTTCTGTAAGAAATGACCAGCAGGATGATTTTAGAAAGGCCTGGAGAGACTTACATGAACTGATGGTGAGTTAAATGAGCAGAATCAGGAGATCATTATATACTTCAACAATAATACTATATGATGATCAATTCTGAGGACGTGACTCTCTTCAACAATGAGATGAATCAAATCAGTTCCATTAGAGCAGTAATTAACTGAACCAGCTACACCCAAGGAAAGAACTCTGGGAAATGACTATGAACCACTACATAGAATTTCCAATCTCTCTATTTTTGTCCGCCTGCATTTTTTATTTCCTTCACAGGCTAATGGTACACTATTTCAAAGTCCGATTCTTTTTGTACAGCAAAATAACTGTTTTGACATGTATACATATATTGTATTTAACTTATACTTTAACATACTTAACATGTATTGGTCGACCTGCCATCTGGGGAAGAGGATGGGGGGAAGGAGGGGAAAAGTTGGAATAAAAGGTTTTGCAATTGTCAATGCTGAAAAATTACCTATGCATATATCTTGTAAATAAAAAGCTATAATAAAAAACAGTAATGGGAAAGTTGGAAAGAGAGGAGATTTAGGGGGAAAAGACAATAAATTTCAGTTGTGTTTAAAATTTCTGCAGTGCATGCAGTTTGAGATGTCATTATATAATCTTTGTGATACATTGTCTTATTCTATTTGCTAATATTTTAATTATAAATTTGGATCTATGTTCATTAGAATATAAATCTATAATTTTCTTCTCTGTTTTTTTTGCATCAAGACTGTGTCTGCATCTTAAAAAATCCTTTTAAAAAGCCTGAAACAGCCCAAACTTTCCCCATTCCCTCTTCCCAAAAAAAGCCATCTTTTCTTCCTCTGAACTTGTCTGTATATTTCTTAATTCTATCTCATATTATGCTTATTCATGTGCATGTTATCTCATTTATATATATATATATATATACACACATATATATATAATTTTGTAAATTATAAATTACTTGAGGGCAGGGTTCCACATATTATTCATTTTTATGTCCTCCTGGGGGAGGGCTCAAACAATGATTTGCCCTTAGAGGGTGTTCAGTATTTACACTTTCTAATTATGTGACCCTGAACAAGTCACTTAATCTCATCTCAATTTCATCTGTAAAATGGGAATAATAATAGCACCTACCTTGAAGGATTCTTGCAAACATCAAATAAGGCCATATTTGTTTTTTTAAAAAATGCTTAGCACAGTACCTGCCACATAGGATGTACTAGATAAATACTTATCTCCTCCCTCCCTCAGTAAATATTTATTGAATAAATAAATGATTGAATTATAAGCTAGCCTAGTGACATATTCATAAATTTTCTTAAATATATTTCCTACATTATTGAGATATGGATAAAGAAAAGAAGGGAAGAAAAAAGAGAGGGAAAGAAAATGACAGAAATGGAAAGAATAGATAGAAGTGGAAAAGAAAAGAGCAAAGATGCACCCAACTTTAGGTCTACAACTTCTGATAAGCCCATGAATTCTGATGAGTGTTGGATGATGGGAAACACAGAGCCTTTCTATTGTCTCAGAGAAGGAGGAGCTATGAAAAAGCCCAGGTGGAAAAGTACACAGCTGAGTTTATACTCCTCATGCTCATAGAATCCTGGTCTGCCTCAGTTTGCCATTTCTAGTTCTTTGAGTTCCTTCAGAGGAAGATTTTGCAGAGAAAGAGGAAGAGAAAGAGGAGGAGGAAATAAAAAGAAGGAAGAGAAGGAGGAGGAAAGAAAAAGGAGGAGGAGAAGGAGGAAGAAAGGATGGGGAGGAGGAGAAAAGGGAGGAAGGGGAGAGGGAGAAAAGGAGAAGGAGGAGTAAAGGGGGAAAAGGAAGAGAAAGAGGAGAAAAGAAAGAGGAGGAAGAAGAGGAGAAGAAAAGGAAAAGGAGGAAGAGAAAGAAAAAAGAAAAAGGAGGAAGAGAAAGGAAAAAGAAGAAGAGAAGGAATAGAAAGAGGAAGAGAGGGAAAAGAGGAGGAGGTAGAAGAAGAGAGGAGGTGAAGAGGAAATGGGAGAAGAGAGGAGAAGAGGGAGGAGTTATTGAAGGCTTTTAAAAAAATACACAGAAAAAAAACAGAAGGAAGGCCTTGCAATGCACTTAACTTACATTTACTGCTTAAGGATCCAGTACAACACAAAAACCAATTCAAATGCCACTTTATCAAAAAGTACAAGTTGGTAAAAAGTGCATTGGGTTCAAAGCTGGAGACCTATCTCGGTTTCTATCCTTTCTCTGCTACTTTATTTCCTGTGGAGGCAGAAGAACACAGAAGGAAAGAACACCTCAGAACAGGACAGCATGGAGTTATTGCTGTTTGTCCTTAGTTCTTGAAAAGGACCAATGACATCAGGAGAGAGATGTCTTGATTTGAGAGATAACTAAAGTGAGGCAGGTGCTTAAGTCATCAGTCACACTCTCTCCTGCAGTTATCAGTGGCAAGACGTGGGACAGGAAGCTGTTGAGGAACCTGAATGCAGCTTTTGAAGGTCAGAGCTTTCCCAGGTCTCAGTTGGAGTTAGGCAACACCCATTCAGGTAAGAATTGCCTTCACAGAAGAATCAGTCTGGGAGAGGAAAACCCTCAAAGTTTCTGGCCAGATCAGAGACAATTGCTATTTATACTCACGCTGATCCTTAAAAATTTTAAATAATGTTCCCAGCTCAAGCCTCACTTGCTCAGCTTAGAAAATAACCTATTGAAGGCAAGCCCTCACCAGGACACTGAAAAAAGACAGGAGGAGGCAACCTTCCACCTTCCAGGTCCTATACTATTCGCCTCCCCATTGACTTCTCCCCGCCTATAATCTGCACCCAGATTTCCCTAGATCCTGATAAAATTCTCATGATTGCTACAAAGATCTCTCTGTGAGGAGAAGAGAAAGCAGCTCAGTTAGAAGATGGGAAAGGACCAGGAAGACATCTCATAGCCATGACTTATGGCCATGTCAAGAGGACATCCTCAAAGGAACCTGGTCAGACCAGGATCCAATCCCAAGAGCTAGAGAGAAGAGCTTGGGAGACAGGGAAGGAATCACCATAGATTCTGTGTATTCCAACTTCGTCATTTTACCAATGAAGACACTCATGAGACCCACAAAGGTAAAGAAGTTTTCCCAAGGCCATAGAAGTCTCCTAGGCTCCCTGTGCATTGTTCTTTCCACTCTACCACACTGCCTTAGCAGAGGCTCAGGCCCAAGGGCTTTTTGAGGCTTGTTGCTTAAACGCTGCAAGACAACCCAGCCCAGTCCAAACCAGGTGCTGGTTTATAGAGATAACATTGTCCTTACAGGGTTTGGCATTGGTTTGGGTGAAATCATATTTGGAAATTTGTCCTTCCCTCCCACACCCTGGATTAATGGAGTAAATTTGTTTCTTCATCCAGCTTAACACTCCCTGATTAGTGTGTCCCAGTGACAAGGAAATGATGTGGGGAACCATTTTTAGCAGATGTACC
This sequence comes from Sminthopsis crassicaudata, assembly GCF_048593235.1. NCBI lineage: Eukaryota > Metazoa > Chordata > Mammalia > Dasyuromorphia > Dasyuridae > Sminthopsis > Sminthopsis crassicaudata. The sequence continues at coordinate 440,473,387 of NC_133620.1, forward strand.
CATAAGCCTCTGCTAAAAAATTACTTAATTATACCTATAGCCTATACAGTGGTTAGATTGCTCAATGTGGTCTACCCCCATAAAGGCCATTTTCAGCAGTCAAAAAAGCAAGTATAAAACATGTGCAAATGTTTTTGCATAAGGAAACTCTGATGCTAATAATGGTCTCTGGGAAGTACACAGAGACTTTTGCTAAAACATGGATTATCGTGTAAGGTTAGGAGACCTCTGGATGCTATTCGGATATATCATTCATAGAGACTTCTAAAGGGTTATTTGGGGGCATGAGTTTTCAATCTTTTGAAAAAAAAAACAACTTTTCATTTCCTTCCACAGATTTTAGATCATTTTATAATGGGGAAGTTGTAAAGAGGAGGGTCACAAAGATCTTCTTGACAGTAAAGCCCTGAAATTGAGAGGAGATGAGTAAATAGGACTCTCTGTGGAGTAGGGAAGATAGTTAATGCTTCCTTTCCAAAAGATAATTCAATTTAATTTGGCAAATGTTTATTAAATGCCTACTATGTACATAGCATTGTTTGTGCCAAATTAAATTAAAATCAGAGACTCTCAGAGTAAGAAAAACAAAAAAGGGGTTTATTGCATCTCCATCTCCCAAGAAAGGGCAGCTCCCAACAAACAAGATATCAGTAGAGGAGTGAAAAATGCAAACTGCAAACAGTTATATAGAGTTATATAGACCCTAACTAGAAGCCCCACCCCACCCTCTGACCTTTTCTCCCATTGGCTAGAGAGTTCTAATTTACCCAAAGACTAAATATGGACTCCTACTTAAATGAAAAGAGGGGAGAGACAGGAAGGAAGTATTTGTTTATCTAAGATAATCGAACACCTGCAGTATTTAACTATAGCTCAATTTATTATTGCAAAATCTCAAGTCACATTTAGGGCATAGGTTGAAGCCGCATCCTTTGAAGAGGTCTTCACTCAGTTTATCCCATACAAAAAGTATGTATTTATTTTTTATTTCATTTTTTATTACAAGTTTTTATTTTCAAAATATATGCATGGATAATTTTTTGGCACTGATCCTTGCAAAACCTTGTGTTCCAATTTTCCCTCCCTTCCTCCCACCTTCTCCCCTAGATGGCAAATAATCCAATATATGTTAAACATGTTAAAATATATACCTTAAATCAATATATGTACACATATTTATACAATTATTAATGCAGCACAAGAAAAACCACCAAATCAAAAAGGGAAAAAATGAGAAAGAAAACAAAATGCAAGCAAACATCGGTAAGAAATGACCAGCAGGAGGAATATAGAGAGGCCTGGAGAGACTTAAATCAACTGATGCTGAGTGAAATGAGCAGAACCAGAAGATCGCTGTACACTTCAACAACAATACTGTATGAGGATGTATTCTGATGGAAGTGGAAATCTTCAACATAAAGAAGATCCAACTCACTTCCAGTTGATCAATGATGGACAGAGGTAGCTACACCCAGAGAAGAAACACTGGGAGGGGAATGAAAATTGTTAGCACTAATATCTGTCTGCCCAGGTTGCATGTACCTTCGGATTCTAATGTTTATTGTGCAACAAGAAAATGATATTCGCACACATGTATTGTACCTAGACTATATTGTAACACATGTAAAATGTATGGTATTGCCTGTCGTCGGGGGGGGAGGGAATAGAGGGAGGGGAGGTAATTTGGAAAAATGAATACAAGGGATAATATTATAAAATATATATATATATATATATATAATAAAAAAAAAAGAAAAAAGAAAAAAAAAGAAGAAAAAAAAATGCAAGCAAACAACAAAAAGAGTAGAAATGCTGTACTGTGATCCATACTCAGTTCCTACAACATTCATTCAGAATGAATTCACAGACTCAAGCCATCTCCAGATCAGGGGCAGAGCTTTATTAAGATGCTTTAACAACTGGGCAAAAGTCCTAATGAATTCTGTGAAGACTTCTATCTCTCCCTTTCATTTTCCTCTTTTTTTTATATTATCTTCCTTTATTAGAAAGTAAGTTCTTTAAAGATAATGATAAATGTTGTAGGGGGAAACTGGAATACTAATACATTATTAATGGAGTTGTGAACTGATCCAACCATTCTGGAGAGCAATTTGGAACTGTGCCTAGAGAGCTATCAAACTGCACATACCCTTTGATCCAGCAGTGTCTCTATTGGATCTGTATCCCAAGGAGATCATAAAAAAGGAAAAGACTCACATGTGCAAAAATGTTTAGCAGCCCTTTTTGTAATGGCAAGGAACTGGAAATTGAATGGAAACCCATCAGTGGGGAAAGGTTGAATGTGTTATGGTATATGAATGTAAATGGAATATTATTGTTCTATAAGAAATGATAAGTAGGTTGATTTCAGAAAAGCCTGGAGAGACTTCCATGAACTGATGCTGAGTGAAGTGAGCCAAACCAAGAGAACATTGTGCAAGAAACAAGATTATGTGATGATCAACTCTGATAGACTTGGCTCTTTTCAACAATGAGGTGACTCAGGGCAATTCCAATAGACTTGTGATGGAGAGAGCCATCCACATCTTAGAGAAAGAACTAAGGAGACTGAATGTGGATCAAAGCATACTATTTTCACCTCTTTTGTCATTATTATTGTTTGGTTGGTTGTTTTCTTTCTCATGTTTTTTTTTTCCCTTTTGATCTTTTTGTACAGCATGACTAATATGGAATTATGTTTAGAAGGGGAAAAAGTAAGTTCCTTGAGGACGTCTGTCTTTCTTTTTGTTTATATTTGTTTTGCTAGTGCTTAGTACAATGCCAGACACACAGTATATGAGTTATACATTCTTATTGATGTGCAGTCTACACTCATACACACAACTGTTATATCCCTCATTGAGGAAACAAAGGATCTTGTTCCCAATCAGCTTAATTAGCACGGGAGCAGGATTATTATTTGGCTGTAGTGGGTAATTTGCCTGTGGGTAGCCTATTTAGAGGCTTGAAGTGCAGATCAGAATAAAGAATTCCTAACGATTTCTGACTTTGTCCTTGGCACTGACCCTAACCTGCTCTCCACCCTTCCACCTACCACATTTCTTTGTAACTTGAAACATTCTGTTGAATTTTTCCAGATCAAATAAGAGACAGCATATTTGCCATAAATATCCCTGAGGTATAAGAGGCAAGGTGGTGTAATGGATAGAATGTTGGCTTTAGGGTCAGGAAATCCTATCAAGTCTTGCCTCTGTAATATATGAGCTGAATAACTTGAGCAAGTCACTTAAACTCTTCGTATATAAGGCATTTTTCTTAAGCTATAAATTTCAGAAATGTTGCCATTTTGTATGATTTGCTTTGGGTGGTACAAGTTTTCACCCTGGTGAAGAAAATTTCCATATTGGGAATTTTGCACACCGAAGAAATTGCTCTGGGACTATCCCTTAGGGATACAACATTACTGGTCTGACAGAGGAGGTAGCTTTGTGTCATATTGTTAGAAACAATAGGACTATTTAGTAGAATGTGTTCCCATTTAAGAATTTTTGGCTTAGATACCAGATCCAGTTCTAGGTCACTGAAACAGTCTTGGAAACAGGTTTAAAATCATACTCACTGCTCAGGCAAACAAGAACACAAAGTATCCCAAGGGAAAGACAGGACGTGGTTCAGGTTGGGCAGGTTAGACTCCCAACACCACTCCTCACTGACAGTCCTCATACCCCAAAGAAGATAACCTAGGACCTTGAACACCAAAGCCTTTACAATAACAATGCCCCACAATTCACTGCCCTGCTTCCATATTGCATTTAAGAGCAATACTTGAAAGGAGAAATCATTCCCACCTTCACCATCACCATCAATAGCTGAACAACTTCTGCTCTAAGGCAGATAAGGCAGCCCCAACTTGACCAATAGTCTTGCTTTCAGAGTAATCCCTATAGCCATTGTCCCAGGAAGCAATCCCGGTGGAACCAGGGATTCACACATTAGCTATAACTGAAAATCCTTAAAGGAGAAAATCTCCTTCAACTCTGCCTCAGTGAGGGGACTCCACCCCAAGCACAAACAGTTTCATCTTTGTTATCTGGGTGGGGTCGGCTTAGTCCTGAACCCCAGTGGGTGAAACAGCTAGATGGCATAATGGTTAGAGCTCCGGCATTGGAGTTGAGGACCTGAGTTCAAATTTAGTCTCAGATGCTTAACACTTTACTAGTTAGGTAACCCTGGACAAGTCATTTAATGCCAATGGCCTTGCAAAAAGAGAGAGAGATTTTGTTTAACTGTATGTGTGTGTGTTTGTGTGTGTGTATGTGTGTAATTGGTAAATATTTAACCAAATAAACAAAAATACAATAAGACAGATAATATTATTATAAGGTTTTCTAAGTTCACATGTGGCCCACAGGGATTCTTATGTATGGTTCAATAGCTCCTATTTTTATTTCAGTAGGATACCATTACTATACACTGTGGAGCCCTTGACGTTGTCAAGTGATTCAACATTAGAAGGTGATATGATTTTATTGATGTAGCTAAGATTAAATATGATGCATTACATTTGCTTTGTCCCTGGACTTTACAGACCTTGAGATCTTCCCATTTGACCTGTAATTGAAACCTTCTATATATGTTGTCTACTTCATTGTAAAGTGAGTCCTTGAAGGCAAGCACTGTCTTACTCTATTTGCATTCCTAATGCTTTTATATATAATAAGCACTTTTAAAATGCTTTTGATTCATTCATCCAGATTTCTCTGAAGGTATTACATGGACACAACCACACTACATACATCTGTATCTCATGGTACCAAAGACTCTTCTTCATAGACTTTATGCTATAGTTCCACACACACACACTGCCTTAAGAAAAGGAACTATAATAAATGTGGGTATTAATTAGGAAGAAATACAAAGGCAGACAATAAAGAGACAATAACTCACAAGAAGCCTAGAGACTATTTAAGATACCTTATTAAAGAAAATGTGTGAAGAGGGTAAAAAAAATCAGATAATTAAAAAAATATATGAAAACCAGTCCTACACGGCTATCAGATTCAAGTAATAAAAGAAGGAAGGATATTTCACACACACACACAAACTCACACACACACACGCACACACACACAAACATAGCCCATGTGAGGACAGGAAAACTGGCAAAGCATGGAGGTAAATTATAAACTAGACACTTGACAGATTAGGAAAAAAAGAAAAAGAAAAAATGACTTTGAGAACAATTTTGCTAGGGACTCCAGAATCAATTTTTGAAAGGAAGGAAGCCAACTAGAAAATGAATGGGATAGGGATTATTTATTCAAAATGGGGAGGTGGGGGAGATTATTTCTGGGAATGACTGTACTGTAAAAACAAAAGGCCTCCATAAAATGTATTTTTAAAAAACAAAAGAAAATGGATGAACTTCTTTGAAGATTGTGGGTTAAAGGAAAACTCAGAGACATGTTTTGTTTTGTTTTTTTTCCCTCAAAAGAGGTAGTTGACAGACTGAATGAATTATTTGTCTTAAGAAAGAGGATGTTAAGGAGAGTCCCACTCCCCACTCCCCATGAGTACATTGTCCATTGAAATGGTTGGTCCTTTCTGACCAACTCGGCCTCTGAAGGAGGGTGAGAGTTGATTTGGACCTGGAAAGAGCAACTTGGAAGGGAATAGTTGGAAGGGAAGAGAGGAAGGAGGAGAAAGGATTCTCCAGAAGATGATTAGCATAAACAAAGACAATTCAACCAGCATTTATTAAGGGTTTACTCTATATAGTCACGATAGATTCATTCCCTTGAATGTCAAATGCTTCCAAGTTCCTATTAAAAAGTAAATCTTCCTAGGAACTGTGAAGCCTTGTTAGCTACCACTTTAGCAGGGATTAGTTGAAAACCAACTAAGAGCCAGACCCAAAGGTATAGGTCATAAGCAAGGAACTAAGAGAGAGGTGGTGTTGTTCGTGTGGTACTCAATTAGAGAACGGGAAAGCACCAAAGACAAACTCAACCTTTCTTGACAATTTTGTCATAGGCAGGCCCTGAAAGTTAAAATGAATTTTCTGTTGGCTGTCTAGGAGATGAGAGAAAGTCACTCTTGGGTAAAGGACAAAAAAAAAAAAAAAATTGGTTTTCACAATTACTTGTCCCTTTCCTCCCAAATCACTTTGTGTTTATTTTAATGTGTGTGTGTGTGTGTGTGTGTGTGTGTGTGTGTGTGTATAAATATGAATCTATGTATGTAAGTGTGGTCTCTCCATTGCTACATTTATTTTGTGGGGGTTTTGTGTGTGTTTGTACATATATGTACATATGTGTTAATTTGATTATATATACTATATGTATACGTGTAAGAGGTATAATCTCTGGGTAGTTGCCAGCATATTATCAATAAAAGGATGGTCATTTGCCCTTCTCTTTTAGACCAAGGACAACACTTTTATGCCCTTGGAAGAGTGTATGTTCCAGAGGGTGACAATGAGCTCTGATTGGTTAATAAGTAATTAAAGAGAATGAATATTGTAATGAGAGAAGGATCTATTCTAATGAAAGGCTAAAGAGACTCGATTTTGATTATGCCATTTACTTCCAAATCAATCCTAATCTTGAGCAATTTAATCAAAGAAATCCCCACCCAAACCTGAGTAGATCACAATGAGCTTCCCTTTCTGGGCAGTCTGAACAAGTTTGAAGAGAAAGTCAATTCTATCTCATTATCAACAATATCTTTCAAGACACTGAACAGTCTATGGGCTTCTGAAAAAAATCCTGGTCCTAATTCAATAATTGATTATTAATCTAAGAAAGAAATAATCATTTCTTTCAACTATTAGTTTCATTTTTGTGGGCCTTGTTTTAAAAAGTCACTTGTAAAGCTTTTTCCTTTATACTCAGTCACTCAAAAATCACAAAATTATAAGGCACACTAAGTAAGCACTAAGACACACATTCTTTTCAGGGTGAAAGATGTGCCAGTTGCCAGCACAAACTGTACCTGATGATGGCACAGGGAGATGGCCCTGTCTCTGGACCTGCCCTGAGATTGTGCCCATATTGTAAATCATCTGGGATTGAATCTGTAACCCAAAGGGGATTTCCGGGATCTGCAAGGAAGCTGTAAGTAGTCAGTGCTATACTCATTTTTTCCTCCCCTCCAGCTCTCTCTTGGAAGCACTCATTCCATTGCATCAACCTAAGATTTTTTAACAGCTATTTATAATTAATAAAACACTAGGGAAGTATGGCTTTTTGGACTCCCAAAAAGTGCATGGGTCAGCTACCCCAGATGAGTTGCTCTGGGCTACATTATTACAAGCACACACACATCCTTAGTCCTCTGGATTCTTCTACCCTCTTAGGGTAATATAATATTATTGCTATTGATATCACACTTAAGTGATTGACATCACAAATTAAGCATAAACTACCCAAAGTAAAGTACCCATAAAGAGTTTCATACTTGTGAAGAAGGTGGAGAGAACTGACTGGATGATTGAACCCAAAGAAGAGTTATTAATGGTTCATTGTCAGTGTGACAGGAGGTCTTCAGTGAAGTACCCCAGTACTATTTAACATTTTTATCAATGACTTGGGAAAAGGCACTAATAGCACACTCATCAAATTTGCAAATGTCACAAAGTTGGAAGTATAGTGTGTAAAAGTCCCAACAGGCTACGGCAGTGATGTCAAACTCAAATATAAATAGGACCATTAAGCAACTATATGAATGCCTGTGACTCTACATCAACTTATATTAATGTTATTCATATATTACCTATTACTATATTGCTATTAATAATATATTCTATTGATATTTTCTATATATTTTTTTCTAAATATATAATGTCTAAATATATTTTTCTAAATGTATTTCTATATTCTATTATTTTGTTAAATATTTCCCAATTAAATTTTTAATAAAGTTCAAGCTCCCTTCAGGTTTGTTTGATACTTCAGAGCTCTAGGATTGGACAATACCTGAGAAGATGAAATTCATTAGGGATGCCTGTAAATGACACACTTGGGTGGTAAAAAAAAAAAAAAAAAAAAAAAAAAAAAAAAAAAAAAGTGGCTTCAGAAGTACCCTCTGATCACCTGCTTTTGGGTGGTCTTTTCCAGTTTTTCTAAGGAAACTAGGGGACGGTGTCTAAATTCCTGGAGATAACACCATTATACGTGCTTTACAACAAACCTCCAGGATATTTATAGCACAGGACACAACCAAAGGCTGGACCTATGTCACAAGCAACAATAAAAATCCTCTGTGGCATCTTCTGTTGACAAGATCTGGGTTTGTTCTCCAAGCCATAGGTTTCTAGTAAGATCCAAACAGTCACTGGTCAAAGGGCCCTAACAAAGGAATGGTACTAGGTCAGGCTGAGTTCAACAAGATTATGGCTCATTTTTCAGCCCTCAGATGGAGGCTTAGGACGGAGCCAACGATTTTCTGTCTGCCTTTGTCTCCTTCACCGATGAGTCATTCTAGCCAATCTTAGTAAACATTTGTTGAGCACCATCACAGAAGCATCCATTCCGATCTGCAGCAGCAAGCAAAAAATCTCAGCTCGTCTAAAACCCGAGAGCACCTTGTCCAGGAGTCATTGACATTCCTTAGTTCCTATGTCACTGTCCTGATCATCCGAAGGGTCTTTGATAATTAAGGTGCTTATCATGCAGCAGCAAGCCAACATGGCACCCAGAAACAGAGTCCCCAGCCGGGAAGGGACCTGCAAGGTCACTGTGACTCCATGATTTGCGGAGAAAGCTGCTGACATCTCCTTCCCTCCCTCCTTATGATGCTCAAGTGGCCACAGCTGATTCTGGTGAGAGATACCCAGTTATTTTTCCCACAGTACCGTCCACATTTGGATGATTTAACTCTGGAGAATCCTAGACATTTACAAGGCAGCAACAGGCTCTAGGGCCTTAAAACATTATTAAAGACTTTAACAGCCACTTCAATAGACTAGAAAGGACCTAAGTTCTGGTTTCCCCCATGCTTGGAACTCTTTCCCTCCTCTGCTCAGACTGCTGACCTCCCTGGCTTTCTTTAAAACCCAATTAAAATCCTACCTTCTACTCCCACTTAATCTTCCTACCTTCTCTCCCTAAATTATTTCCTATTTATTCTGTATATATATATATATATGCAAAATTTACTTATCCATAGTTCTTTGCTTGTTGTTGACACCATCAGATTGTGAGCTCTTTGAGGTTAAAATCTGCCTTTTGCCACTTTTTGTATTTTGACTTAACACATAATGGGCACTCACCAGGGCGATTTTTACTGATCAGTTGATTTACAGTTATATTTGTGAATGGCTCTGTTGCTTATGCACAAGGATTTATTAAGCATCTGTTGTTATTTGTTCAGTTTTCCCTTGCATCTTGCTCTTCCTGACACCATCTGAAGTTTTCTTGGCAAAGATCCTAAAGTACTTTGCCATTTCCTTCTCCAACTCATTTTATAAATGAGGAAACTGAGGCAAACAGGATTAGGTGACTTGCCCAGCATTACAAAACTAGTGTCTGAAAGCAGATTTTAACTCAGCAAGTCATTCCTAACTCCGGGCCTGGCATATATCCAATGTGCCACCCAGCAGCCCCCATTAAGCACCTACTTTGTGTCAGAGCTCCTACTAATCCATAGACACACAAAGGTAAAAATAAAACTGCCTTTGCCTTCAAAGAGCTTGCATTCTATCAGAGGAGACATGCCCATAAATGCACACAAAATAGGTACAAGGTAACTGGGTCCCATGGTTGAGGGATCAAAAATGGCTTCATGCTGAAGGCGGTGTTTGAGCTGAATTTTGAAGAAGGTACAGATATTGAAAGGCTCAGGTGAGAAGAGAGAACATCCCTGGTACGAGGGGTCAGCAAAGCCAAAAACATGTGGAAATCAGCAGGAAGGTCATTTGACTGGACTATGCCATATATAAAGGGGAGTGGTATAAAATAAAGCTGGAAATATCAAAGCCAGACTATGTAGGGTTTAAAATATCATACTGAAGAGTTTGTATCTGATCCAAGAGAAAATGTAAAGACATGGGACTTTATTGATCAAGAATGGTTGGATCAGACCCAAACTGAAGCATCTGGGTGCAGCTTCCTGTGGCCTTCTCAACAGGTTAGTCCAAAGAAGGCCCTCCAAAACATTAGACATCTTAACTTCCTAGGATTGCTTTTGCCCATTTATTTTGGTGACTTTTCCTCAGAGTTGGAGTCGCCCTGCTCTTATGACCTGCCTAGGTCTTTCTTTGCAAGACTAATAGAAAATGAGAGCCATAGTTACAGATGGTTTTTTTACTCCCTTCCATCCATAGATCAGATATTAGATTAGAAGGGTGAAAAGAGTGAGCGGCTTGCCTAATCATATTATACAAAAAGGCTAAGAATTCAATTGAGTTCAATTCAATGAATATTTATTAGGAACCTACTATGTGCCAGGCCCTTCCTTAAACCAAGTCCATACTCATCTCTAATTTACTTGTATGTCATGACATCACCTTCCTGACAACAATAGCTTTGAGCCTGACACTGTGCTAAGTTCTGAAAGAGAAGCATAAAAAAGAGCCTGGAATTCTTCTTGTGAGCTTGATTTAGGGGCTGCCTTCACTTCCATCATCCTCTACCTCACAACTCACTCAATTCATTGCAACAGCAAGCCCAAGGGGAGAGGAAGAAAAATAGTTATTTGTGCAAAGAAATAGATGGCTCAAGGTGGAATATCATGCCCAAGAAACAGATGGCAGGCCAGTTGGATGGGAATGGAGCATTCTGAAGCATTTCTGACATTTCACTATCTACTCAATAAGCTCCATTTACCAGTGGGTTAATATGGTCAGATCTGTGTTTTGGGAAACACCTGGAAAGCCAGTTTCCAGTTTCACTGGGCTAAAAATGATTTGATGACAATGGTTTCTCAAACAGTTCTCAACAATAACAACAAATACCATGGGACAGAGCTTCTCAGACTGCATCCTCCAGGTCACTGTCCCAGTGGTTTTCAGCTACCCCTACACTGAGATGAAGTTAGATCACAGGCCTAGGAGGCTTCCAAAAGCTCATGACTAATCTACCAGCCATCACCAAGGCAGCTGTTTCCTGGTCTTAAATCATTCAACCAGTGCTATTTGTTTTCTTCTAGACATTCTCTTACACAACACCAGCACCACAGCCTCACTTCCACCCAGGTCATTGCCCGGCACTTCCTCATTATTCTGCACACACACATGGACACATGCTCCCATAAGTCACAAAGGTGAGAAGAATCTATCTGTACTTGGACTCTAGAATTCAGAATTGTCAATTATCTTTTCTCCACTGAAAGCCCAAAGATGAATTTCCAACTCAGAACATATCTTTCATTAAGAGAAAAAAAAAAACAGATCTCAGAGCACAAAGCCATGCAAAATTAGGAGTAGAGTATTGGACTTCCAGAAGAACTGGAATCAAATTCTAGAATCAACCATTAATAGTTGTGTGAATCTAGACAAGTCACCAAATAATAGTCCCTGTGTCAATCACATCACCAGATCATTCTGATCAGGCTCACATGGACTGGATTTATTGGTCAGTTCCTGATACATATGAAAAACATTTTGTAAAACTTAGAGTTATAAAATTTTGGACTGCTGTTTTTAATTCCAAAATATGACATCAGAGCATAAAACTTGGCAGTCACGTTTTATAACAGTGACCCTCTTCAATTGTCCTTGTTGAGAATTTACTTTCTAATACCTTGAAAGGAGGATACCCTTCAGAAGAGCATCTTTGGGAATTGCCAACATAAAAAAAAAAAAAAAAAAAAAACCGGCATGTAGCAAGCATTTCTAGGGAATCAATGAATCTGCTAGAGATAAGGGCATACAGAATATATAATCCTGGAGGGGTTCTACCTCCAAAATTCTTAAGTTTCCTAAATGAATATAATGATGACTAACCGGAAAACAATCTTAAGTTCTGGCAAACTTAGAGGGGTTGATAAATTAATTTTTTCCTTGGGTCTCCTGGTGCCATGCCAGTAGCTGTGATGCTCTCTTTTCAAATAGTAGTTTCATTATCAAGATGGTCAAAATGAACTGGATGGATTAAAAATTTCTAAAGATGGAGAGAAAAAATCCAGGAGGGATTGGAAAAACCAAAATACCCCCTTGAGGGCAGAGACCTTATCTTATTCATGCTTAAAATTAGTCTCTCCTCATAGCCACACACCATAGTGCCATTCTGTTTTTCTTTAGAAGTCACTATAAATGTTTGGCTGATGAATTAGGGGAAAGGGAAATCACTCTCCCTGGAAACAAAATTAATGAGTTTTTTTTCCCTTAATTTCAGGTAGAATGACAAAGAATCATGGGCAATTATATATTGCAATGGGTAGAGCATTGAGCTTAGAACCAGAAAGACTGTCTTTATGAGTTCAAATCCAACCTCAGACATCTCAGCTGTGTGACCCTGGGCAAGTCACTTCACGGAGAAGGAAAAGGCGGAAGAGGAGGAGGAGGGGGAGACAGAGGGGGAGGAAGAAGGGGAGGAGGAGAGGGAGAAGCAAAAGGAGAAAGGGAAGGAGGAGGAAGTGAAGGAGGAGAAAAGAAGAAAATAAACAGATTCAGATAAGAAGGAAAGTTAGTTTGAACAAAAGTTGTCTGATGAGAATGTAGAAAAGACTTTTGGGGGTAAAGCAGAAGCTTCTTAATAAGGGAAGAGTGGGAGATAAGGGAAGAGGTTAAAATTGTGGAGGGATGTGAATGCCAGGTTAAGGAGTTTACACTTTATCCTGGAGGAAGTGAAAGGTCAAAAACTTTTTGGAGGGATGGGAAAGGATAACATGTACAAAAGGATGTTTTAGAAAGATTAATCTGGCAGTGAAGTGGAGGATGGAATGAATTACAGGAAGGACAGGCTGGAGACAGGAAGATCAGGTAGGAAATTATTGTGATAAGTCAAGGTGATAAAGGGCTGGGCTAGAGTGACTTGTCCACAGAGGACATAGAAAAAGGAAGGGAGTTATGAGAGAAGGAGAAATAGACAAGACAAGCTTTAGTTAAGTTTTCTAGAATTGGAGGCACATATATCACAGAGACAAGATTAGATCTCTGGATTAGAAACTCCACACTCTGAATTCCCATTCTGGCTGGTAGACTAGGGTCCTATTGCCTTCTGGGGTTCGGAGAACACAAAGAATTGTCCAAGTAACTTTCTTGTTTAAAAAGGCCATTCTTCTCCTCCTCTTCCTCCTCTTCCTTCTTCCTCCTCCTGCTCCTCCTCCTCTTTCTCCTCCTTTCTTCATCTTCTTTTTCTTCTCCTTCTCTTTCACAAAAACCCCTATTTGCCTCGGTTTCCCAAGGAGGTAATAATAGCTCTTACGTCACAGAATCATTGCGAAGATAAAATGAGGAAATATTTGTGAAATACTTAGCACAGTGCACTTAATAAATGCTTGTTCCCTTCCCTTTCCTTCAAGACAAAACTGAAATCTTAGCTTTTTCATGAGTCCTTTCCTGAGCTCCATACCTCACCATTCTTCTCTTCTAAAATTTCCCAAAGGACTGACTGTCTTTATCATCCATTTGGGACTTATCACATGCTATCTAGTATTGGTAGTTATCTTTTTTATAATTCAGTCCTGTCTCCTCAGATTAAATAAGGAAAAACTCCTATGACACTTATGAACAATCGTGGAATGGGCTGCCTCAGTAAGTACTGGCTCTCCTATCTTTGGAAGTTGAGGCTGGGTGACTGCTTTGGGGAGATAACACAGAAAGGGTTCCTCTTCTGATCCCATTTGGCTGACCTCAGGGATTCCCCCAACTGTGAGAGTCTAATATTCCTCTAGAACACAAATCTCCTTTCTTCTTCTATTGCCTAAAATAGGGACCTTCACAAGAGGCCCTCAGTCCAATCTCATTCATTCCCAGGGTCATCACCTTAATGAAGTTTGCCTCCAAAATCTCCATCTCCAGCCCTTGATATATCCCCCAAGTTCCAAACCTGCTGTTTTTATCTGTCTGTAAGGCATCTCCACTGGTGGAACAGCATTCTCTGAACTTTGTTGCCCTGATTCAGCTACTCACCCTGAGAAGTTTCCTCAGCACATGGGTCACATTTGTTCAGGAACTTCTGAACATAGACAGCTAGTGGCAAAATGGCTAAAGAACTGGACCTGAAGTTGGGCAAATATTTTCTCAGATATTTACTAGCTGTGTGACACTAGGCAAGTCATTTAAATTGTCTTCCTCAGTTTCCTCATCTATAATAATGGGGATAATAATTGCACTTATCTCTCCTAGCTGTTGTGAGGATAAAATGAAGTAACATTTGTAAAATATTTTGTAAAGCTTAAATATCTATATATAAATACTGATTATTATTATTATTAACCTTGTTGCCATGTCAGCCCCCTTCTCCCATTGGTAAGTTCCTTCTGAGACCTCCATTCTGAGTGTAGGGTCGGACCAGTCAAGTTTCACTCTTCCCCTAAATGTGCATCTGATTCCCTGGTCTTTACCATCATGGCCCCATAGAGGTGCCATCTCCCCCCAGTTTTATGTGTTATATTCTGCTCCTTGAGGGCAGAAACTTTTTCATGCATTTGTATTCCTAGCACTTAGCACATAGTGCCTGGAACATAATAAACCCTAAATAAATGCATGTCATCTGCCGGTCAATACCTCAACTCCAGCATATTCTAAACAGACTTTATTATTGCTGTGTTATGTTCATATATGTTTGTGATAGCTCCCTTTCAGGCTATAAATTCCATGACTGTCTTATCTAAATGTTGTGTCTCCTGGTTTAATAAATGTTTGTTGAATTGAATTTTTCTCCAGTCTCTCAGTGGTATCACCAAGTCTCTCCTAAACCTTGTCATATTTGATGCTTTTTTTCCATTCACTTTTCACTTATAATCCAATCAATGACCAAGTTCCGTAGCTCAGCTTGGTCAAGTCTCCTTTTTCTTATTCCCACTTGCAATCTCCTAATATAAACCTTTCACGACCACCTGCCTAGACCTTTAAAATAACCACCTACAAGGCCATTCTGCCACTCCTATCTCCCTCCTCCAACTCATCCTTCATACAATGTATGAGGATCCATCAGTCTCAGGCAGATAACTGATCCTGTCACTTATAAGCTCAAGGCCAATGGACCCAGCACTTAGCACAGCACTGACACATATTGGTTTTTGTTTTCCTTTATCCTTTGTTCTTAGAGAAGGGAGCCAATGACATGACATGTACTTAATAAATGCTTATTGACTTCTTCTTGTTGTTGAGTAAAGTCTCTTTGAGACCCTGTTTTGGAGTTTTCTTGACAAGCATTTTGGACTGGTTTGCTATTTCCTTCTCCAGTGTATTTAGACAACAGTGGTTAGGTGACTTACAGTCACACAGCTAGATTGGATTTGAATTCGGGTCCAGCACTCCATTCACTGACCCACTTAGTTGCCTCCTAAAAATTGTTATTCAGTCATTCCCAATTTTCATGACCCAGCGGGCCACAGCTTGTCAATTGGGTTCTTGACAAAGATGTGGAAATGGTTTGCCATCTCTTTCTTCCTTCCTTTCTTTCCTGAGACAATTGGGGTTAAGTGACTTGCCTAGAGTCCGAGACCAGATTTGAACGCAGGTCTTCCTGACTTCAGGGCTGGTACTCTATCCAATGCACCACCTCGCTGCCCCCATCTCTTTCTTTAGTGTGTTCCTATTTTAGAGATGAGGAACTGAGACAAATAAGCATTGAGTGGTTTGTCCAGGGTCTGAGACAGGATTTGAATTAAAGTTTTCCTGACTCCAGATCTGGTATTCTATCCACTGAGCCACCTTCCTCTCTTGATTTATTGTTGACTACTAAATAAAATCCAGACTTGTTAGCCTGGCATTCAAGGCTTTCCATGATTTGGTCCCTTCCTATCTTTTAGGTCTTATCCTTTCTGTGTCCCCTGCCCTTCAGCCATGGATCCACAAAGGTACCATCTTCCCCCATTTTTATGTTATATAACACATTTTATATGTTATATGTATATATATTTTTATATGTTATATAAAATATATTTTATATGTTTTATATATATACATATATATGTATATGTGTATGTGTATATATATATATATATATATATGCTCTCCTTGAGGGCAGAAACTTTTTCATTTATTTGTATCCCTAGCATTTAGCACAGAGTCCCTGGAACATAATAAACCTGTCTGAAGGAAACATTTTTGGTTCCTTGTATCTGCCCCTCACCTCTGTGTCTTTATTCATGTTGTTCTCTGTTCCTAGAATACTCTTCCTTTTCCTTACCCTCTTGAATTCTGCATGTCCTTTAAAGCTTAAATCACAAAATCAAAGAGCTGAGGGAGACCTTAGAAAGCATGAATATAATCTGAAGTTGAGCATGAAATCCTTCTGGGACTTTGCCAATAAGTGGCCATTCAACCTCTGCTTGAAAACATCAGCGATGGGAAACTCACACAGTCACTTATAGCAGCCCATGACAGTGGGGGACAATGCTGATAGTTACAAAACTATCCCTTAGCTCAAACCTAAATCCGCCTCTTGGCAGATTCAGCACAGTATGCCTCAATCTTCCCTCTGGGACCAAAAAAGCATAGCCCCCCCCCCACCAGAGATATAACCCTTCAAATACATGAAGGTAGCTAGCATGTGTTCTCTGACTCCTGTAAGTTCTGTAAATATCTCCAATTCCTCCAACCAATTCTCTGACATCAGGTCCAGTCCCATCTCCAGACTAACCACCATCTTTCAATCAAGTTTTGGGATTGTCTAGGTCATTCCTAAGTAGGGTACAGCATTTAATTAGGATTAAATATAGAATAAATCAGGAGGGAAAAGGCTGGAGCTATATTATCTTAGCTAAGTAACTGTAAAGAGAAGATACATTCCAGTATCTTTGCAAAAAAAAAACTCCAAATGGGGTCATAAAGAGTCAAACACAACTGAAAATGACTGAACTACAAACTGATCATGATTTTCCAGGTTCTGGTGTCTTCATCTATAAAATGAGAGTTGTATGATGAAGCATGCTCCCCACCTCCTGAAGCAAAGAAGATGGATGCAAGAAGCAGTGGAAGACAAATGGATTTGGGGAATGACCAAACTGGGGATTTGTATTGTCTGACTATGTTTCTTTATTACAAAGGTTTTTTTTTTCCCAAGATGGAGAAGAAAATGTAGAAGAAAGAAAAGAGATTATTTTTAAATCAGAAAAAAATAAAATAAAATAATTGAAGTGTCAAATGAGGAGTTGAAATGGTAAGATCTCTTAGCTTTCTTCCAGTGCTAAATCTCTGGGTTTTTAAATATTAAATGTGATTCCCATAATTAAATACCTCATCAGAGCAGAACACCTCATTCTTAATCTTCCGTATTTTAGCTGCTAAATCACACCATCAACTCACTTTGAGATTTAACCCCACTACAACTCCAGATCTTTCTCACATGTGGCTATTGTCTAACCTGTAATCCTTCCCCTCCAACAAGTTTTCCCTATTTTCCACCACTATCCCAGACTTCACACAGTCCTTTACTGGTACCTTTCATATATTTTGTGCACTTGTGTATTTGACTTACCTTCTTGCTAACCTGTAAGTCTCAGGAGAACAGAGACTATGTCTCATCTGATAGTATCTCCCTCAGTCTGATGTAGTCTCTACATACAGGAGGTGATTAACAAATATCTGCTAAATTGGATTTGTTATTGAATAAATATTATTTATTAATGATGATGGGAATAATGCTCTCTGATTCCACAAACTAAGAAGGCAGTCAAGAAATTCTTTGAAACTCCAAGATTGTGTTCTAATAGTACTATTGTTGCAGCTTGGCTGATGGATGGGAGTCAAAGCGTTTGCTCCCAAGTTTGGAAGCTGGCTCACAATGTTCCTTCTCCCACATCAGGAAGGCAGGACCCCGGCTTCAGAGCTCTCCAGTTCAATAGCCTTTCTTTTTGCCTTTTTTAAAAAAAATTGCTGAAGCATGAGAAGTTTCCGTTCTCTGCTGGCATCTTTACACTGTGCCCAACGAAACAATCGTATCAGGTTCAGGAAGGCAAGGGACTGGAAAGGCCGGGAAACAGGAACTGTCCCCACGGATGTCCTCCCCAGGGGAAGGCGGCCAGAGGCTGGGAACACATGCTGTGAGAAAAAGAAAGTCAGACTTCATCAGCGTCTCAGAGAGCAGAGGTGGGACCCTTCCCAGAAACAAGCAGGACCCTGAGCCCCCAGCTCTGGAAACTCGAGTTGGTCCCTCTGCCCTCTCCTGACCTTCCCCTTGCCCTGGGAAACTTGAGGAAAAGACTTTTAAATGAAAGATAAAGTTGATTCTTCTTTACTCTAGCATCCAAAATCCCAACCATCTGATCTCAGCTTCTGCCTCCAGCTTCATTCCCCATTAGAACCCCACAAGATTCCTCTACTTGTGGCACTGGGAAATGAGGCTGGATTTACTTTTGTCTACATTGACACAGTTTTTTTTTAATTCTGAATTTAACAAACATCAAAAAAAGTAGCATTTTTTTTTATAAATCTTTATAAATATTTGTTGTTATCCGGTTGTTTTTCAATTATGGATGACTCTTCATGACTCCATTTGGGCTTTTCTTGGCAAAGATGCTGGAGTGATTTACCATTTCTTTTTCCAGTTCATTTTACAGATGAGGAAACTGAGGCAAGCAGCATGTGATTTGTCCAGAGTCAAACAATTAGTTAATGTTTGAGACCAGATTTGAATTCTAGAAGATGAGTCTTTCTGACTCACTGTGTCACACCCCTGGCCAATACACACGTACACACACCAATGTATGCATGTATTCATATGTGTGCAATATAAGCATACAAAATAAAGCTGAAAAATAAGATTATAGATGACATTGTAAATCTCTATTAGGTTAATTTTTTTTCAAAAAAATATATTAAATTCTCAAAGCTATTGGTCTCAAAGACCAGATTCCTTCTGTTCTCTTCCATAAAGTTAAAAAAAAAGTTTCAATAGTCCTCTTTTCTTTTACCTTTTCTCCTTCTTTCTTTTACTTATCCTATGCTTAGCCTTTTTCTTTTTCACTCCACTCTCTTACAACTTAATTTTAAATGAAAAAAAAAGAAAATTCCTGTGTCAGTGCCCAGAATAGAGCAAAACAAATTCCCACAATTGATCCTGTTGAAATTGTACATCTTCTGCATCTTGAGCTCATCAGTTGGTGGACATCACTGATTCTCTAGAATCTTGGTTGTTTATTGCACTGATCAATGCTTCAGTCTTGCAATGCTATTTTTAACGTACATGTTGTTTTCCTGATTCTAATCATTCATTCTGCAGTTCACACAAGTCTCCCCAAATTTCTCTGAAACCATCCCTTTTTTACATCACAATAATATTCCACACATTCATATGCTGTATATCATTCATTCCCCAACTGATGAACACCCCTCTTAATTTCGAATTCCTTGCTGGAACAAAAAGAGCTGCTACAAATATTTTTTCATATAAGGATACTTTTCCTTTTTCTTTTATCTCTTTGGGGGTATGAGTCTCATAGAGATATACCTAAGTCAAATAGCCTTTTATTATAGATTGGCTTATATCACAAGATTTAAACTTATCCATGGGGAGGATGCTGGGAGCCACTTCCCAGAAAATCATAAATACTTGAGTTCATGTGAATATTCTACAACCATTCTGTCAGCCTACCAAATAACTGGGGGAATCTTTTCCTTTTGGCTGCATAGCCAGAACTGTTGACGTCTTCAAAAATCAACTGTGTAATATTATAAGATGATCAGCTATGAATGACTTAACTATTCTCAGCAATACAATGATCCAAGACATCCTTGAAGGACTTATGATGAAAAATGCTATCAATCCCCAGAGAAAGAATTGATGGTGTCTGAATACAGATTGAAGCATACTTTTTAGCTTTCTTTATTTTTCTTAAGTTTTTTTTTTAACTTGGTCTATATTTTCTCACAACATGACTAATATGGAAATGTTTTGCATGACTACACATGTAGAATCTATATCAAATTGCTTGCCTTTTCAATGTGGGGGAAAGAAGGAAGGGAGAGAATTTAGAACTTAAAAGTTTCTCAAATAAATGTTAAAAAATTGTTTTTACATGAAACTAGGGGAAAATAAAATTCTAAATACATTTTTTAATTCAGCCCAACAGTATACCATCACATTAATGTATCATAATTTGTTCCTTCATTTCCTCAGTTTCAGACACCTCCTCAAATACCCATTTTTTGGCCACCTCAAAAAGAACAACAAATGTTTTTGTACATAAAAACCCAGCTTTTTGTAGCATTTGTATCTGAGGGAACAAGATGAGTCCTTCACTAATAGCCTCTAGGAAAAAGCAAACAAACAAAAAACATTCTATAGGGAAGGCTGTAAATCCTTCTGCCTCTGATCCCATATGATCTCCCAGAAATGGGCCTTTTTGTTCATTCTTTTCCATACTCGGTGCAAGGATAGTCTGTTCTGGGCCAGGTATGTGAGCCATGAGGATCTGGGATAGCTTTGAAGCAAGGACCAAGGGTCTAGGATTCCATCCCGACAGAAGCTGACAATGATGCCAGTTTTGAACATGAACTTGGTGTGATCAGTGCTAGGTAGGAATTGAGCTGAATAATGAACCTAATATACCCCCTAACCGGCCCTCAGAAAGTCAGGTGGTATCCTGAAGTACTGGAGTGCTAGTCACTAGCCTCCTAAAATTAAGGGACACAGACAAAGTGGGTTCAAGTCAATGGCAGAGAAAAGAAACACCCACAATTCCTCTCCTATCAGGGTATTTGGAAATTCTAAGAAAGAAATAACCGGCTTGGCCCTGAGAAAATAAGGTTTTATTACCTCCTTATTACAAAGGTATTACAAAAAGATCAAGGCCTGTTGTTCACTTGTTTTTAGCCATGTCTGACTCTGCAGGACCCAAAAGGGATTTTCTTGGCAAAGATACTGGACTATTTTGCCATTTCCTTCTCCAGCTCATTTTACAGATGAGACAAACAGGAGTAAATGTCTTGCCCAGAGTCAAACAGCTAATAAATATCTGAGGCAGGTTTTGAATGCTATTCTTCTTGACCATGGGCTCAGCACTTAATCCATTGTACTACCTGATTACCTAGAATTCTCCAAACACCCCATATGATGGTAAAACTATAAATTATTCACACAATACTTCAAACAAATTTCTTTCCTCCTAACACCTACCTATGCTGAACTAACTATTGGGGTAAATGAAGTAGACTAATTTGTGTAGCTCAAGCAGGAAAAGCTAGTAATAATGGGAAGAAGCAAAAAAGAGACAGGTTTGGGCTCAATAAAAAGAATTTTCTAACAATTAGAATGCTCAAAAATGTAATCATCTTCCTTGTTAGGTAATGAGGTCCCCTTCATGGAGGATGATGCCAGGAAACTCATACATGGTGTGGAGGGTTGTCCTAGATCATCTCTAAGAATCGTTACAATTTGAAGATTCTATGATTGATTATATTGAGAACTTGTTTTGTTTGGAGAGTACTGAGAAAAAAAGATAATTTTTGAAGTATTTTATGATGTAAAGAATAAAACTGCATGAGTTATACAGAAATATAGTTTGAATAGCTCAAGAACAGTATGAAGGCATTGAATTTTGAGGAACTAAGAAGAAGGAGAGTGAAGAGCTAGAAGATAAGTGAATAGAAGGAATTGGGGAAACTCTCTTTGCATTTGGCCAAAGGCACCCTCAGAGGCAGTCTGTCCTAGTGTCACCAAACATTACCATGTCCACTCCCTTTGACACTATCTCCAAGGGTTGCCAAGGTCTGATAAAAGAGTCATTTCTCTCCATTATCTTTAAGGCTAATTCATCTTAAAACAATCTGGATATTATTCTCTGAGCATATTTCAAGCATTAACTAATGAGGAAAGAATTGTTTGCATGCTAGATATCCAAAAGCGTCCTCTTCTGAATTTACTTGAGTTAATCAGCAATCCCCAGGTCATAAAGATGTTTACCTCAAATCACCAGAATCATTCCTATCATCCAAAGGATGGATGAGTATCATTCTTTTGGCATTCCTCATTCTCCACATCCAGTGTCAACTTTTCCACCAGAGACAAGTCCTTAAGGAGTTCTGGAGACATATATCAGGAGACATAGTTTTAAACTCTGGTTCCACCATTCATTAGTTGTGCAAGTCTACTCATTTCACAGCTGAAAACTTATATTCAAATCCTAGTTTTGCCCCCATCTACCTGTATGACATTGGGGCAATTCATTTAAACTCCCTGGGCCTCTTTCCTCATCCACAAAATGAAGGAATTGACCCAGAAGACATCTAAAGCTTCTTTTCATTCTAAACCTATGGTCATATGATCTCTGAACCTCAAAGTCTTTATCCACAACAGATCATAAATTATACTTGCACTAGCTACTCCCAAGAGCTTACCTGAGAAACAAATGAAATAATGTATATAAAATACTTTATAAAATTAAAATGTTATATCAATGATTGTCATTATTATCACATTTGCTTTGTTCTTAGGAATACTTGTGCACAATGAACTGGCAAAATCAATTGTACAATCTATTACAACAGAGAGTTGATCCATTTTATTAAATATAAGATAGAATAACTGATCTATAGACCAAAAATTATTGATCTGTTGAGCTAACTCCTTCAGAAATCTGTTCATTACAATTCTACGTAACCAATGGTATAACACCTATAACTTCATACCAATTGATACACGTATAGTTGTAGGAACTCTGTTATTTCTGCTGGTGAAATCCCCAACAGCTAAAGCTGGATGTCCTCCAAAATGCATGTTCAGCTGTCTCATTAGCCACCACATGTCAGTTGTGCCTAATATTAGCCAACTAGCTCGTCTTTTCTGATTACTTGTTATGTATTTCGTGGCTATCCCCAGATCCTGTGTTATTACAATATCCTTCCCAGGCTTACCTGGCAACACATGTGCTTGGCTTTGGCTGTCAGTTGGACTCACTTCCATGCAGGGCATTCTGTCCAAGCAGAAGTGAATTGTTCTCATGCAGTAATATTTGTTTCAAAGCCTGAATTTGCCATTGGGTAGATTGTAGATTTTTCTGCTAGGTTATACTTATTTGCAAAGAGTTAGGGGAGTCAAGTTCCGATATGTTCTGCTGATCAGTGGTTTTGTGACCAATCAACAAGCATCCCACTGCACTTCTCTGGATTTCTCCATCATGACTAGGAACTTTTTCATCATGGATGGTCACTTCAGTCCTGGAATTCACACTACATCAGTTCCCCAATTAATCATAGGAGGCCTAGAATCAATCAATCAATAAATCAAAATTAAATCAAGTGTGAAGAAGTTTTTAATCAGTCTAAAAGAATAATAGAGGTTTTGGCTCACTGGGTGAAAATAGATAAGGCTACCAAGGAAATATAATGAACTATAACTATATCTTTTTTTTTTCTTAGTAATGATCTTAACAATCAGTTCCCCACAGGATTTTCTAGACTCAGACTCATTATACATTTGTAAGGGTGGGGTCCTACCTCAGATTGGAGGATAGAAAATTACTCCCCAAATCAGCTATGTCATCATCATCAGTCACTTTATTCCTCTGAACTTCTCCATCATGCCCCAATCAAGGAGGCTTCTTTCTCTCCCTATTCTATTTAGCTTTCTATTTATGAATTGTCTTTTCCCATTAGAATGTAAACTCCTTGAGGAAGCCAGACTACAAAGGATTGGGGAGTGAGTGAGAGCAGAATAAGATTAAAATAATAAAAATTAAATGATAGCTGTGTGATCATGGGCAAGTCACGTGATTCTCAGAGTCTCAGTTTATTCATTTATAAACTGAGATAAATAATTTATGTAATTATTCAATAAGCAGAGCATTTATTAAGTGTCTACTAGTCACCAAGCCCCATACTAGATACTGAAGACACTAAATTAAAAATGAAACAATGTCTGCCCTCAAAGAGCTAACATTCTAATCAGGAAGACAATGTTACTTATCTAAATCTGTTTAGCATAAATTCACAACACGAATCCAGTAGTGACTAGAAGAAAGGCAGTAAGAGTGGGTGAGGAAAGACTTTTTGTAGAAGGAAGCACTTGAGTTGAATGTTTTAAAAAATGAGGGAGGAGGTGGAGATGAAGAAAGATTCTATCCCAGGTATGAGCATGGACAGGAAAAGATATGGATGTGGGGTAGAGGGAGGTACATGTGTAACAGCAAGAGGACAAGCCATAATAATCTAGACAAGAGGTGATGGGGGATTTGAATTAAGGAGGTGGCTGTGTGAATGGTGAGAAGGACATACTCAAGAGATGTTATGGAGACCTAAATGACAAGATTTAGCAACTATTAAATTTGGAAGATGAGGAAGATGAGTGGGATTGTGAACATATGGATTTTAAGGGAAAGATAATTATTTCTGTTACTGACATATTCAATTTTATGGAATCTAGTTTATAAAGTCCAATAGGAAGTTGGTGGTACAACACTAGAACCCAAAAAATGTATTAAAGTTGGATAAATAGATCTGGGAGTCATTTGTGAAGAGAGGATACTTAACCATGGGAGATGGATGAGATCACCAAGTGAAATAGTATAAAGAGAAAAGAAGAAGACTCAGAATTTGGGATATGTCCAAAATTAGGAAACACAATAAGGATGTTAAACTTACTAAAGATATGGGAAAATGGTCAGACAGATAGGAGACCATGCCACGAAAATCAAGTGAAGAGAATATACAGTGTCAAATGTTACAGAGAGGTCAAAAAGGATGAGTACTTGGGAAAGATCTACAAAAAAGAAAAGTGGATTTGAGTGAAAGATCTGGAGTCAAATCCTGAGCAACTCACTTCAGTTCTGTCTGACTCAGTTTCCTTAACTGTAAAATGAGATATCCTCAAAGGTCCCTTCCATATCTAAAAACCACAATCCTATAATACTATGAATTTGGCAATTGATAATCCATTGATAACCTTGAATCAATTCTTTATTTAACTTGGGAATTAGGTCTTTATTAAGAGAAGCTTGCTATGAATATGTTTTTTCCAGTTAGCTTTTCTTAATAGATTTAATATGGCTAATTTTAGCTACATTGGTTTTGTTTGACTAAAGATTTTTCCATTTTATGTAACCAAAATTATCCATTGTATCTTCTATGATTTTCTCTGTCTTTTATTTAATCATGAAATTTTTCCTCTACCCATGGATATGAAAGGCAATGTCTTCCTTGTTTGCCTAATTTATTTCTGACATTACCTTTTATATCTAAGTGATATGAACATTTGAAACTAATCTCAGGATGGCATGAATACTGGTATAAATTTAAAGTCTATCAACTGGTTTCCAGTTTTCCCAACAATTTTTGTCCCATAGTGAGTTATGACCCCAATAATTATGGTCTTGGAGCTTATCAAACACCAAACTATTGAGTTCATTTGGTTCTAAGTATGGGCACCAACTAGGTGGAGCTGCTGGATAGACTCCAGGTCTGGAGTAAGTTCAAATTCTGGCTTCTGACACTCACTAGCTGTGTGACCTGGGCAAGTCCCTTAACCCTATTTACCTCAGGTTCCTCATCTGTCAAATAAGCTGAAGAAGGAAATGGCAAATTATTCCAGTATCAATCTTTGCCAAGGAAATCCCAAATGGGGTTACAAAATGTCAAACACAACTGAAAATGAAATCATGTACATAATTTGCTTTTCTGATTGATCTTGCTCATTTTTAACCAGTACAAAATCATTTTGATGATTATTACCTTGTAACTTGAGAACTAGCACTGCTTAGGCCCCTTTCTTTATCACTTTTTAAAAAATATTGCTCTTGAAATTCTTGACTTTTGCTCTTCCATGTGAATTTCATTTTTTTTTCTAGCTCTTTAAACATAATCCTTCAGTAGTTTGATTGGTATGGCATTAAATAAGTAAATTATTTTAGATAGTATTGTCTTTTTTATTATGTTGGCTCAGCTTATTCATGAGAAATTAATATTCTTAAAATTACTTAGATTTGCCTGTTTCTACAAAGAATGTTTCATAATTGTGTTTATACAGTTCCTTTGTGTGTTGTGTAGAGAAACTCTCAAGTATATAATACATGTATAATTACTTTCAATTGAATTTCTCTTTTTATTTTTTCCTGCTGAGTTTTGTTGGTAATCTACAGAAATACTGATGATTTGTGTAAATTACTTTATTTCCTACTATTTTGCTGAAGTTATTAATTGTCTTAATTGGCTTTTAAGTTGATTCTCTAGGGTTTCCTAATTATTCCACCATATCATCTACAAAAAGAAATAATTTTATTTTTCTCTTTGCCCATTCTTATTCCTCAGATTTATTTTCCTTGTCTTTTTGCTATAACTAGCATTCCTAACATTATATCAAATAGTACTAATAATGGACATCCTTGCCTTACCCCTGATCTTATGGGAAAGACCTATAGCTCATCTCTATTACATGTAAGGCTGACTTCGGGGTTTAGATAGATACTACTTGTAATATTAAGGAAAGATCTCTTTGTTCCTGTGTTTTCTTAATATTTATAATATTTACAGGTGTTTCATTTGAATCAATCTTTTTTACAACTATTGATATAATCATAATTCTGTTACTTATTAGTATGATCAATTATGCTTATAAATTTCCTTAATAATGAATCCAACTTAGTTGTATTCATTGACAACTTTGGAGAAAGAATTTTCAGTTGAAGGATAAGAACAGAAGCCAGATAACAAATGGCTGAGGAGTGAGTAAAAGGAGAGAAAGTAGAGGTTATATGTGAACAAATATAGAGGTTTTTTTTTTTTTTTTCCAGGAGTTTGACTACATAAAAGAGAAGAGATAAAGTATGATAGATTGAGGGGACCTAGTGAAAATTTTTCAAAGATGGGAGAGATTTGGGTTAGTTTGAAAGCAAAAAGAAGAAATTAATAGAGAGAGACTGAAGATTAAAAAGAGAGGAGAAATGATCTAAGAAGAAATTGGCTAGAGAAGAGAGGAGTAAATGAAATTAATGGTACCTGTGAATGAGTTGATATTGGCAAGAAGAAAGGCCATATCATTATTAGAAATTGGGGAAAACAAGGTGAGAATGGCAGAGAAAAGATATGGGGTTGAAATTTTGAAATGAAGAAGAGAATATAGGGAGATCAGCCACCAAGGTCCTCAATTTACTTGGCAAAGTTTGAGTTGAGATCCTCAGATAGGAGTCAGAGGGAGAAGATAGGAAATTGTGAGGAGAGCTCTATGCAAACACTAAAGTACTATAGAAATATAAGTTGTTACTATTACATATGCAACATTTCAGGAAAAAAAAGGCTAGTTTCCATTTCCTTTTCTTATGCTCCCTTCTCCATTCTTCATGCCTTTGTTCACACCATTCCCACACGTCTGCATTAGATTCTATGCTGACATTCTTAATTAATTAAATTCTTCTCTTTCCTTCAAGGCACAACTAAAGTAGCTTAGAGCTTGGTCAGACATCAAAGACTCCAAGGTCATCCATTTTCTCCCCAGCCATTGCCAGTCATATTGACTTTTATCTTGCCACTGGTCTTTGATGACTTTGGAAGACAGAGTGAGACTAATGACTTTGTTCAGCTCTGCCTCACAAATTAATTTGTGAATCATGTCATCACCCATGATGTCATTGGTCTTCTTGGAAAATGAAGGACAAATGGACAACAAGATATCTCCGAACGTACTTCCCTCTCTCCCAATTATACTGTAAGCAACTTGAGAACAAAATAGGCTATATTTATCTTTGTATTCTCAGTGCTCAGCATAGGATCTTGCATATAGTGAGTACTTATTAAATGCTTGGGGAATTTAACAGTGTGCAGAAAAGTGTGTTAGAACATATGTTGCAAATATATCTATGAGGTTTTAATTTCCTTTATTTAATTTTATGTTATCACTGTTACCCTTGTGTTATCTATTTTTTAAATTAAGGTTGACATGCAATATCTTTCTCTAAATACTAAAGACAGAACTTGGTACTGTCTCATGATCCAAATCATTCTTGTCATATAAAATAATTTGTGTAAGTGACTTATCCTTTTAGCAGTTTTAAACTTAAGAACCAGCCTCATTTTATTTTTACACACACGCACACACAAAACTTCATATAAAATGCCCTTAAATATATTGAATTTATTTGACTGAAGTCATAATTAATACATTGTTACAAGTTAGCTAACTGATTCCATCAGATATAAATATAGAACTCATTTAATCAATTGAGAGGGGAAAAAATTAAAGGAAACTAGTCATTAAAATTAAAATAAAAATTGGAAAAATGTTCTTTTTGGTAGTGAATGTTTTTTCATTGCAAAAGAAAATGGAAGAAAGGAGAGGACAGGTTGAAGAAGAGCAAGGCAGCTTATTGGTATAGAGATGATTCTTGTCTCAAGTGGGAAAGGTTCCTGGTTCAAATATTTGGTGAGCCCAGATCTTTTTTTTAATTTTAATTTTTTATTTTTGCTAAAGCAAATGGGGTTAAGTGACTTGCCCAGGATCACACAGCTACGAAGTGTTAATTGTCTGAGGTCAGATTTGAACTCATGTTTTCCTGACTTCAGGACTGGTGCTCTATCCAACTGTACCATCTAAGCTGTCCCAAACCCAGATCTTTTGAAGGAGGTTTGGTGGTCTACTAGAAAGAACACTTGCTGACGAGGCAAAGAACCTTGGTTTAAACCCCACTGATGACATTTACTAGCTTTGCGTCCCTTGGCAACCACTAAATGTGCAAAATGGGGGAATTTGGACAAGATGGCTTCTGAAATTTCTGATCCTATGATCACCTGAAGAGGGCAAAAGAGAGAGCAAGAAGGTAAGATCCAAGGAGGATCAAGACAACTCTTTAACACTGTCTTGCCCATTTGTCTTTACGTAATCTTTCTGTGAGCTCCAACTCAACCCTCTTGGTGGTCTGATAAACAGCTTGGTGACTTTGACCCAATATTAGATTTCCAAGCACCCAGGAATGATTGAAATAGAACTTTAGGAACACAATTTACAAACAGAGACTTAAGGCAGAAAACATGAAAGGAATTATATTATGTGTGTGCCACTAACTCTCTGTCTCTGTTTCTTATGTGTGATGTGTTTGTGTTTCGGTCTCTGTCTTTGTCTGTCTCTTTCTGTGTCTCTGTGTTGATGTATGTATGTCTCTGTCGGTCTCTCTCTAGTTGTATGTGTGTCTTTCTCTTTGTCTCTCTTTCTGCATCTCTCTGTATGTCTATCTCTCTCCAACTCCCTCTTTCCCCTTTTCCCCTCCCTCAAGCACAGCATAGTTTTTTATTGTTTTGGTTTTTTTTACAGAATTCTCTAATAATAACAATGGCTAAATTTTATATATTGCTTATTACTGTGCTTAGCATTCTACAGTTAGTTATCTCACTTGATTCTCACAGCAATTCTAAGAGATAGATGTTTTTATTATCCCCATTTTACAGATGAGGATGTTATCTGCTGCTCTTGTGGTTTCCAAAATTCAGACACCAGTACCTGGAATTGTTCTCTCTTCTTGTGAGCAGATGATGTTGATACAAGGAGACTGAGAGGCAGTTGTTATTCTCTGACCTCTCCACTGAGGGGTAATTGCATTATCTGACCTCTCTCCTCTTCCCTCTGCCTCCAGTTTACTTCATTACCAATCCACAACACCTGTGTCAGTAAAGGCTGATTTGCAACTCCTTCAGGTGTCATGATCCACAGCTTTGGAGGCCCTCAGAGAATTGACTTGTCCCTTACATGAGGAAACTGAGATGAGGTGACTACCTTAGGGTCACACAACTAATAAGTATTTGAGATCAAATCTGAATTCAGGTTTTCCTGACTCTACTTGTGCTTGATTTATTGTATCATTCAACTTATTCTTGGCTCCTAAAGAAGACATAGATGTCAAGTGTTCTCTCAAGTGCTAGGACCTCAACAGAAAGAAAAGAAATCCTATGGACTTCTGAAATTCATGAGATCTTTGTCAAATCAATAATGGAGGGAGTAGAAAAGACTAAGCTTAAGCTAAAGTATTCTCCTCCCCTCTTCCCCCAAGCAGCTCCTCAAGGAAGTTTAGCTGGAACAATTTTTCTTCATTCACCACTAGCTGGAAATTCAATCTCAATTTTTCACTAGTCCTTTTATTTTGTGGAAGATCCTTTTTGTGAATCGTACATCGAGTGGTTGGCTCATCAGATGCTATGTTATTGTTCTTTGTTTTTGAAGATGATCAAAATGACATCACTCTGTTAAAATTGAGTTATAGTATGTCCGATTATGGCAATACGAGGTTGGAATGCTCTGACACAGGTTGAACATAAATAGTCCATATGAACATTAAGGGTTACTTTTCTAATTTCATGTATTTCTCATTTTCTTTGGGCTAATACAATTCTGCTTTGCTCACAGAGTGCAGCCCCTTCTCTGAGGAGGGCACACCATGCTGGGTGGTCCTGTTCCAGGATCTCCCATGTCAGAAATCGATTCTAAAGTTCTTGAGACCTTGAGAGTGTCCTTACATCGTTTTTTTCTGACCAACTTGTTAGTGCCTGTCCTGTGTGAGTTCTCCATAAAATAATTGTTTTGGCAAGCATAAATTTGACATTTGAACAATGTGGCCAGCCCAAAGGAGTTGTGCTCTCTGCAGTAGAGTTGCATCTGTTCTAGCTCTTGAAATGCCTTTGATTGATTTCTTCTCACCTGCATAGAGAGCCATTCCAAGGAGACCTGAATTCAAATCTAGCCTCAAGCACTTACTAGCTGTGTGACTCAGAGCAAGTCATTTAACCCTGTTTACCTCAGTTTCCTCTTTTGTAAAAGGAACTAAAAAAAGAAAATGCTAAACTGTTCCTGTATATTTGCCAAGAAAACTCCAATGAAGTCAAGAAGATGGAGCAAAGATAATTTTATTTATTTCTTCAATAGAATTCCACACACACCTTTACACCATGATAGGGTTAGGAGAAGGGATGAGCTTTGGACCATCCCTAAGAAACCATTTTTATCCAAGCTGTATTTAGTCAGTCCCCTTTTCAATAACTTTGTCACTCTCAGCTTTCTGTATACCAATTGTCTCCTTTCTCTGTTTCTCTTTCCATCAATCTTCTACAATGTCAAAATATGTAACTATGATAGCACAGTGCCAGGCACATAGTAGGTCCTTAATAAATGATTCTTGATAGATTAGTTGGTTGATCATATAAGGAGAAAATACTGGATCTTTTATCCCCAAATCTTATACTGAACAATAAATTTCCCAGACCCTCATCTCAGAGCTTATTAAAAAACATATCCTCTAATTCTGAAGGACTAAAAGGCTGTCTCCCTCCAGATAAAGAACTGAGGGAGTCTGAGTGCAGATCAAAGCATAATTTTTTTCACCTTCTTTATTTTTTCTTGCCTTTTTTGGGGAACATGGCTAATTTGGAAATATGTATTACATGATTTTGAATACATAATTGATATCACATTTCTAGCTTTCTCAATGGTTGGGGAAGGGAAGAAATTTAAAACTAACAAATTTACATAAATATTAACAAATTCCTTGAGTTTGAAGTTCAGGGTTCAGGGTTTGAAGTTCAGGGTTCTCTGTCTCTGTCTCTGTCTCTTCACCAAAAACAAAGAAATATTATTGGGATTTTCCCAATCTACTGCTTTTCAACTTCCAAAAAAACACTTAATCATTAGATCTATAAAGGTTTTCTTCATTTGAGCAGCATTTCAATCTTATGAACGAATGACAAAGCATTTAGTAAGAGCATACTATGCTCAGAACACTGTGTTAAGCCCTGGGGATACAAACAGAAAAGGCTTAGACTCAGCGCATGTCTACACCCCAGGAAAGAACTGATTTAGGAGGAATAAATTGGGGCCACAGTTCTCCATCTGTCTAAGCAAAGCTTTTTCTTAAGATTTGCTGTGCTCTTTTATTTGGAGGGAAGGTTTCCAGCCAAACTGGATGATTAGTCAAGGAGAATTAGAATAATCTTTGCTCCAATCTTGAGTGACTAATATGGTTAAGCTTGGTCTCTAGCCTTAGTCCTCACCTTATCTGAGCTTCTTCTATTTCCCTGTCACCTTTATTGCACACCTGGTAATATATGGAAAAGAAAGCCTACGGGCCTGAAATCAGGGAGTGGGGGCCAGACACAATGCCTGACCTGAGGGGGAGCAAACAAAACCCAAGCCAATTAAATGTCAACTCTGAGATTGTTCCCAGAGACCAATGGAAACTCTGTGTGCCACAGAGGAATACATTATCGCAGAAGAGAAATATCACACATTTAGCCTCAAAACACTCTAGACAGGCAAGTAGATAAGAAATTCCCTAAATATCTCCCACTCCTAAGTAGCAGTTATCTAAATAAAACCTTCTGAAAAGAGGTAGAAGAGATTTGTTTGGTATAATTTATCTTCAAGCAACTTTAACAAAACAGAGAACTTTATTGCTAATTATGCACCATCATTATTATTTTTGAATACAACATTCACAATCTTTACAACAATAATATTAGTTAATGCAAGTAGTAGTATTCCTGTTTTATAGATGAATAAACTAAAACTCAGATTAGTTGACCCAAGTTTAAACCAAAATTGCACAGCTAGTAAAGAATAATCTTATGAATCAAACTGATTTTGACTACAAATTCAGTTATCTTTCCATTATGAAAATGGTATATATTCAGGGGTATACATTCAGGTATGCATTAATCCAATTGTCAAGAAAGAGAGAAAGAAAGAAAGAAAGAAAGAAAGAAAGAAAGAAAGAAAGAAAAGAAAGAAAGAAAGAAAGAAAGAAAGAAAGAAAGAAGAAAGAAACGAAAAGAAAGAGAAAGAAAGAAAGAAAGAAAGAAAGAAAGAAAGAAAGAAAGAAAGAAAGAAAGAAAGAAAGAAAGAAAAAGAAAGGAAGGAATGAAGGAAGAAAGAAAGAAAGAAAGAAAGGAAGAAAGAAAGAAAGAAAGAAAGAAAGAAAGAAAGAAAGAAAGAAAGAAAGAAAGAAAGAAAGAAAGAAAGAAAGAAAGAAAGAAAGAAAGAAAGAAAGAAAGAAAGAAAGAAAGAAAGAAAGAAAAGAAAGGAAGGAATGAAGGAAGAAAGAAAGAAAGAAAGAAAGAAAGAAAGAAAGAAAGAAAGAAAGAAAGAAAGAAAGAAAGAAAGAAAGAAAGAAAGAAAGAAAGAAAGATAAGAAAGAAGAGAAGAGAGAGAGAGAGAGAGAAAGAAAGAAAGAAAGAAAGAAGAAGGAAAGAAAGAAGGAAGGAAGGAAGGAAGGAAGGAAGGAAGGAAGGAAGGAAGGAAGGAAGGAAGGAAGGAAGGAAGGAAGGAAGGAAGGAAGGAAGGAAGGAAGGAAGGAAGGAAGGAAGGAAGGAAGGAAGGAAGGAAGGAAGGAAGGAAGGAAGGAAGGAAGGAAGGAAGGAAGGAAGGAAGGAAGGAAGGAAGGAAGGAAGGAAGGAAGGAAGGAAGGAAGGAAGGAAGGAAAAGAAATAAAGAAATATTCCTTCCCATCTGACTCTCATTTCTATTCTGTCATTTTAAAATAAATATAAATACTATAAATTTCAATACCTGTTAGCTAGTTATTTCTAGAAAGATTATCACCAGATCTTTTTCAACGAATCATATTTCTCCCTCAAGATCTTTCTTCTAGATCAGGGACAGCTAGATGATATAATAACTAGAATACTGGGCTGAGAATGAAGATCAAAGTTTAAATCCTGCCTCAAACAGGTACTACCTTGCATAATCCTTGACAACTCACTTAATCTTTCTGTGACTCAATTTCCTTATCTGTAAAATAGGGAAATAATAACATCTACCTCTTGTGTTTGTTGTGAGAATAAAATGAGAACATATTTGTAGAGTGCTTAGCAAATCTCAAAGTATAATATAAATGCTAGTTATTTGTTACGGTAATTAAATTACCGAAAGCCATTTCAACACACACCAAATAGTCCAGAGCTTTATACTAAAAACTCAAATAGATCTATGATTCTCTCAGTGTACACAACAGTGCAAATTGCCACCCATATGTGTCTGTCCATCCTCTTTAATGTCTATGTCAAAGGATCATAGAGATAGGAAGACTGCCCATTTTACAAATGAAGAGATTTTACAAATGAAGAGTGTCAGAGAGATTAAGAGACACCAAAGACTAAACATTAAGTGACAAGAGGCAAAATTTGAATGCAACTCTCATACTTCAAAGCCTGTCCTTTCTTTCTCTTAGAGACAATTCATTACATCAGCTTCAATATTTTGGTTCAAACCAAATGTTATTCTTCTAACTTCTCCTTTATTATTTCTTGCTCAAGGCATTGTTATTTTTGGTTGTTGTTGAGTTGTTTCAATTGCATCTGTGACCCCATCTGGGGTTTTCTTGACAAGGATACTGGAGTGGTTTAACATTTCCTTCTCTAATTAATTTTACAGAGAAGAAACTGAGGCAAATAGAGTTAAGTGATTTGCCCAGGGTCACACAGCTGATGTGTCCTTTAGGTCCTCCTGACTCTAATGTTAGTGGTCTAGTCACTGCACCATCTAGCTGCCTGCTCAACTAATTAAAAATAAATAAATCAACCAAGGGTAACAAGTACCAGGAGATGGACTCTATTCCTGGCTTTGCTAATGAGTCACTTAGAGTGTTCCTAAAGGATGCTCTGAAACTCTAGACCTGGACATTTAGATTCCATTTTTCTTCCAATAGTTCAATGGGTAATTGTAAGAGATTTCCTTATCTACAAAATGAAGGGATTAGATCTTCAATGTTCCTTTTAGCCTTAAAATTAAAAATAATTTTTTGATTCTAATATGTAAAAAATAAAATGAAAAATTTGGCTCTATCGCCAAAATCGATGCTATACTAAAAATTAATTGGACTAATGCATATAACATATGTGTACATATTTACTGAATTTTCAATAGGAATGGAAAGTCTGAATGGAATAATACAAAATCCAGATATTGTGGAAATAAGGACTGAGTTGAAATTTGCATTCTACTGATAACCTCTGTGACCCAGGACAAGTCCTTGGGTCTCAGTTTACTCATCTCTAAAATGAGGAATTTAGATTAGATGGCCTTTCTAATCTGAGGTGTGCTAGAGCCAAGTCATTTTGGCTCTTGGGGGAGCTGATGGTTAAATTTTCACTGTGAACATTTATATCTCAAAAATCAGCACACTCTATAAAGCAATACTCGATTTGTTGTTTTGTTGATCGTCTAGACAAGTAATGGAGAAAAAGCTAATAAAAGTGATTAAACTTCGAAGTGTCTTCAATACATGTTTTTCAGAAAGCCAATTATTAAGTATTATTAAACCATCACATCCCTGCCTCTTTTTCAAAAATCTATGAAATTGTAATCCATGGAAGCACTACCTTTGTGAATTCAGTCAATATAATTAATCTTTTCATTTTTACCATCTAAAAAATAGGAATGGCCATGCACATGCTTCCTTCCTAGAATATGTGATTGAGGATGAACTATGGAAAACTACTAAGAAAAGGTTCAACTCTTGGCTACCCCCATTAAGGCTTATCCTCGCACATATTTAATCCCAGCTGGCTTCTCCCTAGCACCCAACTTCCCCTGGACCACTTCCCCCTATCATTCAGCAGTGTACTTAGGAAATGAAAGCTCATTTTAGTGTTAGTCTAAGCCAAACACAATTAGCAAAATAAATCTGCTAAAACAAATACCAGGATGCTTTCCAGAGCCCAATGATCTCTCTCCAATCCACGCATTGCTTCTACAGATAATCAGAAGTTGACTTTGAATACTGACTATCCCAGCTAATTCTCCACTCTCCTTCACATGCTTTAGCCACAGAACATAGGGACCCACTGAGGGGAGAGGAAAGCTTCTGTGTGCCTCCTGTGTTTCTACTGGAATTAGAATGGTGACTGGTTTAAGGACAGGATTTCTCAGCGGAAGGCAGCAAGCAGCTTCTTTTCATCGCTAAGTGTAAATATAGATTCCTAAGGGGCTTTCGGA
Organism: Sminthopsis crassicaudata; assembly: GCF_048593235.1. NCBI lineage: Eukaryota > Metazoa > Chordata > Mammalia > Dasyuromorphia > Dasyuridae > Sminthopsis > Sminthopsis crassicaudata. Next base: position 440,509,356 of record NC_133620.1, read on the forward strand.
ACCACTTGGAAAGCTTCATAGAGTGGGAGGATAGGAGTAAGCAGTCTTCCCATTAATCTCCCACCCCCCCACACACACACACATACACACACACACACACACACACACACACACACACACACTCTCTTATATAGGCTGGGCTTGGGATCATGTGAGAACAAGCAGGTTACATGTTCGCCACCTCTAGTAGGGGGCTTCTTTCTCCAGGGTGGATCTCAGGCCGGCAGATTAGAGAATGAGGTTCATGAAATCTCAGCTGTAGCCTCCTACAAACTGGATCCCTTCCCTAATCAACCAGAAAGTTGTCCCCATCCATCCAGACCCCTCCCCTTTGCCCCCTTCTCATCCCCTCTCCACCAGGGTTTCCCTTTCTTATAACCCCATCGGCACACATGCTGTCCACTGAAGTTTAGCCTTTGCTCTCTAATAGAGCAGCCCCCACCCCGCTGTTAGTCACCCCTGCTCTCCCTTCCCACCCACCCTTTCTCATTGTCAAAGCTTCAACCTCTGACTCCACACTCAGGGCTGCAAAGGGTGTGATGAAGTGGAGGTGGGAAGGCATGATTAGCTCAGACTGCTGAAGGCGTGGGTGTAGCAGAGAAGCTCAGATTCAGGAGCATTTTTATTTAAGTGGCTACTGGGAATGGGGAGTGGGGGCTTCCGACCTGCAGTGTAGAAATATACTGAGGGAAGAGGGAAAAGAGGGGTGCAGATTGGAGTCTTCCAAGTTCCATTCATACCCAGATCAATTGATTTATTTTTTCCCAGAAGAGGTTCCTTCCTATGGATGTGCAGGAAATTGGATGATTTAACCAGAATTACAATCCATGCCTTGGTCCATCCCTTTTGCCTCTTCTAGCCTCCAAATCCCTAAAACAGAGATTGTCCCTATCTCTGCCGACATTATAAAAACGGCTGCAGTTGACTGCTATTACGAAGCCTGAAGCTGGCCTCTTTTAGCTTGCGCTCAGGCCCCCTGGACATTTAATTTTAAAAATATAATATAATATAATATAATCCTGCAAAAGGTGAAAATGAGGCAACTTCGCCCCCTTGTGGTCACAGCACAAATATCACAGCCGTTCATCTGTGGTTCAAGCGGCTTTCGCTGGAAACTGTCCAGAATTTAACGTGAGTGGGAATGAAAAGGTCTGTGGTTTTTTTCCCCTCCAAGATCCTTGAGTGGTCTAAGATCTGCTACTGGTGTAATTGGGAAGTCGCTTTCCCACGTGTTTCCCCACTAGTCCATATGAGCTTTCCACATTTCCACATTTCTGAATCCATGTTTCCAAATGCAAAGCCATTGAACCAGGGAAAGGGAAGGGATCTGGGTTTGGCTTAGTGTTGCCCGCCTGTTTCATGCAGTCTTTGGCTGATTTCAGTCCAAAGTAAAGCCAAAAGGCAATCCTCTCAACTGGTACAACACGAAAGAGTTTCATGCACATGGATGGGAGGAGTAGCAGCTAACACATGTAAAGAGCTATATAGATGCTGGCGATTATAATTCATTAGCAAAAGAAACTGGGGTCCAGGGAAGCCAAGCAAATGCCCGGGAGGGGTCTCCAGACCCAACAGGAACTTGATAAAAATTGTTGACTAGATGGATAGATGACTGCCTAACTGACTAACTAGACGTTGTTGTCTTGTTGTTACTTGTTCTTCATTCTCGAAGAGGCCCATGACATCTGGGAGGTGATACCAGGACATGCAAGTGAATTGGATTGAAGTGAGGGAGATGCAAGGTCATCTGCTTCACTTTTCCCTCCAGAGCTCTCTGGGTCCGGTGGCCAGATATAGATCAGAACACTGGAAATGGCCCTGGATACAAAGGAGATCTTGACCATTTTTTTTTTTTTTTTTTTTTTGCTAAGGCACACACATACACACACACACACACACACACACACACACACACACACACAGTCACACAGCTAGGAAGTGAATTGAACTCAGGTCCTCCTGACTTCTGGGCTGGTGCTCTATCCGCTGCACCACCTAGCTGCCCCAGATTAAGCTAACGTCTTTAATAGATTTCAGTTTGTCATACCCTTACCTGTAGATGCTCCTAAAAGCATTTTTCTCTTTTGTGCCTCTGAACCCCCAACCCCCAAGATATCAGTGGGGTTTACAGGCTAAATTTCTTTCTTGAAAACCATGCTTTAACCAAAACCAATCAGATTCTAATTGGCCAAGTTTGGTCATTTCCTAAAGGTCTTCCCCTCCCAGATTTATTTACTTATTTAGATTTTTGTTTTATTTTTTGTTTGTTTTCTTTTTCTTTCTTTTTTCTTTGAACTAAGTGAAAGAGAACATTCTTTGCCTCAATTGCTAACTGGATGACTGACTGGCTGATTGACTGTTTGGAAGAAATAACAGTCTCAGCTCACTGAAAAGAGAGTCACTCCCTCAACTCTCAGAACCCTGACCATTTGACCTACTGGTTTCCCTTTTCCAGGGACCAGTGCAAACACTCTCAGATCTAAGCCCTTCTTCCCTAACAGCAGCCCAAAATAGAGCTCATTTGCTTTGACAGAACTGCCTGATTATACCCCAGCAGCCCACAGACAGTGGATCCTCTGGCCCCATATCAGCTGCTCCTTCTCATTCCAGGGAATGGACACTTAGTGTAGGGACAAGGACCAGGCTTGAATCTGACTGCACTTGAGTTCCATAGCCTGCTCTCCCTTTTCAGCTACAATAGACGCTAGGAAAGGGGGGCAGAGAAGGCGGGAGAGAAGGAGAGAGAGATTGAGGAGAAAACAAGGAACAAACCTTGTTTCCATAGATACGGATTTCAGTTGCATTTTATGACAGCAATGCTGGGCTGCCTGGAGAGACATTGTTTGGATGCCTGTGGACCCACACAGAAGCAAAATGGAGGGAGAGATGACTCCAAAAAACAGTGGCAAGAAGCTTCCATACACTTTCTAATCTGGAGCCATTGTCTACCTCTCTGTGGAAGCCAATACTGTGGGTGAAAAAGCCAATTTTCCTGTTGCAAGCCTGAAACTTATATCTGGTGGACAAAGGCACCCACTAATTGTACTCACCTGAGACATTATTCCACCTGTTCTCATCTCTTCTCTCCCATAACACCTTTCTCCTTTATCTTCGTGAGCCACCCTCATACCTTAAGTAGGAGGACCTATTTAAAGTCCAGATTAAGACCCAGGGTCCACAGACTAAAATAGCCACTTGAATGCAAAATAATTGTGCCAGTCAACCCAACTAAAAGTCATGGTCTAAAGAGTTCCTAAAACAATACTGAAACTATGTGTATATCACCTATAATAGTTTCTATTACTATGGTACTCTTGTTACAAAGTATTTCACATCATATGTCTGATCCTCATTTATCCAATCTGATCCTCACAGTAACCCTGTTAGGTAAATCAATATTAAATTTTCAAATTATTATTTAATCATAATTTCACAAACATTTTAATTGAATGGAAAATAATTGTGCCAGTCAACCCAAATGAAAGTCATGGTCCAAAGAGTTCCCAAAACAATACTGAAACTGTGTGTATATCACTTATAATAGCTTATATTACTATGGCACTCTTGTTATAAAGTATTTTACATCAAATGTCTGATCTTCACTTATCCAATCTGATCCTCACAGCAACTGTTAGGTAAGTCGACATTAGACCTACTTAACACATTTTTAAAATTATTATTTAATTATAATTTCACAAACATTTTAATTACAAAGAAATTAAAAGAAAGAGGAATTGTATGAAGTAAACTACATTTCTCCTGAGGCTTCAAGCATCACAGATAGACCTGATTGAAGCTTCCTGGGTCAAATTCTCTAGAAAATTTATGCCTGGGGCAGCTAGGTGGCGCAGTGGATAGAGCACCAGCCTTGAATTCAGGAGGACTTGAGTTCAAATCTAGTCTCAGACACTTAACACTTCCTAGCTGTGTAACCCTGGGCAAGTCACTTAACCCCAGCCTCAGGGGAAAAAAAGAAAAATTATGCCTAAGTCAAAGAATAAGTGAGTACAGCAAAGATTGCTGAGCAAGAAATAGGAGAAACTACAGCTGATATAGAAAATAAGAAGGGAGCAGGTTAACTTGCTTGCCCATTGCTAAAATCAATCTGAAACAATCCGGAGTTGAGTCTGGGAGAGTTGTGTGAAGGAATTATTCAGAGAGATGCCTAGAGTAAGAAAGTGAATGATCACCTTCATGACCCAATCACCCAACATCTAGGATGGAAAACCTAGGAACTTTAATCAGGTTTATTCATCCTTGAGACCAGAGTCTCATGGAAAATGTAGCCCTATTTCTCTAGTCTTCCCCTATTACATCTATTGAACTTTAAGGATTACCAGATGCTTACCTCCATAGCAACTCTTTGAAATAAAAAATACAAACCTTATGGATGAAGAAACCAAGACTTAGACAATTGATTTATTCAATGTTGCTTAGCTAGGAAATGGCAGAGACTAAACTCAAATACAGACCCTCTCATTACAAGATTTATTCAACTACACCATGGTATCTCCTACACAGCTATTCTGCCCTCCCTCAGGATGAGGAAGCCTTTAGTCCTTTATTGTTGTTGTTGTTCCATCACATACAACTCTTCATAATCCTATTCGAGGTGTTTTTGGCAAAGATACTAGAGAGGTTTTGACATTTTCTTCTCTTTTCAACTCATTTTATAGGTGAGGAAATTGAAACAAATAGGATTAAGAGACTTGCTCAGAGTCACACAGTCAGTAAGTGACTGAGGTTATATTTGAACTCAGAAAACAAGTCTTCCTGATTCCAAGTCTGGCATTCTAACCATTATGTAACCTACCTGCCCTCTAATTCTCTACCTTCCTCTTATTATTATTGGCAATATTGGGTTCATCTCTGTAACTATTATGTTCTGTTTCTCTTCAAATGAGCCCACATGGCAGCATAAGAATCCTAGTATTAAAATGTTCTCAATTCATCTTGTTCAACCCTAACCAAACCATGCCTTCCCAAAGTAATCAGCCCATGCTATTTTTAAATAACTAAAGAAGTTAGCAAATTTTCTTTGTCACTGAACACCATATTCTTCCTTGAATTTCCACTAATTAATCCCAATTTGACTCTCAAGGGCCAAACAGAACAAGTTTACATCTTCTTCCATGTGATAACCCTTTGAATATTTAAACTATCACATGACATCTCCCCCAAAATACTCTTCTCTAAATTAAATATTCCCAATGCCTTGAACCAATTCCTCCATATGGCACGGTTTCTATCACCAATCAGGTCAACCTTCCCTAAAAGACCTTGTCATTATCTCTTCTAAAAAATATGGTGCCAGAATTAGACATAATATCCAAATATGTTCTGTCCAGAGCCAAGAACAATGAATTATAGATATAGAATATGACTCATTTTGGATGCCATACTTCTGACAGACCTTCAGAATTCATTAGCTTTTTTTGGCTATCATACTACTGCTTCAGAGAGAGATTTCAATCTACCAGGATTCTTAGGACTATTTCACATAAGCTATTTAGTTATTTCTGTCTTCATACCATAACTGAACAGGGTTTTTGTTTTGTTGTTTGTTTGTTTGTTTGTTTACTACATACACAGAACTATACATTTAGTAGACTATATTCCATTTTAATTTTAGTCCATCACAGAAGTCTACAAAGATTTAATTCAGTTCATTTAATCATAAGACTTAGAGCTTCAAAGTACCTTAGAGATTATCAGCTCCAACTCTTTCATCATATTAATAACAATTGAGGCCCAGAAAGCTTAAGCTATTTGCTCAAAATCAACCAGGTTACAAAAGGACCAAAGTTGGATTTCAAAACCTGATCTTCTAACTCCAGATGCAAAGGTTTTCCTACTTACTATCCCATTCTGTTCAATTCAGTTTAATTCAGCAAATATTTATTAAGCATTTGCAGTGTTTAACACACTCTGCTAAGTGCTAAAGAGATACAAAGATTATATAAGACATGATCCCAGGCTTCATGAGCCTTTTTTAGGTCTCAAATGTCACTTCTAATCCATTAGCCTGTCATACTTTGTGTTATCCACTAAGTTGTTAAGTATCCATTTCTCCCCTCATTGATAATATTGACTAGAACATGGCCAAGGAAGGAACTCTATTAGTATCTGGAGAGAAAGCTCCTTGATGACAGCAGAGTGTTCTCTGCTTTGGTATGAACTTAGCTCTGTTTCTTGCATATAGTAGGAACTGTTCCAACTTTAATAAATGTCAGTTTACTTGAACTGATTTATCACCCCTTTGACAAAGATGGACCCATTCATTCATCAGTATTCTTTGATATCTGGCATTCAACCACTTCAAAATTCATTTTTTTATTGCCAATCCAGACCACATGTCTAAAATGGGGTCATGAGATACTTGGTTAAGTGATATCATAAATTCAGGTAAACTTCATCTATGTCAACATTCCCCTTATCTATTGCTATTCAATAGTCTTAGTCGTATCAACTCTTCATGACCCAATTCAGGGTTTTCTTGGCAAAGATATTGGAATGGTTTTCCATTTTTTTCTCCAGCTCATTTTACAGATGAGAAAACTGAGGCAAACAGGGTTAATTGACTTGCCCAGTCACACAGCTACTAAGTCTCTGAGTCTTGATTTTAACTCAGTTCTTTCTGCCTTCAACTTCAAGGCTCTCTCCACTGCACCACCAAGCTACTCTTTCCTACCTGGTTGCCCTTTCTGTATCTATCAGTACAAAAAAAAAGGAAAATAGTCTAGTCTGACATAATGTTCTTAAAATAATCATCCTGACATTTTATGAATATTTCTGCCTTTTTCCATATGCTTGGAAAACATCAATTTAATAATCAGTTCTAAATATTTACAATATCAATTCTACCCTAAAAAGAATGAATGAATGACTCAATGGTTAGGAGAATTTTACAAGAAACTAACATGTATATCACATGCCCAGGTTGTTTCAGTAGCTGAAATTGGGTTCATCTAGACCAGGTGATCTTAACTCTTTGAAAAGGGGCTCTTTTATTATCTCCTCTCTTATCTTGGGGTTCAGATCACTGTTAACTAGTTTTGGGTTTTTCCTTCCAGATCTGAAGATTGAATTCTCCCTAGTGGAGAAAATAGAGGAAAAAACCCAAGTTCTTAGTGGTTCCTCCAATTCTCAATCCTGCGTTATCTACCTCTTTTCAAAACATTAATGGAGCTATTGAAATGGTCATTCCCTCCAGTAATGCAGATCATAGCTTATCCAAATGAGGTCACAAAGAGGCAGAAACGACTGGAGCAACAATAACAACAAATCTCTTAGCTAAGCCTGAGGAATAAGAGTTTGGACATGATATACCTTAAGATATTAGTATCCAGCTGGAGGACAGCATATTCTAATCTTTCTTAGAACTTGGAAGAGTTAGAAAGGTGCTGCTTCCCTGGAATATATTTAAATGTATGGCTGGCACTAAAAATTATAATAAAAGTCAACTTTCTTACATAGTCAATACCTAATGTCGTTTGCTCCCACAGCTATATGATCACAGTGCCATAGATGAACCCAATACTTTATGTGAGTGAAAGGAGCCAAGAATGGATTAACAGGATTCTTATTTTCCAGTGAGTTTAAATTTGTAGGGAAAAAGTCTATCTAAATACTATCTAAATACTCTCAGCGTGCAGATAGTTACTTGTTAAGATCTGAAAGAATGATGAGCCTGCCTTTGCTATATCTCATAGGCACAAGGATGGATGTCTTCCGATCTGGCTAGCTTCTTGAGAATGGTTTAATAATGTAAGCAGGTTATTAAAATTTATCTAAGTACCACCATAGTGGAAGTCCTCCTGGGTTTTAGAAGTAAAATTAGATATTATTGTGTGAAAATCTGGTCCATTTTTACAAATGTTAAAACTAGTCATCCAAGCCTTCTGAAAATCAAATAAACTTATTGCTATGAGTATGGGGTGTATTTGAGTTTTTAAGAATCTTCTTCTGGGAATAATTTAATGGTCCCTCTGAGTACTTACTAAAATGAGTATCTCAGAAGAAGTCTGAAAGATGTTACTACAATTGCTATACCTTTTTCTTGTTGAAAGACCTCTTCTGGGCTTAGTTCCTTAATAATCTGTTGCTGTTCAATCTCTATCCTTTTCTGAATTACTTCATTATCCCAAAGGGAGATATTTCTCTCTCAGATTGAATTTCTACATTAATGGTTCCATGGCCATAAAAATTTCTTTTTGAAAGGACAAAGCAGAGGACAGAAGATACTCTGATAGAACAGAGAAGGGTATTTGCAACATCTTAACCTGGATTCTACCAGTGGGCATGCACATCACTGGAATTATAGACTCTGTTGTGAATTAAAGGATTCAGTAATTCTTTGTTGATATTTCTTCCATTCTTTGATAATACTAAAAATCACTTGTGATCCCTATAAATGTAAAAAGCCTATTTACACCTGGACTCTTCCCATCCATCATGTAGTTATTTATCTTTTTTTTGCCAGAGAGTGAAGAGTTCCATCACACAAAGCTATTTACTGGGACTAGAAGGATACTGGTAATCAAAAGATAGACCTTTGTTTGGAGGAAAAGCTAGGAAACATTAAACAAACTGGAATTTCCCAAAGACAGTCAGCCTGCTCTTCTCTTTTTGTTCAATTCTAGATCCAGTTCACTGTCCATTTATAGTACCAGAACAAGTTAGCACATACTTGTCTAACCAACTACATATCATAGTTGGGACAATAGGAAAAGTATAGATTCATGGAGACATTAAAGGTCATAAAGAAGATAAAGAGTATGCTTAGAAAGAGTGAGAAATAGGCAGAGACAGAAAGACAAAAGACTGAGATTAGTATATTGTCTACTTAGCTTTCAATTAGCTTTCAAATTAATTTAACTATATCAAATGAGGGCAGGAATATATAATATTCCTGCCCTCATTTGATATATTCCATTGACTCCCTAATATCTCCAGGATCAAATATAAAACCTTCTATTTGGCTTTTAATGCCCTTTATAACTTGGTCCTTTTCTACATTTCCAGCCTTCTTTCGTCTTACACACACATACACATACATGTGTGCACGCATGCACACACACACACACACAGAGTACACTGTGACCCAGAAACACTAGCCTCTGTGTCATTTCTCACACAACACTTCATCTCTAGACTCTGGGCGTTTTCACTGGCTATCCCTTATGCCCTTCCTAATTTACACTTTCTGGCTTCTCTCATTTCCTTCAAATCTCAGCTAAAATTCTGCCTTTCACAAGAATTTTTTCCTAATTCCTTTTACTGTTAATGCCTTCCCTCTGTTGATTATCTCCAATTTATCCTGTAGTATCTTGTTTGTACATAGTTGGGCTTGGGAAGAAGGGATCTCCCCTATTCAACTGTGTGCTCCTTAAAAGAAGGAAGAGGGCAGGGGACTTTTGTCTGTTTTTGTTTTGTTTTTTTGTCTTCCTTTGAATTCCCAGAGCTTAGCACAGTATTTGGCATATAGCATGTACTCAATAAAGTCTTATTGGGGTTGACTTTCCATGATCAGATAAAAGAAATTCAGAAATCTTAAACATGGAAGTAGGATGTTTGTGAGTCCTGACAAGACTAAAGATATAACCATACCTACATGCAGGTAACATAGAGTGCTTATTGTTATTCAGTTGTTTCCAACTCTTTGTAACCTGATTTGGTTGCTTTTTTAAAAATAAGAATACCAGACCGATTTGTCATTCCTTCTCATTTTACAGATGAGGAAACTGAGACAAACAGGGGTAAATGACTTGCCCACAGTCACCTAGCTAGTAAGTGTCTGATGCCAAATTTGAGCTCAGGAAGACTGAATCAGAAAGACTCCAAGCCCAGCACGCTATCACTATGCCATCTAGCAGTCTCAGCATTGAATGAAGGAGTAGGTATTTAAGGCAGCACAAACATATAGACATTCCCTAGAAATGAGAGGGGAAGTTGGAGCAGTAAGGAAGACTGACCCAAACCATGAACTCATTGAGAAAGGAAGGAAAGTGTCCTGAAGGTTGACAGATAAATTTACCAGAATTTTCTAAGACCATACATACTCAATGCCTTTCCAGCATGATAGAACCTACCAGCACTTATATTCTTCTAACATAACCTGTAATAAGCCAAGGTTACCTCCATGACCCAATGAGACATTGAACTTTGACTTTGTGAGCTTTCCATCTATTCTAAGTTCACGAACTTAGAATGGTATTCTTCTTGCCCCAAACATACCTAAAGTAAACCTCAATTTTGTTGTTATTAGCATTTATCACAAACCTCAGTTCATATTAGAGTGTAATCTTTCTGATACCCTTCTTATATGACCATACAACTCCTTCATTCAGTCTCTTACTTAACCTCTTCATTTTTTTGTTGTTGTTGTTGATACAAAAATTCTTTATTCCCTTTTTCAATATCTATAATTTATCTAAATAGATCATATTAGTATTTTTAAAATGTATCACATCTCATGTAATTATTTCTTCTATGTTATCAATGTTAATATTTATTCTAACCAGTTGATGGTAGATTATGTATACATTTTTTCATGTAATTATTTCTTTTTATATTTTGTTTAATTTCATCTTTGTTTTAACAAGTCTATGACTGTCAGAACTTATACAATTGATTTAGAAAGGACTATTACATTTTGCTTCCTACTTCTGTATGTATTTATATTTTGCTTTCAAAAGCCTTATATTTTTATTAAAGCTTTTTATTTTCAAAATATATCCATGGACAATTTTTCCACATTGACCCTTGCAAAACCTTATGTTCCAAATTTTCCCCTCCTTCCCCCACCCACTCCCCTAGATGGCAAGTAATTCAATATATGACAACCTCCTCATGACCAAAAATATGGTAACATCAGGAATGATCTCAGATACACCAAAGGAAAACCTTGTTGACCCTGAGAAGTGCTAGATATGGGAATCTTAAGAGATAAGAGATCGTGCCATCATAAAATCTGTGTGAGATTAGGAGGGAGATGCTAGTCAGAATCTTACATGTATCATAGACTTTAGAAAAACTGACTTCAAAGAATTCAGAAATAGGATTAGTAGGATCTCATATCTTGAGATTCTAAAAAGGCAATTGGTTCAAGAAAATAAAATTGATGACACATTCACAAACAAAAAAAGAAAAAAGAATAGGACTATACAGAAAGCTTATCTATGGACTTTGATTTTTAAAAAGAAGCATGTCTACCTGACATGAAATTGAAGCAAGAGACTGAATGAAGGAGTTGTATAGTCAGGGAAGAAGGGTATCAGGAAGATTACAATCTAATATGAATTGAGGTTTGTGATAAATGCTAATTACAACAAAATTGAGGTTTACTTTAGGTATGTTTGGGGCAAAAAGAAGACCAACCCAAGTTCATGAACACTTATTTATTTAGAATAAATGGGAAGCCCACAACGTCAAAGTTCAATGTCTCATTGGGGCATGGAGGTAACCTTGGCTTATTACAGGTTATGTCAGAAGAATATAAGTGCTGGTTAGTGCTGACTATTTAAAAATGGCTAGGTCCTACAAGAACAATATCAAGGTCACAAAAGTGCAGAATAAGCTGAGACTTGTAATAAATGCTGAAGACAAGAAGAAGAGTGTTTTTTTGGTTTTTGTTTGTTTTTTAAGGTAGGGGGAGAAGCCGTTAAAAACAAGAGGAAGAAGATGAAAGAAAGCTGCCCTGGTGCCAAATGATAAAGAGAAGAAGCAACTACTTAAACTCTATTTTGCCCGTTTTCTCTACCAAGGAAAATAGCCTCCAGACTGGGAATAGGGAGAATTTGACCGGAGGATAGGTGAGAAGATGTTCCCTCCTCCTTTCACGGAGAACGCAGACTCTCAGAGGGACGAGTCGCTTACTGTGTCAGTGCCTTACTGTGTCAGGGAAGTTGTTCCCCGGCTAGCTCGCCCTCTTTGTTGTCACTGCCTCATCCTCCCCAAACCTGACTATTTCGGCTCGAGGTGAGAGAACCCGTTAGTGCCCACCGGCAGCCAGCTCCACTGGCCAGCCAGCCCTAGAACATCTCCACTACGTCCTGCCAGCCGTTCCCTCGCGCTCCTGCCGCCTCCACACCTTCCCTCCCACCTGCCCCCAAGCCAAACAGATCCTGGGGCATTCTGCCCGGCTTTCGTTGAGTCCCTCTAGTGTTTGCCTGGCTTGCAGTCAGCCCCGTCTCTGAAAGGGCCGATTGGGAAGAGCCTCTGAACAGAGCCTGCCCAGAGCCGGAGCCTGGCTCCCTGCTCCCCAGGAGCCATATGCAGTTTCCTGTCAAGAACACTATAGTCCCAGTTCCCAAGGCATCCTGAGGACAGCAAACAGCTGCAAATTACCCTCAAGACACTGAGCCCTCGGGCAGGCGTCCTGCCACTTTAATGCCGGGTCTGGAGTAAATGCCGCCACTCCAACAGGGGCCCTTTAATGGAGCAGATCAGTCGGGGCCATTTTTTCCTCCCAGGATCCCACTGAGAACCTCTCATTTTATGCCCAAGTCTCTCTTGCCTTGGCTGCCTGGGGATGAGGGGAGGCTAATGCAAGATGAGCTCTTTGTGACTGAAGGAGCCTGCCCCCGGGGAGGCAGAGAGCCCCTTCTCTCCACCACCTGAGTGTTCAAACTGCGCTATTAGGGATGCTGGGGTAGAAATGGATCTCAGACACGAGGAGGGACCTCAGCTTGCAAACCCTATGTATTTACCTCAGCAAGCTCCAAATAGAATAAGTGATGGAGGGTAAAAATAGAAGCTTGCTTTTATCATCATAAGTGGATGTCTTGTTATCTTTATTTTGCTGGGCATGGGGGAGGGGGAGACACGCGTCCTCCAGAGAGCCGTGCTGGAGCTAGAATTCCAAAGCCGGCTTTCCAGCCTGGCCAAGATCCGCGGGCTAGCTGCACGTGCTGCGGCGGCCACCTAGTGGTGGCTGGGGGCAAGTGCGCGAAACGAGCCGGCTCAGTACCACAAAATGGACCAAACCCTTGGGAAGGCTCTTTGAGGGGAGTGGGAAGAGTCTGAGCTTGGAGCGGGGAGGGAGGTTTCCTTTCCAGCCTTCGGAGATCCAGGCTTCAGTTCTGGTCAATTGAGGAAAAGAAAAGTTGCGTCAAATATATCCTTCAAGCTTTATTCAAGAAACATTCAAGAAATGTCTGCCTCAGCCAGAGCACTGAGGAGACAAGGAGTTTAGGAAAATATTTTAGCTGTTTTCCTAGAGCTAAGAAAGGAATCAGGCCCTCCGAGAGAGAGCTAAGCACAGAAACGCACCAGGACGGTAGCTTGCATAGGAGCAGCTTCATGTACAATCATCTTTTTGCTTGTTTGATGCCATAATTTTTTTTTATTCACTTGACAGGGGAAGGAGGGCATTCCATGCATAGAGAACATGGGGAAAGCATGAACAAAGGCATAGAGGCAGCAGAGCTTGATGTATGTGGAGGACTGGAATAGACCAGTATTTATTTCAGGATATGCCCCCAATCTTAGGTGAGGGTAGCGAATTTAGAGTTGGAAGAAACAACAGAAGTCCATTTTACAGATGTGCTCTCTCCTACTTTCGTGTGATTTGGTCCATTTTTCCTCATAATTATAATAATCTCGCCCAATATTGTCGTCAGCTGAATTTATTCCCATTGTTCAATGATGGTTCAGAGGTCACCTCTTCCATAATACCCCTTCCTTGAATTTCTGAGGTGCTTCATACTCATTTTTTTAATTTATATGGTTCACCCACCTTGTAGACCAGAAAATCCTTGAGGGGAGGGATATTGTGTCACCTTCTTTCCATCTCCACTACCTAGGGCATTGCTTTATTGCATATTAATTAATTAGCTAATTAATTAATATTGCATATTGACACAAGGAAAATGATTTCTTTTTTATTTTATTAATTTAAACTTAAATAGAAAATAGGAAAATAAAAAATTGCTATGTGCACAGCAGAATGCAAGAGAATTCAAAATATAAAGAAGTAAATCTCCATTTCAAGAAAGCCTAGGATGTAATAAATACTACACATTGTGTTCAGAGCTGTCCATCTTTATGTTGCTTCCTTGTAGGTCTTCTTTTGTTCTCTGCTCTGCACTTTTATTTTACTCTCTTTCCCCCTACCTCCTTTCAAAAATACTACAATTAAAAGCAGAAATATACACACACGTACAATCCACAAATATATACATACCTATATACATGCATACATACATACATATACATAGCTATCTATTATCACACACACATATGCATTCATATGCATTTATGTCTTTACCATGCTTATTTGTCCTCTTTCTCTGAAGGTGGATAATATTTTTCTTCTAAAGTCCAAGTCTTTCCATATTTTTCTAACTCCTATTCATCATTTTCTATATTACAGCAATATTTCCACCTTAAACTGTCTAGTTATTTTAAATAGTCTAAGACAATATTAATTAATATGGCTGATATATGGTGTAGTTTCCCTATTTTCTCTTTTGATTAAATTCATTTTAGCTTTGACTTTGTCTGAACTCATGATTACTATCCATTTTTGCATAATAAATTCTACTCCTGATAATTATTTTATGTCTGTGTGTTTCTCTCATTTCTTATCCCTCCTGACTCCTCTGCTTTCCTTCTATCTGCTACCTTATCTTCCTATTATTAACCTACTCCTCCTCCATAGAAGGTATTTAATAAATGTTTAATGAATTAAATTAAATTTATATTAAAGGCCTCATATTAGGGGACTTCAATATACATATTAATTCCCCCTCAGAAACTGTTGTCATTCAGTTCCTTAAGTTCCACTTCACACAACCTACTCCTATACCCATTAAACCACACAGAAAGATGGTCATACCCTTGATCTTGCCATTAGCCACAAATGCACAACCTTTATGTTCAAGAATTCCAAAATTCCCTTATCTGATCATAATCTATTAATTATCTACTCCTTCAACCTTTCCTTACCAAACCTTTCTCTTCCCCCATATCATGACCTCTAATTCATTAACCCCCCAATTTTCTGAGACCAACTCCCTTGAACTTGCCACTCTTTCTTCTTTTACTCATCTTGACTCTTTGGTGAACAGTCAATTGGACACTATTCTCATTTCTTCCATCACTATCCTCCTTATCATTTTGCCAATTGTACCCTGTCAAGCCTCAGTCCTAGATCGTTCCTACCATCTACCTTCACTCCTATGCACATATTGCTGAATGAAGGTGGAAAAAATCATGCAATCATTTTGATTGGGCCAACTACAACTTCAACTGGGTTTTCATTGCTGCTAGACAATACTACTTATATATTTTCCTAATCATCATCTCACTATTCTTTTCTCCACAGTATTTCTTCCACTTTTTCAGCCCTCCTCAAATGTTCCATAGCTTCACCTTCCCTCACCTTTTCATCTGAGAACCTTGCCTCATATTTTACAGAAAAAAAATGAGCTCCCTCTTCTCCCCTCTTCCTCATCTCATATCACTCATATTTCTTCTGCCACTATATCCTTCTTTATCCTGTCTCACATGATGAAGTAGACTTCATCATGTGGACTTCATCAAGTGAACTCCTTACCTGTTCATGTGATCCCATTCTGTCCAATTTCTTCTACAACTTTGCCCCTTCTATTATTTCCATTCTAGAATGTATCTTCTCTCTTTGTCTATTGGTTCTTTTCCCATTGTCTACTAACTTGGCCATGTCTCCCTCATTCTCAGAAAAATCCTCATTTGATCCCTCTACTTCCCTATCCACCATCTTTATATCTTTTCTGCCTTTTGTAGTTAAATTTATTAAAAAGATTGTCTACAATCGAGGCTTTCACTTTCTCTCATCTCCTTCTCTTCTTTGCTCCTTGCAATCTGGCTTGCCACTTGATCATTCTGCTTAGTAACATTTCCAGAGTTACTAATGATCTCTTAATTGTCAGATCCATTGGTCTGTTCTCAGTCCTCATTCTCCTTGATCTCTTTGTAATCTTTGACTCTTGCTCACTTTCTTCTTCTTGATATTTTCTTTTCTCTGTAGGTTTTTGAGGCACCACTCTCCTGGTTCTCCTCTTATTTATTAAAACTCTTGTTTTCAGTCTCCTTTGCTGGATCCTCATCAAAAGCATCAGAGACATCCTACAGAGGTTTATCCTGAACCTTCTTTCATTGAGGTTGAGTCAGCTCCCCTGGATTTCATGGATTTCATTTCACAATCTAAATGCCATTGTTGACGCTTCACTATATCTCACTCTCCATACCCAATCTATTATTAAGGATTGTCAATTTTACCTTTATACAACCTCTCTAATATCTCCTCCTTTTTACTATGGCACTGCTTCCACCCTGGTAAACAAAAAACCCTCATCTTCTCACTCCAATAGCCTGATGATGGGCTTGCCCACTTCAAGTCTCTCCCCAATCCAATCCATTCTCCATTCAGCCAAGAAAATGATTTTCCTAAAACAGAAGTCTGATCATATTATTCCCTGCTCAATAAATTATAGTGGCTCCCTATCAACTCTATGGTTAGATATAAAATCCTGTTTGACATTTAAAACAAGTGATAACCTAGCCTCCTTCCATCTTTCCAGTCTTCTTACACCTTACCCACTTGCACATACCTTTTGATCTAGGGACACTGGCCTCCTGGCTGATCTATAAACAAGACCCTCCATCTCTTAGCTCTTGGAAATTTTTTTCTGGCTGATTCCCATTCCTAGAATGCTCTCTAATGAGTTCCTTTAGATTCAAATTTCTCATCTTTTGCAGAAAGGCTTTTCCAATCCCTCTTACCACTAGTGCCTTTCCTTTTTACTTTCTATTTATTCTACATGTAACTTTTTTGAATATATTTGTTTACTTGTCGGCTTCTCCATCAGATTATAAATTCCTTGAAGACAAGAACTGTCTTTTGCCTCTTTTTTGTATTCCCACGTAGAACATTACTTGGAATGTGGTGTTGTTATTGCTCAGTTGTTTCAATCATATCCGACTCTTTGTGATCCCATTTGGGGTTTTCTTGCCAAAGATATTATAGTGGTTTGCCATTTCCCTCTCCAGCTCATTTTATAGATGAGTAATTAAGATAAACAGGATTAAGTGACTTGCCCAGGGTCACATAGCTAAAAAGTGTCTGAAGCTATATTTGAACTCCAGGAAGATGAATCTTCCTGATTCCAGTCCCAACACTCTTATCTACTGTATCACCCAGCTGCCCATCTGGCACAAAGTAAGCACTTCAAGTTTATTGACTAAGTCACAAGTTCACCACCCACTAGCACCACCTCCCCAGAAAAAAAATGAAAAAGAGCTTGCATATAACTCATTATTCATGCTATTTTATCTGATCCTCGTAACAGTTCCATCAAATAGGTACTAAAATTACCCTCATTTTATGATGAGGAAACTGTGGCTGAATGAGGCTAAGTGACCTAACCAGGATCACACAGTTACTATAGCTTTAAGTCAAGATTTAAACTCAGATCTTGTTTTACTCACTATGTCCCCTAGCAGCCTATATTCCTATAAGCATTCCCTATAATGGGGGAAATGGGCAATGGAGGGCCAGGTCTTAAGAGTTTTAAGAGACACCCCTTGCCTGCTTCCAATCTAAACACACATGAAGGCTTAGTGCACCTACTTCTGGACATGAGTGACTGGGAGCTGCTATACAGTGACGAAAGATCTTCTGCTTGGCTACAGAGCTGGAAGGTCTAGTGGTCTGTGAGCTGCTGAGCCAGAACAAACTGTACATATGAAAAAAATGGTCTGCTCCCCTAAAGAAACGTTTATGGTTTCTTTTCCTTCATGGCAAGGATTTCTGTCTTTCAGATAGAACTCCTGTGAGCTATCAGGTAGAAGGAAAGGAGATGCCCTTGAACATATCATTATGTCCATTCTTTTGTGTTCACACTTTCCTGGAGTTGATTAATTAATTATTCCAAATTAATTAAATATTCCAAAAGGGAGATTGACCAGAGCTTGCAGAAGTTCCACCCACAACCTGTGGCAGAATCTAAAGCACTAATGGTCACTTAGTGACTATCACTTTCAATGATGGAAAGATAATCTCCACTGAGGACAAAGAGAGCTTCAGAGAACCTGATCCTTCATGATGAAGAGAAATGAAATTCTGACTCCGGATTCAAAAAAAGGCACCAACCTTCAGAGCCCAGTAGAGGACTATACCTAACTTCAAATTAGACCTTCATGAAGAGAGAAAAAGAGTTCCAGGGCCAGAAGTCACATGGTAGTCCCTTGGTTCCATGTGTTCTCCGAATATAGCTATATAAGATGTATATACTAAGAATAAATGTAAATATATATATATATGTGTGTGTGTGTGTGTGTGTGTGTGTGTGTGTGTGTGTGTGTGTGTGTGTGTGCGTGTGTGTCTGTGTCTGTGGGTATGTGGGTGTAGGTGTATGTACACTTATATGTGTACACATATATATGCATATATAGTATCTCTATATAATACACTATAGTATTTTCATATGGCTATATACTCACTCTATATATGTGAATTTAAATTTGAGCCCACTCTCAAGGGACTTTGTATATTTAAGGACAAAGTGTGCACTTGTTAGGAGAGATTGTTTTACAACTATTGCACTTCTCATACTTTACAGGTAAATCCTTTTTCTAAGAGTTAAGAGATGGTTTACTGATAATTAATAGTATATGAAATGAAGAGGATCATGAATAATAGTACTATAGACTCCAAAGAACTCTGAGCAGAGTTGTAGCCATTGCTTTCTGGGAACTGAAGTGGCCAGTACACATCTAATTTGGGATGCTATACTCCATGAGACTGACCCTGAATTCACAAAAGCAGTATCATAAATACAATATGATCTCCAGCAGACTCCACTATGTTGGAATAGCTTTGAGTAGTCCCATTGACAGACTGTGTCAGATGCAGAGCATTGTTAGCTAAAATTGGAGAGACTAATCATCAGTAAGTTTGTCCCCCTGCCCCTCAGATGCTTACACATTTGATTATGGAAACCAATCCACAAAAAGAAGAAAAATTATAAATATCCCTTAGGCCCCCACAGTCTCTTCTATTTCCTTAGAAACAATGGTAGACTGTTAGAAATAGTAGCAGAAAGTGATCAGATTTACATATTTTTAAAATCATTTATAAACATCAACTTAACTGATGATATTCTAAATGTAATAATTTTGTACAATAAACAAAAAATCTACATACTATAAAGAATCAATATTGACCTTTCTGCTATAAATGAAACTAAAAGATATAAGGAAATTGCAGCTAAAGTCAAAGGTTAGGAAATTGCAGCTAAAGTCAGATTAACTGGAAGGAGACAAAAGAGTCAGTGGAACTGGTTTATCATTGGTTTTAATATGGATTCCCTGCCTAACTAACCTCATTGTCGCTCAGCAGAACACAAGCACTTTGAGCGAGGTTTATTTTTTTTGTTATTTTGTCTTTTTGTCGTAAGCACCTCACACACATTGCCTTACACACAGACTAGTCAATAAATTCTTGTTAGATTGGACTGATTTGGATCAGATCATGCATCCAAAGGCAACAAGAAGCATTATTTCACAGGAACAATTATCTCCCATTGCAGTGTATCCTGCTGATATGATGATCGAAAGCAAACAGATCACTAAGAAGATAATTATGGCTTATCTGCCAACATCTGTTACATGGAATGAGGAGGTAGAGAAATTCTATTAACTTGATAAGGTCTCTAAGTGATCATGCTTAATTATTATTTTATTATACTATATTATGGGAATATTTGTTTTATTCCACAAATTTTTTAAAAGAAAAATATTTTAAAAGAAAAATAAATAACTGAAATTAACTTATATTTTAAAGACCACATGAGCTCTAGAACCTCAATGGTCATCTAGTCCAAACCATTCTTTTTACAAGTAAGGACACTGAGGCAAAGAAAGGAGAACACAGCAAGTGGAAGAGCACTGTGAATCCAGATTTAGCATTCTTTCCACTATACTGCAATAATTGCCTTTAGTACAAAATGGTCCTAGGAGAGGAGATCAGAAAAAAAAATTAGACAACATGAGTCATTATCAATAAGAGGAAATTCAGAGTTGTGTGCACACAGATGTTTCATGCTGTTATACAATGAATATTTTTTTTCAAGAAGAAAATCAAAGGCACGTAGCATAATAATATCACAAATTGGCTGTATCTTAACATCCTGAAAATGAACAAGGGAAAAAGGGATCTTTGGTCTTGGACCAAAACGCAGGTTTCCGTCTTTGCCCTTGACTTTTTGCCTAGGCTTCTAAAGCACAAGCTTTGGGCTTTGGGGGGGTGATGGAAGACAGCTTCCCTAGCCAGGCCTCCAAGCCTAGACTGGATTAATGTCAGAGGCCTGATCCTTTCTGTGCACTCAGCACAAGAACGGGAAGTGTATCTGATGCTTTGGCTAAGCAGATTGGGGAAAGATAACTTTGTTAGTGGGAGAAGTCTGGTGATACGGGGGACCTGCTCTATAGAATTGGCACCGTCTGCTCTCATGCATGAACTGTTCTGCTCAATAGAACTACCCGGCCTTGCCCTGACAACACGTCTGTGTTGGAAATCCTATTGGAATTTACAGGCTCCCATTTTTCTCCCATCTCTTTCCATCCCTGCCCTCCCTGTCCCAACCCCCACAATGGGCACGAGAGCCTTTGTACTATAGCCAAAAGGCTGGAATGAAGTCTCCAGCTCATATCCCAATTATAAATTTGGGAAGGAAAAGATTTTGGTTCTTCTCTATCTCAAAATCCTATCCCAGTCATGAAATATCTTCACCAGAAAAATGTAGCTCTGAGTCAAGGATTCATCTATATCTCCGTTTATTTATAAAATCATCATAGATTATTTTATCTATATCCCAACTGCCCTAAGCTATCTCCACTGTCCCCAGGCAGGACAATGACACGGATTCCTCTTTGAACCATCAGTGTTAACTGGGGCTTCCATAACTCACCATGTTCTAGATCATTAGTTCCTAACTGGTGGTATGAACCAATCTATACATGTACCAAGCACATTGTCATTCCAATCTTTATTTAGCTCTAACAGAATATGCAGTAAGTTTATAATGGGTGAAAGTAGATTTTTGACACATATTTAAATCAAAATGGATATAAAATAAATACTAAAATAAGCTAGATATGAAGTCAGCTCTAAGGGTGAACATTTCATTGCTTTAACTAGACTTCTGGTCTCCAAAAGCTGCAAAACAACCCCAACCGCTAGCTCATTAAACGACTCAGTATGATAAACAAGCAAACACGCCTCCTGCAGACTGAACAAACCATATGCTTCACACATATATGCATGACTATTTTTCAGATGCATTTTGGTGTTTTTGTAATTAGCAAAATACAAAATTATTTAAAAATATGACAGAATTCACAGCAGTTTTCTGTCTTCGTATATTTTCTCAATCAATGGATGCTAAAAAGTACATCTGTGATCTTGTGAGGGGTGAGGAAGCTTTGGGAATATTTTTGATGGTGGGGGAAAAAAAGGTTGGGAATTACTCCACTAGACAAAACACCAAAGCTGCTGTATACAGTTACTTTTGAGTTCCTAGAAGTAACTAATAATCATAGGTATTACATACTGTTAAAAAGTTTCCTTCCAATTTTATTTCCATTCATTGGATTATGGCTCTAGGGCTGAAAAGAGTCCCTGAAGCCTTCTAGCCCAAGAGACTTTTTTTTTTTAATGAAGAAACTGAAGGTTGGAGAAATTGAGATTTTTCCAAGGATACACATTTAACTGGCAGCTAAGTGGCGCAGTGCATAAAACATGGAGCCAGGAGTTAGGGAAATTCATATTCCTGAGTTCAAATCTAACATCAGCTGTGTGACCTGGGCAAGTCACTTATCCCTATTTGCCTCAGTCTCCTCATCTATAAAATAGGTCTGGAGAAGGAAATGGTAAACCAGTCCAGTATCTCTGCCAAGAAAGTTCTAAATGGGATCACCAAGAGTCAGACGTGACTCAACAACAATAACAATATATTTAATAAGTGGCAGATTTAGGATATAAATCCAGCTCTTCACGTTCCAAAGTCATTTTTTCCTCCACTACATCATAAATTCAGTTTCATTTGGTATTCATTTGTTGAATATACTTACTATGACAAAAACAAGGAGATTGCATTATTCTAAGGGAGAGAGTGGAGAGGGAGAGAGAAAACAATAATACCTGAAGGACTCAGGGAAGGCTTCATAAGTATGACAGATAACAGTCACTAAAAAGATTTCAACAGCCAGGAGGTCAAAGTTCTGAAGTCCTAGTGCCTGAATCACCTTGAAGAGCAGATTCCAGGGCTCTAGTTCCCTTTAGATTGCATGGATCACAAGCTCAGAGCTCAAAAGATGATTAAATCTAAAAGAAATCAAGATGGTTAAATGAAAAGTTCATGGAAAATGGCAATAACAGGACTGATACCCTCCTAATTGCAAACTACTTTCTGATACTTATGGTAGGCATCAGATAAAGTATTGATATGATGTGAAAGAAAGCCGCAAACATAAAGTGAAAACGGCCCAGGATTTGAATTTTAAATACCAGATTTGATTCTAAATACCAGAAATACTACCTGATGTCTGTGTGAACTTGAGCAAGCCACTTCAGTTTACTCATTGTTCAAGGAGAAGAATGGACTTGATGATTTAGATGGTCCCTTCTAGGTCTAAAGCTGTATAGATGAGGGAGAAGTTAGGAAAATGCAAAGAGTACATAGATTTTTTTTCAAAGACATAGCTTAAAAACTAAAACTTAGAGGTGTTTTTGAGACCATACAGTGGTAGATTCCAAAGTATCAGGGAGGGGATGGACTGACCCAGAGAACAATGATGTTATCCTAAAGTACCTAGCTAGCTTTTCATGCATTATTACCCCCATTGATCCATGTGGGAATTTAACCAAACTGCCCCAGTGAGCATGAAGTGCTCACTCTCCCATGTCACAGGGAGAAAATAAAGTCTGAAAAATGACAGCAGACATTGGCCAAGCTAGCAATCTCAGTCAGTCAGTGAATAAACCAAGTAACTACACAACCTCTCCAGGCGAAAGCTTCTTAGAACTGTGGGTCATGACCCTACATGAAGTCACATAACTGAATGTGGGAGTTATAAAATTATGGTTTATTATCAGTAAATGCTTGATCCATGTAACAAATATCTAAGAAGCTGCCTGTTTTATATATGACCAGTTTTACTGATGAAAATGGGCAGGAACAGGGAGAATTGTAAGAGAAATATTGAAAAAATTAGCCTCATCCAAAAATGGTACTTAGTGAAATATCATTTAATCCCGTTTGTCTCAGTTCCTCCTCTGTAAAATGAGATAGGAAAGGAAATGGAAAACCGCTCCACTGTCTCTGCCAAAAAAAAAAAAAATAAGCCCAAATGGGGCCACAACTCTATTACTAAAGTCTATTAACTCTTAATCAGAATACTAGCTAATCAGAAGGCGAAGCAAAAATACAACATAACATTCTATCCATAGACTGAGGGTATACTCTTCCATTAATGAACATATTGTTTGGGAGGGGAGAAAGACACAATTCCTTAGTCCTACAGTAGAGAGGTACATACATTGGGAATATGTGTACCCAGAGCAACTCAAAACTTTGGGCTGTGTTCCTTCATGTCTCGGGAAATCTGCAATAATTGACAAGAACTACATCTCCACTGGCTACTCAGTTCCTTCTTTGGACCTCTCTGCCCCCCTGATGAGTCTGACCTCTTCTCTCCTGACTTCTCCAGTCAAATCACTCCCTCTCCTAGACTGCTGAAACAGTGTTATACCTTTCAGGAATAGCAGAAAGCCCAATCCTAGAACATACAGAGCTTTTCCAGGTCTACTCCTTTGGCTGGGTTCTGAGTAGATAATATAATACAAAGCCTAAGCCTGGGATATTCAGCACTTCTCCAAGCCTGTGTCCTTAGATGGATTGTAAAGGATTTCTTCCTCTTGGACAGTAACTGTCCATGAAGGCAAATATGCCTTTTCTTTCTCCAATCAGCTCTTCATCCAGGAGATGCAAAGCCTATGTTTCTCCAGTCAGTTATTCCAAACACCAAATAGCAGTGTAAACTTTCTTCTCAGATCTGACTAGGAATTTCTCCTAAGGTTAGCTCTTAGTTTTAGCTCTTTTATGATCACTAAGCTCAGATCAACTCTATTCTTCTCAACAATTCTACTTTAACCCTGCTTGTCTCAGTTTTCTCATATGTAAAATGAAATTAAAGGTAAAATAAGATTAAAGCAGAATCTCTTTAGAGAGATGAAACATTTATATATCAAGGCAATAACCTAGAATCTACATTTCTGCCATCTACATCAAAACTAGGCAATATACATGTGCCTCATAGCCAGTAAACAGTTCTAGGAATTAGGGTTTTCCAGTTATTTCTTTTTTGGGAGGGGGGAAGTTTGATTTAATTTTTAAACAATAATAGTTTTTTTTAATTTTTCCAAATACATGCAAAGATAGTTTTCTTTTTTTTATTTTTATAAATATTGTTTTGGGTTTTTTTATTAATTTTTATAATTATAACATTTTCTTTGACAGTACATATGCATAGGTAATTTTTTACAACATTATCCCTTGTACTCCCTTCTGTTCCGAGTTTTTCCCCTCCTTCCCTCCACCCCCTCCCCTAGATGGCAGGCATTCCCATACATATTAAATATCTTATAGTATATCCTAGGTCAAAGATAGTTTTCAACAAGGTGAATATCTTTGCGAAACCTTGTGTTCCTAAATTTTTCTCCCTCTCTTCCTACCTTTCCCCTCCCCTAGATAGAAAATAACCTAATATAGGTTAAACATGTGCAGTTCTTCCAAACATTTTCCTACGTATTTCATGCTACACAAGAATAATCAGATCAAAAGGCAGAAAAACAAGAAGAAGAAAAAAAAAAAAAAAAGGAAAAAAAACAACAACAACAGTAGCAAAGGTGGATATACTGTATTGTGATCCACATTCAGTCCCCATAGTCCTCTCTGGATGCAGATGGCTCTCTCTATCACAAGTCTACTGGAATTAGTTTAATCACCTCATTGTTGAAAAGAACAGCTATTACTTTCAAAATCTTCATGTCAATCATATGTGAATTAGAAAATAGGAAATAGGACAATTCAATCCTTATTTTCACAAGTGCCTTTTCTTGGTGAGGCTACTTATTTTTTCATGTTCTCTCACAACTCCTATTTCTATCCATTTTCATCAACAAAACTTTCACATGTGAAAGAGACAGCTTTTAGATATAGGATCATAGAATTTAGATTTGAAAGGGATCTTTGAAATTGTGGTTCAGTCAATGGTACAAATATAGTGTAGAGGGGGGGGGGGAGAAGCACTGGATTAGAAATCAGGAAAACCAGATCCTAGAAATTTGTCTCTTAAGGTCTCTTCAACTTCTAAAACTATAATCCTATAATAGCGGCTATACCTCTAGCTACGTGAACTTGGACAAGTTACTTGATATGTGCAGATCTGTATGAGCTTTTTAATAAAAACTCATTGATTGATTCCAGAAGATTTATGATGAAAACAAGACACTCTTAACAAAGAACTGATGGATTCAGAATGCATATTGAAACATTTTTGACATGATTAATGGAAATTATGTTTTGCTCAATTATATCTATTTGTAAGAAAGGTCTTGTTCTTTTATTCTTAATATGTAGTGAAAAGTAGAGATAAAGAGTAGATGGATTTTCATTGGCTTAAAAAATTAATTTTAAAGAATACTGAAGAATTGAGATAGATAATTTCTGAGGTCCCTTCCTGAGATCTTATGACACTATAATAGATAGTCATTAACTCATTCATCTAATTGTATTATAAGTCTTTTGGTTGTTTACTACTGACTAGCTGTAAAACAAAAAAAAGATACTATATATATATATATATCTGTGTGCACACACACATACTCTCACACACACCCACAAACATTTTTTGTACTTAAAGGACTTAAAATCTAGTTTGGCACAAGAAATATACACAAATAAGTGTGATATAAAGAAAAGTATAATAGGTACGTAAAAGAAGTATACAAAAAGTGCTATAACTACTCCTCCCAGGACTATTTCTATCTAAACTTCATTGAAAAAAGGTGTGTAGAATAATTATAATATTTCCATAGTGCTTCAATATTTACAAAGTATTTTACATACATAATAACCCTGTAAGTTAGGTACATCAAATAGCTTTATCCCCATTTTATAAGAGTTGAGTGCTTTGCCCATTTGCCCACAGCTGGATTCAAATCTTCCAGCCTCCAAGCACAGAACTTCTAGCTGAAAAAAAAAAAATAAGAGAAGAGTTCATGAAAAATGCTAAACAGGCTTTCAGGAGGAGGCGGTAGGGAAGAGAACACGTGTCATGCTATTAAATAATGCTGTAGAGGGTAGAGCTGGCTAATATTTGATCATCTCAGCTGGATGAGGGGATAGGGGGAGAACTGAATCATTCCCAGTCCTTTCCTATCACTTTCCTGATTTAGGTTGTGATTTTTTTCCCTAATCATTATCCTTTCCTCCCTACCACCACTTTCTTTGGAGATTTAATGAACCAAACTCCATAATAACAATTAACTTGCTTTTTGCCTAAAAGCAATATAAAAGCCTTTTGGGCCACATGATCACTCTCTTGTATCTTATGAAGTTTATATCACATGAAAAGTTACAACCAACATAGCTTTGGGTCCCTGGATAGGAAAATTTTTGTCTATCTCTAACTCATAGCCTCTTTACATCTGAGGCAAAAATCAGGATACAGGAAATCTTTAGTTAAAAGAAACAAGCAGAGGATATTACAGAGTCTATTATTAGTAAGACCCTAGGAGAATTAGTTGGAGAAAGGACAGACCTTTTTTTGGAACTTCCCTCAGTTCATGAAGAAGTAGATACAACACATCACTTCAAAGTGAGCCTTCTCCCAGAAGTCTGTAGGAGCAATATGGCCCTTCTTGATTTCTACCTTTTCCATTTCAATTCTATTTTCCTTTTTTTCCCTTTCAACCTCTTTTTTCTGTTTCTAAGGCCTATTGTCCCTGTGCAACAAATTTTCTCCCGCTAACCTGCCTCCCCACTGTTGCTGCTATAATTCAACTCTTGCAAATCCCCCCTTTTTAGCCAATATTTCATAGACTATGAATCTTTAAGAACTTAACTCCCATGTGTGACTCAAGTCTACCTGCCGACTTAAAGATCGTGATAGCCTCAGAGAACTATTAGAGCTGAAAGTTAATGTTTTCCCCTTTAAACTAATCACTTCTCAAAGACATTACATCAGGCAGATGAACATGAACACTTTTTTCTTCAAAAAACCTGTGATTTTGGCCAAGAAGGCACTTAACCGTTTTCTGGCATGGATTACAACTTCTCTGTAACTTAGTAGACAGTATTCACATCGTGTCCATCATAAACCTGAGGTCAATTTGTTGACAAGTATCTCTTGAAGTTTATATACCCTTCAAAAACCTAGGATTGATGCTGTACAACACCTTTATCTATCAGAGCAGGACTTTTATCCGGGTCTGGGAGTTGGGAATATGATATTCAAAATATGCCAGTGGACCTATAATCCCAATAACATGGCTATTCCTTGCAGTGATGCAAATTATAACCCATTTCCAATATCCAATCTGTCGCCAAAGCCTGGGAATTTTTTTTTGCAACATTTCTTGTTTTTCTCCTTTGGCATAGCTGTTGCCCTTTGCAAGCCCTATGTGAAAACTAGCTGTGGCCCATACTACAGCTTTTTGGAGCCTCAGGTGAGAGTTCAGTGCCAGGTAGACACCCAAAGTGGATGAGCAGCTTTGAAAAGGGATTATCAGACTTCACACCAAAAGTGTCAGCCTTCCTTGAACACTCAATATATCCCTGGATCTGTTTATTAAATATTTAAAGAAGGACAATGAGTTATTCCTATAATACAATGAAAAGAGATTAGATAATACTTGAGAAACTCTTAACCAAGCTGCTCTCTAGCAGATACAAAACAAAAAACTGTCAGATATACTTATTACTATATTTGATAGATAATCGATCCAGTTTCTTACCAATTAAGTGAACCCAACAGTCTCTGTATTTGTTGTGGCCTTGATACACTGCTTCTGTATATCAGAGGACCAAACCCAATTTTTAAAGCCTATGAAAAATGAGTGTAAGCCAGGAAATAAAGAATAATGTAAAGAATAAAGAAGCCAGTTGTACACTTTGTCTGACAGAACCTAATTCTTTTGTAAAAGAAACTTTAATGTGTCCGTTTCCTACACCACATCCTGAAAACCAAAAAGTAGAAGATTTTCCTAAGGATTTTTCAGTTGAGTGAGCTTTTATAGTGTTATTTTTCTTTTTCAATGCTTCATCATTACTTCCTTCTTTATATAACAATGTAGCTGGTAAAAGCACTACATAGTCTACAAAAATTAAATCATTGTATGAAAAAAAGGCTAAGTAATGTGTAATAAGATTGAAAAAGTAATAAGATAATAATAAAAAGGTAATAATTCTGAAACCAGGTTATAAAGGACTCAAGATGACAGAGAAGTTTCTATTTGCTTCTAGAGGCAAGAGCCACTGGAATTTATTGAGCTGGAGACCAAGAAGGTCAGATCTGTATTTTTATTCAATATTAATAGGCTGTTGTGTGGGATGGCTTTAAGAGTAAAAAAAAAAAAAACTTGAGGCTAGGATATCAATTAGAAAACTATCAAAGTGGCCCAGGTGAGAAATGATGGGGACCTAAACTGGAATGATTACCTTGGAAGAAGAAAGGAGATAGATTAGAGAGATGTTGTAAAGACAAAAACAATAAGACTCTAATTTAGGAACTTTAGCAATCATCTAGTCCAACCCTTTTGTTTTTAAGATGTAGAAGCTGAGGCTCTAAGAGATCATGTGATTTATCCCATCATACATGTAGCAAGAATCAGAAGGAGAATTTGAACTCAGGCTCTCTGATACCAGTTTTAGCACCCTTTTTCAGTATACCATACTGTTCCCCTAAATCTTCTGCAGCCACTGAGGACGAAAAACCACACTTATCTTCATGGTGGGGTTTGGTTTTTTACATTCATACTGAGGATTACAATGCAAGATAACCAAATATTCCAAGAAATAACACTATTTATTGCTTTGGAGAGTATAATAAAATTGATTCTGATACCTTTCTAAGGAGAACCTGTCAAGCATCCTTCCTTTTAATTATAATTCTTTTTTGTCTTCCAGTTTGTTAGTATTACGCTTCTATTCTTCCAACAGTATGTCAGTTTGCCAATGATCCAACAAAAATGTCACACTGAGAGCACAACAGTTAAGCAAATGTTTATAGATAGCTTAAAAACTTCGTGATTCTTAGCAGCCTTTGCCACATTATTCATCGTTTCATCATTGTTATCATGGAAGTGAGAGATAATTGGCAGGATAGAGTGTCATCATTTTGGAAATTTTTCTTTGTTTCATGAATTGCCATAATCAAAATAAATTAGCTACCACTCTATAGGTAATAACCTTCTTTATACTCAAATAATAGACTTTATTTGCTACCAGTTCTATACATGAAGCCTGTGTAGTGAAGGTGGGAGGACCTTAAGTAGGAATTCAAATGTGATGGGACAACTGAGGTTTCACACCAGAGAATTTATAATCTTAAAGTTATGTAAACTATGTTACCATTTTGTCATCATCATTTTATTTGCAAAGTAAATGTATGCTAACATGGGGCTAGAATACTTAAAACAATATCCTTATGTGAGTTAAACATTCTTCTCTAGCAATTTTGTTCACACTATCAGCTGGCTTTGCATTTTTCATAAAAACTACAAAGATAAACTTCAGCCCAGCTAGAGTGCAGACATTATTTCCAATTCCAAATGAGTACTTTCTGAATTAATTTGGTTTGACCATATTCCTAATGCCTTGGAAAAAGGTACTAGGTCTTCTTGGAATAATAGCTTCTTTTTCTATAAGACTCAGGGGGCTTACAAAGCACTTTTTTTCTTACAACAATTCTGTGAAGTAGGTAGTACAAATATTTTTATTCCCATTACACAGTTGAGAAAACTGAGGTTCAGAAGAAGCAGTGGAAAAAGCTCTTATTTGTAGATAAAAGTCTTGAATTCAAAACCTATCTGTTCTACTCCTTTACTACCTGTGTAGTCATGGACAGGTGAATTCACTTCTTAAGAGGACTTCATAACAGCAGATATTTTGAGCTAGAAAGTTTTTAGAGATCATCTGGTCTAACTCTCATTTTACAGATGAGGAAACTGAGGCTGAATGCAGTTAAGTGAAATGCTCTAGGTCACACAGGGAACAAGTAGAAAAGCAAGAGTGTGAATTCAGATCTTTTGCACTCTATCCTCTGTACCATGGCTCAGTTTTCTCATCTGTAAAATGAAGAGATTGAATTAGATGATCTCCAACTTTTCTTCATATAACAGACATATACCTGGAGTCCTCCTTGTAGGTGTTCTCTCCATGGAGTATACTTCCCATCAAAGAAGGCATTGTGCTCTATGAGCAAAGCAGAATTGCAGTAGCTCAAAAGAAACATGAGATGCATAAATTTAGAGACATCTCCAATGCAAATGTTCATACAGACTACTTGTGCCCAACCTGTGGTAGAGCCTTCTGAGCTTATCATTGGTTTCATCAACCAGTCAGACCCATTATATCTTTACCTCATATAAGTGATGTCATTTGGTCCTCTTCAGAATGAAAGACAATTGTGCATCTCCCAGAAAGCTTTGGAACTTGGGGAAGGGATGGAGAGGACAGGGCTGAATGGACTTCACTGGACACAAACTTTGAAAGGGAAAACAAGGACTGAGAGAGATAAAATAGTGGCTGAGATATATCTGCTCCCTTGGTACTATTGGTCTTACATTTATCATCAGAAGTTCACTTTAGGTGTTATTACTTAGTGGTATTTGAGCAGCACCCTATTTCAATTTTTTTTTTGAGAGTTGCAGAGACTGATAGTGCAACAGATAGTTCTGGAACCTGGGAAAGTAGAGAACCTGGGATCTTGGAGCAGCAACTCCATGTTCCTATTTGCTGCTGAGACCATGTAAATCACTGATATTTCTTATGTTTATGCAGTCAGAATCTCACAATCCTCCTGAGGATGGGGAAGGTGGGGAATGGGGGAAGTTATTATTATTCCCTTTTTATAGAACAGCTAGCAGAGTTCCAGAGAAGTTAAATTATCCAACCATATTCATTCATAAATGTTTGAACTAAAATGTGAATCTTCATGTAAAGGGGATTTGGTGTATACAACTATTGGCTAAAATGGCATCAAGCCCCTGGAAGATACTGGAAGAAACACTGGAACAGAGAGGAGAACTGCCGTGTGTGGATATTTTAAATTGGTCTAACATATGCTTGGGAACAACCTTTTTTCACAGGCTACACAACTGAACAGTGCATTTTTAAAACTTCCTGAATGAGCCCACTTTGGATTTTCCTGCATTTGGATTTGAAAGACTTTTGGACTCACAATACCATCATCTTGTAGTAAGCAGGTGTGATCCTCCCCCCACCCAAGCTTCCTCTTAGTCCACATGGCTCTTAAAAATAATCCTTGGGGTTTGGTCTTTTCCCTTTATCCTTTTTAGTTCTAGATTCAGAGTAGAGTCTCCAGCCTAGAAGTGGTTCTTATATCTCTTCTTTCCAAGTTCTTGCCAACTCTACCCTTCATACAAGCACAGAACAAAGTAATCATTCTCTCTAGCAGTAAGAAGTCCATTATGCAAATACTAGCCCTAAGCTCAAGTTCCACTACATTAAACTGTATCTCATGCTGGGTTATAACTTATGTAAGTCAAATGGATAGAAAAGAATAGTTGAAATCATTTTATGGTTTCTTTTCATTTAAGACAGAGAATGTAGGCTAACTTTTAAAAATATATATTTTTGTATTGTTTTCTAAATTTTATTAATCAATCAATAATAAACATTTTTGAGTACCCACTATGTACCAGTCACTGGGCTAAGCTCTGAAATCTTATTGTTGATGCTTTTTAAATTTGCACTAAGAGAGAGCTAAGTGGCAAAGTGATAAGAGTATCTGTAAAATGAGCAGGAGAAAGAAATGACAAATGTCAAGAAAACCCCAAACAGGGATATGAAGAGTCAGACATGATTAAACAACAACAAAAATTTGCGTTTATCTTTTTCCTAAATGTTTCTCTCATAATGAATTCTCACTTCCCATAAAGAAAAACAGTTAATCAAAAACAACCTACAGCAGCAATCCAGAGTAAGGGTTCCCTTGATTATTTTACCTCCTTAAAATTTTTTACCTTTGATAGATAGGAATATATTTGATTGAATCAATCAATCAGAGCTGAGTGTGAGCTGAGTGAAGGCTTGTTCAACAACTTGAATCAAAGACACTGGTGATCCCTAAGAAATTTGTATAAGAGAGAGGAGCAATCTCAGAACCAGAGATTTTGAGGGTCTGGAAGTAGACAGGCAGGAACAGGATGATTGTGAGGTAAGGCAAGAATCTGCAGCCATCAAGCTGCAGTGAAGGGAGAAATAAGACAGAACTGAGCTGTGAAAGAGAAGGGAGATAAAAAGGACAACCCTACACTCTACTGGCATCTTACCGGTAAGATCCTGGCTGACACCACCAGCGTACTACCTACTCAAGAACTGAGGAAAAGGTTTTCTCTTAGTGCCCTTACTGCTTCTGTATCCCAACGAAATCATAAAAGAGGGAAATGTGCAAAAATGTTTGTAGCAGCTCTTTTTGTGGTGGCAAAGAACTGGAAAATAACAAGATGTTCGTCAATTGGGGAATAGCTGAAGAAGTTATGGCATATGAAAGTAATGGAATATTATTGTTCTATTAAAAAATGATGAACTGGCTGATTTTAGAAAGACCTGGAAAGATTTATGTAAACTGAGGCTGAGCAAAACAAGCAGAACCAGGAAAACATTGTACACAGCAAGAGCAAGATTGCACAATAATCAATTATGACAGATTTGGTTTTTCTCAGAGATTCGGTGATCCAAAGCAATCCTAATAAACTTTGGAGGGAAAACTCCATCTGCAGCTAGAGAGAGAACTATGGAGACTGGGTATAAATCAACACATGTGATGCTCACTTTTTTTCTTTTTCTTTGTTTTTTCTCTCTCATATTTTTGCCCTTTTGTTCTGATTTTTCTCTCCCAACATGATTCATAAGGAAATATATAAAAAATGAATGTACTATATAACCAAAAAAAATAATAAAAATTAAAAGCTACTTGGAAAAAAAAAAGAAAAAGAAAAGGTCTGTTCTTTCCTCAGCTCTCTCTTCTTGTGCCTGGCACTGCAGATACAACCTGCTATTTCATAACTCCAGTGTTTCCAGGAACCTGGATTTTTGCCTCAACAACAAAGATACCAGGTTAACTAGGGAAATAAATAAATGTAAATATAGGCAGGGAGTCCAACTCCTGCCTAAATATTAAGAATTTTTCTAACTGGGGTCTTGGAGAGATTGTAATTGAACTCATAACTTTTCACCTAAAATAAACTCCCTTAAACCAGAATCATGGGAGAATTATATGAACCTTTGAGGCCATTATATTTCCTCTAGGTCTAAAAAAAAAAGCTAATTATTAAATGGGGATTTTATTAGTCTGACTATATATATATATAAAATACTCTACAGATTTTCCTTATCTCTCTACTTAGAAAAAGTAAATGTGTTTTATCATTTGTTAACCACAAACAAAATCAATCATAACAATTATTTGGCATATGCTATTATATTACTATAGTGATCATTGTATAGTAAGTTCTCAATAAGTGCTCGTTGATTGATTATGTATCTTTCAGTTCTTTCTTCTCTTCGTATCAATTCATGTCTTCCCAAGTTCCTCTGAATTCTTCAAGTTCATTGGTTTTCATAGTGTAATAATAATTCACCACAGTCATATACCCAATTTGTTCATCCATTTTCCAATTGATGGGCACCCACTCTATTTCCATTGTCTCACTTCCATACACACACAAAATTTCTGGAATGAATGTTTTTATTTATATGAGACATTTCTCTCTTTTTCTGTCCTCCTTGAAGTTCAGGTCCAGTAGACAGGATCATGGATTCTCATATACTTATTTATGTTACTTATAAGATTAATGTATTAATTGTTACGCAAGTGAGGAGGAGGTAGGACTAGTTTGTTCTTTGTATCTTTCTATCTTCCCTTTCAGGGATCATAAAAGATGCAATTTCTAGTCTCAAATCTAATCAGTAACTAGTGATGTGACCTTCCATTTTGCCAGACTGTAAAAAAGAATGACAATGTCTTCAGAGCATTGTAAGCAAGTTCCAAATTTAGGTCAGTATGGGGTAAACTTCATCCTATTTCATTTTCCAGGACTTCTTGGAGAAGGGATAATGGAATTAAGGAAGGCTGCTGCTATGGAGGGAAAAGGACAAGATCTCTGGATATAGTCAACAGTCAATATTGACTATTTTCCTCCCAGCCTATAGGTAACAAAAGCTGCAACTTAAAATATTTAGTGATGTGTCAGCCAGAACTTATCCTGACAACAATGAGAGTTAAGGGTCTGCAGCCTAAACAAGGAAGGCTTTCTCCTTAAAGCTATTTCCTTTATTAGGAGCACTTTTCAGGTTTCTTTTGCAGAGAGGATGATGGTAAGAGTGTTCTGAGACTATAAGGGTGACCTTTGTCAAATAAGTCTGAACTTTGATTTTTCTTTTATAAAATAAAGGGATTGAATCAGATGGTCTCAAAAGCTCCTCCCCAGCTGTAGAAGAATTTGACAGATTGAAAAAGGTCATGCAATTTCCTTTTCTAGATCTTCTCTAGAAATGAGAAAGCCAACCTCTTTCTAAAATGTTTCTGGACACTTAAAAAATAAAACTTTACTTAAAACCTACATGGTTTCCTATGTAATCCCTTTGCTCTATACATATTAAAATGTTTGTTGATAACATAATAAAGAAATGCTTTTTAAATAAAATAAAATGTTTATGGATACTACAAGGAGGGATATGGACTGAATAACCTCATATGTTCTTGTGTGATTCTTTAAATGGATCACATTAGTCCTAGAGAGAAATCTACCAGGGCTCTCACCTTTTTAAGTTGAGATAATTGTTTGGGATTTTGTTTTGTTTTTCCAAGGCTTTTTTTCTGAGGTAGAAGAGAAGCCTAAAGCTAAAACAAACTTTTCTGAGTTGGGGGAAATGCTCCATTCTTTCACAGAATGATTTTCAGGCTACAGGTTTTCAACCAATTCTCCTCTTAGTGGTCAACATCCACTCTCGGCTCTCTCCCACTCTATCTCCCCTATTGTTCTACAAATGCCCCTCCTCTATACAAGCTGGCTGACTGGGAGCTTAAAATATTGCTGGACAGTAAAACCCACCCATCAGAGCCAATCCAGTCATATCTGCTCAGTCGTGCAATGCAGCAGGGGCGGGGTGGAGTGGGGGGAGCTTTTAGGTGGCAAAGGAAAGAGACCAGGGTGCCCACTTCACTCCTGAGTGGCCAAGAGAAGAGGAACACACTTCTCCAGGGAACCCTCTTCATAGTGGCAAGTTGTCCTTCAGGTGGTATTGGTCTTTAATCTTCCCCTTTAAGTTGTTGGGTTTTTTCCTAGTCAGTCTGGGTGGCCCATGGGTAGGGAATTCCCAGAAGCTTTTCCAGAAAGAAAGCGGGGCTGCATCTCAGGGCTGGGCTGGCTGGGCTGGGAGTTTCAGCTCAAGGGAACATCTGAGGATTGGACTGAGAATTTGAGTCATTAGCAGGAGAAGGGAGACCCGTATGAGACAGGTTAAGCTCAATGGTGATCTGTAACACAGAGAATCTCTTTCTAGATCTTTCCTAATAAGCATTAATTGATGATGGTGAACTACAGGAATTGAGAGTAGCTGATGGTAATGAAACAGTCAAAATGCATATGAAACTTTTTTTTTAAATCACATAGGAATCAAAATTAATCTAATTTTCTAATGATAATAAAAACTTTTAAATGGAGTAGTTAAGGCAGCAATAGGGAGTACCAGTAATGGGGAACGGAGAAATAGATTTGTCAGAGGACTTAGAAGTCCATCAAGGGAATGAGCTTTGCATTATTGGCATGGGGTGAGAGCTTCTGACTTAATTGTTGAATTGAGGGGGGGAAGTGGCCATTCAGAAATGTGCGTGGACTGACATTTTTTTTATCCATTGTCAACCCAGAGGGTAAGTTAACACTCAATACCTCAGTTTGTCTGTTTGAATGTAAATGTGCTGTTCTTTCACCAAAACCCAGGGAAAAGGATTACTTGAAAAGACACATCTTAAGTGCAGCGAATAAAGCTTTTAATTGAGCCTGCTACTGTGATTTTTTAAACTGTGTTTATAGGCTTGATCTTGGAGGAAGGGGACATTTTCAGACCTAAAAGTGTTTCTTTAGAGAGAATAGGAACTAAAGTTTTGATTTTATCAATATAAAGAACTCCGAGACAAAGATATTCACTCAATCGATGGAGGCTGGCACTTTCTAAGCAACTTAGAGTTTTAGAACATGGGTCAGCAAACTACTGCTTGCAGACCCGATCTAAGCCACCACCTGTTTTTATACATGAGACAAGAATAGTTTTTACATTTTTAAATGCAATAAAAACTTTATTTAAAAAATGTAAAAAACATTCTAAAGTGGTGGGCCACATTTGGCTCTTAAGCTACAGTTTACTGACCTCTGCGTAAGATAATTGTCTAGAACCCAAAGAGATTATGTAATGTGCCCAAGGTCACACAATAGACATGTTTCAGAGGCAGAACATGAATTCTGATCTTCCTGGTTCAGAATTTGGCTTTCATCATGAGTCTTTAGAGAAGAGGGAAAAAAAATAAATGAGTGTGTTCTTATTCCAGGTTCTATTCTGCTTCCCTGGAGCAGTCTGCTTAGTCTTTCTGTTTTGGCTTGTTTTATTGTTGATAGAAGGGAGTCCACAACAAATATCCTTCTTGTGTCAAAGTTGGACACTGGAGTTTTCTCTCTTTCTTTCTTTTATGGGAAAATGGAAAAACTGGGTCTTAAATATTGAAATCTCGCTTTATGATGTCATGAAATGCTTTATGAATAAATATAAAGATCATCTAAGCAACTCATCTTTTCCAGGAAGGGCATACATGAGGAAGATGTTTTGGTATTCTTTAGAAACGAATAGAGGTTAAAATGGCATAAAAGAGGCAGCATGACATAGTAATGATCATACTAGTCATGATTTAGGACAGCCTGGATTCATGTCCTGCTTTTGGCATTGTATGTCATGACCATGAGTGAGTTACCTATCTGCTCCCTGAGTGCCCCCCAGAAAACCCTCTAAGACAATAAATTGCAAAAGAATTGCATCATCAGAAGGACTTCCTACACCAGAAGTCCTCAAATATTTTTTCCTCTCACATTCCTTTTTGCACCCTTTATGTGATCCAATATATAAGGGTATAAAATAGGTATATAATAGATATAGCATTTACTTATAATAAATCATAATTTTACAACTCCCATATTCAGTTATCTGACCCCATATGGGGTCATGAACCACAGTTTAAGATGCTCGGCTTTACACCAATGAAACCTAGATCCAGATCAAAAAAAAAAAAAAAAAAAAAGTGGGGAAAAAAGAAATTCCTTAGAGGAAATGGACCCAAACTTGGTCCACAAAACAGTTGTGCATTTATTTATATATAAATTGTTATATAATTTGCATTATATAATATAACAATGTATAACCAATATAATTATATTATATGATATAATAATTTTATTAATTATTACATACATAAACATTTTAAATATGTTTATAGTTGTTATTTCTTTGCAAGTTCTTATTGACTACAAGGCTAATTCTAAAACAGAGTGGGTTGGTTTTTATAAAGGAAGGTGAATTGATATTGGAATTAAAGCATTCCTCAAAGGGAACTTCATTTTTTGAAATAAACACTATCAACGAC
This sequence comes from Sminthopsis crassicaudata, assembly GCF_048593235.1. Taxonomy (NCBI): domain Eukaryota; kingdom Metazoa; phylum Chordata; class Mammalia; order Dasyuromorphia; family Dasyuridae; genus Sminthopsis; species Sminthopsis crassicaudata. The sequence goes on from NC_133620.1 coordinate 440,547,339, forward strand.
CTGAATTTTCTGTAGTGCTTTCTCTGTGAGGGGATATGTGCTAAGCATCATGGGAGATTACTAAGGATGAGGAATAAAAGAATTGCTTATAGTTTTGAAAGACAGATAAGGTACAAAGTTAGGGAATTAAGAATTCCTACATATTCATACATATGTATTTCCAAACAAATACTTGAGTACAGATGTGTATAAACATCCACAAACCCACAAGTAGGCTTTGTTGGCGTTAATGATGCGAGGGGTTAATCTAACTAAGCACAGCTGAAATTTTTAAAGCTACACATATGTATTACCCTAGAGAGAATGTTAACAGTATTGCACAGAGATTTACAGTTGAATGAAGCAGAGGTTGGTGTTGCAGGAGTAAATTATGGAAGCTATTGATTTTATGTGGGTTTTAGATGGAATTGGTTGATTGGAAACCTGGTCCTCCCACCTATGTCACACTACAGGACTTGGACCCAGTCAATATCTGAGGATACCATATTTCTTACCTACTTTCAGTGATGTAACAGAATCATTGGAATTGTAAATCATTGGAAGATTGAACTTGTAGTAAGACCACTTAGCTTGATTTCCTGCTCTGTAACCTACTATTTGAGTGATCTTGAGCAATCAACCTAGTATCTATGACTTCAGTTTTCTCATTTGTTAGTCAGTCAATAGTTATTTGTTAAACATTTTCAGGATTATGTGTTTGGGCAATTAGATGGCACAATGAATAGTTTTAATCCTAAAATCAGGAGGATTCATCTTCCTGAGTTCAAATCTAGCTTCAGACACTTACTAGCTGGGTGACCCTGGGCAAGTCACTTAAACTTGTTTGCCTCAGTTTCCTCATCTGTAAAATGAGCTGCAGGAGAAAGTAGTAAACCACTCCAGTTAGCAAACCACTATATTATCTTTGCCAAGAAAACCTTAAATGAATCGCAAGGAGTTGGACATTAACTGAAAAACAATTGAAAACATATGTTGGGAACTGTGATAAGCACTGGGAATACAAGGCAAATACCTGGTGTCCACCCTCAAGAAGTTCAAATTCTAATGGGGGAGACAGCATTCAAACAGCTGTGTAATACTGCGTGTGTGTATGTGATGTCAGCCTAGTATAGTTGTATTGTTTTTAGTTATTTCTCACTCTTCTTGACCCCATTTCGAATTGGCAAAGATTCTGGAGTCATTTACCATTTCCTTCTCCAATTCATTTTATAGATAAGGAAACTGAGGCAAATAGAATTAAATGATTTGTCTAGAGTCACACAATCAATAAGTATATGAGGCTGGATTTAAACTCAGGTTTTCCTGATTCCAGGTCCAGATCTGTACCCACTAAGCCATCTATCTGTTCCATGAAGGTGATCTCAGCAGGAAATCATTAGAAATAGAGGGGACCAAGAAAGACCTCTTTGTAAAAGATGAAACGTAAGCCATGTCTTGAAAAAAGTCAGGAAAGTCAGAACTAGAGTTAAGCAGAGAGAAAATTCCAGGCAAAGGGAACAGCAAGTTAAAAACAAATAAATCATATGCAAAGGAAAGCAAAAAGATCACAGAGTATTTATTTGAAGGGTAATAAAGTGTAAGAAGACTGAAAAGTAGGAAGGGATTAAGTTGTAAAAGGCTTTGAATGATCACCAAAGAATTTTATATCTGATCCTTGAGATTATAGGGAACAACTGGAGTTTATTGATTTGGGGAAGGAGAAAGAGGGGAGAGGAAAGTGAAATGATCAGATCTGCATTTTAGGAAACCCACTTTGACAAATGAATAAAAGTTGGCTTTGAGTGGAGAGAGATCTGAGTCAAGGAGAGCAACAGAAAGTGATTGCAGTTTTCTAAGCATGAGGTGATGAGAGCCTGTATCAAGGTGATATTGATGTGAGTGAAGAGAAGGGAACATATATGAGATGTTGGGAAGCGAGAAATGGCAAGAATTTGTGACAAACTGAATATGTGGAGTAAGTGAGCCTGGGTGTTGCGAGTATGGTGCTAAGTGAGTTTGGAAGATCAGAGGGTTCAGAGGATGAAAGATAAATGAGTTTTAGATAACTTGCGTATGCTATATCTATGTAACAGCCAATTTGAGAGATCCAAAAGTTAATGATGTAGAACTGGAGCTCAGAAGACAGTTAGGGTTGGATACTTAGATCTGTGAATCATCACCACTGAGGTAACAGAAAAGAAAAAAGAGGAAGGGACCCAGGATAGAGCTTTGAGGGATACACATGATTAATGACATTATCTAGATGAAGGTCTGGCCAAGGAGAAGTAAAGCATGACACTGGTACCTCAGATTAAAGGGAAGAGAGCAAATGCAGTGACAGGTGGGAGCCCGAGGGAAAAAAAGATTTAAAACAGTCACTTCTCCTGAGTGAGAGAGAGAATTGATTAGGGAAATTAAAAGGATTATCTTACTACACTAATGGGCCACTTGAGATTATGTTATATAAATTTTTTCAAATGATATCTAAGGTTCAATCTACCTCTAAATTCTTTGAATTTATTCCTGTAATCTTCCTATGGATAACTAATTCATCCAAACACTGCCCTTTATAGATGCTAAGTAAAAATCATGGAACCTGGGATTTTCCAAGATGAGGGAACTAAGACCAGAGACTTAATAAACCCTAAATTACATAGCTAGTTAATATTATATGAAAGTTTCAAATCCAAATTTGATTATAAATCTTGTGTTAAAACTAAATCATGGCTTTTGTTCAGTGATGTTGAACTCTCCTGACTCTATTTGGGATTGTCTTGGCAAAGATACCAGAGTAGTTTGGCATTTCCTGCTCCAGATCATTTTACAGATGAGGAAACTAAGGCAAACATAGTTAAGTGACTTGCCCAGAGTCACACATTTACTAAATATCTGAAGCCAGATATCAATGTACAAAGATAAACCTTGCTGACTCTAGGCATAGCATCAATTAGCTGCCCCCAAAATCACAGTATAGAAAGAACTATAAAGATCTAAATAGGTTGTTACATCCAGTGCTTGAATAATCGCCGTGATTCTTTGAAAGAAGAAGAAGAAGAAAGAAAGAAAGGAAAGAAAGAAAGAAAGAAAGAAAGAAAGAAAGAAAGAAAGAAAGAAAGAAAGAAAGAAAGAAAGAAAGAAAGAAAGAAAGAAAGAAAGAAAGAAAGAAAGGAAGGAAGGAAGGAAGGAAGGAAGGAAGGAAGGAAGGAAGGAAGGAAGGAAGGAAGGAAGGAAGGAAGGAAGGAAGGAAGGAAGGAAGGAAGGAAGGAAGGAAGGAAGGAAGGAAGGAAGGAAGGAAGGAAGGAAGGAAGGAAGGAAGGAAGGAAGGAAGGAAGGAAGGAAGGAAGGAAGGAAGGAAGGAAGGAAGGAAGGAAGGAAGGAAGAAAGAAAGAAAGAAAGAAAGAAAGAAAGAAAGAAAGAAAGAAAGAAAGAAAGAAAGAAAGAAAGAAAGAAAGAAAGAAAGAAAGAAAGAAAGAAAGAAAGAAAGAAAGAAAGAAAGAAAGAAAGAAAGAAAGAAAGAAAGAAAGAAAGAAAGAAAGAAAGAAAGAAAGAAAGAAAGAAAGAAAGAAAGAAAGAAAGAAAGAAAGAAAGAAAGAAAGAGAAAAAGATTGCCACCAGTTCAATTAAACAATTTGCAAGCTTACAGGTTTAAGGTAGGAAGGAATTTAGTCAAATCCCTGGGGGAAGAAACTAAGCTTCTTAAAAGTAAAATAACTTGCCCTAAGTCACAAGGCTGGTAAATAAAAAAGAGGATGCTTTACCACAGATCAGGGGCATGGAAATCCCCTATTGTTTCTAACACCCCTTATCCCTGAAGAACCCTTCCTAAACTAGAAATTGACATTCCCTGTTGCTCCAGTCTCCAGGGAAGATAAAAAGTTCAGTAGAAATTTTCTGATTTAGAAACCTAAGACAAATGACTCCTTTCTGCCCCTATAAACAGCCCAAATGGGGATGGGTCCAGAAGTCACCACTGAACACAAGAGTTTTCTCCGTGCTTTATGGACCAGTCAGCCCTCCACATGTGCTAAGTGACCAAACTCTATTTTTACTTCCACCCAAATCTTTGTGGCCCAGTTTTTGTCAGATACTTGAGGCAAGACGTAACATAAAACTCTTCTATCCTTTCATTAGAAGACTTCAGAAAGCATGTAAGGGCAAAATAGTTCACATTTATATGATACTTTAGGGTATACAAAGTATGTTTCTGCAACAATCCTCTGAAATAAGCAGTACAAGTGTTTCCCACATCTTGCCATTTAGAAAATTTGAATTCAAGCTTTCCCATAGCTCTAAGTATCAGAACCAAGATTTAAACCTCATCTTCTAAATATCAGGCCTAGCTCTCTTTTCAATGATAGCATAAAGGAAAATATGGTTGTTTAAAATATATATATTTACATATATAATATAAATCATGGATAAACATATATATAGTACATATACATATTGTATGTATATATATATCTATATCTATATATATATATCTATATATATATATAGATATAGATATAGATATAGATATAGATATAGATATAGATATCATAAGCTCCAGGCCTTTTCCTTTTTAAGGAGAGAATTATTCTTTCTTTCATCCTGCCTCAATTGAATTAAGAGGTTCAAGACAGAGGAACTTGGGGGATTCAAGGTATGCCAGATACTAGGCAGGTCCTGGTGGTAACAAAGAAACCAGCAGCCAAGGGGGGTTACTACCACCCAGGCCTGTTTGGGATGGATGGAAAAGGGGTACAGAAACAAAATATTTTGTAATATTTCCCACAATTTATTTATGTAGTGCTTTAAGTGATTCTATATGTTTCCAGAGAAAAGATCCTCCAACATCTCTAACAATCTTCAATACTATGGCATTTTTCCAAGGATGTAACTTAAATGCTTCTTATACAATGAAACTGTTTCCTTTCCTTGAGTCCTAAAAAACAAAAGGCAAACAATAGCCCATAATAGGAAATGGTGTTTAGGATGGCAAGTAACAGATTGGAAGGAACAAACAAGGAGGATCACCACTTTTTTATCAATGGCTTTCTAGCATTTAGAACTGGTCTGCCCACTCTTGTTTCTACTCATGTGATCTTGGGCAGAAATCATTTACCCACTTGGACCAGTTACTCTCATGTATAAAACTAGGAGATTTAATCAGATGGTATCTAAAATCCTATTTATCTACAATAATGTCTTCTTTTACTATCACATCATGACCTTACCTAGTTACTCACTAGTCTGTTTTGATTTGGCTGTTGTCTCAGTCAAACTCAGACCTGAAAAAGCTTTAAAAAATCAAGGTCTCCCATTGCATCCAGGGCCATCTTCAGTCATCCTGACCTATATCTTGCTACTGGACCCAGAAGGCTCTGGAAGGGAAAGTGCGGCTGGTGACTTTGCCCAGCCCTCCCTCCTTTAAATCCAAGTCACTTGTATGTCATGACATCCCCTCCCTGATAGCATGGTCCTCTTCAAGAATAAAGTATAACAACACACCATGAATGGGCTGCCAGAGGGGATAAGTTCCCCTCTGAACTTATGAAATAAGTGAAATAAAATGGGCTTGAGATATTGAGGAAAGATCAATGAAAGAAAAGTATTTATTAAGCACTAGGCTGAATATTGGAGATAGAAATAATCAAATAGAAAAGCAGACCAGTTCTTGCCCTCAAAATGAGCTGTACTATAAACAGGTCTACTCCTAGGCAGAGGGAATGCGAAGAGGCAGGTGCCAAAACAGGGCTGAGCCAGTGGGATCCAGCATCAGGTCAGGGCTGACTCTGCCAGGGTAGAAAGTTCACTGGGCAATCTAAGAAACCTAGGATGATCAGAGAAAAGCTAGCGCTGGCACGGGGCTGAATCAGACAGATTAGTCTGATGGGCCTAAGCCAATATAAACTAGACTAAGTCAAGGAACACTAGGAGAGACTAAGTTGATATCAATCAATTGGCCAAAGGATAAAATCTGTTTCAGTAAACCTTTGCAACATTAAGATTCGGGTTTAGCAATAATTCACAAATGTCTTTAGTTCAAGAACAGAGTTGGCTGGGGTAACCTCATTCTATGTATCCTTAAACTCCTGTATTGCTGGATTCAAATACAAAAAAATCCCATGTGCTCAAAATCAAGACAGTGATCCAAGAGACAGACCAGGCCATACACACAGGATGTCTGCAAAGCCTAATGTGGGAGCAACAACCAAACTACAGACTAATTGTTTTGTCTGGCTTTTATTATTTTGTTTTTGATTTGGTTTTTCAAGGCAATTGGGGTTAAATGACTTGCCCAAGGTCACATAGCTACACATGTTAAGTATCTCAGAGCTCATTTGAACTCAGGTCCTCTTGACTTCAGGGCCAGTACTCTATCCACTGTGCCATCTAGCTGCTCACTTTTTATTGTTTATAGTTGCTCTGTATCAGAGGAGATGAACTTATTTGTGGTATATATTCAACTCCATGGAATAATGTTCCATGTTATAAAACCATTTTCATTTCTTTGTGATAAATCCATTTTTGATAGAGTTGTGTCATTAAATATCATCTCATTCACACTCACAGAGATGTTCCATAATGTCATGGATGGGGAGCTGACCTCCAAGTCAGAAAGACCTGAATTCAAGCCTTGCCCCTCCCACATACTGACTATGTGGCCCAGGCTCTCAAGGTTTTATGTAACCCTGTCAAAGAAAAGCTACAGATAAGGTGCTGAGCTGCATCAGGAGAGGAAGTATCCTTGCCTGGAGCACTGCATCAATGAAATCTCAGGTCCAGCTCCTCTCCTATTTTCATGGCATTCCCATAAAGCAAAAGGCTTATTTTATAAATGGAAGGCTGGGGGCAGCTAGGTGGTGCAGTGGATAGAGCACCAGCCTTGAATTCAGGAGGATCCAAGTTCAAATCTGGTCTCAGACACTTAACTCTTTCTAGCTGTGTGACCCTGGGCAACCCCAGCCCCAGAAAAAAATAAATAAATAGAGAAATAAATAAATGGAAAGCTGCCCGAGGAATCTTTCGTTTCCTTCCTTTTCCTCTCCCTCTGCCACCACCCTAAGATCTGCTCTCTACCCAGTGAGCACGATCATAATAAACTGGCTGATAAATGATTAACTGGACACACAGAGAATTGGGCCAAATGTAATTCTAAAAACTAGGCTTCCTGTCTTCATCAAAGACTCATGTAGCCTTATATATTTGCATTATTTTATGAACATTGGCAGGGGAAGGAAAAGGATAATGCTTCCAATAATATTAAAAATATCATCAACTGTTGTCCAGTCATTTCAGTAATGACTGACTCTCCATGACCCCTTTGGGATTTTCTTGGCAGAACTACTGCAATGGTTTGCCATTTATTTCTCCAGCTCATTTTACACATGAAGAAACTGAGGCAAACAGGGGTAAATGACTTGTCCAGGATCACACACTTAGTAAATGTCCGAGGCCAGATTTGAACTCTGATTCCATGCTCATCGTGCTGTGCACATGGAGCCACTTAGCTGTCTCTCGTCAAGTCCAGTCTCTCACTTAATGATGAACCATTTAGAAACTCAAAAAGGTTAAGGGATTTTCCCATGATAATACGACTAGCAAGGGTCAGAGATGAGGTTTTAATTCAGGTGACCTTCAGTCCAGTGTTCTAGCCACTAAGGCATGTTGTCTCAGCAAAATAAAATAAAATAGCTCATTCTTTGTCCACTCACTTTTTTGTGCTCTACTTCCTCCAGGTGGTGAAGAATGGGTGACTGGAGTTTCCTGGGGAACATCTTGGAAGAGGTGAATGAGCACTCCACAGTCATCGGCAGGGTCTGGCTCACCGTCCTCTTCATCTTCCGGATCCTCATCCTGGGTACGGCTGCAGAATTTGTGTGGGGAGATGAGCAGTCAGACTTTGTGTGTAACACCCAACAGCCAGGTTGTGAGAATGTCTGCTACGACGAGGCTTTCCCCATCTCCCACATCCGCCTCTGGGTCTTACAGATCATCTTCGTCTCCACTCCATCCCTAGTATACGTGGGCCACGCAGTGCACCACGTCCGAATGGAAGAAAAGAGGAAAGAGAGGGAAGCCGAGGAGATGTGCCAGCAGTCTGGGAGCAATGGTGAGAGGCTCCCTTTAGCCCTAGATCAAGGCAGTACCAAGAAGAGCAGCAATAGTACGAAGGGCACCAAAAAATTCCGGCTGGAAGGGACCCTCTTGAGGACCTACATCTGTCACATCATCTTTAAGACCCTCTTCGAGGTGGGCTTCATAGTGGGACATTATTTCTTATACGGCTTTCGGATCCTGCCCTTGTATCAGTGTAGCCGATGGCCCTGCCCCAATGTGGTGGACTGCTTCGTGTCAAGACCCACTGAGAAGACCATTTTCATCCTGTTCATGCTTTCTGTGGCCTGCGTGTCTCTCTTCCTCAACATCATGGAAATCAGCCACCTGGGCCTGAAGAGAATCCGATCTGCTTTCAATAGGCCCACGGAACAACCACTGGGGGAGATCCCTGAGAAATCCCTCCACTCCATTGCTGTTTCCTCCATCCAAAAGGCCAAGGGCTACCAGCTCCTAGAAGAAGAGAAGATCGTATCCCACTATTTCCCCCTGACTGAGGTTGGGGTCGTGGAGACGAGACCACTGGCTGCCACACCATTCAGCCGTTTTGAAGAGAAGATTGGCACTGGACCTCTTGGAGATCTGTCCCGGGCATACACGGAAACACTTCCTTCCTACGCTCAAGTGGGAGAACAGGAAGTAGAGGCAGAACGGGAGGAGGAGGAGGCAGAGGTACCACCAGAGGAAGAGGAGAAGAGGCAGGAACCAGAGGCAGTGACCCCAGAAATGCAGGAGGCCACTGTGGGACAGGAGGAGGAGAAGGAAAAGGCAGGGACCCCAGAAAGGAAGGCAGGAGAGAAGCAAGAGCTGCCAGTGGAGAAGGCACCACTGTGCCCAGAACTGGCAGCAGATGACAGCAGACCCCTTAGCCGGCTGAGCAAAGCCAGCAGCCGGGCAAGGTCAGATGATTTGACTGTATGAGAAAGAACAAACACCCACACATACACAAAACAAAGAAAGAAGGCAAAAGAAGAAAAGATTTTTTAAATGATTTGAATATTATCTCCCATTCTTTTACCCCTCACTTGGAATGGTTCTCTAAGCATAATGGTAAATGAAGCCTGCTATGAAATGACCCCTTTCTAGAAACTCCCTTCTCCAGAGGCCATCAAAGCAGACCCATTACCTTGAGGTCAATCAATAGTATCCCCAAGTGCCACAAGTTTTCCACACTTCCTCACGCCCAAAGTCTTTCTTGGTCCCCTTTTATCTCAGGAGCCCATCTGACCAGAGGAATGGAGTGGCTATGAGTCTTAGCCTTCTCACTGATCCAGTCCACATACCTCCCACCCATAAGAGCCATGATAGGTAACGATTTTGTGTTTTCCTCATGAAAGATGCCTCATTGTTTTGTAGTCAAATCTTGTCAGTCTTGTAACTAGCTAAAGTTGTATTACAGTTTAGGGAATAGAATAGATCCTAGTAAATTCTGTATAATTTCAAGTTGTCAAGCTAGGGATTCTGGATTCTCATTGGCCATTGTTTAAGGCCCCTTTGGCCTCTGGTTCCTCCCTAAACTAAAACTTCTTCAGAAGAAGTGAAGTATTATACCTTAAACTCTCCTTTCAGCTTTTATAACAATCTTTTTTCATTCAATGTAGTCTTGGAGGTATCTTCACATTTTCCCTTCCCTTCCCTCATTATCTTCTGATCCCTTTGTTATCTCATCAAGGAACAGTACTTTAGCCAGAAATCTGAACTTTCATCAAAGCCTGAAAACAGACTCAGTCCCTAGAAGGGAAGCACCAGCTGGAGGTGACTCCCAGGGAGAATTGACCTTTAAAGTAAGAAATAGGTTCTGAACAGAGCCAACAGAAAAGGGAGTTTCACACCAGGTGATATGGAGTTTTCTGAAGTCCTGTTCACAGGTCAGATCCCTGGGTTGTGTATACAGAAACAAGGGGAATGTTTGAAGGTCTCTCAGCATCCTACTCTAGCAACAACAGAATCAGTGTAATAAGTGAAATTTTAGAAGCACCTTGTCTAAAGGCTACCATTTTGACAAGGGTTGACCTGTCCCCTGAGAAGCGGCAGATATAAGGAAACCAGAACTTCCCACTTAATACTAAGCCATGGGTCAACTTTGACCTTGTCTAGAAAACAGACCTGACACAGTGGGAAAAGTGCTGGGCTTGGAATGAGGAAGACTTGTCTCTGAATTGAAATCTGTCTATATAACCCTGGGCAAATCACTTAACCCTGGGTTGTCTCAGTGTCCTCATTAATAATATGAACTGAAGAAAGAAATGGCAAACCACTCTAGTATTTTCACCAAGAAAAACCCCAGATGGGGTCATGAAGAATCAGAAATGACCGGGATAAAAATGATAAATATTTCTTCTAAGGTTCCCTTCTATTCCCTTTTCTGCTCCTCTTTCCTTACATGTTTCTGTTCTCCCCATCTCTGGTTGACTAAGATTTTTCATGCTGTTGTCCTACCCAAGCCTGTTTTCCCAGTGGACAATGCCCCCACACTTCAAAATCAATCTCCCTTCCTCCTTTACATCAAAATCCCTAATCTCTTTGCTCTTCCATTCTGTCAGTGGTCACAGAGGAAGAGAATCTGAAACTACCCACACTAAGATCCCTTTATGTAAAAGTGGAGAGTAGAATATTCCCATTTTTTTTTGAAAGGATACTGTCTTAAATCAAAGATACAATACACATCAGAAAGTATGGCAGATGGGTCAGAAAAGATGGGTTTTGACAGGCAGCCCCTTCTGATCCCCTGGAATCACCACACCAGCAATTTTTGCTTCAACAAAGTCTCTGAATAAGAATTCCAATGGACTTGACCCAGTGATTCTACCAGTAAACAACTAAGCCAGGATTGCTGGGTTTCCCTGACAAGAGAGGTGAGAAAGCTCTCTTGCTTGGTAAGGCTGAGTCTACAACTTTGTTCCTGAAGGTCCATTTTCATGGAGGAAAAAAAATGGAAACAAAATCAGTACCAGAAAATGTTGCTGTTCCATCTACTAACTAGTTAAAGAGGAAAAGAAAACAAATCTGTATCCTGCTTCATACTATGTGGACCCATTCATGCATGTCTAAGCTACTGGCACTGTGTTACTGCTGCTACTGTTGTTACATTGGTTCATATTTATGAACGCTAGCTATTCAATGGCTAAAACAATTTGCTTTAATGTTCACACCTCTAAAAGAGTATATCGGGTTAACTCTCCATCTGCACCCATCAGAAATAAGCACTGAAGTCAAGTAACCTGGATTCTTCTTCTAATTCCACCTCTTGTTGTATAACTTCTGTACATTCACCTCATCTCTCGGCGCCTGTTTTCTGTCTATAAAAAGGAGAAGATTTGTTGCTTCTCTACCTCACAGGATGATTACCCAATTGGCTGCCAAATACTTGGAGTAAACCAGTCTCTGGAGACCTTGGAGCACTTATTGTGAGAGTGACAGGCAGGGAAAGATATTGCTGGAACAGTCTTGTGGGGGGAAATTACTTGACCCTCACATCCTACTTTGCAGTAGCCTTAGGGTGTGTTTGATTTTCAGTATGAGGTAGAAACTTTCACTATGAATTCTCTTTCAAGAGCATTATGCTGATCCAATGGAATAGGTACTGGCTTTGAACTTTGAGTCGGAGGACCTGGTCTGAATGCCAGCTTTGCCACTCACTGCCTGGGTGATAGCTTCCGAATCACCTGACTTCTTTGAAACTCCCATTTCCTTGTCTACAAAATGCTGGGGTTGGGCTAGAGAACTTATGTCTCTTCTAGCTTATAAATGAGCCTATAAAATGGTAGCCCTGAGCACTCATATCCACTCAAGAACTTACTATTCTTTCTCCTTAAAGAAAAGTGGGAACAGAATGACAAGTGCTTTTCTCCCCCTGAAAACACACTTAATGCCACAGACCACTTCAGAGTTGTAGTCTAATTCCCATGTCAGCAATGACTCTTGCCCCATACAAAGTGGGTCCCGAGCCAGGAGCTTCTGAAGCAGATGGCATTTAATAAACACAAATCAGCATGACCCTAGATTATCACCTTCCCAGGTTCCATTTGGTATGTGTTATGACATCGGACTTAGGGCACGTCCTTTCTTAGATAAATGACAGAACAAGAAAAGGGGACTGTGCAAAAAAAAATGGACATTTCAATCACCTTTCTAGGTTCTATTTGGTATAAGTATTATGCCATCCCTCTTGGGTCATATTCCTTCTTAGATAAATGAACAAAGAACAAGGCAGGGGAACCAAAAAAAAAGGACATTTCAAATTATCACCTCCCTAGGTACTATTTAATCTAAGTATTATGCCATCCTCCTTGGGTCACGTTCCTTCTTAGATAAATCATGGAAGAACAAGGCAAGAAGACTGAGCAAGAAATGGACATTTCAGGGGGATTGTCATCTGGAGGCTACTCCATAGGAAAATGCCAAAGGGTCCTTCATTCTAAAGAAAGACTGTTTCACAAAAAAGCAACTGGAGAAACCAATGACCAAGAGAATGAGAATTTGGGTATATCCCAACTGGAAACATCCATAAGCACAACCAAGAACTGCAACATTGAAAGCTCAAAGACACAGTTTCTCAAAAGCTAAGCTGGGGTGAGACAATGTAGCACAGGGGAAAGGGAGGCAGAAGCTCTGGAGTCAGAGGATCTCAGTTCAAATCCTGCCTCTGATACTTAATTACTTGTGTGATTTGGGTCAAATAATTTAATTTCCATTGGACAGTTTTCTCATATGTAAAATGAGAAGTTTGGACCAGATTGTCCCTGAGATCCCTTACAGTTCTAGATTTATGGAAAAACCACTTTGCCTACCTCACAAGGCTCTTGTGAGGATGAGATGAGAAAGTCACTGAAATTGGTCAAGAACTTTACAAATGTAATTTGCTATTAAGAGGGTCTACTCCCTGTTTCCAACAGGACTCCTCTGCTCTTCATACACAGCAGAGGCCGCAGGGCAGTTCTAAGCAAGAACTAAGCCCTGGATAATGTGAGCCCTGAAATCAGGCTATTCCCCATCTCCCCACCCCCCACCAATTTGGAAACATAGAAGGAGTAAGAGTTAGGTGACTCTACCTGCTTTGAACTCAAGGATACCAAACAAATCTTGTATCTGCTCTTTACATAGTTAAAGGTAATACCTACCTCTTCCCAGCCTCACCAAGTTGTCAAGAAAGCATGATGCTTACTTGTAGCCCTTGGAAAAAATTACAATTGTGAAAAAAAAAAAAAGAAAATTTCACTAATTCAGAATTAAAGTGAGTGGGAGGAAGAGGAGGCAGACATTCAAATTAGGGGGAAATCCAAATTACATACTAGAGAGTCATTCCTTTCAAGTTATGTGCATTTTCTAAACAATGGTCCATGTACTTTATTCTACAGTGAATCTATGGTCATATTCATGATCACTCTTGGTACAGAACACAAGCCATCCATCCACTCCTAGTCATCCTATGTAGTTAAACCTCCATAGTGGAACTATCCAATGAAATGGAGAACTCCTGGGGGGTTTTTTCCTGTTTTTGAGAATACATGTGCTTTACTGCCTCTGTCCTTGCAACATGACAGACCAACCTCTTTTTATGGTTGTATACATCTTAGTTGGCAGCTACATAGTGCAATGGATAGGGTGCCAGGCCTCAAGTCAGAAAGACTGACATCTTCTTGAGTTCAAATCTGGCTTCAGACACTTAGCAGTTGTGTGATCCTGGGCAAGTCGTTGTTTTCTTCAGTTTCCTCATCTGCAAAATGATATAGAGAAGAAATGGCAAAGTGATCTAGCATCTCTGCCAAGAAAACCCCATAATAGGGTCATAAAGATTTGGAAACAAATGCACATCTTCATTGATGTCTTTTATGCTATTTCTTACATTGAAGTCATATGGAGGCCTATTTTGACACATAATGGGCCTTTTATTGTCCTGTGATCATCTGAAATTGTAATTTTTCTGAGATCACAGCACTCATTGCTTTGAAAGAATACTGATTTTTTTTTTAAAAGATAGGCTTCTATAGAAGGGAACACTGAAATTCCTATACATTTCATAAATGCAACATTCTCTCCTATTGAATGCCTATTGTTCATCCTTAGTACCTGTCAAACATAAATGTATTGATAGACTAATTCAATAGATTCATTGTCTAACTACATGTCATAATATCCATAGCATTTATCCTTTATCTACTTTGTTTTTCTTGTTTAAATGGCTGGTCCAATTTCTTTCAAGTTACTATGTGCCATACTGAAAGGATCCCGTAATATCCCAGGGGTCAGTGCAATCAGCACAATGTCATTTGCAAGCAGAAGAATCAATATAATCTCTCTCTTGCTAGAGAAATCTAATTTCTATTTGGACTTTGTGCAGGACATACTCTACCCACTATTCTAGTGATTGTCTTTAACAAGCTTATATTGTCCTCTCTTTTCTTCCTTTCTTTCTTTCTTTCTTCCTTTTTTTTTTTTTTTTGAAACTGTCTTCCCATATCACTCTGATTGGAAGGGCAGTGGTCAGTCATTCACAGGACTTAGAGCAGTTAACCTATTCTTTCTTTCCAGCCTGGGTCAATTTGTCCCTGTTTAGGCAGTCTGTTGAACTCATGCTCCTGGGAAATCACCATATTAAAAATCAGAATGACTGAGCTCAAGTTGTCCACCTGCCTCAACCTCCCCTAATAGTAAGAATTACAGTTGTAATGGTGTATAGGACCCAGATTTACTAGAGCTTGATTTTTGCCCAGCCTGGCTGCCCCAACTGCAATGGTTTCTTCTGCAATATATTGAGAGGTCCTTTTGGTATATACTTTTATCCTTGACAAGAACAAATATTTTTCTATAAAATGTTATACCTATGATTCATCTTGGCAAAGTGGTTACTCTGGATTTTCAAGGACTATAAAATGGAGCACAAAGTCTAAGAAGATCTTACATGTTGCAAAGGCATTGTGCATGCTTCCAAGAAAATACTCCATTGTGTGAGTACAAGCCTAGCAAAGAGCAGAAAGTCTCACTGCCAAAAGGTTAGCCACTATGGATTTAATCTTTCGGCCATAGTAACTCATGAAACATATAAAAATATAAGATTTTGCTATTGCTGGAATGGTAGAAAGTGGAAACATTAAAATGTAGCTCTTCCTACTCTAAATGTGCTGTCTTTGTCCAATGATGGATATACTATTGAAGGAACTAAATCATACTGACTTACTATACACACTATAATTAAGACCGAAGACATATAGAAAGTACAGCTACATGGACAAAAAGCTTACAGGTTATCCATAGAAAAGTAGAGAATTGGGGATGTTGGTTTTACTATGTGTCTAAAGGTAAGAGGAAACAGCATTTCACAAAAATCTTGGTGCCATTGCCTTGAAATGCTTACAGTGTGTATAAGCAAGCACATTACCATATAAATAACTACAACTTTGAACTGTTATTTTTAAAGTATTAAGCATAAAGAAATCATATGAAGAACCTGATAAGATCCTCTAAATCAAGATGATTTATACCTTGATATTTTAAAACTTTATTATAAAAGTAAGAAAAGGACCCTAGAGAAAACTGAAAAAAAAATTTAGGATAAATAAAATTAAATGAGCAAAGACTACCCAGAAGCCTCCCACCTGTGTAGTATGCATATTTTTTTCAAAAAGACAGTTAAAAGGCATTTGAATGTAGAAAACAAATAACCAGGAAATTGTTATGGGTAACATTTTAGAATCAGTTGTCTGTCTGCAATGCTGTAGAACAAGAGACAAAATGAATGCCAAGAAAAGATGAAGAATTATGTAGAATTACAGCCACTTTGTCTTGTTTTTAAAAACTGTTGACTAAGAAATGAGAAATGGACAAAGAAAAAGACAGAGTGAATATCACCATATCTTAGAGAAAGTAAACTCTACGTTAAAAATAGATATCTAACACATTTATTTATTTAAAATAATAGCTTTTTATTTTCAAAATATATGCAAAGATAGTCTTCAACATTCACCCTTGCAAAACTTTGTCTTTCAAATTTTCCTCCCTCCTTTCCCCATCCCCTCCCGAGACAGTAAGTAAATCCAATATATATATATATATATATATATATATATATATATATATATATATATATATATATATATATATATATATATATATATATATATATATACATATATATATATACACATATATATATATGAAGTATACAATTCTATGCATATTTCCATATCTATTATGCTGCATGAGAAAAATCAGATCAAAAAGGGAAAATGAGGGGAAAAAACAAAAAGCAATCAAACAACAATTAAAAAAGATGAAAAAACTATGCTGTGTTCCACATTCAATCCCATCAGTGCTCTTTCTGAATGTGGATGGCTGTCTCCATCACAAATCTATTGGAATGGCCTGAATCACTTTATTGTTGAAAAGAGCCATGTCGATCACAGTTGATCATCACATAATCTTGTTGCTGTATACAATGTCCTCTTGATTGTATTAATTTCATTCAGCATCAATTCATGTAAGTCTCTCCAGGCCTCTCTGAAATCATCCTGCTGATCATTTCTTATAGAACAATAATATTCCATAACATTCATATACCATACCTTACTCAGCCATTCCCCAATTGATGGGCATCCACTCAGTTTCCAGTTCCTTGCCACCACAAAAAGAGCAGCCACAAACATTTTTGTACATGAAGGTCCTTTTCCCTTTTTTATGCTCTCCTTGGGATACAGGCCCAGTAGATACCTGCTGGATCAAAGAGTATATAGGTTTGATAGCCTTTTGGACACAGTTCCAAATTGCTCTCCAGAATGCTTGGATCAGTTCACAACTCTACCAACAAAGTATTAGTGTCTCAGTTTTCCCACATTCAACCTCGTTATCATTCCTTTCATTATCTTCATCATTATCTTTCCCTGTCATCTTAGCTAATCAGAGAGGTATGTATCTAACACATTTTATAAAAAATAATTACTACATTGAAAGGCAAAAAGGGCACAGAAACCACCTCAAGCAAGAATCCCTTATTTCCCTTCCATGAAGAGAAATATAGCAAAGAAGGGCAATGTGAAGTATTTTTATTATTTTATGCAAGTTCATTTAGAAAACACTATGGAATGTGATGGTAGAAGATTGAAAGCATCACAAATCAACAAAAAGTAGCTGAGGTGAGAAAACTTACAAAAGGTCTGACATGGTATCCAATTAATGCCGACCACCAAGAGAGCACAGAAGAACAGACAGATATGAAGTAGATTAAATCTGCTACCATTCCTGTAATAATCTGGTCTCACTAGGGCCAATGACTGAACCAGAGCATTTAGACTCAACACTTCAGTATTATGGAACTTTAGATTTTATTAAGACAGAAAGGGTGACAGAACCTGATGAAATCTAAATAGAAGAAATCCATCCTAGAGGTACCACAATTTTAAATGTAATCAGGGAATGATTTTCAGGCTATCTGAGACAGTGGAAGATTACAAAAAAATTGTAGAAAGTACCATTATTATAATGTCCTATGAATTACCAATTCATATACTTACTTTCTCTTCTCTAAGAAATCTTTCTGAAAATTATCTATGCCCACACTGAAAGTATCCTTGATGAAAATATGGGATGACAAGTAGAATTTCTCAGACAATTTTCTAAGTCAAATTCCATGTTCAGAGTAATACAACTGACTTAGAATAGTAGAGAATTTAATATTCCATAGTGTCCATCTGCATTGTGTGCTGACTACCCAAAAAGGCATTTTTTATGCTGACTATCCAAAAAGATAGAGGAAAATTCAATACTAAAAATTCTCTCCAAACAATGTATCTCCCAAGTATGTATTAACGTAATATAGAATCCCATTATAGATATGACAAGGCAAACTGTTCAAAAATAGACTGAGTATTAAAAAGTGTATATATATTTGTATGTCTATATGTATATGTGTACATATAAAGAGATGCTTAATATATATATATATATGATTCACAATAGACCCTTATAAAAATATACTACAAATGTGCAATTCCTCATATGTACAAGAATTAGTTATTGAAAACAAAACTAACATGATATTTAGTATAGTAAGATTTAATTTTTAAAATAGCCTTTAATTTGTGGAACAAGGGAACATTAGATATGAAAAGTTCATTAGCAACTCTTATCAGTTGTAATTCTTATTAGTTATTTGCTTTTAATCCTGAGAAAGTTGCAGTCATTATTACCATGGATATCATGATATCAACATGCTTTCTTGTTTCCCAGCAAGAGCCACTCACGAGGCATGTATAAGGAAAGGAAGGTATCATTACCTCCAACTCTTCACCCTATACTCTCCTCTCTTACACCATCCAGTATTATAAATATATTGTGTTTTAATTATCCTTATTAATGAAGTTCAGATAAAAGATAAGCTAGATGGAAACATTTCTCTAATCCTAAATGCAGACACTATAAAGTATACAGAGTAAATACACAACATGATAATGATCCAAGCACAGGAGTTTTACCTACCTGTGATCAATTACATATTAACTGAACAGGGAAAGGGCAAGAAAACAGAGAAAAGAGTCATAACCAGGGTATGAGGAACAAGGCTCTGACCAAGAATGCTGAAATTTAGAGGATACAAAAATTCAAAATACAAATTTTAAAAGTTGTGTAACTTCTTATTTTTTTATATTTATATCATTTCATTTAATCAACAAGGATGAGTTTGGCAACTAGTCAATAAGGATAACTCATTTAAATAGGAATAAACCAATTGATTTCTTGCTCCCTGTTGGTCACCCCCAAGGTGTGCTCCTCCTCAGCAAGAACTTTATATTGTGTTAGGGTCTGTGCCCCACAGGGCTGGAGGTGAAGGTCTCTCCATTCATGGAGAACAGGATCCCAAAATCTCTCCCTATCACTACTGGACTAGCATCTGATAGATTCTCCCTATGTAGTTGTTTCTAGGGCTCTTGTGAATTCCCAAGCTGATTTGAAGGTCTACTTGTCCTTGGTGTCAGAAATTCTAGTCTCACTTCTAGAAAAGAAAAAAATATATAATTATTAATAAGGTAAACAATCTCTTTAGCAATAAGCATTCATTCTGCAACTCTAAGTGAAAGGCTATTTAATCTGGGGGTAAAGAGAATATTGCATTAAATCATGAAAGTGAACAACAAATTAGCAGAGTTCTTATAATCCTATTCTTACAACCCAGAGTCTTCTAGAAGGGAATAGAAGAGTTTCCTTAAGGAGTCGTTTGCTCTACCTCAGTTTTCCTATCTATAATTTCAGTGAATACCCAAGTATAAAGCACATTGAGATTTTAAACAAAAAAAATAAGGGTTATAATCTTGAATTGTCCAAATCCCAAAATCCTTTTACCTTTATTGCTAAGCCATATGTAATAGTATTTTAAAATGAAAAATAAATATAATTGACCTGACCTTTCACTATCCTTTTTTTTTTGATGTATTACCCAAACCAAACTTATTAGTCCTACTGTAGTGCCTAGTTATGTCCAAATGCAAGAGTGCTTCTAATAATAGTATCTAACACCTATGTTGTTTGTCTTTCTTTTTTTTTTCACTTAGTAATAATTTTTCCCTAATTACATGTAAAGATAGTTTTCAACATTCAATTTGGTAAGATTTGGAGTTTCAAATTTTTTCTTCCCCCTCTCTAATATCCCTCTTTCTAAGACAGCCAGCAATTTGATATAGGTTTTATATATATATATATATATATATATACATACATATATATATATATATATATATATGTATATATATATATATATATATATGTATATATATATATGTATATATATGTATATATATGTATGTATGTATATATATACATATATATACACACAATCATTTTAAACATATTTCCATATTAGTTGTATTGTGAAAGAAAAATCAAAACAAAGTGGAAAAACTACCAAAAAAAAAGTGAAAATAATATATGCTTTGTCCCACACTCAGTATCCATAGTTCTCCCTCTGGATGGCGATAGCATTTTCCATGTATGGTGATCCAAGACCACCATATTGCTGAGAAGAGCCAAGTCTGTCGTGATTGATCATCACACAATCTTGCTTTTTCTGTGTACAAACTTCTCCTGGTTGTGCTCACTTCACTCAGCATCAGTTGATATAAATCCAGGATTTTCTGAAATCAGTCTGCTCATCATGTCTTATAAAATAATAGTATTCTATTACATTCAAATAGCACAATGTATTCAACCATTCCCCAATTGATGAGCATTCCCCTCAATTCTCAATTCCTTGCCACAACTAAAAGAGCTGCTACCAACATTTTTGCACATACGAGTACTTTTCCCTCTTTTATGATCTCTTTGGGATACAGACTCAGTAGTGACCCTGATGGATCAAAGGGTATGTAGTTTTATAGTCCTTTGGGCATAGTTCCAAAATGGTCTCCAAAATGGCTGGGTGAGCTCACAACTCCATCAACAATGTATTAGTGTCCCAGTTTTGACACGTTTGTCTTTCATTTCAAAGAGGACCAATGACATCTCAAGGTGATATGTTGACTCAAGTGTGAATTGGATTTAAGTGAAGCAGAGTTGCACAAAGTCATCAGTCTCCCTCTCTCTTCTATAGTCATTGAAGTCCAGTGGCAAGATAAAAATCAGAATGACTGGCAATTGCCCAGAATGCATTGGATTGCCTTGACGTCTTCAATATCTGACCAGGCTCTAAGCACTCCACAGCACCTGCTTCAGCCACTTTTATAACTATTGGAATAAATTGTTTACATCTGCCCATTCTTCACATGCTTAAGGTAGACGCTATCCTAACTCACGTACAGGGTTGAGTCCTGTTGGTTACTCTTAACCTGGTTTAGCCCATCTGGCCAAAATGATTTTGTAGAAATGTGGCTGCTGGTGTTTCTATTGGGATTGTATCCCAAAGGGATTTTAAATGAGGGAAAAATGTTTGTGGCAGCCCTTTTTGTAGTGGCCAGAAACTGGAAACTGAGAGGATGCCCATCAGGTGGAAAATGGCTGAATAAATTGTGATATGTGAATATTATGGAATATTATTGTTCTGTAAGAAATGACCAGCAGATGATTTCAAAAATGCCTGGAGAGACTTACATGAACTGATGCTGAGTGAAGTGAGCAGAACCAGGAGATCATTATACACTTCAGCAACAATACTGTATGATGATCAGTTCTGATGGGCGTGGCTCTTTCCAACAATGAGATGGTTCAGCCAGTTCCAATGACCTTGTGAGGAAGAGACCATCTACTCCCAGAGAGAGGACTGTGGGAACTGAGTGTGGATCACAACATAGCATTTTTACTCTTTTTGGGTTTTTTGCTTGCATTTTATTTTCTTTCTCAGTTTTTTTTCTTCCTTCTTGATCTGATTTTTCTTATGCAGCAAGATAACTTACAAATATGTATACATATATTGGGTTTAACATATATTTTAACATATTTAACATGTATTGGACTACATTGCCAGCTGGGGGAAGTGGGGAAGGAGGGGAAAATTTGTAACAAAAGGTTTTGCAAGGGTCAATGTTGAAAAATTACCCATACATATGTTTTGTAAATTAAAAGCTTTAATTAAGAAAAGAAGAAGAAATGTGGCTGCTGTCCAAACTACAGCTTCTTGGACCCTAATTTCCTCAGCAAAAAAAAAAAAAAAAAGTAAGGAATACCAAAGCCCCAAGACAAGGGAAATCAACAGGACAGACACTATATAGTAGCATAATAATAAAAATGGCTCACATTCATATAATACATTAGCTAAGTAGATCACGTTTTGATACCCCCAATTACTGATGAGGAGAATGCAATTCAAACAAGTTAATCACTCAGTAAAGTTGGGTAAAGGTGGACATAAAAGTAAATGAACAACCCTGAAAAGAGTTCTGCAAGCCCTAGGACCAGAGGTTCTAGTCCTCCCTGAACAGTCCATATACCCCAACTAGCATTTATATAGCCCTTACTATCTATGTCTCGGCTAATATTTATGTAGCACCTGCTATATGTGCCTCTGCTAGCGTTTATATAGTATTTACTTAATGTGCTGAATGCTTACAGTTAAGTATCTCACTTGATTCTCACAACCACCCCATTTTGCAGATGAGGAAACTTGAAGCAAACAGTGTTGACTTGCCCAGGGTCACAATCTAGTAAATATGAGAGACCAGATTTGACCTTTAGTTCTTCCAGAGTCCAAGCCCAGGTCTCTATACGCCATAGTGCCACCTAGTGACCAAGTCTTCTATATCAGAATTTTGCAGCTCTCACCTCTACTATTCTAAAATTCTGATCCAAGTCAGAATGGACACTTGGAAGGCCCAGTAGCTCTCCCCAGTAGATTCAGCACACTCTTATCCTTTTCCTAGGCAAACTTCAAAAATGATCCAAATTACTAAAAAATACATTAATAATAAGTCCAAAAGTCACACAGTAATAGCGTAGATGTTGGCGGGCACTGTGTCTTTCTACAAGAAGCCAAAAGACCTAGATATCATTCACTATTTTGTCATTTAGAATTGTAACAAGTTGTAACTTGTAATAACAAATATTATCTTTCTCCCTCACACCAAAAGCCAGAAGATATTTCAATGAAATAAATATGCAAGTTAAATTTTAAAAAATAAAATACTCATAATCCCCTGTCAGAGATCCCTTTAGCTACTTTAGAGATTACTTTGAAAAAAGTAAGGAAAGGAGCAGCTGGGTGGCGCAGTGAGCACCAGCCCTGAAGTCAGGAGTTCAAATCTGATTTCAGACATTTAACATTTCCTAGCTATATGACCCTGGGCAAGTCACTTAACCCTAATTTCCTCAGCAAAAAAAAAAAAAAAAAAAAAAAAAAGTAAGGAATACTAAAGCCCCAGGACAAGAGAAATCAACAGGACAGACACTATATAGTAGCATAATAATAAAAATAGCTCACATTCATATAATACATTAGCTAAGTAGATCACGTTTTGATACCCCCAATTACTGATGAGGAGAATGCAATTCAAACAAGTAAATCACTCAGTAAATGTCAGAATTTATACTTTTAAACCAGGCCTTCTGATGCCAAATCCTGTAACTTGCTGTTGTCTCCAGAAGCTGCCAATCGCTCTCTGGGAGGAGATCTGCTGTGTCAACTCAAATCTCTCGGACAGATTCTTCTTCCTGTAGAGAGCCATTGTCTCCAGAAAAAACTGTCGTCCAGAAAAGTGACTTCCCTTCCTGCAGAGAGCTGCGTCAAGCCTTGTCTAAAGCAGAGACTGACTTTTTTCCTCCCGAGCTGCCCTCTTTATCCTCCCAGAGAATGGGCATGGGATAATGCAAGGGCTTCTGGGAAGAACCACTTCAACCAATGAACTTGCTCCTCCTAAGCACGCAAGCTCTTCCCCAGGAATTCACAAGTCAAACTACCAGGAAAGGCCGGAACTAGAAAATTGTCAAGTACCGACTTAGCACTTAGTAAAAACCCAATATCTCATTATCTCATTAGCACTTAGTAAGAACCTAACAAAATCCACTAGACTTTTGACTATCTCCCTAATATTAGTCTATATCTGAATTCAGACCTTCCTAAAAGTGCAAGGGATCCCAAGACTTAACACCCATACCTGCTTCTTCCCAGCTGAAGGAAGAGCTTTGAGAAAGACTAAGAATTCCCACCTACTTTCTCACTCATAGTCCAAAATTTTCTAAACCCACAGGCCATCTCCCCCAGCGGTGTGGCATTAGAATCTTGAGAATGGGAAGGTGATGAAGAGAGTAATAAAATCATGGCATATTTTTAGGATGTCTACTACATAAATATATCCATTTTTCAATGAAAACAAAATTCAAGTCAGAGTTCACAAAAGTAAGAACCATAAATTACCTCCAACTCATAGTCAGTACAAGAAATTGTTGCTATGGAATACACAAACAAGGTCAAATTCAAAAAGACTAGTGGAAGATTTTGATTGGGATATATTCATAAAACAAGAGTTGTGTTGATGCATAGTCTACTATGTTTTAAGATGAAATATGTAAAATCAAAGTTAAACAACCTTTGTGTGGAAGTTAAAAATTTATCTGTTTAGCTCCTCAATATTCATTTTGGTAAATAAAGCATGATGAGCAAATTTACAAAAAACATCTGCAACTTTAAAAAAAAATTTTAAACTTGAGGGCAGTCATATATAAACATATCAATTTCTTTAAAAAGAAATTTATCTGATATATTTAATGTCTCTAACTTTTAAAAGCAAAAAAAATTTTTTGTGATGTATAAACAATTTAAAGAGAAAATACACTGGGGTAGCTGCAACTAATATTCTTACAACAGAGAGAAAAAATAATTCAAATAATGGAAATACAGAAATACAAAATAAAAGACCCAAATCAAGAAATTCAACTCAATACATTTGCCATTGAGATTTACAGGACTACAGTACACTGGGATTTAAGTACTATAAATTAACATAAATTTCAGTGTACTGTAGTAATGTAAATCCCAATGACAAATGTAGTATTAAAAAATTAATAAACATAGTACTATAAATTCCCCCCCCCCAGGCTAGGGTTAAGTGACTTGCCCAGGGTCACACAGGTAGGAAGTGTTAAGTGTCTGAGATTTGAGCTCTGGTCCTCCTGAATTCAAGGCTGATGCTCTATCCACTGCGCCACCTAGCTGCCCCATAGTACTATAAATTAACATATTTTGCTCTCCCAGAAGTTTGAGGTTTAAACTTAACAGAAAGCCACACACAGGATTGCTAAATAGATGTTTCACTTTTCACCTTGATTCTGCACTGTACAAACATCATCTAGGTCTATGTCTTCTGGCAAGCCAGAGTTTAGGTTTGGCTCATTCTTCTACTGGTAGTTATCTTCTCTGATATGGGAACTCCTGCTGCCAAATATCTAACTGAGGAACCCAAAAGCTCCAACCTCTTATATTCCTGTGGTACCTTCTAAAATTGGAAATGTCTGTCTCAGTACCATCATTTGGTCACCTGCACTCAAAAAAGAAATGCAATGCTTTCAGTGGCCCAGACTGCCTACATAATCTGCTCCATTAATGACCAAAAATTTGCAGAAACTGTTTGGCTTAGTGGAAAAGTGCCCCACCCCCAAAAGTCAGAAGCTTTTGATCCTTTTCAACTAACATTATACTCCACAACTTGCCATTATCATGGAGTAGAAACAAAGTAAGAACTCCCCAGGGTTTGTATAGTCACACAATAGCACTTAATTCTTTTATCACTGAGTCACATATTTCCCTGGAAGTGGCCTAGACACAGGCTCAAGATTTGATGGAGTATGTGTTAGCAAGAGGAAATTAGAAAACCTTGCTACTTGTCCTCTATTATATTAATTTTATTGGTTTAAGGCTTTGGTCTCTTACAAAAGACCAAAACTCCAATAAGGTATGAGCACAAGTTTTCAGGGAAGAGGGGAGAAATAGTTCTAAAGGCTTTGAATCTCTTACACAGATGTGAGAGAGATAAAATGACAGAAATACAAAGAAAGATTGAAACCCAGAGAAAGAGAAACCGGCAGACAGAAAGAATTCTCACTGAGGAAAGCAAAGGGGACATAAGTAATTTAGAATCCCCAAAGAAAAATTACCCATGGAGGGAAAAAAAAAAACTACTCTTGGAGTCAAAGGACTTGAATTCAAATCTCCCCCTCAACTATTTATATGATATTGGGCAAATTACTAATTTTCCTGAGCCTCAATTTCTGAATCTGTCAAATGAGAGAATTAGATTAGATAGCCTTTGAGATTCCTTCCAGCTCTAAATTACCATTTTGTCTCAGGATAATCTTACTTTCCTCATATATATCATGAGAGAGGTGCATAAATTCTAAAAGTTATAACTTCAATTTCAACTGTGACCATCCTTTCAAATTTTAAGTAAATTGGGGAGGATATGGCATCTTTAAAAAAAAAAAATCTACCATGGCTTTGACATCAGCTTAAAGGACATTTTTTTTAATTTGGTGCCAGAAATTGCCTTGAATCTATCTAATAGCTCTCTCTAGCTATGAAGATAGAATTTTCATAAATAATTGATGACATTAATGCAGAAACTATTGATAAAAATAAAGAGAAAAATTCCATTTGGAACCATGGTAAAAGCAAGAAAATCTGCTTACTGCTAAAGGGGCACAGTTATTATTAGAAAGTATTGAACACAGAAAGTATCCTTAGAGAACCAAGGAAAAAACTAGAATCCTGAATTTTAACCAAACCTTTCAGTAAAAGGCAGAATTCTATGTAATTTTTAAAGATATTATCTAGAAAGGCCTGACCTAAGAAAGTTAAAGATGAAGGATTCATGACTTCTCTTCTATTCAATTGTCTCCAGAAGATTCCCTGTTTCATATTTGAAGCCAAAAAATTCAAAGGAAAACAAATGTGATTAAAAGTGTTGCAGATCTCTGAGCCAATGGCATTTTATTAAAGAGCCCATAGTTCCCTCTATTGAACTGAATATTAGATCTTCCCATGGCCTGAGACCCCCCCTCCCTCCAGAGCCCTATTGTTATAGTGCTGGATATCAAGAAATTCAAGGACAGCTATACCAGATACAAAATAATTACATTGTTGGCACATGATACATAAGCTAAAATAAGCAAAATGATATGATAGCAGGATTACATGTTGGGTGAAGCAAAAAATATCTCCACACAAGATGGATGGGCTTCTCTTTAGGCAAGAAGAGACGGTAAAAGCTATTGCAGTCAGTCATCTTAGTGGTCATAAGATGATGATAAGATGGTCGTCTGCTCCTATAGGACAAGAGAAAATGGTCCATAGCTACAAAAAATATTTTTGGGGATCCATATAGTTGAGTCACCTCCACTACACTGGGCCACATAAGGGAAAACAAGGTTGGAAGGCCTCTAGTTAACTTCATATAATTAAGTAAATGAATTTAGAATCTACAGCTCACAGCCTGGCTGTCAGTACTACCTAGAATTACAAGTAGATTCAAGAAGATGTAGATTCAAATTCTGCCTTTGACAATCACTTGGTGAGTCTGGGAAAGTCACAACTTCCGTGAGCCTCAAGGACTTATCTATCCAGAATGGAAATTTCCCATGTGGCAAAAAATCAAAAGGCATAACACTTATCATGTTGGAATTCAATAAATACTTGTTGATGGATTTAAATAACTTTAGCACCTTTAGCAACTTTAGCATGTGTTGTTTTTTTCCTACAGTCCATAAAAAAAGCCCATAAATACCAAATGTCACAAGTTACTTAAAAGAAGATTCAAAATAACATTTTTTTTTCAAGACTGGCAGGCTTTAGATATGAATGAATTGTGGCACAGTAGGCTCCCTTCTTCTTTGGAATGAGAAGAAGAAAAGAACCTACAATTTCTTAAACATTGGATTTTATTTAACAATTTTATTCACATCATAAAATCTTGCACTAGAAAGGATTTCAGGAGCCTTAGTCCAAATCATGCTTAAAGAATGAGTTCACTACTAAAGGGCTCTGGACATTATGTGATGGCTATTTATCATTCAATCTCTAAGAGGACCATGACATCAGGGAAGTAATGCCATGACATGCAAAAGTAAAGGAAGGCTATAAACATTATGCCTTTTCTAACAGGAAGTTAACTTTCAGGGCTACCATGTCATACTATGAACTTACATTTAACTTAGTCAGTTTTTTTATCTATGCCCTAAGGGACATCTAGAAAATATCAAGGAAATTGAGACTGGAGTTATTCTAGAGATTTGAACAATTATGGGGTTTTGATATAATCTCTGAGAAGGAACAATTTGGGAGAGAAGGGAGAGAAAGAAGACTTGGGTCAAGATTACAGCCGATGAAAATGTTGTATGCCTCAAAGTGAAGGATTTGGAACTTCCCATCTTCCTATTGGTGTCCTAACTGGGGCCAATTGAAAAAATTTGGGATTTTCCATCTTCCTATTGGCATCCTAATCCCTGGGCCAGTTAATGGTAATGTCTTCATTGATGAGACAAAGATTCATACTTAGCTCCTGACTTTCCCAGACTCACTAGGGCCTAAGAGGATCTTCTTGATCACTCCCATGAAGACAAGAACTTTCACCAACCAATAATTGAGTTACCCTCTTGCCATATGCTATTTAAGATGAAACCCACTTTCTCCCGTATTCTATATGTGTTTATAGAAAATAAGAACACAGACTTTGAAGGGGATGTCCTGTAGTATTCTTACCGTGCCAGCTTAATAACCTATTATTAAAAATAAATAAATAAATACTACTTAAGGGTGAAAAGACTAAAATGATAACCTGACAATCTTGAAGGAGGATGAACACCAGTGGGAACTTGTGAACTAAAATACTAGAAAAGACAGCCTCTAGTCTTCTAGACCCTGAAAGGATTTAATAATTTAAAAGTTCTGACTCAAAATAAAATTTATTATTTTCCCACTCCCAGATCTATTCCTCTTCTGAACTTTCCTATTTCTGTCCTTTTAGAACCCAGATTCACAAGCTTAATATATTGTCAATTCCTAATTCACCCCAAATTTCAGATCTTATCATTTTTATATCTGTAGTCTATATCTCATCTGGGCCCTTCATCCAACCCATTTTACTATAGTTGAAGCCTTCACCACTTTTTACCTGGACAATTGTCTTCTGATTAGTTTCCCTGATTAGTTGCCCCATTCCAATTCATCTTCCATACAGATGCCAAAGTAGTTTTTCTAAATCTTTTGACCCTCTGTTCAAAAAGCTATACTTACTCCTAGTTGCCTCTAGGAGCAAATACCACCTCACCTGTTAGACATTTAAAACCCTTCACAATTTGTCTTCAGTCTGTCTTTCTAGATTTATTACATATTACTCTCTTTTATTCACATTATATTCCAGCACACTGATCTACTTCACATGACATTCCGTTTACTGCCTTCATTCTTTTGAACAGACTATTGCTTGTGGAACATATTCTCTCTCCATCTCAGCCTCTTAGAATTCCTCGATTTTCTCAAAGCTCTGCTGGAACTCTCTAGAACACTTGGAGAGACTTTTTTTTATTCCCTTAGCTGCTAATACCTTCTCTGGATATTATGTTTATTTGGTCTGTATTTATTTAAAGGAAATATATATTTTCTCCTGAGAGAATGTTTTTTTGTTGCTACTGAAATTATATTATGTTTACTTTATAATGTTTCCTTATATGTATGAGTGGGATTTTTCCTGAGAGATTATAAATTCTTTGTGGGCAGTCACAATATCATTTTTACTTCTTTTCCACTACACCCAGTGCCTGGCATAGTAACTGAAAAAGGTGTTTTACAAATGCATGTTGATTCATGGATTCATTGATTGATAAAGAATTATTTGGATTGCCCATTTTCAAACTCAAGATGAAATTTCTTAGTCCCAGCAGCCTTTGTTTCTAATTCAACTAGTCTACTTTAAGCATAAATTCCTTTTGAGTTTCTAAAAACCAAAACTGTCATTTCTCATTGACTAAGTCACAAATCTTTTGCTTTCTTCGAGTCAATGCAATTAGATGAAATCAATTTAAAGTTTTTCTTAATGGCATAAAAATTGATCACTCAGCTTACAGCTTTTTTATACTTTAAGACAGGGATGTGATTTTTTTTGGCTAACTTTCAGAATAGACTAGTATCAATTACTACATCCCCCTGAAAAGCACAGAAGGTATTTGAATAGGAAATGATCCAGTTAATGGCATTTCCCTCCTGGGGCAAGCTAGACATCATGTTCTAGAGACAGCTTTGTCACCTTTCAGAGAAAAGTCAACCTAACCCATGTTGCAGAGGAGAGTCCTATCATGAGATATTTGAGACAAAGAAAACTCTATGTTAAAGGTTGGGGGAAATAACTTAAAATTCCCTCATTTGGATGAAAAGTGAAATGCTGATTTCAATAAGAGAAATTACTGCTCTTTATTCCCCTTGAGTTTAATACAATAGAAATACAACAGTGGATTGGGTCTTATGAACTCTCAGGATCTTTGAGCTTTGAAATGCCAGATTAATTTCCCTGGTGAAAAGGTCTTTCCCTTCTATTTCCAAGTCCCTTTCACACAAGCCTGATACTGCCTCTCATTACCTCTCCCTACCCCAAGTCTCTCCCTTCTCCAATCCATTCTGCACTCAGTTATTAGAGTGGTTTTCCTAAAGCACAAGTCTGCCACATCACTTTCTCCTAACCCAATAAACTCCATCTATTTGATCTTTAAACCCTTCTCAACCTGAATCCTTCTTACTTTTCTAGGCTTTGGGCACTTTACTCTCCTACACATACTTTATGATTCATGTTATTAGCATATTTTCTATTTCTCAGATATAATAAATACTCCATTTCCTGGCTATCCCCTATGCCTAGAATCCTCTTTCTCCTCAACTCTGATTCTTAACTACCCTTGCTTAAGACTCAGTCTAAATTCTCATCTTCTGCAGAAGATATTTCCTGGTTCCTGTTCTGCTAGTGCCTTCCCTCTGAAATTAAACATATGCACTTTAAATCTGAGTATACTTCTCATTTCAAACTATGCATGCCTCAGCTTGCAGAGTCTCCTTTAACCCCCTGCATTCACCCCTCAAAATTGCAACAGTCCTCTTATTCCAGAGCAAAAGGTGATCATGTGCTTTCTTAAAGTTATTGAAGCTACCTCTGCCATTGATAAGACCCTTTCCCCACCTGACCTCCTCTAAGACCTTGATAAGATGCTCTCATCTCTCTTATGCATCTTCAGTCTTCATTTCTTCACTGGCTTTTCATCTGCCTACAAATACTCTAGTATCCTCAGTACACTTCACCTTTCTACTCCATCCAGTTACCAATGTACCTTTCTTCTCCCTTTCACTGTCAAACTGGCAAAATATTATTTGGATAGTACCTACCTCCCTGACCTCAGGCAACTCACTTTATTTCCTGTAACTCATAAAAGAGACTTTTTTTATTTGCCTTAGTGATAATTTTATCCTTCAAAAAGTGGAGGAAACAAAAAGGAGAACTACTCTTTGAAGCTGGGCATCCAACACGTCGCAAATTCCCTTCAAAGAGTAGTTGTTAACTGTTCAATTTCATCATGTTAGGAATTTTCTAGTAGAGTGTCCCAATGTTCTATCCTTGGTCATATGCTGCTTACATTTGTATCAGTAACTTGAAGAAAGACACAGAGCTAGGATATACTGTAACACATTTAAGATGTATGGGACTGCCTGCCCTCTAGGGGAGGGGGTGGAGGGAAGGAGGGGAAAATTCGGAACAGAAGGGAGTACAAGGGGTAATGTTATAAAAAAAAATTACCCATGCATGTGTACTGTCAAAAAAAAGTTATAATTATAAAATTATTAAAAATAATACTGCTAAAAAAAAAGACATAGTGTATTCATTAAATTTGCAAATGACAAAAAGTTGGACAGAAGTTGGGAGGGATACTTCACACACTGGGTGGAGTTTAACAAACCAGAGCAATGGGTTCGATCTAAAATGAGATTCAGTAAGGATCAATGCAAAAGCTTTTACTTGAGTCTGTAAAATCAATTTCATTAAAAAAAAAATTTAAAAAAAATCAATTTCATAAAAAAAAATTTTTTTAATCAATTTCATAAATATAAGATGGAGAGGCATGATTCAGAATCCATTGTTCCACTAAATCCGAGCGGTTCGGTGGATTTTACAAGCTCAGTGTGAGTCAGCAATGTGGAGTCCCGGCCAAGAGTGAGCGCCATTCCGGACTGCATTAAGGAAGGGCGCGTTTCCAAGAACTGGGAAGCGATTATTCTGCTGGAAACGAGTGATTTGAAAATGATTACCAATTCACTGGCGGTAAAAACAACAACAAATAAACAAAGCCAAAAAAATTAAAGGTCCCAATTAAAGATGATCTTGTAGACTGTGATGCTGTGATGGAGGAGATGGACAAGCCATGGAAGACTTCATGGACATTTCACCTTCTCCCCATTCTTTTGTTGCCCACAGAGCCTGCAGTACCTTTCTCTTTCAGCTGTGTTGTTGGTAAGACCTATTCTTGATGAAATCACGTTGCCTTTTTGTAATGGTACAAGCAAAAGTGCGGTATTTCCATTAGTTACTCCTCCACACCTGGGTCCTGATGCAATAGGGAATTTGGTTCTTGTTGCCAGTAAAATCGGGGAACACCGCCATGATTTTTCCCTCTTATTTGTATCATATGTTGAGTTGTGACTTGTCTCGCTCTCCCCGGCAACGCTCATTGGAGAATTGCACAGATATGTGGAACCATCTAGTACATTCTTTCTCTGACAGTGGAGGGCATTTTCCTCCCTAGGTCCTGGGTTTGAATGAGCATATTACTCAGAATAGTTGTCATCCTCAGTTGCTCTTCGCGTTCTCTTAATTCTGCTGGTTTCACTTTGCTTTCTGTCAGTGCAAGTCTTTCTAAGGTTTTCTAAAATCAACACTGGATAAGTTTAAAAGGGCCTCCTCCTAGTACCACCTCTCCCCTTCTCATAAACACTCGCGTCTCCTAAGCACCGCCCCCTCCCCTAGGACTGCCTCTCTTCTCCTAGTACCTCCTCCCCTTTCCTAAGAACCACCCCCTCCTCTAGGACCACCTCTTCTCTCCTGGTACCGCCTTCTTTTTCCTAAGCACCGCCTCCTCCCCAGGACCGCCTTCCCTTTCCAAGTACTTCCTGTTCCCTTCCACTACTATCTCCCCTCTTAGTCCCGCCCTCTTCCTGCCTTTCCGCCTCTCTCCCAGTCTCAATCCCGGCCCGCCCACTCGTAATCTTTCTCCGCCCCCAGGAAGAGGGGACGGGCGTTAGCGTCGGCCTGTAACAGCCGCTGATTGGCTGGTGGCGGACGCCACTCGATGGCGTAGGGTTGGCGGGTGGCTGACCCAGCTAGAGCAATGGCGCCGGCCTTTGGAGCCAGTGGTCCGGGCGTGTGAATGGCTTCCGAGGCCGGAAAGCCGGAGGCTGAGGACGGCGGCCGTGACGGCGGGGAATCGAGTTCCCCGAGAGCTTCATCATGAGTTTCCTAATCGACTCCAGCATCATGGTCACTTCCCAGGTGAGGAGGCGGGGCCCCCTTCCCGTTTCCCAGGACAACCGCCCCTTGCCCACAAATTACCCCCCTCACTCCCTCATCCCCCGGACTGGGGGTAAGAGAGGGAGAGGGTCAGTACCCGGCCGCGGGAGCCTCTCCTTCTCCCTCTTCCCTTCATCCTCCCGCCACCCCCGGAGGGGGCACAAGCCCGAGTCCGAGTCCTTCTCTTGACACTTGGGAGCCGCGTCATGGGGACCACTGACTCAGTTTCTCCATCTGTGAGACGAAGCAGCTACAGGCGGTCTCCTGTCGGGATTTAAACAGGAGACTGTCAGGGTCGGGGCCAGGTCCGCGTCCATTCCCAAACGCCCCTCGGGTCATTTCGTGAGCACCACTGCCCGACCTTGGACCCTCCTGCTGCTGGGCTTGCAGCCCCTTCTAACATAAATCGTGATTGGGGGGAAGGGCCGCTGCCCCAGAAGGAGCCCCGAGGCTGTTGGCTGCCTCCCAGGAGCCATTTCTGAGTCTAAATCAGAAACAACCCGTCCGCTCTCCCCTAGGGGCAAGTGAACAGCGCCCCTCTCACTAATGAAAGGACGATCCTTCTCCAAGCCTGGACCGGGGTGAGCTTTTGTTTGTGCTCACGTTCCTCCTGTGATCCCACTGGGGGTTTCCTTGGCAAAGACACCGTGTCCTTCTCCAACTCATTTGGCAGACGGGGAAACTGAGGCAGATGGGGAAACTGAGGCAGACGGGGTAACTGAGGCAGACGGGGAAACTGAGGCAGATGGGGAAACTGAGGCAGACGGGGTAACTGAGGCAGACGGGGTAACTGAGGCAGACGGGGAAACTGAGGCAGACGGGGTAACTGAGGCAGACGGGGTAACTGAGGCAGACGGAGAAACTGAAGCAGACGGGGAAACTGAGGCAGACGGGGAAACTGAGGCAGACGGGGAAACTGAGGCAGACGGGGTAACTGAGGCAGACGGGGTAGCGACTGGCCAGGTCTTACCGCCACTGTGGGGGCGTTTCTGCGGCTCCGGGCCGCCCCCTGCCCACCGCAGTCCCTCCTTCCCTTCAGTCTTGGCTATTGTCACCAAAGGCCTAAACCCTCACCGACTCCTCTTCAGTAAATGCCCCGCCTCACCAGCCAGGGTTAAGATTTGACTTTTAGAATAATAATTGTCAACATAAGACTAGGCGCTTTTCCAGAATTACATGAAAGCCTTGTGTAAGTGGTGCCACATCACACGGGAGAGGTTTGCAGCTAGACAAAGGTGTTCATACACAGTCAACTGCCTTTTCAACCCGGAAATCTCACCGGGTAACAGAAGCTCCTATTGGATCCGTGGCCTCCACCGCTTCCATCTGTTTGTGACTTTTATTAGTTCCAGAGTACGGCATAATTTTCAACTCCTTCCGAGGGCAAAGTTCTGCTAAACCCTTTTTTCTTAAGCTTCCACAGTCCAACTTCCACGTTATTTACAATACTAAGAGAGGGGTTACTTCTTCCTTCTGCGTTATCTCCTCGTTCTCCATGTTGCCACAACACACTTTGACTCTACTCTTAAGGAAATCTTCATCACTTTTGGAGCTCTCCAAAACTCCTTCCCTTATATTAAAAGAACCTGGAACAACATGGGCAAATATCTGTCTGTTCTTTGTTTTCTTCCCTACGTTCATTCCCTTTCTGCCTCTTTGCCCTCTCTTATGACCTTAAGTTTCCGTTTTGTGTCCAAAGTTCTATTATTATTATTATTATTATCATGTGATCTGGTGAGCATTTCTTTCTCAGCCTAACTTCTGCCCCCGCCATATACAATAGTCCCGGTTCTTTCACCTGCCTTCTCCAACTTCAGTCATCTTCCTCTTGTATCTTAAATAGACGTAGTCTCTATTACTTAGGCATGTATTAGTGACACTCAAACCCATAAAAGCCTTCCTGATGGTGAGTGAGCTAGTCCAGAATGCCAGAGGCAATTCTGGTGTTAGGACAAGGTTCCCAGTCTACAGGGATAAAAAGTGAACAGAGCTTTCATATCATTACTGTGCTACTGGCCCATGTAAGAGCTTCTACACCAGGAATAAAAAGACCACAAAAAGGCTTAGGGGAAGAGAGAATGGCACACCCAGACCCCTGTGCAGAGAAATCACACCTGGCACTGATCTGACTCTCCTCCGCCTCCCTACAGGCCTCCCACTGTCTGCCCCTGGATGTTTTTTCTTTTTAACAATGACAAATAGAAGGTAGGAGTCCGTGGGACCTCAGCTAAGTCCAAGACCCATTACTGTTGAGGACATCATTTAAGTGACCTTCTAATTGCCAAATCCAAAGTTGATTTTTTTTCAGTCCTTTTTTTTCTTATTTGCTTTGTTCTCCAAAATACCATTTTCTGCTGATTTGCCTCTTACCTCTTTAACTGTTCCTTCTCATTATCCTTCACAGTTCTCTTGTTCTCTTTGTGATTCCTAGAAGTGAATGTTTCCCAAAGTTTTTTCCCTCAACCCTTTTCTCTCAAAATACTCTTTTGGGGGGCATTTCTTATTCATTCCTACTACTTTACGTATTCATTACATACTTTATATTCATTCAAGTGATTCAACTTTCTCACCCTTCACCTCCTTGCTGAGCTCTTGACTTAATTCCCCAACTACCTGCAGGGTAAATGTTGAGCAGATTGTCCAGCTGGCCTATTATACTCAACATGTCCATTTGAGATGGAAGTGTAATCTCAATGAAAAGAAATCTAAAAATCATCACATAGATGAAGCCAAGTGTATTTTCTTTTTCCCAAAAAATTTGTTCCTTCTGCTGTTTTGGTTCATTTCATCACCATTGTCCTATTCTTCTAAGTTTAAAATTTTGGTGGTATCCTTGTCTCCTCCTTCTCCTCTCTTGAAGTCAGATTGATTCTCCCTCAAGAGCATTTATCTTTTCTGTCTTCTTTCTTTTCTCACTCACCTTACTTTTCCAGTACTACACCTGCCAAAGCAGCTTCTTTGGTCTTCTTGCTTTCAGTCTCTCCTTAGTGTTGTTCATTCCTGACACCACGGCCGGACTCATTTTCCTTGTGTATAGATCTGATCATATTGGACCATAATAACTGTTTGAAAAGCCATCATGTAGAAGAGTAGAACACACGGCTTGATCTCAGAGGACAGAAGAGGGAAGAATATGGACTTAATGTTGAAAAGACTCCCTAGGAATTCAGTACTTAAAAGTTGAATGAGCTGCCTCTGGAGAAAACTTCCCCTCCAGTAAGATAGTCAAACAAAGCTTGTCAGAGTGTTATAAATGGCTAATGATGAAGTTCTGGGCTGTGGGAGGCTTGCCAATCACTGTTTTTCAAATTCTTTGATGCCAGGACTTGTTTAGCCGGAAGAATTGTCGATAATCCCAAAGAGTTTTTGTTTATGTGGGTTACGTCTATTAATATTTATAGTTATATAAATTGACATAATTTTAAGAATATGTATAATATAAAATACATAACATAAACATTTATATATACATTTGTATATTTACATATATATATAAAACCTACATCGCAACATGGGTTTTCTACATTTACAAATTATCCTAAGGGGGTATGAAAAATACTAGCCTACTCATCCATTGTCCACATAAGTCCGTGGGCTGATTCAGCAGACTGCCAGAGCAGTATCTGGGACAGAAAAGCTAGCAGTCCTAGCCCAGGAAGAATGACTTCAGCCCCTTCTGCCTCTGTTGTGAGTTTTCATTGATACACCATGTGCAAGTGGTAAAATCCTATGGATGTTGTGGCCCTTCAATCTGTGCAGCAGTTTCATTATTTCAGCCATCTAAACTTTGGAGCCCTGAATACAGAAGGTGCTAATAGGACCTTCTGACCAAACCCCAGTATGTCTCGCCTCAGTCATTGTTTCCCATTTGCAGGTGTTCTTCTTTGGCTTTGGATGGTTGTTCTTCATGCGACAGCTGTTCAAGGACTATGAGGTGAGAAGGAATCCATTTCCCTGATAGGATTTGAATCTGAAGTAGCTTTAGAGTAGAACAATGAAAATGTAGCTATTAGTGCACTGGTACTTTATTACCTATATTTTAAATAATCTGATTTGAATGCCAGCATGGGCTATGTGACTCAAATCTCAAAAGATGACTGGATCCAGCTGGTAAGACAGAAGGAATACAAGTTATATATTGTTCAGAAGCTAGAGACAAGGAAAGTGATTTTATGATTAGATTTCTTAGCTAAAATATGACACAAGAGAATTATTATTGTAATGCAGCTTTGTAATTACAGCTTTTAATTCACTGACTTGGCCATCTAGCTAATTATCAGGCCACCTGGCTTCTCAGTGTCATTTACCAGAGCAGGGATTCTTAACCATTTTATGTGTCATGGAACCCTTTGGTGGTCTGCAAGCCTACAGACCCCTTCTCAAAATAATGGTTTTCAATTTATAAAATAAAATACATTTGAAATAAAATTATCAAAGCATTTTTTAAAATAAGTTCATAGAGTAATAAGGGGAAGATATGAAATAAATTTTGATGTTGAGGTTAAAGAGATGGGACTTAAAAGTGACTGTCTCAGAGAGGAAGAGAATAGGAATTCTGTGCATAGTAGTGGTAGTGGAAGATGACTGTAATAGCTGATATATTTATAGTGGTTTATAGTTTATAAAGAACTTTGTGTACAGGATGTCTTAAAAGTCTTAATGTAGTTTTAGGCTATTAAACCTTGTAAAACTTTTTTAAAAATATATTTTAGATTATTAAAGATTTTTTGAAGTAAGTGAAAAAACAAAGAATTGGTTCATAGTCTCCAGGTTAAATACCACTGAAGAAAAAGTTGATATTATTTTACTTTTAGTCTAGTTTTAGCCTAATATTTTGGGTTCAAATTTGGACCATCTCCTATTGAGATGGTCTTTTCTCCAATGGTTTCCTTTTTTTCTTAAGCAATATATATCACATATTACTTGGCCTTATCCTGGCTATGTACACAAAAATGGAATTACTTTGAGATATTAGAGCAAAAATTCTTTCATCTTTCAAATAAAAAGCCAAACTCCTTTAAAAAATCTTGGAACTCACCAATGGACTCCCCACTCTTCGGGTGGTTAAGGAACCCTTCCTATATTAACTAGATGCCTTCTTTGCTTCCATGTGTCCACATTGTAGATTTCCTGATATTTTGATATTTCCAGAATTC
This sequence comes from Sminthopsis crassicaudata, assembly GCF_048593235.1. NCBI lineage: Eukaryota > Metazoa > Chordata > Mammalia > Dasyuromorphia > Dasyuridae > Sminthopsis > Sminthopsis crassicaudata. The sequence goes on from NC_133620.1 coordinate 440,585,578, forward strand.
CTGTTAGTTTTGTGATTTGTGCTGTAAACTCTCTATCTACAGGAATCACATAGTAGCTTGTCCTACAGAGGTAATGTAAATTAAGTAATAAAACCAGGTACCTTTAAAAAGCAGTCACAAGTTTTACAGGTTTTCAGATCCAGACTTTCTGGCCTGTTTCCTTATATTCTTTCAGACTCATAGTAAGATATGAATGCCATCCTGTTCCCATAACTGTAGGGTTTCTGTTGTATGTATATGTGTATGTATGTGGACTGAGGAGGCCTTTCCTTTAGTCATCTTTTAGCTAGAGCTGAACATAGTCTCTTATGGTCCCTGACAGGTACGCCAATATGTTGTACAAGTGATCTTCTCTGTGACCTTTGCCTTCTCCTGTACTATGTTTGAGCTCATCATCTTCGAAATCTTGGGAGTGCTCAGTAGTAGGTGAGTTTTGTGCACTAGTTGGCCTTATTCATGAAGAGTCCAGTGATATATTCTTTCTGTGGAATAGCTACCTAGATTTTATCATTGAAAAAGTGCTTTCTTTTGGAAAAAATCATCTCAGTTTCCCCTGTGGAGTAATTAAGACAATGTCAAACACATCTCAAATGTCTGTAAACGCATTCTAAATCTTCATGGCACACATGATTGATTCTGACCCCACCAAAAGTTCTATAGTAGGGATTACCTTTGATATTTAAAGTTGTAGCAATGTAATCAGAGCAATAGCGTCAGATGTTCTGAGGAGCATCAAATGGTAAAAAATACCTAATTATTGTTAACCAATAGTGTGCTTCCTGCCAGCAGATAGAGCTGCTTCCTGGGAGTCTGCCAGCTGTTGGGTTTGACTATTGTCAAGCTAGAGGTGGGAGACAATGAATTGTGGGGAGAAATTAGACCAAAATGTGTAATCCTTCCATTGATCCTTTCCAAACTTTATTTCAGTTCCCGTTATTTTCACTGGAAATTGAATCTGTGTGTAATTCTGCTGATCCTTGTTTTTATGGTGCCTTTCTACATCGGTTATTTTATTGTGAGCACCATCCGACTCCGTGAGTGTTTGAGCCCCCAAAAGTGTGGATTGGGACAAGCATGTTTGGGTTCTGAGGCTATCTGAGAGCTGTATTTTTCCTTCTCACTTTCAGTAACCACTGCCTAGCCTCTCTCCCTTTTTTTCGTAGGGTTGGGGAATAAGGGAGGGTCCCTGGTACAGTACCTTATTACATAGTAGGTGCTCATTACATATTGAAAGGAATGAATTTACTACATCCTTCCACCTTCCAACATTATTTCTATCTCTCCCTCAGTGCAATCTATACTTTGTTTCTGCCAAATTTCCCTTCTCCTTTTCCCCATATATACCCTCAAATACTGGCCAGGAGACTTCCATGAAAAAGTAGATTGTCCCACTTAAATAGAAAACTTATGTGGAAGGGAGAGAAAAAGGTCATTAACTTGTCCTGGGCTTTCAAGTAGTGCAAACTCCTAACTTTTGTGTATCTTGCGCCTGCCTCCTACCCCAACCTACCTCCTTTATCTTAGTGCATAGACAACGACTTCTTTTTTCCTGTGGCCTGTGGTTGACCTTCATGTACTTCTTCTGGAAATTAGGAGATCCATTTCCCATTCTCAGCCCAAAACACGGTGAGTGATTTTGTTTTAGGCAACTACTTCTCTTTTTTAGTTTTTTCCCCCAGAGAAAGGAAAGACCTCCAGTTTTAAAATTAAATTAATGCCTTGCCCTCCACATGATATAAAAATTTTGGTTCCATTATCTATTATCTCTTACCATAGAAATTACAATATTATCTCTATGGATGAATCTCTTTTGAGAAAGGTAAGCATTACTATCATGGATTTAAAAAAAAAAAAAACTTTAGAGAATTCCTTATTATCTGATGTCAACTTTATTTTATAAAAACATATCATAAACAATTTAAACTTGAACCCAATTAAACTTTCTTTATAATTATTCACATTTTATTTGTTTTTCCTTTTTTCATTAAAAACTTTTAATGTGTTCTAATTTTAGGTTTCAAATTTTTACAGAATACTTCTACTTGATGAAATGTCTTTTGTAAAGTAAAACATTGTAGTGACTGTATTTGCGAGAACACACATTTTACATCAGTAGCACTACCCCACCACTAAAAAAATGAACAAAAACCTATTTCCTCTCCTCTATCCCTTGAAAAAAGAAAAACAAATCTCTTGTTGCAAATATATATAACCAAGCAAAACAAAATTCTTTCAATGGTTGAATATAAAAATATATGTCTCATTCTACATCTAAATCTACTTAGATGTTCTACTACTATTTAGTGGATTGAATATCATTTAAATAAATGAAATTTCAATTTACGATATATCATAAGAACTTTTTAGTTATTTCATGTATATCTTAGGGGTTTTTTGGTCCATTAATTCTTACTCATTTTTCCTCTTATGTGGTCATAAGATGTATTCTATAATTCTGGCTTTGTTTTGTTTTTCACTTTTCAAAAAGGTCCTTCCATATTATACTTGCTGTTCTTTTATTTAACCATTTCCCTAATATTTAATATTGAGGTTGCTTTCAGTTCTTGCAATTACACATAATTTACGAATATTTAATAGATAGTCCTTTTTTTTTGTTTTTGATGATACTTTTAGGGTATATTCCCAACAATGGAATAGAGTCAAAGGGTATGGTTGTTTTTGTAACTTTTACTGCATGCTGCAAGATTGCTGTCCAAAAAGATTCCATTATGCAATTCTTCCTGTAATGAATGAATGTACCTATCTCCCTACAACCCTGCCAGCATTGAGTTTTGTTGCTTTTAATTATTTTTGCCAATTTGATGAGTGGTACTTCAGTCTTTGAATTTGCATCTTTTATATCATTAGTGTAATTTATCACTTTTAATTGATTACTAACAGTTTGTGTTTCTTCTTTTGAAAATAGGCTTTCCTTTTGACCATTTATCCAAATATAAAAATGAAACATGGGCAAAACTATAAATCAAGAACTGTGTGTGTGTGTGTGTGTGTGTGTGTGTGTGTGTGTGTGTGTTTGTGTTTATTTGTATGCGTGTATACTGAAGAATATGAATCAGCCAATAGAGTTGTCTTCTAGAGTAATTTCAGTTAAAAAATATAGATATTAGAACTACATTTGATAAGTCACATGAAGTCAAGTAAAATATATACATGAAAATATATGTGTGTTTATGCATATATATACACACACACATATACATGGAGGGAGAGAGATTATAACACTGTCAGAACCCAAAAATCAGTGACTTGGAGAATAAATATTGGACATGATTATTTTTGTAAGATTTATCCTCATTTTTTCCACTTTTTTCTATTAAATTAAAAAAAAAAAAATTGGCATTCCCAGAATACCAGTTGACAGTGAAAAAAGATAACCCTGAAGCTTACCAGACAGAAAAATGAAACCAAGATTAAAAATTGACTGTAGCAAATAACCTTACATACAAATAATTGAGAATTGGCATTCTGAGCTGAGTATGGTGTCATGGAAAGAGCTCCAGGCTTAAGAGTCTAAAGAAGCCTGAGCTTGGAACCTGCTTCTGACATTTACCATCTATGTAACTTTGGGCAAGTTATATAACTCAGAAAGCCTCAGTTTCCTTATTTGTAAAGTGAGAATGCCTGCATTACCTACCTTACAGAGTTATTATAGGCTGTGTAAATGTCACATATTGTATTTAAGAATCCCACATGAATTTTTCCATTTCAATGAAGAGTTGCTATATCAGTAATATATTTTAATTTTTTCAGGAATCTTGTCCATTGAACAACTCATCAGTCGGGTGGGTGTGATTGGGGTCACTCTCATGGCCCTCCTCTCTGGATTTGGGGCTGTCAATTGCCCATATACGTACATGTCCTACTTCCTCAGGTAATGTGCGTTTTGTTCTTTTTTATCCTCTTCTTCCACTTTAAGAACTTCATGTGTCCTCCACACAGCTGTTGTCTACACACCATCACCACCAGAACTTAAATATTCTGTCTCCCATCCTTCTTTTTATTCATATTTCTCACCCATGAAGGTAATTCCCCTCCCTCCTTTTTTTTTTTTTTTTTTTTTTTTCAAAAGAAAAAATAATTCATTTCAGGACATAACTTTCAAAAATGAAGCCCATATATTTAAGCAAAAATTCAACAAGAATTTATTGAGCACTTACTGCTTAATACTACTACTTAATACTACTCTTTCAGTAACCAGGAAGATCCAAGGATGACACAGGACAGTGTCCCTGTTTTTAGGGAGCTTCCCATCTAGTAGGGGATCTATAAAATGTGTACATTGTCAGTGTTCATTTTTTAAGCACATACTATTTGTCGAGCCCTATACTAAGGACAATTAAGACATTTGTTTAAGCTAAAATATGTATTTTTCTGCCTGTTGCTCCAGGTTATATTTTTTAGAGTCAGAACAAATCCAATCCCACTTCCATGGGACAATCCTTTAAACACATGGAGGTTTTAATTATGTCTTCCCCTCTAAGTCTTTTCTTTGTTCTTCTTTTTTTAATAGTAATTTATTTTTCCAAATACATGCAAAACTTTGCATTACAGTCTTTTCAAGACTAAAATACTCCCAAGTACCATCAATAGTTTCTTTGGTCTGATTTTGAAGCTGTCTTGGCTTCCCTCACCTGGATGTTCTCCTGCTTATAAATGCCTTTACTAAAATGTATTACCCAGAACTGACCAATACACTCTAGCTGTAGCCAGACTAGTTGGGAGTAAAGAGGACTATCATCTCCCTCATTCCAAGCTCTCGGCTCTATGAATGCAGCCTGAGATTCCATTAGCTTTCTTGACTTGGTAAATTATTGGCTCATTGGGAATTTCAGGTCCACTAAAACCCCCAATACCATGTTAGATGAAATGCTGAAATGCTTTTTATCCCTATTTGTCCCATGTTCTACTTGGCAATTTGATTTTTTGGTCTTGGCTTTAAAGTTTTCCATTCATCCTTATTAATTTCATTGTTTTAGACTGAACCCAATGTTCTAGCCTCTCTTAAGAGTATTTTCGGTTCTGACTTTCATTCAGTATATTAACTGTCCTTGTCAGTTTTTTCTCTGCAGATTCATGAAGCATATCATTTATACATTTATCTGAATCAGTGATTAAGATATACAGTAGCATAGAACCAAGGAATATTCCTGGGCCTCATCACTGGAAAATGACTTCCTTTCAAGATACCATCAAACCATTAATGACTGCTCCCTGGGCCCAACTGTTCAACCAGCTATTCTGAAGTCATTTAACTTAGGAGTCTTATCTTCAGCCCCAAAGACTTCTATGGATAAATTTTTGTGAACTCAGGGAGAAAAATGACATTTTTATTTTCACTAACACTTGACTAAAATTTATTGTTTCCTTAATTATGACTGTAGGAAACACATACTTTAGCTTAATCAAATTGCCAAAGGAGTCCATGATACACAAAAAATTTTAAAACCCCTGTTCAAACTGTAGTCTATAATAACAGCTACCTCACATCTTCTACTTTGTTCAAAGAATAGTAGGAAATACCCTGTCAAACATTTTACTAAAATCTGGTTAAATTATAAACATAGCATTCCTCTGATTTACCCAAAAAAAATCATGTAGCATGTGCCTCCAGACTCTAGGTCCAGGGTTGATCCTTCCCATTACCTTGTCTAAAGTTCTTTTTAAGGATCCTAAAAGTTGGACAGTTTTATCTTCTTTTCTTTCTTCCCTATTTATCTACTCCAAGCAGTGAATCTTTAATCATCTTCTTGCCTACCAATATGGTGCAGCCTTGTCGGTCACCCTTTTCATTCATCACTAGACTCCTGAAGCAGGAGATCTGATTTTAAAAGCCTCCTTAGCCATTTGTTTGCTTTGTGATCACTGAAATGATATTTAACCTCTTAGAGCCTCAATTTTCTCATCTTGAAAATGGAGATAATTATACTTTCACTACCTACCTCAAAGGCTTGTTGTTAGGAAGGCCACTCATAAATCTTAAAGCACTAAACAATGCAAAAAGTTATTCTGTTATCTGACACATGCTTAATAGATGCTTATTGATTGATTGTTGAATTCAGCAAGAACAGTGTGATAATCACTAATATTTATATAAAACTTTAAAGTTTGCAAAGTGTTTAAAAATATTGTCTCACTTGATCCTCATAACAACTCTGTAAGGTAGGGGTTTTTATTATCCCTATTTTTCAGAAAAGGAATATTGATGCAGTATGGAAACTCAGGTCTTTCTGGCATCAAATCCAACATTTTATTTACTATGCCATTTGGTTACCTAGTATAGTTAAAAGAACAATGGAATTGAACTTGGGAGAGATGTTTACTAACTAAAGTTTACTATTATGGCACTGTATTAAGTCACAAAGATAATCTGAGCATCAGTTTCTTAGAGAACAAGTTGAGATCAAAGAAGAGCAAATAGTCAGTTTTGTCTATAGTGTGAGATAAACTTGAAGGGGTAGGTAGAGCAACTTAAAGGCCAAGCTCAAAATGTGCATTTGACTTGGTAAGTGAGGTGACAATATTTGACCTATGAATTAGGAACATTGATTATTCTGCAGCTATAGGGAAAGTGGATTAGAGAAGGAAGAGACTAGAGGTGAAAAGATATTACAATCATCTGGAAAAGATGAAACTTTTGATGAACTAAGGTGCTTCCCATGTAAATGAAAACAGAAAGTACTGTAGAGATATGAAGACTATTTTAGAGATAGAATTGATTGGCAACCAGTTGCATATATAAGGCAAAATAGAATGAGTTCTAGTTGACTTTTCAAGCCTAGAAAACTGGAATAGAGTGGACACAGTGCATCGGGAGATTGAGGCCCAGAAGTAATTTCTGTGGATATTAGGACTGCCTTGTAGGTGGGATCTTGTCCATGATGAGATAGCTTCGTAATGGGTGACTCTCTCGCTGATTGGCTGTGTGTGTGACCTCACAGGTCCTTTATAAGCCCACTGCAGGCAGCAGTCAGTCTCTTTAACCTGGCGCTCTTGACCCTGGCTCCCTAGCCTGGGTAGCCAAGCCAAGATGGGTAACCGAAAGAGGTAAGGATTTTGGTAGTGAACACGTGGGTCTTTTGACCAGGTGTTCACTTGGGAACCAACAAGTCAGGGCATCAGTCAGGGCATTATGTGAGTAGGTATAATAAAGGCTTTTAAGATTACACGTGGCTGTTCTTGAGTGCGCTACCGGTTATTAAGCTATAGATTCAAGAGATTGTGGCCAGAGACCTTTGAAGGCCTCAGAGGAGGCAAGCCGGGTAGAGTTCACACTGCAAAGGTCAGTGGTCAAAGGTACTCTGGGCCTACAGCAGACTAGTAATTGTAACTGCCAGGGAGAGCACGTTACAAATGGTGCCCAACGTGGGGCGCCAAGTGCTAGAACTCTGTCTTCCCAGAAATCAGCTGGAGTCAGGATCACTAAACGTCTTTATTCTTGATCTTTACCGTCCCCTCCAATGCCAGGTCACAAATTCGAGTGGGCGTGAGTTCCACCATCCAAGTTTCTCCTACTCCTCCTACACAAGTCACTTCCCCCTCTTTGTCCCACCAGTCAAGTCAGCACAGAACAGCTGGGGAGGGTCAACCCTCAAACAAGTTAATAGGGAACCGTCCAATTGGCAATTAGTCTCATGTGCTTCATTATCCAAGTGCATTTCCTCAGTTCTAGCCCTTTACATGAAGGTACTATCACACAGAAAAGAAAAAGTTAGGAAAAGGACAGGTTTAGGGAGAAGATGATGTTCAGCTTTGGACACATTGAGGTGGAATTCTCTAACAGACAGTTGTAAATTAGGACTGGAGTTCCAGAGAGATTTCAGAGTTAGAAGTATATATGTGGAAGTCATTCTGTACAGATGATGAAACCATAGAGGAGGACGAGATTGCTAAGCAGAAGAAAATAGAGGAATAAAGGGGAAAACCAAGAGAAGATGCTGGGTGGAAAGAGACCTTTAATTTTGGTGGAAGGTATTAAAAAGGAAGGTAAAGAGGGGCAGCTAGGTGGCACAGTGGATAGAGCACAGCCCTGAATTCAGGAGGACCCAAGTTCAAATCTGGTCTCAGACACTTAACACTTCCTAGCTGTGTGACCCTGGGCAAGTCACTTAACCCCAGCCTCAAAAAAAAAAAAAAATACTTCCTAGCGGTGTGACCTTGGGCAAGTCACTTAACCCCAGCCTCAGTAAAACAAATAAATAAATGGTGGGGGGGAAGGTAAAGGAATAGGAAAATGCATGGTCAAAGAGTAAAAGAGTACAAAAGAGAAAATCAAGGAGCAGTCAACACTGTACAAGTTAAGAAAGGAGATTATTAATAACCTTGGAATGAGCAATCTCTGTAGGTTGGGAGGTTACAAGATAAAGAATTAGTGGCAGCAAATGGCATACTTTTTCTAGAGATGTCAAAGTAAAAGAGAACGAGAGAAGATAGTGATTTAGAAACAAGAGAAGGCTTTTTTTTTTTTTTTTTTTTTTTTTTGATAAGGTATCTCAGAATTAGTTTATAGTTAGAGAAGTTACCTAATGTCACAGTAGAGAGTTCTGACAAAAAGTGATCCACTGGAGAAGGAAATGGCAAACCATTCCATTATCTTTGTCAAGAAAAGCTCACTGGACAATATTAAATGATAAAAGAGATGATATCAGAGATGAGTCCCTCAAGTCCAAAGCTGTCCCAGCACACTATTGGGGAAGAGCAGAGAACAGCTATAAGTAGCTGCAGTATTAATGAAGCATCTGGGCCAAAACTGAAAGGAAGCTCAGCATTTTGTCTGGTCACAAAAGGAAAATCTAGTATTAAAAAAGATCAGTATTGCATAGGAACCTGGAATGTAAGACGTGTGAACCAAGGTCAACTGAATGTGATCAAACAAGGAATGGAAACATTAACATTGACGTCTTAGATATCAATGAAGTTAAATGGATGTGAATGCTAAATTTAGTTCAGGCAATCATTACATATGCTTCTGCAGGCAAGAATCCCTTAGAAGAAATGGATTAACCCACTTAGGATGAGAAAAGCAGTACTGGGGTACAATCTCAGAAATAACAAATTGATATCTATTCAGATACCTGGCAAATCATTCAGCATCACAGTAATACAAATCTGCTCCAACCATTGATACTGAAGAGGCCAAAATGAACATCTTCTAGAAATAACATCCAAAAAAAAAAGACACTGTTCATAGGGGAGGGGAATGCTAAAGTAGGAAATCAAAAGTAAATGGAATAAAAGGCAAGTTTGGCCTTGTAGTTCAAAATGAAGCAAAGCAGGGACTGATAGAGCTTTATGAAGATCACTTCTGGTCATAGCAATCACCCTTTTTCAATAAAGCAAAAGGCAACTTGATACATGGACATCACCAGATAGTTAATATAGAAATTACATAAAATTGTATACTTTATAATCATAATTATCCCCTATACTATCATTTAAACAAGACATAGAGCTCACTGTGGCTCAAATCATGTGCTTCTAATTGAAAAAAAAAAAAAAGTAGGGAAACTTATCAGACCATATAAATATGACCTAAATAATCTCCCTTATGAATATGAAGTAGAAGTGAAGAATAGATTTAAGAGATTGGATCTGGTAGATAGAATGTCTAAATAACTATGGATTGAGGTTTGCAAAATTATATAAGAGGCAGCAACAAAAATTATGCAAAGAAAAAGAAGAGCAAGAAACCAAAATGGTTATCTGATTAGGCTTTACAAATAACTGAGGAAAGATGGAAAGCAAAAGAGCAAGAAGAAAGGGAAACAGACACCCAATGGAATGTATTCCAGGGAATAGCAAGAAGAGAAAAGATTTTTCTTAAATGAGCAATGCAGAGAAATAGAAGAAAACAATAGAATGGGAAAAACAAGAGATCTTCTTTAAAAATTAGAGATACCAACGAAACATTTCATGCAAAAATGAACACAGGGTAGAAGAACTTGGTATGTAGTTGTACACAGTTCACAGAGTCAGACATGATTGAACAACTAAATAACAAGAGTAGGAGTCATTCAAAAGAAAGAAATTAAAAGTGAATGGGAGAGATGTTTAATGAATTAAGGGAAAAGGATGTTTTAACACTGGCAAGAAGGACTGAATCATCTTGAGACCAGAAGAAAGGGAAATGAGATGGAATGGAGAGATTAAAAATTAAATTAATTTTAAAAATGGAGAGATGAGGAACAGAGTAGAAAACAAATAAATATGATTAGACTCCATCTTTTCAGTCAGTTAAGCAGTATCATCAGAAAGAGAAGATAGAGTTAGAAGTTTGAGTAAAATGGAACATTATCCTTATGGTTGACAGAGCACCAACCCTGACATCAGGAGGACCTGAGTTCAAATCTAGTCCTAGAGACTTAAAACTTCTTGGCTGTGAGACTCTGGACAAGTCACCTAGCCCCAGATTGCCTCAGAAAAAAAAAAAGAGCCCCTATGGTGAATTGTCATAAGAATCAATGAAAAGAATATCATGCAAAGGAGGGATCCAGTTAAGTTAGGAGGCATACATTTACAGGGAACCCATTCAATAGGATTGTATGACTTTTACTAGTACCAGACAGTTGAAAATAGAAGCAGAGAAAGTAGTTGTTGGGTGCTGAAGCTTAGCAGGTAGAAACGGCATGAACTAATCCCATCCTCTACCCATATACCAGGACATTGTACTGCAGTACAGTAAGAGACAATGATGTATTAAGGAGATGTCTTGGCATAGGTCCTGCCTGTCACTGGACCAGACCTAAGGAAGAATGTACAAGAGATGAGATACAAACAGCCCTGAACTATTTTTAATCAGCATCCCAACAAAGCACAATTATTCGCACAATTCTCATTTAATGTGACTATTTTAAGGTTTTTGAGGAAAAAGCATGTGCTTGAATTAATTCACTGTCCTGAGTGACTGGATGACTGGAATTATATGTAAGTGATGATAGAGTCTCCCTTCTGAGTTTACTACAGTGCTAACAGTATATATATATATATATTTTTTTTTATTGCAGAAATGTGACAGACACAGATATTCTAGTTCTGGAACGCCGACTGCTTCAAACCATGGACATGATCATTAGCAAAAAGAAAAGGTCAGATTCTGGAATATTCACAATGTTTTTCATTCCTTTGGGATTTCCTAATAAGACAGGGTTGACTGTAAGAGCTACTATCATAAGGGAATTTTCTTCTTAACTATTCCTGAGTGATTCAACAAAGCATATTGTATCTAAGCAGGCATGAAAATATTTTGAAAAAATAATCACTGCATTTAAAATTTTGTTTCAGAAGAATAATGATTTCCATTTCCTGTCATTTTCCATTTGATGATTAGAAATGTGGGAGGATACATTTTTCCTTGCTAGGGATGAATCTTTTCCATTTCCTTTTCTCCAGAGGCCTTAAAAAATCCTGCAAACATCCTAGTGGTCATTATTGTGATGATTAATATCAAACCTCTTTGAAGATATACATTTCGGGCAAAGAATTTCACAGGAGTTTATATACATTCAGAGTATTTTATAGTGCTCAAACCCCATTTTCCACTGAATTCCTATTATGGTACCTGATTTGGTGGGGAGATGACCCTGAGTTCTTAAACATCTACACCAATGGACCAAAAATTCTGAAAGGTCTTACCACACTGGAAGGGTCCTGTCATGAACCATATCTCTTTTGCAAGAACCAGGCTAGGTTTTTTTTGTTGTTTGTTTGTTTTTTTAATAACTGTATTTCAATATAATTGGCTTCCTTCATATATTTATGCACTTAAAATCATTGTTCCTAGAATAGGCATTTTAAACTACCAAATGGGATCTATAACACACGCAAAAAAGGTTAGAAAGTCCTGCTTTGAGAGATTGTGTTAGTGGAGAATCCCATACCAATATGAATTATGGCTAATATCACCAAGATTTAACTGGGAAGATTGCTTAGGAAATGTACAAATTAAGATAATTTTATCCTGTTTTCCATGTATAATAGGCTTTTTAAAATCTCAAATGTACTGTTTTCAATAAAGTCATTAACATTCATACATCAGTAGGGTATGCTAGTCTTTAATAGCCAGATTTACAAGAGGAAAAATGTAAATATGATATTTCTAAAAATTTAATCTACATTTTTAACATTTCCCCATCAATTTCTTAAGTTTAGAAAGTTGGGGGCAGCTAGGTGGTGCAGTGGATAGAGCACCAACCCTGAATTCAGGAGGACCCAAGTTCAAATCTGGTCTCAGACACTTAACACTTCCTAGCTGTGTGACCCTGGGCAAGTCACTTAACCCCAGCCTCAGGAAAAACAGATAGATGGATGGATGGATGGATGGATGGATGGATGGATGGATGGATAGATAGATAGATAGATAGATAGATAGATAGATAGATAGATAGATAGATAGATATAGATAGATAAAGAGTTTAGAAAGTCAGCAAAACAATATATCTAGCCCCAATTCATAGCGTTTGCTAATTTCTGAATTGTGAATGCTCATTCAAAATTTAACAATCTGCTTTAGCAAATTGCTTTGAACTGGCTCTAGCACAGTACTAGATTTTTAAATATCAATGAAAATGGCTTCATACTATATTGGATAAAATGCTGGGTTTAGAATCATGAAGGCCTGAGTTCAGTCTCTAGTGCTTACTAAGCTATATGACCTTATCAACAATCTTAAGCACCTGCTATATGCTAGCTGCTGAGATACAAAGAAAAAAAAAAAAATGAAACAGTCTCTGCTTTTTAGGAACTTGTATTATCTTAGAAGAAATAACATGTAACATATAATTATATACAATATACATACAAGATAGTTATGCTAGAAAAGCACTAGAAGCTGGAATCCAGGAAGAGTCTGATATAGAAAGTAATTCTTAAGCTGATATTTAAAGAAGTACTGGATCTTAAGAGGGGGAAGACAGAAAGCTGTATGTTCTGGGTGTGAAGGACAGTCCAGGCAATAACCATTGAGTAAGTACTTACTTTTTAACTCAAATCAGGAAGATGTGCATGTAAGTTTTTATAATTTAATCATCAGCAATAATAATGGGTTTAGACCTTGCCATCCAGATTCCAGTCTAGTTATGTCTATAATCCACAATATTTGTGGCTGGCCAGGATTTTGAAGGAAGCTCTTTTCCTTGTGAAATACATAACCTGTCATCATAAGAATCAACTTTAATCTCTTTAATATAAGTTTTTAAAACTTGTTCTTTAGGGGGGGAAAAGTCTGTACTATTCTTTTAGACTTAATCAAATATTTTGATTATTTATTAGAACTTAGAAAATCACTTTGCAAAGAATAACCACTCAGAAGGGAGTAGGGGATGGAAAGTGCCCTCAGGTTGACCAGCAGAGGGCATCAGGAGGAGAAACAAGTGTATTAGACTGGTATTTGTTACACAAGCATTAGTCATTAAGAAGAGGAGGAGAAGGAACATTGAAAAGGCACAGGATGTCTTCTCATTTGGAACACTGTTTAGAAGATAAGGCTTGCAGGAGTCTGAAAGCCTTGTTTTACTAAAATCGATTCAATTAATATTCATTCAGGGTCCATGATCAAAGTCTTTCTGTTGCAGTCTTATTAGATGGTCTCTCTACGAGAGTCTAATATGACGTATTATTTTGATTATTTATTCTATCACTGTATCCAGTAAGGCCTGTAACCTGCTATATTCTCAAACAGACTCAAATGTAATCTCTACAGTGAAAGCAAATATATATAAACCTAAAAACTCATTTCAAAATGGTCATATTAATCCAATATTGAAGTTATGATTATATGATAAATTCGGGAAATACCAAGTGAAGCTGCCCTAGGTTAGTGTTCTTTCCTCAGATATTGTTTTCTACATAGCTTTTGATATAAAAACCTGAATTAATATGATAAACAAATTCAAGCAGTTCAGATATCTTCCAGAAATTATTTTTTTCAACATTGCATACACTGTGTATAAAGCAATATACTTTAGAGGTTAAAAATTGGGTATTGCGGGGGCAGCTAGGTGGTGCAGTGGATAGAGCACCAGCCCTGAAGTCTGGAGGACCCGAGTTCAAATCTGGTCTCAGACACTTAACACTTCCTAGCTGTGTGATCCTGGGCAAGTCACTTAACCCCAGCCTCAGGAAAGAAAAGAAAATAAATTGGGCATTGCTCTGAAGCCTCTTCTTTTTGCCCTACATATTTCAGAGGAAAAAATAGAAGCCTGTATGTGTGAGTCAGGCATGAGTTACCATCACTAATGGATAAACTTTCTCTTTTTGGATTTCTTTATCCCAGTTATTAAGTCACTACTTGTTGCTTTAATGTGTTCTGATCTCTCTTTTTAAAAGTTGTGTAGAGATCAGGAAAAATACATTCATTAGTGAATTAGCATAAATGCTATGCCAAACTGCAGATTTTTGCCAACTAAAATGTAGAATTTTCCTTATACAACTTTCTGGCCAAATCTTTTCAAAATGCAAAACTTATTCCACATCTTCTTTAAAGTGTGTTTTACTCAGATTATTACTTTTATGTTCTACTCATAACCAAGAGCATCTTGCTGGAGGAGGGTCACTAACGTTGTCCCATTAAGAGCAGGACCTGCAATACTAAGAACACACATTCTCTACTTCTTTAAAACTTCATTGCTAGTGTCTTTTATTTGGGGGAGGGGGTTTCCCTTACCATCCAGTGGAGTTGGATATAACTTTCTTTCCCCCCCCCCAAGGCAATTGGGGTTAAGTGACTTGCCCAAGGTCACACAGCCAGGAAGTGTTAAGTGTCTGAGGCCAGTTTTGAACTCAGCTCCTCCTGACTTCAGGGCTGGTGCTCTATCCACTGTGCCATCTGACTGCCCCTGGATATAACTTCCTTAATTCACTTCTGTTTTTTTTCCTTCAACTTTATTCGGCAAAGAAGTAGCAGAATAGATTTGTAAATCAATAGAAATTTGCAAAGCAAAAAGGAAAGGGACTTGGAGCTCATCCCTAATGTGAGCAGCACATTCAGCAAACTTCTGCTGGAACCTGATAGCAGCCTTCACAGAAGTACCCTGCCGCATTGGAAGTACATTGCCAGGCAGTGGTGTGAGCACTTGCAGTCATTAAGATGAAGGAAAATAGACATGCATTTCTAGCCTCTTCTCTCTTTATCTCCTATTCTATTATCCCAATACCATAAGTGACAAGAAGCTCTATGTTTAATAGGGTAAGGGCCTATTTCTCTTCCTCAGTCTCTGTCACATACTTGTGGAAGGTGACTGCAGAAAGGCAGATACTTAAATCACCAGAACAAGGGATCTGCTTAAGTCATTTGCCTCTTTCTGAGTAATTTCAATTTCGTAAGGTGCTAAAACTTATAGTAAAAAAAAAAAAATGAGGCAGAAAAATAAAGCTTGGAACTCTGACCAACTGATCTAAATCTTTTCTTTCATATTAATCTGAGGGTGTTGCTGAATTAATAAAATGATTTGGGAAGGGAAAGTACGGGAGGTAATATGACTGACATCTTCTGGGATTTCTTATTGTGCCAATTTTGTAAATAGTTTCAAGAATCTTTTAGCTTACAGAAACTGTATTGGAGTTACAACTTTTGAATTGATCCCTTCACCATCCTCCACTGCTATGTCTCACTATTCCTGCCCCTTGTTTCTCAGATCAAGATAAGCAGAATTTTCTTTATAGAAACAGATTCCAATGAAAATTTACCTAAAAGACAGTGGGGAGAAAGAGGCCACATACTAATTTTCAGGGCCTTGTTCTAATTTCTTTTAAACCTGTGGGCATATGGCACAGTGTGAATTTTATGATTGATGTGGTTTTGTCTACCTATATGCTACTAAGCCATCAGTGGAAAGTTATATCTCTTCCTCAACTGACTCAAAGTTAATTCAGCTTGGCAGGAGCAGAAAAGAGAGCTACACAGTCTGCTTGTAGGAACCTGGACTCGAGTACTTTGCCATGTCCTTGCTTCCTTTATAGGATTTTGAATTCTCTTTCTTTCCAGGATAGCAATGGCCCGGAGAAACCTGTTCCAGAAAGGAGACCTGAACAACAAGCCATCGGGCTTCTGGGGAATGATTAAGAGTGTTACCACTTCAGCCCCAGGAAGTGAGAGTATCCTTTGTTTTGGGGTGATCCTCTCCCACAGCCCTAGGTGAAGCACAGGCATGAAAAGAGGAACAGAGACAACTGCTTGTGAGGTCTGAGTGCAATCAGTCTGTGTCCAAAGCGTAGACAAGGGCATTTCTGTGATTTTTGCCATTCCACTGACCTAAGCACTTCTATCATCCTTTTTTTTTTCAATGATGACTAATTTTAACAATGATATTTCTCTCTTAAGGCACTCTGGCATAGTGAGTAGACAAGATCTACCTCTGACAAAACCCCCTGCAGCCACTGAGATAGGAAGGTGCAGGGAAGCTGTCAATCTGTATTGGTAGAGGGAGTTTCCTCATCCTGTAGGCCCCTCTACCTTTGAAATCTCAGGTCTAATTCCTAAACCTATTCATATTTCTGCTTTACAACAGCCTTTTAGCTAGTACTTGGCTGGTGGGCTAGAATGTGGTCATGCCAGCCACAGTTGCTGTAAGGTAATGTTTCTTCTCCAGATTATTGAGAGGGAAAGGAAGAGGGGGCTCAGTGGGTCATATGCAAAATCAAATAACAATGGAAAATGCAGCGAGGTGAGGGGAGATTGAGATTAGAGACAGGTGTCAGATTTCCCTCCTTAGATATGTCATCTTCCAAAACTGAAGTGGCCAAAACAGTAATGGCTTGTTTAGTTTCAATGAAAAGGAAAATAAGAATAATTTTCAGCAAAAGAATTATTAGGTAAACATTTATGATCTAGCCAAATATAAGTATAAACTACATATTAAGCATCTATATGGTGAGGAAGAAGCTGAATGATGAGTGTTTATGAAAATATTTCTTAGGAAGCATTACAAGCCTAATTTAGGAGTTGGTAAAACTCTGTGTTCTAAAGTACAACTTTTACCTACTCTTTGAGGAACCCAGATTCCATTTGGAGGTTTAGTGCTATGAGCCAAGAGAAGAGCAGCAGAGCCCCGGAAGCTGAGCTGGGACCTGGGAAAGGGATGGACTCTACATAAAGCTTAGCTGCCTCTCGGAACTTGAATATAAAGTTATATAAACTTAACTTTGTACTGTTCCAGATCTCACTCTCATTCAGCAAGAAGTGGATGCTTTGGAAGAGCTGAGCAGACAGCTTTTTCTAGAAACAGTTGATCTGTATGCTACCAAGGTACAGAGTCGAAAATTGCTGGATTTTCTTCAACCATGGAGGGAAGAAGGGACTAAGTTATCTCTTGGGCTGTATAAGCAAGCAGCATAAGGAATAGCTCCTTACATAATTTAACATGAAAATGTGAGACTTATGAAAAGGGGAGCTAATAATACAAGCCATGAAGTGGCTGCTTCCATTCTCATAAAATAGAGCTCTTCATGCCCTTCGTGCTGCAGTAGCATTGCTCAGCCTGGAACATCACAGGTACCACAGTATCCCCAATGGGGACCCCTTTGGCCCTCTTCTGTCCTCTGCCAAATTTGTCTTCCTGGTCCTATGACATTTTTCCTCTTCCACTTTATCTTAACTATTCTGAAGAGCCAAAGCAGGTCATGAAGCTATTGAACGGAAGAAAGCAACTGGCCATATTCACTTAAACTAATCTATCCAGAATAGGTGTGGCTTGCTCCCTATTGCAAACATGAAAGAAAAAAAAAGTCAACCAGTGTAGTAAAAAGATTATTGAATTTGGAATCAGAAAGTGGGTTTGGATCCAAGCTTTACAAATTTCTCTATCACCTGAGTCAAGAGTACTCGCCTCCCTGAATTTCAGTTTCCATTCAGTAAAATGAGGCTCTCAGACTAAAGAGTCCTATAAGAGCCTTTCTACTTCTAAATTCTTTTGATTACCACCATTAGTTTAGGAGCTGTATGATGTAAATAAGCAAAACTCAAATTGAAGATGAGAGTCATCTTGATTTTTTGGTTTGGAAAACAATACCATGTGTGGAAGCAAGAATTATCACTATTCTCTAAAACTTGAATCCATGTAATTTTTGGACTCTGTTGACTAGCTTGAGTGTGTCTACAAAGGAAAGAATGATTTAATGAATACTAGGTTTTTATTTCAAATGAATCTAACATGTAAATGTTTTTTTTTTCTTCCTTCAGGAAAGAATAGAATATTCAAAAACTTTCAAGGGAAAATATTTTAATTTTCTAGGTTATTTTTTTTCTATTTATTGTGTTTGGAAGATTTTTATGGTAAGTGTGCTATCTGTTGTGTTCTTGTAAAGATAATGAGAGAGGATTGTTTTAATCAATATCTTTAACTTAGCTTACTTATAAAAAACATTGTTTGATCCCGGTCAAACTTAGGAACTTTTTCTAATTTCCATCTTTTTCTTTTTTGTCTATTTTTATAATAATAGTAAAACACTAAATATGAAGCATGTAAAATGAATACAACTATTATTAATGATTTCAAAATGCTTTCTATTCAGTATAATGCTTGAGTTTAAATCGGACAATATACTTGATTTTTGGTGACTATTTAGAAGACACTCCACTTTTGTGCTTTTTTTTGTTTAACATCTTTATCTTTAAAATTAATGACAGGGGCAGCTAAATAGTCCAGTAAATAGAGCACTGGCCTTGGAGATAGGAAGATCTGAGTTCAAATGCAGCCTCAAACACTTAACACTTCCTAGCCTTGCAAAAAATAAATAAATAAATAAACAAAATTAAACTAATGACAAAGTAGAGTTAAAAATAAAAGTCTTTAGATTAGTTTGCCATTTATACTTACTGATAATTTCTTTGTAGCTATTGTATACCATGCCTTATAGTACCAATTCTACAGTACCAGTACATGTTATCTCACTACTGCCTTTCATCTTATTCTTACCTGTGGTCTTCAGTGGTTTTCTCCATAAAGAAAAGCCAATTTTGCTGTTATGTTTTGATTTTCCCAATAGAATCATATCTAGACTAAGATATGATTTGGCAGTGACATGATTGATTTGGACTGCACCACTTGTTAACAAATCTTTATTTTGTTTTGCACCACATATGAAATAGTCCCTAGAACGCCTTGGTTTGGTCATTATCCATGAATGTTCCCTATAGTTCCTAAGCCATCATTTCTCTCTTTCTACCCTCTCTTCAGTGATCTTATCAGTTCCTGTGAGTTCACTCTATGTAGATGACTCAAATCAGTATGGCTTCTGATTTTTCTATCTTATATTAACTACCCAATAGACATCTGATACATATTCTGTAAGCTTCTCAAACTTAATATGTTCAAAATAGAACTCTTCTGCTTCCCCCTTACTTTTCTCCAAACTTCCCAATTTCTATTAAAGCCATCACTGTCCTGCCAGTCACTGAGGATCTCAATCTCAGAATTATGCTTGACTTTACACCTTCCACATCCAGCTGATAGCAAGTTTGTGACTTGATATCCCTCACATCTGTCCCTCTTCTCCATTCATATAGGGAATTCACCCAGGTTCAGGTTCTCATCAGTTTTTTACCTCATCTGGACTATCTATTATAGTCTCCTAATTGGTATTCTCATTTCTGATCTCTCCCCATTCTTCATATAGCTACAAAAAAAAAAAAAAATCTTCCATAGTGCTTCATTGTCTACCTATTGCTTCCTTAGCTTGTCCTTTAGCTTGTCTTTAAAACTTCATAATTGAATTTCAGCCTGCTTTGCCAGATTTATTTCCCAATACTCTTTCATATACTGTTTCAACAAAATTTGACTTTTTGTTGGTTCCAGAGCTAAGCAATACATCCTCACTTCTGGGCCTTCTTCACCTCTTGCTTCTGGAATCCTCATATTGTTTTAAGGCTTAGTTCAGGTGCCACTTCTAATAGGAAACTTTTCCTGATCTTCTCTAGGTTTCAATGCCCTCTTTCACTTCAAATTGTTTTGTATTTACTCAGTTGACTGTATATTGTATCCTTGAATGTCATGTCTTTTTCATTTTTATCTTTGTGTTCCCAACACATTCCCCAGTGCCTTGTATATTGTGGATGCTTAAAGGCTAGAGTTGAAGGGAAATGACTCTCCAAGTAGAATTTTTTCCTTCTAAAATATGATTTCTTTGGATTCCAACAAACTCAAAGAGATATTGCAGTTTTTCCTTTGAGAAAGAATAGATTACTCCAAAACTTTCAAAAAAGACTTTTATATAGACTTATATAATATATATAAACATATATAATACATATATAATATGTATATAATATATAGTTATTATATAATATAATATAATGTATATAATATAGTATAATATAATTATATAAGACTTTTTATATACCTGATGTACTAGTTCTAGAATTAAAAAAGAAATAGCGCTATTAAATAGCAAATTAAGAAATCCAATATTTGTTGACCATCTGTTGTTTTCCCAGCACTATGAATGAAAGATGCTTTGGCAGCATTTTCTATTCCTTTTAAGTGGGTTTGGATTAATGTTATTGATTGGTATGAGTAATACACTACAGATATTATTCATGAGTTTAAAATGACCCCAAAGCATATTTTATTATCTTTGGTTCTCTGTAGACCTCCTCTTACAATTAGGGATTTGAATTCAGAAGAGAGACAGTTTATATGGAAACATTTATTTGACTACAAACAAATTACAGAAATAAATTTTTTCCATTTATAATTTGAATCTTGTGTAGAATTGCCATCCTTGAGTCTACACAAGAACAATCCTATGAGGTACTGCTATGAGGGTTAGTTTATGACTGTAAAAGTCTTAGTCAGAATAGTAGTGAAATATAGGATTGTATGTGTTTTTTGCAGGCAACAATCAACATTGTGTTTGATCGAGTTGGGAAGACCGATCCTGTCACAAGAGGCATTGAGATAACAGTGAATTATCTGGGAATCCAGTTTGATGTAAGTTATTTGAATATCCCAATTTATTCCGCTTTTCCTTGTTTTATCTAATATAAATGAAAATTGGCTAGGGTCTAGCCTACCCCTTCCGGACTTACTTCACACTTCTTATTTCCAAAATATTCCAGACTTGTTCACACCATGCCACTTAGTATACCACATTCCGCATACCAGACTAATGGATCTACATACTGTTCCCAGGATTTGGCCTCCATTCTCCTGATTTCATGCTCTCCCTCTCTCCCCACCTTTGTATCTTAGAATTCTTAGTTTCCTTCAAAGAGGTGAACTTCTGTTGAAGATAACAATTTAAAATGCTTCATGCAACTCTATCTCCCCAATAAACACTTACTGACAATGAGGAAGAACCTCAAATGAAATTTCAAAACAAAAGAAAAGTGCTACTGAATCCTCTCATCCTGTATAAGACAGCATGAGAAGCCAAGCCCTAGAAAAGGGATTAGTGCTTGCTGACAGGAGATGGTGCAAGGAAATCAGGCCAAAAAGATAGGGGTCCAGGAATATCCCAGGAAATCATTTAAAGCAAGGAACATCTCTGATGGGGTTGCTTTAATAGCTGAGACCTGGGCCAAAGACCAAAGCCACAAAGTTCTGGGTAAATGACTGCTTAGGGGGACAGGGTAATAAGATGACCAGAAATTTTGAGTAATCTTAGGAGACCACAGACTTAAAAACTAGTGGGGCTAAGACCTGTAGCCTGGGACGTTCAATCAGTGCCTACATAGGGATACCAAAAAGACCAGCAGGATCCATTGGGGAACTTTGCAGACTGTGATAGTGGGCAAGACTAGGAACCAGCACTCACCATTTCCAGCCCCATTGTGTAAAGGGTATTATAGAAGAAGACAAGAGCTGGTTCAATGCAGACTTCTACTCAAAGACTATAAAGGACAGAGATTCCCTAATTGTAGTGGAGGAAGGATTTCAACCCGGGATAACAGTGGGAGTCCTTTCTGTGGGAGGACAATAGGAGATAGGATCTGGGCCTAGATAAGTCATCCAGGAGGGTTCAGAGCCTGGACCTGGCACAAAATCCTTCCCAAGAAATAAAACTGGAAGCATGAGGAAACAGGGAAAAAAAAAATCCCAGAACAATATAGAAATAGAGTTTTTAAAAATCTCAACATAAAATTCCAGAGAAAGGAAATAACTAAAATAATCACTACTTGAACCTTAGGGGAAAAAAAATCAATTGGTCACAAGAACTCCAAGATTGGAAAAAATAAATGAAAAGTTAGAATAAGTTAAAAAATGAAATTAAGACTACATGGAATAAGAATAAACAGCTTGGAATAAGAGCAAAAAAAAAAAATCAAAACCAAAAATGGGCAATCTCATCCAGGTAGTTGATATCCTGAAAAATAGAATAAAGGAACAGAACCCAGTGATTCAGTAAGACAAGAAAAATATGAGAACAAAGTCAAAAGATTGAAAACTATGGAGAATAAGATACCTGCTGTCAATAGCAACTGACAGTAAGCAGAATGAAGAGAGATAATTTAAGAATCATGAACATCACTTTCTTAGGAACTTTAATCTAAATGTACATACATACTTGTAGATGTAATGTAGAAATACATGTTTTTTAAAAAGGAAGATTACAAGGATAGGAAGAGGGGTCTTTAAGAGGGAATTAAACTGAAGAAGGAATAGTCAGAATCAAAACTATAGAAAAAAGTACTATAAAGGGAGAATTAAAAGAAAGAAAAGATAAGATGCAGCAATTTTGATCCAGGTTGAGTGAACAGGAAGAGAGTAAAGGATTAGGACTAGGCCATTCCAATTATAAGTAGCTAGTGTTAAATTCAGTTGCTTTCTGTTATTTCTTCTTTTCCTTGTAAAAGTAAGGAGGTAGGGAACAAAGAAAAAGAATATTATGAGATTTGATGGAAGAAAAAAATACAACTAGCAGTCATAATCATGAATGTGAATCGGATAAGTTAACCTACAATTTGAGGAAGCTGGCAGAATAGTTTACAAAGCAGGATCCAACTGTGTTGTTTGCAAGAAAGGCACTTAAAACATAATAAGTTCCATTCAGAAAAGCACAGTTGGCAATAATATTTGACAAAGCAAAAGTAAAAATAGATATGGAAAAAAAAAAAAAGCAGGGAAGTTACATGTTACTTAAAGGAACTATTTTGTAATGATATAATATCCATTTGTATACTCACACACAGAATGGAATGGTATCTAAATACCTAAGGGAAAAACTAAGTAAATTACACAAAGAAATAATAAGCCACTTAATTGTTGGGTACCTTAATATGTTTCTAGTTTTTTTGAGAATAAGCATTAATAATTTAGAAGAAAAGATATTCAGTAGAAGATTTTCAGACAGCTTTTGTTTTATTATACTCAGTGGATCTTCCAGTAGTTCCATTGATACTATTGTGATACTATAGTTAGTGAATCACTAAGCTATTGCTAAATTGGAGCATCCTTCCATTCATGTTGGAATAACTTTTCTCAAATATTTATTGATTTTATAGGGCTTAATAGAATGGAGTATTTGTAGTAATTATAACTTTATCAGGGTAATCTGTGATATTTAAGTTTAAAATGCTGAAATATGTTATTTTTTTTTTAATTATCCACTATGACCACCAAGAATATACATGGATGGTATAACATTATTAAAACGATAAAATAGATAATATTATTAATAACAGTTAAAATCATAAAATTAATTGAATTTTTAAAGGTTTCACAAAATATAATATCCATTTCTATTTATTTAATATTAGAAAGCAAGTAATAAATGGACCTTTCTTCTGAATGTCAAAACCCAACAACTAATATCTGTAATGGAAAAAGTTTAAACACCTTTCCAGTAAGATCAAAGATAAAGCAAAGATGCCTTTTTCTACTGCTGTAGAAATGTTAACTATAGAAATAAGACAAGAAAAACAAATTGAGGAAATAAGTATAGACAAAGAGGAAACAAAATTATGGTTACTTGCACATGACATGATAGTTTGCCTAAATTATTCAACTAAAAAGTTACTTGAAACAATTAACAATTAACAATTTGAGTAAAGTACCAAGATATAAAGGAAATAAACAAAAATTATCAACTATATAAATATATACATGTATATATATATACATATATATATATATATATATATATAAAACTAATAGGATGAGGTAGAAATTCCATTCAGAATAATTATTGAATATATTAATGCCTGGGACACAAAGAAATTATATGAAGGTAACTGAAATTTTCTTTATAGTAGTAAAGCAAGACTTAAATAATTGGAGAGATATCAATTGTTTATTGTTGAGATGTGCCATATTTCAGGGCTAAAAATGGTGATATTGACTAGGTTAATTTATAGATTTATTGCCATGCCAATGAAACTACCGAGGACTTTTTTGATACTGTTGTACAGTCATTTCAGTAGTATTTGACTTTTCATGGCTATATTTGGGATTTTCTGCAAAGATACTGGAGAGTTTGCCCTTTCCTTTTCTAGCTCATTTTACATGTGAGAAACTGATAGAGACAGGGTTATGTGACTTGCCCGGGGTCACACAGATAGTATGTGTCCAGAGCAGTATTTAAACTCAGAAGATGAGTCTTTCTGATTCCTGCCCCTGTGCTCTATCCACTTTATTACCTACCTGCTTCTAACTGCTTATTTTATAGCTCTAGACAAAACAATAACAACATTCATTTAGAGGAATAAGAAATCAATCTCAAAGGAAATATTGAAAAAAGTAGGAATTAAAACAGATCTAGCAGTTCTGAGCTTCAAACTATACTATTAGACAATAACCATCAAAATAAGTTGGTAGTGATTAAAAATAATAATTAATGGAACGGATTAAGTAAACAAGACTCAGAAGTATTCAACAAAGTAGTATAACGTTCAGTGAATACAAGGCAAGAAACTATCGTACTTGGAGTAAGTAGTCCCTGTTTAACAACAACAAAAAAAAAATCTAAGGGAAATGGAAAGCATTCTGGTAGAAATTAGACTTAAACCAGTTAAACCTTATAGCACAGTACGCTCAGAATGGATTCATAACCTGGACATAAAATCTCATATTATTCCTAATAAGAAGATGGAGATGATTTTCTAAGCTATGGTTAAAAGGAATAAAGATTAGCATAATTTAAAAAAAAAGAACAGTTCTGATTACATAAAATTGAAAACCTTGTGCACAAGCTAAATAATTGCAGTTTGGGGAAAAAACTCTTCAGAGTAAATTTCTTTGAAAAAGATCTAATATTCCAAGATATATAAAGATAAAAACTTGCCATAAGTCTACACATAAGAAAAAGTGCCATTTCCCAGTGAGTTCATCAATCAAAAGTTATAGTTTTTAAATGAAGAAACAAAATATCTAAACCAGTACCACCACTTTGATCATCTTTCAGTAACACCCTAATTCTAAGAGTTATTAGTTAATAATACCTACCCCAGACCACTATCCCTGCTTTCAGCCTAAGTTCTGTAGCCATCATCCAGGAAAGCAAAATCTTAGAATTATATCTTGGGATCTGCTACTTTGGGTGTTGTAGCTTCAGCTTCTGAAGTCACCAAAGTCTTTGGTACTGTCAAATATTTCAGCATCAGAAACATAATTTTTATCATTGGAATTGATATTTAAAAAGCATAGCTATCAGCCTTACTGCTGCACTCTAAGGATCATAGAATCTTTTCCTTTTAAGTAAAATGCTTTAAACTTTAAATTGACATTTAATAAATGTTTTTTCATTCATATCAGCAACTATAGAAAAATGTTCTAAATTGCTAATAATAGAAATACAAATGAAAACAAGATGAGGTTCTACTTCATAAACACAAATTGATAAAGATGACACAAAAATGGGAAAATAGCATTTTATGAGAGAACAGCAGATACTAATGCACTCTTTTTTCTTTCCATTAGCATTTATTCTCTCCCATTTTTTCACATACTAGGGGGGAAAGGAAAGACGTGGGGAAAAAGCTTGTATCAAATATGCATGGTCAAATGAAACAAATTCCTAATTGACCATATCCAAAAATGTTCATCTTATTCTGTATTCCATATCTCTTACTCACATGCTGAGGAAGTAACATTTTTTCCTCCTGAGGCAATTGGGATTAAGTGACTTGCCCAGGATCACACAGCTAGGAAGTGTTAAGTGTCTGAGGCTAATTTGAACTCAGGTCTTCTTGACTTCAGGACTGGTGCTCTATCCACTGCGCCATCTAGCTGCTCCATATTTCTTTATTGGTACTCTGTAATCAACTACTTATTGAGTTGATCAGACTTCTTAAGTCTTTCAAAGTTTTTTAGTGTTGTTTTTATTGTATAAATCGTTTTTCTTATTCTACTTATTTTGCTCTGCATCAATTCATGTAAATCTTTCCATGTTTCTCTGAAACAGTTTTTTCCATTTCTCAGCACAATCATAATTATCACTTACTAATAATAATAGCTAGCATTTACATACTGCTTCAAAGTTTACAGAGCACCAAACTGTTTGTGGCAGCCCTTTTTGTAGTGGCTAGAAACTGGAAATTGAAGGGATGCCCACCAATTGGAAAAGAGCTGAATAAATTGTGGTATATGAATGTTATGGAATATTATTGTTCTAAAAGAAATGACCAACAGGATGATTTCAGAGCAGCCTGGAGAGATTTACATGAACTGATGCTGAGTGAAATGAGTAGAACCAGGAGATCATTACATACTTCAACAACAATACTGTATGAGGATCAATTCTGATGGACGTGGGCCTCTTCAGCAATGAGAGGATCCAAATCAGTTCCAATTGATCTGTAATGAACAGAACCAGCTACACCGAGGGAAAGAACACTGGGAAATGAGTATGAACCACAACATAACATTTCCACTCTTTCTTTTAATGTTTGCTTGCATTTTTGTTTTTTTCTAATCAGGATTTTTTCTAAATCCAATCTTCCCTGTGCAACAAGATAATTGTATAAATATGTATACATATAGTGTATTTAACATGTATGGGACTACCTGCCATCTAGGGAAGGGGATGGGGGAAAGGAAGGGAAAAATTGGAACAGAAGGTTTTGCATGTTTTGTATACAAAAAGCTTAAAAAATAAAATTTAAAAGTTTACAGAGCACCTTACAAATAGTGTTTTATTTGATCCTCACAATAACTCTAGGAGGTAGGTGCTCTCATCATCCCCATTTTGCAGATAAGGAAACTAAAGTAGAGGTTGTGTAACTTGCTCACTATCAGAGAGCTAATAAGTGCCTAAGATTGGATATGACTTTAGGTCTTCCTAACTCCATTTTGTATGCTATTACATGGATATACCATAATTTGTTCAGCCATTCTGGGAAATAGTTTGGAACTTATCCTAAAAGTCACTAAGCTGTGTATACACTTTGTTCCAGCAGTGCTATACTGAAATAGTATAGGTCTACTAGTAAGTGTTTGACTCTCCAAAATAAAGTATATGCACCATACACTTTTTTTAATGTTAAATCCAATATATGTAAACATATTTGTACCATTATCTTGTTTCACAAGAAAGATCAAATCAAAAAGAAATGAAAATGAATAAGAAAACAAACATTATACACTTTAAAATTTAATCTGCATTGTTAACATTTTTTCCATCACCTTCTTAAGTCTAGACAATAAATTAAGTCCCAATTTGTAGATTAGCTGATTTTACTGGCTTCAACATATCCCTTTATACCTAAAGAAATCAAAGGCCGAGGGATATTGTCAAGAAACTTCTTAATCAGTTACAAGTTGAACCAAATGGTCCATGTGGTGTTTTTGTATTCTAGCCTCTGATTTGTACCTATTCCTAGTAAAAAAAAAAAAAAAAAAAAATGGTGCTTTCCTAATGGTGAATCAAGCACCTTTTTGTTTGGAAAGGGAGGTCAATTATCTTTCTGAAAGCAGTCAGTTTGTATACTGTATTGATAACTCTTGTCTCTTTCATTTATAAGAACGTCTTTCCCTCTCATCTTAATTTCACAAGTCTGAATTAAAAAAAAAAGTATTTTTCCTTCATCAGTGCTGAGAGAGAATATGCAGTTACTGCCTGTAATATTTGACTACCTTCTTCATATGATACATTTCTACCTCTGAAAAGGCTTCCTCAAATACTTTGTGACTTTGCATAAATAGAGTTTAGATTTCAGTTGCAGCATCTCCTATTTAAATACCTTTCAGAACTCCACTATATAGTGCAGGAATGCTGCCTCACCCCTAGCCTTCAAAACTGCCTGTGACTCGAGTCAGTACAAGAAGAGAAAAGCCTCCAAGTCAAACTGAGACTTCACATCAAGTTCAGCTACCTTCTGGAACTTTGCTAAGAAACCCATGTAACTTTTTTTTCCCCCCCCTTAGGATGGAAGGAAAGTATCTTTGCATATTTTCAGATATATAAGAAATGATTTCACAATTTCAAAAAAAGTAACTTTTTCCAAGAGGGGATAAATAGCCAAATAGTGTTCATTTTTTTCTCTTTATTAGTACTCTTTAATTGTATGGGCTGCCTTAGGAGAGTTGTGATTTGTCTTATTCTTCCAATCTGTGAACATTGCTTAAATTAGTTTTCTTTACTTCTCTATTTCTTTTCAAGATAATCTTTAAGTATTGATCTTAATCTTTTCTCTGGCTATTTTAACCATTTCTCACTTGCTGCTTCCCCCCAAAATATGTGACTTCATATAGGTAGATCTCCCAGCTCCTCAACTTAGAATGATGGAACATGGGTAATGGCAAGAAGGCAAACCTCAGAATTAAAAGATTCAAGGCAAATCTAGATGCCATCTGCAGAATGAGAAGGATAAATTCAATGATCCCTAAGAACTTTTCTAGCTTTAAATCATATGATCCATGAACAGATTATAGTATCATGACCATGTACTCAGTAAAATTTTAACATTTCTTTATTTTTGTGACAGGTGAAATTCTGGTCTCAGCACATTTCCTTTATCCTTGTTGGAATAATAATTGTCACATCTATCAGAGGATTACTGATAACTCTTACCAAGGTATTGTGCATCTAATCTAAATATGGATTAAAGGAGAGATGTGTTTAGAAATGCTGGTGATGTAAAAAAAAAATCAATAACTTTTTTTTTTTTTAATATGACTGAAACAGAATAAAAATGTTTAGCAGGAATTGAAACCCAAGAGAAATGAGAGGAAAACATCTAGCTGCTTTCTATGTATTTCAAGTCAACAGTATTACATCCCACTGAAAGAATCAGTAGTTGATTGCTGGGTTATTGTTAGTGACCTTTAAAAAGTGTTGTTATTGGGACGGGCTAGGTGGCACAGTGGATAGAGCACCAGCCCTGAAGTCAGGAGAACCTTAGTTCAATTATGACCTCAGACACTTAGCACTTCTTAGCTGTGTGACCCTGGGCAAGTCGCTTAACCCCAATTGCCTTAACAAAAAAAAAAAAAAAATATATATATATATATATATATATATATATACATATATATATATATATATATATATATATATATATATTGTTATTTTCTGAATTTTCAGGAAGAAGTTTGCAAACTACAGGCATTAAGCTTTCTTTTAATTGTTAGCAAAGTCCTATTACTAAAGGGAGAATTTATGAATGTTTTAAAAGAGAATCAGTAATAAGAGCAAACATAGCTTTAAGAGCAAGCTATGCCCCCTAAACTTATTTCCATTTCCATAGAATAAATAAAGTATACTATTAGGTGAACATGGTGAACATTGCATTCTTAGGTTTCAGTAAGACATTTAATATAGCATCTTGTACTGTCATTGTGGACAAAATGGAGAGAGGTGGGCTGGAAGAGAATACAATTAGAGTATATTACATTACTGTTTAAATGACTAAGCCAAAAGAATATTCAGTTATTCATGCTCTGTGTTATCTTGGAGAGAATTCTGCAGAGCAGCATGCTGGCAATCTATCCTTGGCTCCATGCTCTTCAACATTTTTATCAGTAACTTGGATGCTAGACAAGCTTATAGATGACATGAAGCTTGGGAAGTTGATGATCATATCAGTAATAGATTTATTCTAATCTCTAGTCTCAACAGACTAGAATAATGGTCCAAATCTATTTAGATAAAACTTAAGAGATAAACATTAAAGTCCTAATCTTAAACCTCAAGTCAACAAATTAAAATTATATTCACAATTATTAACTGGATAATAATTAGAGGCACTGTGGTGTAATGAAAGAGGAAGCAATAGGCGAGGGGAGGGGGAGCACTTAGTAGTTATTAGGAAACCCAAGTTCAGATCTCATTATTCATATTGACTATCTGTGTGACTTTGGACAAGTCTTACAACCCTTAGGTCATGGTTTCCTTACCTGTAAGTGAATGTGCTCGAACTGGACACTCTTTAACATCCTTCTCTACTCAAGATCTATGACTTTGCAATCCTAGTGAGGTTTGATCATCTCTGAAGTTGTGTTTTCAGTTCTAGGAACTACATATAAGGATGGACATTGATAAAGAGTGTTTGCCTAGAGGAGAATAACCAGGAGAATGAAAAAACTTAAAATAATGCTATAAAAGGAGTGGCTGAAGGAACTGGGAAGAAGCAGCCAGTGGAAAAAAAATATGTAGATGAAATAGGACAATTATCTTTAAGTGTTCAAAAGACTTACCTCTATAACTTACTCTGCTGGGTCCCAAAAGGTGCTCTAGGTGAAAGTTGCAGACAGGCACCCTTAGAACTAACAAAAGGGCAAATATTTCCTAACAATTAGACTCACCCATAAATAGAATGGGTTACCTTTGGACAGATAGCGAGTTTTGCTTCATTTTGGGTCTTCAAATTAAATGATACTCAAGCTTCCTCAAGGTTATAGAGGGGTGGTTTTGTAAAAATTGTTGATGGGGGTTAGCCCCTGAACAAACAAGAACTCTTCCTAGAATAGAAATGTTTAATAATACAGAAACGGGTCTTTGCATCCTGTCTGTTGCCTATGAACTGCTCAGCTCTCCATGCACCCTGTCCTTAAGAAACACTGGCTGGGCCCTGCCATCCCTTCAGGCTCTTTTCCCATACCTTTCATTCCTCTTGCTGCCCAACTCCTAAGGAAGGCTCTTTAGACTTGTAACCTTTCCTTCCTCACCTCTTCTCTCAGGCAGTTTTCAGTCCCTTTTCTTCTGGGTCCCAATCAGCATCCCATTGCCTTCTCACTCAGGCCTTTTGAAACTGCCTTCCTTCCTTCAAAGCTCAGCTCAATACTCTCTCCTAAAAGAGGCCTTTCCCTAAGTGTTAGTGCTCCTTTAAAAAACAAAACAAAACAACCACAAAAAAACCCCCACTACAAATCTTGTTCTGTATTTACCTGTATATCTATCTCACACACACACACACACTCCCTCCATGTGAGAAGGGACTTTTTTTTTATCTCCAGGTCCTAGCACAGTTACTATGCGATCATAGATTTAGAGTTGGGAGGAACTTCAGAAATCACCTCGAAGAACCTTCTCATTTTACAGAGGAGTAAACCTGTTGGGAGAGGGTCATGGTCTTGTCCAAAGTCATATAGATAGCAAATGGGAGAGCTGGGTCTTGGGACATTTTTTCCACTGTCTCCCAGAGGAGGCTCCTTAATGCTCATTGGTTTGGAATCCCAGATAAACCTGGGCATTTTAGAGGCGTCAAGCAAGAAGTGACTGTTATATGTGGCCTGTGGGAAATCTAGTCAAGCTGCTTCTGGAGAGAATGGGGGAAGCTTGCTGCTTCCTCTGATCAGTTTGGGAAGCCACAGTGGAGGAGTCGAGCATTTCAGGAGCCATTAGAATGGTGGCAAAGAAATAAATTAACAGAATTTCCAGGCCTACAGCAGGCTTCCCAGGAGTAATAGGAAGGAGTTACAGGAGCAAGGTGACTGAGTAGGGGGTCCTAATAGAGCAGGAAATTCACTCAGGGAAAAAGCCCAGGGCATCTCATCCTTGGAGTGTTAGTTAACTCTGAGATAGAGATAGCGCAGAGACCCTGAATTGGTTTGGTGGTTCCCCTTCTGCCATCAATGATTTGGGCCAGCAGTTGTGAAGACAGCCATGTAGATAAGATGCTCAACTGTTAATTTGATCATTGACCACTCCTTTTTTTCAAGAGTTTCCCTGATAATGAGTTTACACTCCAGCCTCTGGATTCTCCCCTAGGGGTCTGTGCTCTTTGGGGCCCTCAGCTCTGCTTCACACTATTCACTGTCACTTGTGGGCTCCTTTGCTGTTCTTTGACAGCAGAGACAGGCTGAGAGTCTCCTATAAAGAGCCCTTTCACCTCCAGGGGCCACATCTTGATTATCCAAGAATCTCCTTTTCGCCATAGTCATTTCTCATTTCTCTCTCTCCTTTTTTTTGGACAGTTCTTTTATGCCATTTCCAGCAGCAAGTCTTCCAATGTTATTGTCCTGCTCTTAGCACAGATTATGGTAAGTGGGTGGAGTGTTTTCATTTGGAAATAGTGAAAGCTGCCAATGATGTTAACCCTCCCTTGGGGCTCTCTGCTGTATCACTTGCAACTAGCTTCCCATCAAGGTGCTTCCTGGTCTGACTTGTGTTGTTTGATCTACAGGGCATGTATTTTGTCTCTTCAGTGCTTCTTATCCGAATGAGTATGCCCCTTGAGTACCGCACCATAATCACCGAAGTCCTTGGAGAGTTGCAGTTTAACTTCTACCACCGCTGGTTTGACGTGATCTTCCTGGTCAGTGCTCTGTCCAGCATCCTCTTCCTTTACCTAGCGCACAAGCAAGCTCCTGAGAAACACATGACACCATGAACAGAGAAGACTTGAGCTGGTCTCAAACTGCTGAGAGCCCAAGAGGCAAAGTCTGAATGTCGGAGACGAGGGGGATTGAGGGGGTTGGGGTTTTAGATAACAAGAATGCTGTGGTGATTTACACCACCTCCAGCATTTCTGCACCTCTTCCCATAAGGAAACAGTGGTCATCTGTGTTATCAAGATTAGGAGACAGGACAAGCAGAGCCAATCTTCGGGCCACAGAACATTTTTTTGTGTGTAATGTGGTGCCCACACTGAAAAAAATCAAAGGGAGTGGAGAGCAAAGGAAAAGACATACTGGAAAACCAAGGCAGAAGGGAATGCATTATCGCTATTCTTGGATGATTTTTTTGTTTGTATGTTTAAATTCCAATTTCATCAAGAACAAGAAAAGGAAAGTGGAAGTCATTAAAATCATAAAGTTTTTGTGTACACTGGTTTCAAGTTTCTCCTTACATCCTACTTGGGAACATTTTGTCCAGGTAAGACCACAGGTCATGGGAACACAATTTGTGCTCACTGGAGTTGGAACCCCAGATTGAAATAGGGAACATAAACCCCCTACATAGAAAATATATTCAACAAGGGCACATGCTGTGAGTTTGGAATTTCCTTTTCCTTGACCTAACAGTTCTGTGTTGATGTATCAGTATATCTTCTGTGTTAATCCCTAAGGGTCAGCTGAAAGAAATCCCACTAGAGAAATGGCCTCTTTAAAGTCTTTCTTTTAGCTATAACATCATTTGGATATAGGGAATTCATTTAGCTTTAAATGTAGAGTGAACAATGAGAGATTAGAGGAGAGAGATTGGGATGAGGCTGTCAGAAGTCCTAGGACAAGGAAAGGGCACGAAAGCAAAGGGACACGTGGTTTGGGTCCAGCTCTGCCACTAGGTCCCATCTAGCTTAAAAAGGTGATGAAGCTATGGTTTCCTGTGAGAGTCGTGCCTTAGCTTTCTAGCAAAACCTTAGAGGCTCAAGAGGTTTAGCTCACATCCAAAACAAAGGAATTCTATCAAAGCAGCTGAAAAGGAAAACACCACACATGAGTCTCATACAAGGATTGCTGATGTTTATTCTTCATTGCACTCACAGATGCATAGCACACTATTCCTAAGAAAGGTTGATCGGGTTAGATTTCACAAATCTAATGAGTCTCCTGTACTAATTGAAAATCACCTTTGATGCTCTAGAGGCCGAAGCCTGTGCTCAGTCTTATTGCTACTCCTCTCACTTACAATCACTTGAGAGAAGGAGATTGTGGGAATGAAAATGCCTTGTGCGTTCTGGCTTGCTAAGTTAAGCACAAATGAATTGGCTGTCTAAAGCCGTCCCTAAGATGGGCAGTAGGAAAAGACAAGAGGCTTCTGTCTGGCGCAGGTTCACAAGGAGTCCTTTCTCACCACGGGTAAGAGCTTGTTCTTTTAAAGAGGATTATTCCCGCCAAATTCTAGGACGTCCTAGTCAAAGCCAAGGCCTGGTGTCATCATAACTCAGTGTCTTCAGAGCTGGAAGAATGAGAGCCCGTGCTGTTGGCCTGTGCAGAAGGAAAGGACAAAAAAAATTTGTTTTCAAATGATGCATTTCGTAAACCCTGTGATCATCTTCAAAAACATCCCAATGAGCATAAACTAATCCAGAAGTTTCAATTCCAAAAGAAGCAAGAACCCTGAGCTCTGATCTTAGTTTTGCATCTGACTTCCTGTTTAACTTCAGGCCTGCCTTTTCAGAGACAAGAGGCCTGACTATTAAATCTGATATAATAGTACAGTTGTCTTCCCCTAAGAATATTATGGCTAAATGTTTGAAGAAAATTAGTGCTTTCTTCTTAAGAGGCCCAGAATACAAAGCCAACGCATGCTTTTGTATTATGAACGTGAAATTTTGCTAAAGAAGTAATCTGGAGTCTGTGTGGTCTTCTGGAAGGAATGTAAAACATGGGACAAGGATTCAGAAGATCCATAGTGGGAGACAGGAAGAGGTCTTCCACCTCTCTGCTTTATGGTTTCCTCATTTAAATGCTAGGTAATTTTCCAGCTCTAAAATTCTGATTCAATAACTTTTTTTAGAGGGAAAAAAAAAATCACATAGGTGTATGACTTTGGACAATCAAGGTTTCTCCTTGGATTTGCATTTCCCATTTGCAAAATGAGGGAAATGGTAGCCCTTCCTACTCTAATATTCTGATTCTATAATGAGATTCATTTTCTTGATGGGAACTGTAGGTTGGGAGTTAACTCAAAATCCCTATGGATTTCAAAAATGCAAGATCACTTACTCGTTCTTTTGTCATGGGCGAGTCTTTCTCTGGTGTAGCTGGTGACTCCTCTGTAGAATTAGTAGAGTCCTCCAATGGATCGGCCATGGAGGAAAGAATGGGTATTTTCTTAGCCTGAAAGTAATTGTAGGCCTCCTTTGCACAGACCAATAGAACGACACTCTTTCCACTGATCTGGATTTTCTCCACTACACCCTCATAAGGTTCATCCATCACATTCACCCCATTCACTTCAATGATGTAGTCGTCATCTTCTAGACCAGCTAGGGCAGCAGGGCTGCTCTTCTGCACCTGTGAACAGAAGCTCCAAGTGATTTCTACATCTGTAGTACAAGATACATTACACTTGCCTCCTTACTTAGGACAAATGTTGAGGATGGGAAGTTGACATTCTGTTTTTAGCTGCTGTTAATTCACATTTTTCTTAGCTTTCCATATTCTACCCACCAGAGTCATGCCTCACACCAATAGTATAAGAAATGTTGCACACACTACTGTATGTAACCTTTGGTGTGGAATCATGGGATTCCCAGACCCTTCTCTTCCAAGAGAGTCAAATATAATGTTGCATTCTCCCATTGGACATCTTGCATAATAGGACAGAGAGGCAACCCCTCAAGTAAAACGGCAACAGAAAACGGAACAGAAAATGGCAAGCAGATCAAGCCCCATCCCAGTTCTTAGTGTGCCTCCTTAAGTCGAGAAAGGGCCATGTTAACCACTTATAAAGATGACCTGGATTTATTTGGCAAGAATGAGAATTCACTTTCTATGAAGAAAACTCATGTCCTTGGTACCACACTGACACTTTCTCTGCCACGTAGTGCACTAGTGTATTTGACCTAGGTAGTCTTACCTCTTTGATGAAGGAACCAGGCTGATCCCGAACAGCATTTAAGTGGAAACCATAGCCTTGTGGGCCCTTGACCAGCCGGCAGAGCTTGGGCTTGTAAGTCACTTTCTCAGGGGAAGCTGGGCTGGTGGCCGTGGGAGAAGGAACAGCAGGAACCTCTTTGACCGTACCATTAGGCAACACTTGATTTTGAAGGTAGTAGAGAAATGGAGAAAACTGAGCCTTTGAAAAGAAAAATTCACATTTGACTTATTGGAAAGCTTGTGAAAGGAATGTGTGTGGCTCAATAGCTAAAACAGTATGTTCATTCCACTCACTTGGGTTCCCCAAACTCAGGATTATGGGCTGAAAACTTCACTGTTCACAACCAGAAAAATTAAGCGGGAACTAGGTGGTAAAATATGTATAAATGTGTGTGTGCGTGAGAGAGAGAGAGGTGGACATAATTTACACATCTGGACAGAAGTGAAAAAAGAAAAATCTATTAGAGGAATGGATTGACCACTATACTAATGGCTCAAGTTTTTTTCCCCTGTTTAGTTTTTTGTGTCTCCTAGTTTGCAGTACTCTTATTTTTGAGATGATGATAAACAAGTCACTCACAAATCCTTTGTGCCTCAATTAGTGTCATCTCCAAAATGAGCAGAATATGAGTCTTCTAAATCCTTAGAGGACTTCGGAGAATTAGGGAGCTAATACCTACCAAAGTTCTTGTTTCTGAAAGAAAGCAAAACACTGAGAAGAGACACCACTTCTCTATCACTGAGTCATTTTGGAAGGCTCAGGTCTGCCAGAAGAGAGTCCATCCATCCACAACAAGTTTTAAGAATAGTCTAGGCTCGGAGGCAACATGCAAACAGCTAAGCACAAACGAGATATAATAAGATCAGTTAGAATCAAAAGAGGAAAAGGCCTGGCACTAAGGGAAATCAGAAAAGGATTGCAGAAGGAGAGATTCCAGATCCTAAAGCTATCCCTAGAGGTATTCCTTTAAGGTTGTCCTCAACCCATTTATCAGCATTACTTGCATATGATTGCCTAATCAGTTATGAGTAATGAATTGTCATCTGCACCTTCACTATCTTAAAAGATGCCTTGATGAAACCCTAATACAGATTTACTTTGCTGTTCCCTGCTATCCTCTGGTAGCCCCACCCAAAAAAAAAGACTAGTTTGACTTATTTTCAGTGAATACACAAACTCCTCGCTAATCAATCCTTCCTCCTCTTGGTGTTCACCAAGTCTCACTTAACAACATCTTCTAAAATTTTGCAGAGAATCAAGCTCATCAATCCATTTCTGAAAGAATGGGCATTGGGTGTAGAACTGCATGGACCTCAAAGGTCTCAGCTGAACCTGCTCATTTTACAGATGAGAGGACTGAGGCTTAGGGAGATTAAAAAGCTGCTCGAGATACTATTTCCTTTTTTTTAAATCAGTACATTTGCTCATCTTCTTTCTTTCTTTCTTTTTTTTTTTTGAGGCTGGGGTTAAGTGACTTGCCCAGGGTCACACAGCTAGGAAGTGTTAAGTGTCTGAGACCAGATTTGA
This sequence comes from Sminthopsis crassicaudata, assembly GCF_048593235.1. Taxonomy (NCBI): domain Eukaryota; kingdom Metazoa; phylum Chordata; class Mammalia; order Dasyuromorphia; family Dasyuridae; genus Sminthopsis; species Sminthopsis crassicaudata. Next base: position 440,622,979 of record NC_133620.1, read on the forward strand.
ACTCGGGTCCTCCCGAATTCAAGGCTGGTGCTCTATCCACTGCGCCACCTAGCTGCCCCACATTTGCTCATCTTCGAGATCCTCCCCACAAAGACTTTCAATATTGGTTCCTTGCTCACATCCACAAGGCTGGGTTTTCCCCAGTACTCTGAATTGTAATTCATCTAGTCCTAAAACCTGGACTCATTTAAACAGTTTGCATGCTATCTCTTCATCTATTTTGAACTCAAGTTTTCTCCCAGTGATCTCTCCTTTTCATTTTGAAGATTCCTCCTTGATGGAGGACACTTACTTATAATTAGATATTCTGTCTGCTTTCTCCAATTAACATTAAATCATAGCCCAGTAAAGACGAACAGCCCATATTAGCCAATGAAAGAGAAAGGAGGTAAGAAAGCTGGGAGTCTTGGGCATCCTCCAGCAAGATCTCACAGTAAACAATTAATCACTGTTGCCGTTACTATTCACCACCGGGGGCGGCAGTTATCTGATAATTCTTAATTACAGCCAACAGAACCAGGTAGCAGCAGATAATTTCAGAGCCTCCTTTTAACAAAGCCCCGGTTGCTGCAGCCACATGAAGGGAGCAGGCAGTTTCCAAAGAAAAATAATGGCAAGGAGTTATTAGGAGAAACCATAAATAGGATGATCAGAATTCCAATAGGCACAAAGAGTAAAGAAACTGTGATTTGCAAGCTTAGCACGTACTGTGCCAGACTCCTCTCTGCTAGAAGATTGAAGAATCGCTACTCTGGCTTATTAAGAAGGAAATGTTTGCAATGCTCAGTCCAGTGCCCTTCGTCCTCATTTGACTTTTCTTCTCTTTTCCGTAGTGTGGGATGCCTCTTCCTCCTAGAAATTCTGTTTCCCAGATTTCCATGACATACTTCCTTTGGCTTCTCTCCTCCCTATCTGACTCTGCCCCCCCCCCCAAGGTCCTGTTCTGGGCCCTCTTCTCACTCTCTCTCACAGCTATAATGAGTTCAAATGCCATGTTCATGCCATTGATTCATATAGAGGTCAAGCCTTTATATTGTCATGAATCTATGATCTCATCAGTTCAGGAGTTTCCATCAGTGATATGGATTACAAGCCATTCTTTTTCATATTCTTCCAAAAGTTCATCATAGAAAGTCCGTTCAACATGCTAGAATCCTCCTTTGCTTTTTTCCCAACATCATGAAGTTGCTATGGCCAGCCCATTTTCTCTTCCTGTGATGCAATTCCTTGTTTTTGTCCTTTTTATTCTCCTTTGGAGCTCCTTTGGTTATTTATTGCAGCCTACTCATACCCACCATATATTTTTCACTGCCATTATGTAATACTTGTGAAGTCAGTGTTATGGCTCACCTCACTGTTATGTAGCACTGTAGTATTGGAAGGAAAATCTTTGCTTTAAGAGTGTGGGGCTATTTAAAATGGCTTTTGCCAGTTTCCTTCAAATAATCCCACCCATTCTTATCCTTTCCAGTTACGCACAGTCCATCTCTACTATCTGACTCAAATACACACACGTGCATAAACTCTTTTAAGTGTTCGTCCAAATGCGTGTTGAAGTCTGGGCAATAGACAATCTTCCTTTACTTTGTCTTTCCCATATAGATGAACAGGCCAGACTCCTTTGAGTGATCACAGATCTCCCAGGAGGTTCTGCACCATCTTGGGACTTAATAAGATCAGCATAATGTGAACCAAACAGGAGCATCTGTAAACATCCCTATCAGCTTACTCTCTCCTTCACCTATGCTCTGTGCTACATCTTCCTTGTCACAGTGGTGAATATCTTTGGTGAATACATGTCTCACCTGGTGGTTATTATCAGACAGTCATCTTCCAAGTAATAGCTTCCAAGTAATTCTGAATGATCTCATTGGATGAATGGGAGTCACTTGGCTGCAAAGGCACCCCTGTGGCAGCATTTTATTCTACTGAATAAAATGCCTTTTTTTTTTAATGCATAATGGGATCTTGTATTTTCCATATCTTTCAGTTAATTGTGAGATAGAAACAAAATCCTTATAACAATTATACATAATTAAGCCAAAAAAAAAAAATACTTCCATGTCCATGTCCAAGGAATATGCCCCATTCTATACCTTGAATCTATTACCTCTGAGCAATTATTATTGTTGGCCCTCTGGAAACATGGCTGGTCATTAAAAGATAGGCTTTTTTTTCCCCAAGAAATACATGTTTTTGCAATCCTTTATTCCTGGAGAAGAGTGCATCATAATAATAACCACCATTTATAGCACTTGACATATGTTACCTTACTTTATCTTCACAACTATCTTGTGAGATGTGATTTTTGTCCCCACTTTACAGAAAGCAGTTAAGTGATCTGCCCAGAATCATGGAGCTAGCGCATGTCTCAGGAAAGATTTTAACTTAAGGTCTTCCTGATTCCAACACACTCCCCACTGGACAACCTAGCTGTCCAACAGTTATTGTCATATCCCTAAAAGTCAAATCTAATTATCTGGCATCCTTTCTCTTGTAAAGCTTCTGCCCTCAATTGATCACAGTGATGAAAGTACCCCCCACACCCTTAAGCCCTTTCATTTCTGACATTTTCTGGGTTCCTTTCTGACCTATTCAGTCTCACATGTTTGTTTGTTACAAATGAAACAAAACATAACACATTAATCACCATTAGCAAGTCTCAGGACCCTAGAAAGTCAGCACACCACTGGCCCTCTGGGGAACCCCTTAACAAGAAATTGGCCCCCAAAGAAGATGTATGAAAAGCCACACTCCCCAACCCACTACTTCTTTGCAAAGGCGGAGATGACTATGAGTGTAAAAGACTATATATAATATCTGATTTTTTATTATGTTGATTAGTTTTGCTAAGCTGTTTTTCCCATTTTTTAGGTTTTTTGTTTTTTGTTTTTTTTTTAAACAAGTGACTACTTCCTGAGAGGGAAGAATAATGTAGGAGAAGTAAAGACAAAAGTTATCAATAAAAGCTTACTTTTAAAATAACTAAAATAATTTAAAAGAACTTCATGTCACCTCCATTTTAAAATGAGGTATCAGAATAAGAGAAGTGGAAATTTGCAGTTTTATATATGGGACAGCTAGATGGTACAGTAGATAGAGAACCAGGCCTGGAGTCAGAAAGAATTATCTTCCTAAATTCAAATCTGATCTTTGACATTGACTAGCTGTGTGACCCTACGCAAGTCACTTGTGAATCTCAGTTTCCCCATTTGCAAAAAAATGACCTGGAGATGGAAATGGCAAACTACTCCAGTATTGTTGCCAAGAAAACTCCAAATGAATTCACAAAGAGCTCAATGTTGAATGCAATAACAAGAATAACCACAAGGATCATTTGCCTAAGTATATTATTTTACAGATGAAAAATCAGAGTCCCAGATAAGCTAAGTGCCTTATTTCAGCAATAAGCTTCTAAAGCCATGACCAATAACAACAAAATTAAACCTAAACCATCAGTGGGCCTTTGGGTCTTTTTTCTCCCCAAGATCTTCAAAATCACTAGAAATAATACCGTGTAGTAGTCTTCTAACATCATCATTCACCTGTGAACCTATAAGAGTGAGTAGGTTCATATAAAAGTGAGCAACAATCAGTGGATCTGATGGGGACCTCTGCCATTTCTAATTCACTTGTTCTGAGAAGAAAGAATAATTCCTCATCTGTCCTAAGTAGCAAGGATCCACTGGGCTAAACACCCACCAGAGACCTCCTTCTCAAACTAAAGAACGGCTCCAGTGCTCCATCACCTTTGGTAGAATGCTTCAAAGAGCCCACCCTCAGGAAAAAGAACTTGGTGTCTGTCATTTAGTCCTACGCCACTGGATTTCTCTCCTTTTCCTCTATCCTTTTCTTCCATTAGTCTTGGCATTGGTTTTGTTCCCTTTTGCTCCCTGAGACATTTTTTCTTCCCAGTTTCCTTCTTGGCTGATTTCTTTCATCCTTCCTAGGAACCTTGCTCTTTAAAAGACAAAAGGTCTTCAGGCCCTTGTAGCCTCCATGATGTTTTGCACATATAATTGATGACCACTTGGGGCAGGAAGACAAATGTAGCATCTACCTAGCATTTCACTAGCACAATTTCCTTTAAGAACCATACTTTTTATCTCTTCAAGTTGAATATAGTTTATGGTTCATTCTGGAATCTGTGCAAATTGTTTAACTATAGTAACAAACCTATTTTATTAACCTACATTAATCAAGAATCCCAAAAAATATACAGGGCTTATCTGTCAGTCAACGAGTATTTCTTAAGCACCTACTATGTGCCACTGTTCAAAGAACTGGAGGAAACAAAAGAAAGACAAAAATAATCTCTGTTCTCAATGTGTCCACTCACAGTGCAATGGGGGAGGCATATAAAAACAACTATATACAAATACAATATGAGGTACTCACCAGAGGGAAGGCATGCAGTCATTCAGGGGAATTGAGAAAAGTTTCTAAAGGGATGAGATGAAAACTATGAAGCAAGTATCGTTCCTGGACCATTCTCTTCTGTAACTTACCAGTTTATAAATGGCATCAGTCTCCTTGTCCACCACCAGGAGGGAGGTCTGATCTCCACCCTTTTTAATCTTCTCCACGATGCTGTCATGATCCAGATTTTCCACTGACTCTCCATTGACAGCAACAAGCAGGTCGTTATTCTTCAAACCGGCTGCTTCTGCTGGGCTTCCAGAGTCTATATCTTTGATGATCTGACCTATTCCCCATAAACCAAATGATCAGAAAGGTTCTTCTCTTTCTGGGGAAATGCTCTAACAATGGAGATGATGAGAGTATGGAGAAGGATGAAAGGGCTCTCTTCATTATTTCTTAAACCGTCACAGTTTGAGATTTTCAGTGATAAAATCTATTCCCTCCTTCCATCTACTCATTCCAAATTAGGGACGCATAGAAGTGTAATTCCCTCAGGAAATGCCCATCCTTCCTGTGGTTACTGGGGGAACTCTGCAGAATGGGAAAGTACATGTAACCTTTATCTCTGCTCAGAATTCTCACAATGAGACAGTAAGCTTAGCCTTTAATAAGGAAAAATACTGTGGAGGTAAAAGAAAGTGTTGAGGTGGAAAATTTCCATTACACCCTATTACTTTGTATGCTTTAAATCTCTAAACTGGAGAAGGCGGTCATTCCATCCTCATTTTATAAGTGGTTAAGCTGAAACATGGAAAAGCTTGGTGATGGACCCCGGTCACAGAGCAAAGAATGATCGTGCTCCCTTACCTCCCACTCAATTCTTTATTTTATTCCCAATATCCTTCAATTCTTCCCACTTCCAACCAAAAAGTCACCTTCTGGAATGCCTGTTCCATCAACAACAAACTTCTCCTTTACCCTAAATCTTTTCCTCTTCCATGTCTTCAGTCTTCTATCACTGAAACCTTCCTCCCCCAGAGAGCATGGTCTCCTTGACCCCCCATTCAAGTACTGATCTCATCTTCACTCATTCCCCTTGGTTCACTGGTCAAGGCAGGGGAGCTGCAATACTCACCACGGTTACTTCAGTTTCTCCCCCTACTTTCATTACTTTGTAACCTCTCTTCCTTAGAAATTTACTCAGTTCATATCTACTATTCAATCAAGATCTTGGTACTTCTCGTCTACAGACCTCCAGGTCATTCCTTCTCCTCCCTCATGTAGGATCAGTGTCTAATTCACAATTTTTCTTTCCTCTCCAACTCCTGCCATTATATTAGGGGCTTCAGAATAATACATACTGAATTTCCCTCAAGCTTCCTTATCACTCAGTTCCCTAACCTACTCAATTTCCCTGATCTAACTCTGCTACACAAAAAGATGGTCATAAATTAGAGGTGGGACTGCAATCTCCATCTTCCTGATTCCAAATCCAGCATTCTAGTCACTATCCTATATCCTTCTCTCTCATAAACACATAGAAGGTACCTAATAAATGCTTAATGAATTAGCTTAAATTGATATTATTGGCCTCATACTAGGGGACTTCAATATACACTTTGACTCCTCTTGAAACACCTTAACCATTTAGCTCCTCAACCTACTCACTTCCCACAATCCACTTGTCTACCCTACCTGAGCCACACGTGAAGATGGTCGTACCATTGTTCTTGTCATCACTAACAAATGCACCACATCTTCATATCCAAAAATTCTAAAATCCTCTTATCTGGCCATCATTTATTGGCTTTCTATTTATTTTTCTGTCTTCCTGTACCAAACTGAAGAGTACTTCACCTATTCCATGACCTCTAATCCCTTAATTCCTCAATTTTCTCTCAAACCACCTTCCCTGCACTTGCCACTCTCTCCTTTTCGCTATCTTGACCCTATGGTGAACATTCAGATCTATATTATCCTATTTTCTTGAGCCCATATCCCCTCTTATTTTGTCAATCAAGCCCCTCTAACCCTCAGCCTTGGATAACTCCCAACATCCACTGTGATAGTGATCCCTAGTACTGGACCCTACCCTGATCTAAGGATTATTCAAGCTGTCCTCAGAGAGTGTCCCCATACTGCTTGACACAACCCTGGGACCAGAACTTGACAGAGAAAAATCAGACGGATGAGCATAAGAATCTTGGACACTTTTCTTACCTTTCAGCCCTGGGCTTACTCTCAGATAAAACCCATAGCCATCTTTTCCTTTGGTCATGTCCACAATCCGGGGCTTGTGAGGAAGCAGCGCCAGATTGGCTGTGTCTCTTTTTACTTTAATTTTATGATCATTGTAGTACTTGTCCATGTCCTTGTCTATCAGCAAAAACATAATTTGGCTTCCAGCCTTCTTCACCTGTAGAAGCAAATGAGAGTTATGTCCCCCCACTCTCTAAATGTATAGACACAGTTTACATAGACAGTCCTAGGACTATCTTCCAAGTTAGGGAATGAGTAAATCCCTGATTCCAGCCTTCCTGATTTAGATGCTGGTGTTATTAGGGATAGAAACTGAAATCAGAGACTTCAAATCCTAATTCAAATCCTGAATTCAATTTGCATTCAACTCCGAATTGGCTGTGTGTTCCCAAAGCAATTTTAGGCCACCTCAGTCTGGATCTTATGTGATAATATTTGTGAAGGGCCTGGCATAAAGTAGGAACTTAGTGAGTGCTTATCTCTTCCCCTTGCTCCTCCCATCTATGAAGTCAGTCGACAAATATTTATGGTGTCTACTCCAAAGAGTAGACAGGAGATAGAAAGAAAGGCAAAAGCTAGTCCCTGACCTTAAGGAGCTCACAATCTAACATCTGCGTGCAAATGAAATATAGAGGACACATTAAAGGGGATCAGCAGAGGGAGGGGTCCCTGGCTTTGGGCACTGCTATCTTCTCCTACTCTCCTTTTGCCTCTCAACTCTACACCTTCTATCTTCCTCCCAAATTTTCTTTTTTTTTCTTTTTCAGGTTACACTCCTCATGCAAAGATTAAAAAAAAAAATTGCTCTGATTAGAGCAGATTAGAAATAAACAGAGGTCAGTATGAAAAAGGTCAACATGGAAAAGTCAATATCAAGTGACCAGAAGACATGCTGGAACAAGGAAAAGTTAACCATAATGATCACCTTGCAAAATCCTAGATTCTTAGGAATTTAGTCAAATCCTCAGTTCTTAGCTAAAATCCTACCTTCTAGTGGAAGTGCCAGACCCCCTTAATACTAGTGGTTTATCTGCAATTTACTGTCTTATATAATTCTTGTTGAGGGGAACTAGGTAGAGCCATAGTACATACAGCCCCAGGCATGAAGTCAGGAAGACTCATCTTCTTGAGCTCAAACCTCCCCTCAGACACTTATTAGCTGTATGACCCTGGACAAATCACTTCCCATGTCTATCTTAGTTCCTCATCTGTGAAATGGAGTGGAGAAGGAAATGGCAAACCTCTCCAATATCTTTGTTAAGAAAACCCCACTGGGATCACAAACAAACAAATGAAAAAATGACTCAACAACCAACATCTCATTTCTACATAGTTGTTTACATGTAGTCTATCCCACCCATTTGATTTTAAGTTCCTTGAAGGCAGGGTTTGTTTTTGCCTTTTCTTGTCATTCCAGTGATTTGCAAAGTGCCTGGCATTTAGTAGGCACTTAATAAGAGTTTATTGATTCAACTTGACTAGATTCTCCTTGGATCTTATATGAGTTATAGGAAAGTTTTTTAGATTTTCAGGGATCATATTTTAATATGTCCATATTGAATTCTCAAATCAGAATGAATTAGGGAATCTAGGGATGCTCCTCAGACATCTAGCTAAAGAAAATTAAAGTTATCTCCCAATAGATATTTTACATAATACATCTCTCAGGGAAATAAAAAAAATTTTAAAGGTGTCATGTAACTGCTGTGCTTTCACTGAATACTATTATAAACTTGGGTATGTGTCCTCATAGGATTTTGCTTCCAGAGCTGGAGATAGAAAAGGGAAATACAGAAGGAATTCGGGCACTGGCTTGCCATGAAAGTGTCTACAAAGCAGCAGGGTGGTGGATCTGGTCCATTTCTAAGGAATTCTCACCAGTCAAAAAACTCTGGACATCAGGGAAAGGTCCCATGGACCCAAAATGATATGGAACTGGCCAAATAGCTTATTCCAGGTTACTTTTCTATGTTACTAATCAGTCTGTCCCTTGATGGCATGAAAATTCCTTCGGTACTTAACCCATTCTGGTTGACATCTGTCGTCTTTCAAGTCCTGTCACCAGTGCAAAGAAGAGGAGATAAAAGTAGCAAATATTAACTCAGCATAACTGGACAATACCTTTTCCACCACCTCCTCATGACTGGCATTTTCCACATTTTCCCCATTCACTTCAATCAATCGGTCTTCAGACTGCACACCAGCCTTTGAAGCCACACCCTGGGGAATCAAGTCAGTCATGTATACTCCCTTTTTACCTAAAATAGAGGTAGGGGAAAGAAAGGAAGATATTCATTCCAGACAGCAGAAGGTACAAATCTGGTTCACCAGTACTTTGAAGTCCCTAAAATCTGAAGATGAAGAGACTTCACTTTAAAAAGTTTAATTACCATTTCACATCTTTCACATTAAGGTTAATCTCTTTCTTAGCAAACAAGAACAAAACTTATACAAAACAGCACAATGCTTAGAACCCTGCACAGAAGGGGCAATCAAACATTCATTGATTTGCTCCTAATTCCTGATCCTCTCTAAAATACAAATGGGTTGTAATTAAGAATCTTATGACTAGAAAACAGAATGCACTGAACAAAGATGCTTCATATCACTTATTGCACGTTTCCCAGTTTTCCTTCTACCTCCTTAGTCTCCTTTGCAGGTCATTCATATCATGCTCATTAACAATGAGTGTTCCCCCAAGGTTTTGTCATGGGCCCATTTCTATTATTCTTCTATACTATCCCAATTGGTGATCTCATTAGCTTCTCATGGGTCCAATTATTTTCTCTGTTCAGATGGTTCCAAAATCTACATATCAGTTCTAGTCTGTCTTCTAAACTTTACTTCAGCATCATCATTTACCTTTTGGACACATCGAACAAGAGATCCTTTAAGCAACTCAAACTCAGTATATCCAAAATAAAACTTACTTTCTCCCAAAATTCTCCCCTCATTCTAACTTCTTTATTAGTGTTGATGGACATGAACATCCTCCCAGTTACCTGATCTCAAAATCATGGGTGTCATCCTTGACTGTTCACTGTCAATCATTCACCTCACATATGCATCTCTTAATAGACCTTATTACTACTTTGACAACATCTCCCATATATATCTACTCACATACATCCCATAATGTCTATTCATTTTAATGAGTTCTTGGATCTATCAACGCTTAAGTCACAAGAGGAACATAGTGTGTTGATAAAGCAATCAGCATCATAAACTGCAAAAACACGATTGTTGCTAATAGATCAAGCGACACCATAAACTACCTCTCAAAAATACAATTATTGTTGGGGCCAGGAGGATCGTCTTTCTGAAGCGTAGAATGATGGAATTGGATAAAAGCGTGTTTCTATAAGGCTGACAAAAAGCCCACTGAGCAGATGCAGCCAACCCCAAAGTCTCTCATCTAGGAAGCACCCTGCCCATTGATTAACCAAGAAATTGAAAACTAAATCAAAAAGTGTTCTCTGAGAAGCTACACAGACACAAACCCAACAGCCAGAGACATGGTCATTCTTTACGAACAAAGATTTCTGTGGGTATTAAAATGAAGCAAAAACCTAGAACTATGAAGCAAAGTCTTCAGGTGGAGATTTTGGAGAAAGGATGGTCTTTTCTGGCCAACATGTATCGGTCACTGACACCACTATCAACAATATGAAAGAGATATAGCTTTCTGCTAATATCCTTCAGCTGATAAATGTGTGGCGTGTGCGCTGCCCACTAGAGTCATTTTAACAAATCAAAATGGTGTTGAATATGAAAAAATAATAAAACTGAGTTTGTATTCAGTCTTTTGCTTATTTAGGTTTCATATTAATATACTGATTCACTAATAAGCCTAGTTAAATGGACATTTGATTTAAAACAAATACCATCTAATCTACTAATTTGAATATAATTGGACATTAACCATGAAGCCTACCCTCAAATGCTTTTATGAAATAATTGGTTAGGGAGGGATTCAGAGTCTGTGACTATAAATAAATAGGAGTTTTCCCTTTATGGAAGAAGTTAACTATCCCTTAAAGAGCTCAAATCTGCAACTTGGAGCCTATTAATATCATGTTTCAACTTCTTTCATCTATTGACATGAGCTGACGAGCCCAGACACTGCAACACTACCAGATTTTGCCCAGAAGACAATCTTATTTCCATAAAAAGTAAAGCGTACTAGTATAAGAGTATACAGAATATGTACAGAAAAGGGAAAGGAATAGAAAAGATATATTGTTGGCCAAGAAATGACTGTCCCAATCACCCACTCTCCTAAAATGGTTACAGAGGAGAATTTGTCTTCCCTAAAGAGATGGAACATAAACCATTCAATTATATTCAAGTCAGGGAACCTCCAAGAGAAAGGGTCCTAAGGTAATTAATAACCTCCTAGAAAAACAGAACTAGAAGGGACCATTGAGAATCCAAGTATTTGTTCTCTTTTAAAGTCTCCCAGGAAGGAAACAGCTATCAGATAATTAAATCACCAAACTTCACAGCAAGTGTGAAGAATGCTTTTCTACCTGAGAAATCTAGGAAGCATGACAAAAGTTCCCAAACCAGGCTCCAGCTCAATGCACTCACCTTGCACAGTTTTCAGAGAGAAGCCGTAACTGCTTCCTTCCTTTACCAGGTAACACAGCCGGGGCTGGCTCCCTGCACCTGCTACCCCATTCATTACTGGGGGTGACTCCTTATGGCTCTGACTCAGTTCCTTCAGGCTTATCCCTTTTTTTATTGCTTGTTCATAAGACACTCCATCCAGAACCAGGAATGTCACTGAATTCCCACTTTTCTTGACCAGATCCACAACCTGAGATGAAGAAGAGATTCAGTGAGAAACCAAAAACAAACCTTTCTTCGAGAGACTCGGGTCCTCATTTTACATGCATTTTCCTTGTCCTTGCTTGTGCCTTTGCTACCCCCCAAGTAGCAAACAGCTGGGATTGTCCCTAAGATACAAAATCAAAGTTCAGCCTAGCAGAGCTTTTTTCGTCCTGAGATGCTGAGGCAAATATGAGATAATTCCACCCCAGAGAAGCCCTCCTAGAGGAGAACCATTCTTGAATATCTAGTCTATTCAGTGGTTAGGGTCTTAAAGTATATCTAAAATTTAATGGGGGAGGAAAGTATGATTCTAAGTATGAGCTTTGTGATTCTTAGTAAAAACAGGAACTCAGATTAGGAGGCAGCTTCAACTATAATGCTTTGGAGATCTATAGGAGGGAGAAGAGAAAGGGAAAGAAAGCTGCCTTGGCTGATTGATGGAGACAGGACAGAAACACAATTCCTCATCAGAACAAGAACTTAGGGCAGGGAATACATTACACAAGGTTATGAGCTGACGGGTTAAGAATGGAGAGAATAGAGATCCCTATAAGTCTCATTCACCTTTAAGTGTTCTTCTTTGTCCACATACACTCCATTGATACGGAGGACGCGGTCGCCATCTCTGAGGCCGGCTTTCTCAGCTGGGCTGCCCTGTTCTACCACACGAACTAGGTGCCCCTCAGTATCTTTCTCGATCCGGAGGAAGAAGCCATAGCTTTGCCCATCTTGTTTGGAAAGTTTACATTCTCGAGGTGTGATGGTAGAGGCCATGTCTGTTCAGAAGAAAGGAGAAGGAGAAAATAAGTTGATTATGGCATCCAGGTGATGCTATAGTGCACAGAGCCCTGGACCTGAAGTCAGGAAGGTTGGCGTTCAAGTTTAACCTCAGACTCTAGCTGTTTGATCCTGGGCAAGTCTGAGTTTCTTCATCTGTAAAATGGGAATAATAATAGCACCTACTTCCCAGTGTTCTAGTAAGGATAAAATAAAATAATATTTGTAAATTAATTATAATTGTAATTTAAATTGTAAATTAAATAAATTTATAAATTATTTCCTAAAGTGAAATTTTATTATTATCTACTACTTAATTTCCCCAGAGCTAACCTGCATGATACCCTCTCGTTGCCAACCCGAGGACATATAGAAGGTGTGGAGAAAGCCCTCTCCTCTAAGCCTGGGATTTTGGCTCAGCCTTCAAACCTAATCAAATAGATTTTGGTAAAGAGTTACTAGAGTTTGGAAGGCCTTTTCCTATAACCTACAGTAACCTTTCTCTTGTTACAATGGAAAGCAAAAATCTTTGATGAAGGCACCTAAAGACCTGCCCACTGCACCAAGAGACAACCTCCAGCATGATACTTTGCCCATAGTAGATGTTCAATAAAGATTTGTTGATTAAAAAAAAAAATGCACCACACTCTTACATGTAAGTTAACTAGGTAAATACAAGATAGATATAGTGTAAGTGGAAAATAATTTCAAGGAGAAGGCACTAACAGCAGAGAGAAAGGTCCCTGCAGAAGATAGGAATTAGAGATGAATCTTAAAGGAAGCCAGGGAGGACAAAGTAAGGAAGAAGAACATTCTACATTTGCGGACTTTGAGAGCAAAAACATGGAGCCAGGAGATAAAGTACCATGTTCAAGGAAGAAAAGAAAGTTCAGCTGTGGGCAGCTAGGTGGTGTACTAAATAGAACACCAGTCCTGAAGTCAGGAGGACATGAATTCAAATTCCACCTCAGATACTTATTAGCTATGTCACTCTAGGCAATCCTATTGTCTAAAAAGAAAAAGGGAAAAAAACCCAGTCATTTCATAAGACTTAATATCCTATTGCCAGAAACTCATAAAAGTCTGCACAAGATCCACTTGGGTTTATTGACATATCTATTGTTCTTCTAATCTGTGGAAATCATTGGGTCTCTTTTAGGCTCAAAACTCATATTACTTGTCTACAGGAATTTCTAATAACTGATCCCATTTCATATGAATGTGAAAATTCCCTGTCTATCATTGTAAACGTAATGGAAAATATGGAATGGCCATTCTAATTATTTTATTAAAGACATATAGTTACATGACATTGCCAACATTAAAGTAATTGGAATGGAAGCTCTTTTATTAAAGGAGCTAGTTTAATGAAAAAACAAAAATAGAATATCAGTTTTTATATAAATGAAAATTTCTAAAATCTTTTTCTCGCCTAAGCAATCATCCTACAGCCTTTTTCCCTTTATTTCATTTTCTTCCTTCATGAATAGTAAGTACATTAGCTTACACATTTGGAAGGAATAGAATTTGAATCAATAAAGTCTTAAAATATTCTGCCTGTTGGAGTCCACTGTGGGCTACTTTTAAAAGAAAACTCTAGTAATTTATATTAATCTATAAATTTCCAGAAATTTTCTTTTTGTCTTCATCAATGTAAGGAACTGTTCATGAGGAAGCTTTCTTTACCAGCAAAGATCAGCAATTGCTCTGCAATGTATAATCTTAAGAGAGAGTTGTTTGTGGCACCAAGAGGTAAAGTATCTTGCCCAGTTACATTTTCAATATGTCTCACAGTCTTTAAACATAGCCATCATTCAGCTTTGAATTTAGAAGTTGAGGAGGCTCAATGCCAGAGTTTTATCCCCTGTGTCCAGGTGACATCAATAGCCCCAACAGCAAGGTTTGTTTTGCCACTTAGCAAGGTCCAAATTCTGAAATAGAGATCCAGCTTGGAGGTTTTTCTATTTCAACACCCCTCTATACCCCATCTACCACTTCCTGAGGATTCCCAAAGATCCTTTTATCTATGTCAAAGTTTGTAACAAGTAATCACCACTAAATTTCCACGATACCACGTGTTTCTTCACAGATTTTTCTTTCCCAGTTCAGATGATCCAGATAATATATTAAAAAACGAAAGAAAGCAGAAATTATTCTGAGCTCCGGGGGAAAAAAATCACTATTTGTCAGAAAAGATCTTTGTGCAAGAGACAAAAAAGGGATATCTGGCTGATGGTCAAGGTTCTAGTAGAAAAGGATAAAAACCAAGACAATTAGGGTTTCTTCCTTCTTTTTTGAGGAGCTGTTAGAAGTGTTGTGATTAAGTCCCAGTGAGGAAGCCTCTCCCAAGGAATCCAGGAAGTTGAAATGCAACTTCTGGTCAAGTAGAGCTGCCGGGAACTCAGAAAGGAGCCCCAGGACATGTGAGTGACTTAACTCTGCCAGTGAAGATCAGAGACAGGATCTAGACATTCTTCCTGACCACCACCACTAAGTCCATGCAGTCTCTCAGGGATTTATCATCAACCATGATCATTAGCAAGGATAAATAACTTGGATTTACAAAGCAGCCTACTTCTAAAGGACCCGGATAAAAACAACCAAGATTGAGGTAGAATGCATAATATAGTGAGAAGGAAAATTTGAATTGCCTCAGAGGCAAAAGAATTGTGCAATGATTCCAAGAGCAGGTTAAATGGAAAGTTAATGTGGCATGGCTTTGTGCCTAGTTGAAGGGGGAAGCAACCAAGAAAGAACAGAAGCCACTGGGTGAGTTTTGTTTTCCCCCCAGGGGGAGGCAACTAAGAGAGCTGTACCCTTCTATTTTGAGCCCAAGACTAGACCACATTCTTTAGTCCCCTGTTATTTGCACCGCCTGCAGCCTCAGGGAGCTAGTCTGCTCAAGTCATAGTAACTCCATCGTTCAAATAAGAATTAACTCCATAATATACCCAACAAGTGATCAATCAGCCTTTCCTTAAGTACTAAGGAGGGGAAGCCGACTAGTTCTCAAGGTCCTCCATTGCACTTTAGGACAGCTTTTATTGTAAGGTGGTACAGTGATTAGCATGCCAGCCTGGGCTCAGGAAGAGTTCAAATCTGGTCTTCAGACACTGACTACCTGTGTGATCCTGGATAAGTCACTTCATCCTGTCTGCTTCAGTTTCTTCATCTATAAAATGAGCTGGAGAAGGGAATGGCAAACGAGTCTAGCATCTCTGCCAAGAAAATCCCAAGCAGGGTCACAGAGTTGGGCACAACTAAAAATGACTAAATAATAACTTACTGTAAGGAAGTTGTTTATATATATATATATATATATATATATATATATATATATATATATATATATATATATACAGAGAGAGAGAGAGAGAGAGAGAGAGAGAGAGAGAGAGAGAGACATATCCCTCTACAATTTCCACCCATTGCTCTTACCTCTCTATGCTCTGAGGCCACACTTTGAGATTAGACTAGTTTTTCCATAACCCTCCACTATAAGACTATTTTCACTGAATACCTTCAAGTTAATTATTCCCAGTTGGTTCCCAGATGGAATGGTCAAAGCCCTGACCAGCACAATAAGGCTAAGAATGCCAAGATTAGGAGCACTATAATACCAGATACTTTGACTTCACCTTTGGCCACATGATAAAAATTAGTGGATAAGTTCTTAAAGTTGTTAAACTGATCTTAGTCGAGTTCAACCTCCCATTTTATAGATAAAGAAGCTGAGGGCAAAAGAGACTGTGTACCTTAAGCAATTATACTAATTACTGAATAACTGCACTGATTACTAAAACTGCCTCCTAAAGGGAGGTTACCATCCTTGCCACACCTAAGCTATTTTGAAAACCAGTGCATCTAGCAAGAAACTAATTTTTTTTTTTAAATAAAAGAGGGTCTGTAACCTCCTTGATCCTATGTCCTGAACCAAGAAGGTATTAGCAGGACTTGGTCGAGAAGCCTGGAAGAACCCTTGCCTGGGCTAACTACAGAAATCCAAATCTAACCTTTTTTAGAATATAAGGGATTCTCTTCCCCTAAATGCACACTATACCATATGTACTCAGAACACAGTGTTGGTTACCTGGGCAATTGCCCAATTGCCTGGGACCCTGTAGGTAGATTGTTCACACACACACACACACACACACACACACACACACACACACACTCTGAGCCCTTCCCCCTGCCAATGACAAGTACAGTTCATTTCTCTGAGCTACCTTCTAGAAAGCCTACTTTCACTGTCCAGTATGTTTAAAATTCAACAAACATTTAACACTAAGTACCAGAAAATTGGGTTTAAAATGTACTTTTTAAAAAGCATGTTTATCGGTCATCATAGGTCTATTTTCTTTTTATACTGATCATCATTCAATGTCCCTGAGAATTCACCTCAGAACCCAGGGCTGTGTTTACCCCATCATAGTGTGACACTGTCAATATTTCAGCCTCTTTTTTAGTGTGTTTGGTTAAGATAGAGACAGTATGATATAGTAGGGAAATGCAGGATTCAGTTCTCTGCAAAGGGCCTGGATTCAAATCTATGTGGCCAGATCTACTTCTGCTGTTCTGGGAGAACTGACTGCTGTGTATGGAAACTGGCTTGTTTGTTTCACGAGTCACAACAAAAGTGCTCAGAATTGTAAGAATCAGTCAGAACAGAAATATAGAAAGAGGCAGAAATATAGGTAAGGAATGTCAGTTTATTAAGAAGTTCCAGCAAATGGAAAGTGGGGGCTATAATAGCCCTTACTTTATAAAATTGTTGTGATAATCAAATGAGATCATGTTTATAAAGTGATCACTTTGCACAGTGCCTGGCACATAGGAGATCCCTAATAAATATTGTTACCCCCCACCCCGTACCCTTATCTCAGGCAAATCTCTTAATCTCCCTGGGCTTCTTTTTTCTCAGCTAAAAAGTTAAGAAGGCGGACTAGATGGCCTCCCTCCCAGTTCTACATTTATGATATGACATAGGGATACCTTTCCAAAGTTATTTTGGGCGTCAAATACTTTGGGACTTAAAATATAATAATAATAAGAGCTGATTACAACCTAAGATCTCTTCCAACTCTTCGATTTGGTGAAACACTAGTCCTTGATGTGGGAAAGAAGAGATAGAACAGAGTAAGCAAAACTCAAAAAGAAAGGGGTTGTGGGCATTTGGGGTAATTGAGCAAATTCAGGCTATTTTCATATTGAATAATGCATGCACTGATTATATTTTAATACATATTTTATAATTAAAATATTAGAGAAGAAAACATCACTTGGCATCAAAAATTTCTCACAAAACTCTCACCATGTCAAGCATATTTCAGTGTTCCACAGAACCCAGCTTGAGAAATACTAACACACCACAAATCAATAAAGCATGGGAATCGGAATTTTAGTGTCTCAGTTTTCTCTTCAAAAGCCCAAATACGAAGTAACAAATTGGGAAAATATTTTTACAGTTAAAGGTTCTGATAAAGGTCTCATTTCCAAAATATATAGAGAATTGATCCTAATTTATAAGAAATCAAACCATTCTCCAATTGATAAATAGTCAAAGGATATGAACAGACAATTCTCAGATGATGAAATTAAAACTATTTCCACTCATATGAAAGAGTGTTCCAAATCACTATTGATCAGAGAAATGCAAATTAAGACAACTCTGAGATACCACTACACACCTGTCAGATTGGCTAAGATGACAGGAACAAATAATGATGAATGTTGGAGGGGCTGTGGGAAAACTGGGACACTGATACATTGTTGGTGGAGTTGTGAAAGAATCCAACCATTCTGGAGAGCAATCTGGAATTATGCCCAAAAAGTTATCAAAATGTGCATACCCTTTGACCCAGCCATACTACTACTGGGCTTATATCCCAAAGAAATACTAAAGAAGGGAAAGAGACATATATGTGCCAAAATGTTTGTGGCAGCTCTTTTTGTAGTGGCTAGAAACTGGAAGATGAATGGATGTCCATCCATTGGAGAATGGTTGGGTAAATTGTGGTATATGAAGGTTATGGAATATTATTGCTCTGTAAGAAATGACCAACAGGAGGAATACAGAGAGGCTTGGAGAGACTTACATCAACTGATGCTGAGTGAAACGAGCAGAACTAGGGGATCATTATACACTTCAACAATGATACTGTACGAGGATGTATGCTGATGGAAGTGGATTTCTTCAACATAGAGAAGAGCTAATCCAATTCCAATTGATTAATGATGGACAGAACCAGCTACATCCAGAAAAGGAACACTGGGAATTGAATGTAAACTGTTAGCACTACTGTCTATCTACCCAGGTTACTTATACCTTCGGAATCTAATACTTAACGTGCAACAAGAAAATTGGATTTACACACATATATTGTATCTAGGTTATACTGTAACACATGCAAAATGTATGGGATTGCCTGTCATCGGGGGAGGGAGTGGAGGGAGGGAGGGAGGGGAAAATCTGGAAAAATGAATACAAGGGATAATGTTATAAAAAAAAATTACTCATGCATATGTACTATCCAAAAAAATGTATAAATATAAAATTAATTAAAAAAAAAAAGACTAAAGCCAAAAAAAAAAAAAAAAAAAAAAAGCCCAAATACTCAGGAAAAGGCTGAGAGAGGCAACAGAACAGTGGTCAGGAAGATGGACTTGAAACCATATACTAATGACCTGCTTCTGACACTTTCTACTACATAAGAAAGGAAAGGAAAAGGAAAAACAGGAAAGGAAAAGAAAAGGAAAAGGAAAAACAGAAAAGAGGAAGGGAAAGAGGGAAGGGAAGAAGAAGAGGAAGAAGAAGGGAAGGGAAGGGAAGGGAAACGAAGGAAAGGGAAGGAAGAAGGGAGGAAGAAAACTCAACTACTATTAATCATATCATACATCTATGAATCTATCACTTGTAACGGGATAAGCAACATATTTTATCATAAATCTTCTGAAAATATGGCCGGTGATTACATTGATCACAAATCTTAAATCTTTCAAAGTTATTTCTCTTTATTTTGCTGTTGTTATGGTATAGATTGTTCTCCTATCTCCACTCACACTTCACTTTGCATCAGCTCATAAAAGTCTTTCCAGGTTTCTATAAACTCCCCTTTTCATCATTTCTTACAGCACCACAATATTTCACTACATCACATACCATAATTTGTTCAGCCATTCTTTTTTTGGCACCACCTTAGTTTCTAGTTCTTTGTTACCATAAAAAGAAGTGTGATAAATATTTTTGAATGCCTGGATCCTTATTCTTTTTCTTTGTTTTCTTTGGAGTACAGACCTAGTAGTGGTATTGCTAAATTAAAGGATATGCCTAATTGTTTGTTTTAAGACTGGGCTAGACGTTCAGGGTAAGGGAGAAGGGAGGAAAAGCATTTATTCAATGTCTACTGGGCACTAGGTACTGTACTAAGTGCCTTCCAAGTATTATTTCATTTCATTTTATGGGCCAACCATACAGAAGCCAGTTCACTCCTCCCAAGGGCTCACCATATTAATGCAGAATTTAGCATGGATCCTAAATCAGCTTAGCCTCCTTCTACTCTGAACTCCTGAGCTCAGGAGTAATTGCCAGCCTCAGCCTCCCTAGCAGAAGGTAGTGTGTGCCCCCACCTCAGCTGCCCCCATTTAAAACCTTCCAAATTGTTTTTCGCAATGCCTGTGACCAGATCACAGTTCTACCCATAGTGCAGTAATCCACTCGTTTAGTGGATTTTTAGTTCAGTTTAGTTTAGTCCCTGATGCAGAGATGGCATTGTCCATAAAGGAGGTACCTCTACTCACCCCAAGGTTCTGTCAGGTTAATGCAGAATTGTGTCAACAAGAAAAGCGATGCCATGGGGGGAAATGCAAAATTGCAGTAGGGGAAGTGTGGGATTCTGCACTTAATTTCAGTAAAAGATGATGCCTTGAGGGCCCAGGTGCCAAAAGAAAATGAGAAACACAATAGTGAGATGTATATGTTGGGTAAGGGGAAGGAAATAACAGAGCAGAGGAAATAGCAGTCCCCTTCTCAGTCTTTATTTCTGAAAACCCCACCTATTGAAAAACCTACACATTCTTTAAAGCTATATATTCCACAAAGTCTTTCCAGACCAAATTCTCCATCCTGCCACTCTCCTTTATGGGTAATATTTCTTTCCTTTTTTTGATCTCACATAGCACTTTGTATCTCCCAAAAATAATAATGGGTAATAAATATGATGCTTTTTAATAACAAAGCACATTTTAAACATTACTTCGTTTGAGCCTCTTAAAAATCCCAAGACTCACTTCATCATATTTGTGCCACTAGCAAATCTTGGAACAGTGATCTTTGTATTGATTTCTAATAAAGTCCTAGGAGGGGCTGCAAACACCTAGAAAAGGAATCAATGATTACTAAAAGCAAAAATGACTTCAAAAAGAACAGGTCAAAGCCAGATGAACTCATGTCATTTTTTGACAGTTACCTAAATTGGAAGATTAAGGAATATTGTAGAAATAGTTTACCTAGAGTTAGGCAACTGACAAGGTCTCACTTAGTGGACAAAGTGGAGAAAAACATGTTAAATGATGGTATTTTGGAGTATACTAATTCCCAGCTTCTTCTTAAACTGTGTTTTGCAACCCCATGTAAGGACTCAATACTGAATATGGGAGTTGTGAAGTTATGCCTTATTGTCAGCAAATATTTGATTTGTATACCTATTTTATATACCTATATACTCAGGGTCACATAAACATTTCTCGGTCACAGATGGAAAAAATTTAAGAACCTTTGTACTGATGAGAGGAGCCTCAAAGTCTAAACCTCATCAGTACCAGTTGACCCCAAAATTAATATTTCTGAGTCAACTTACAGACCTCTAATGGTATGCTTCAAAGATCTGTATTTGGTCTGATGCTGTTTGATGTTTTTATCAGCAACTTCGCCAAAACCACAGATGGCATATTTACCAGATAGCAAACACATTGGATGAAGAGTTATTTTTTTAAATGGGATGAATCTAAGATTATGTTTAATAGAGATGAATATGAAATCCTATAACTGGGCTTAAAAATCAATTTTTCCCATTTCAGATGGTAGAAGTTAAGATGTAGTTCATGTGAAAAATAACCAGTTGGTCCAGAAGAAACCAAGCACATTTCTGATATCTCAACCTTCAGAAAGAACAATTCTTTCCCCTGTTATCCCCAATCGGGCCCTAATTTCTTTTTTGACGATCACCAGCCAGACTGATTTCTTCCAAAGGCTAAGTTGGATAGGAAGTTGAATGAACTCCATGTTGAAAGAGGAACCAAGAGAGACAGACACGGAGCAGGTAGGGGGTGCAGTGGACAGAGCACCAGCCATAGAGACAAAAGGAACTGAGTTCAAATGCAACCTCAAACCTTTACTGTTTATGAGGCTGGGCAAGTCCCCTTAACCCCACCTGCCTCTCCCCCCCAAAAAAAGTTACAGACAGACACCAATAATAAAAGACAGCAATAATGTTGGTATCCAAAAACAATTAGGTCCATTGTACTGCTGACTAGATTGGGGATTTCCCAAATTGCATCCCTTTTTTTCCAGTCTTTCAGGTCTTTGTGCTTTCCTTTTATGTCTACCGCTATCACCCCAATCTAGGATCATATCTCATGTCTAGACCATTTCTGTAACCCCCTAATTAGTCTGTTTGACCTCAGCCTCTCCACTTTCTGACACTTGATGGCCAGATAATCCAGTTTACAACTTTGGAGCAATCCTTGATTCCTCCCTCTCCCTCACTCTTCATAATCAATCAGATTGCCAAAACTTGGCAGTTCTCTCTGCTCCATCTCTCTCACAGCCACCCTCTTTTCTCACTATCACATCCTTATCCCCTTTCCCTGGACTATTACAATAGCGCCTAATCCTCTCTTCTGCACATAGCTGTCCTTCCCTAACTGGCTCTCCCCTCCTAGAGATTTCATCAGTCTGATGATCCCCCTCTACCAATTCAGATGGATTCTGCTCTGCAACGTTGGGTCTTAGAAAATCTCCTGGACCACTAAAAGGTGAAGGAGCTTGCTGAGTGTGGACATACACTTAGCAGAGGTCAGAAATGGGCCTTGAACCTGTGTCTCCACATCCAATGCCATCTCTCCATCCACTGCCCCACAATTCCCAATTGACTTATCTTGCTTTCCAGACTCTCTGCTCTACAATCCATCTTTCTCACAGCTGTCAAGTTAGTATTTTCAAAATACATGTCACTGTGTGACTCTAAGATCTTTTCAAACTTCCCAGACTAGCATTTAAAAACCTTTATAATATGGCTCCCTTCCATCTTTCCAGCTTTATTTCACATTACTCTCCTTCATAAACTCTAAACCATCCATTTGTGGAACTCTACAACACATTACTTGTCTCTGCCTTTGTACGGGCTGTCCATTATACCTCTGCCTCTTAGAATCCCTAGCTTCTCCGTTCCCAGAGGTCCCATACAGGAAGCCTACTTTCCTTTTTTAAGAATTTTCTTTTATTCACTTCAAACTTAAAAACAAAACAAGAAAAGAAAAAAAATTTTCCATGCACAGAGTAGAATATGAGAAGATTCAATAATAAAACAATACATTTCCATTTCACAAAAACTACCCTAATCTCCTACCTGAAATATAAAGTCCATCTATCACACATCCAATAAATGGTTCATCTAGCTGCTGGTGAATGACATGGACACCGTGTGGAATTCTTTATTCTTTGAAAATAGATGAAAACCTCATGCTAATATAGAGCCCGCCCAGGCTTCAGGACCTCTTTGCATTCATTGGCTGCTTGAATATAGCAAATTATATCATTTTCTTAGCACTCCAGTCAACACTCCAAGACTGAGGTTATAGATGAGATGCCAATTCACATAAATGGAGGGAGTTTCCCATATAAAGTTACAGGCCCCAGACCTGTATATACATGCATACTTCCACATTTAATGTCAGAGTAATACTTATTTGTGACCTTCACAAAGGCATGTTGTGTAATGGTTGGATGGATGCAATCATATGCTTTCTCCAGACTGACTCACCTAATTGGAGGATTGGAGAGGGCTTAAGCAGCATCCATTCTCATCCCCCTACTATCACACATGTCACTAGTGGTCATCTCTCCTCCATGTGAAGCCCAAAAAAGGGGAGCCCACCCCTTCCCAAGGCAAGTCCATTTAGTCTTGGTTTTGTAAGTAATTTTTCTCAACATCAAAACTGAATTTGCTTCTTTGTAATTTCTATCCATTGAGATTTGCTCTGCCCTCTGGGCCCAGATAGAACAGATCCCCTATCCCATAGTCCTTAGATACCCCAAAGACAACTCTCGGGGACCACTGAATCTTTTTCATGGGCAGTAATGCATAGAGTATCAGGCCTGGAATCTTTGCACATTCAAATCTGGCCTCAGATACTTCCTGCCTATGTGACCCTGGGAAAATCATTTAACTCTGTTTGCCTCAGTTTCCTCATCTGTAAAATGAGCTAGGGAAGGAAATGGCAAACCACTTCAGTATCTCCACCAAGAAAACCTCAAATAGAGTCATAAAGGATCATACATAATTGAAATGAACAACAAAGAGTCTTTTCTCTGGGCTAACCATCCCCATTTTTTTCCATTGATGTTCATGTCATGGAGTCAAGTCCCCTCCCAATGGCCTTCCTCTGAACACTCTCTATCAGGGTGGATCTTCCACAGCCACACCAGGAAGAAAGGTGGATGATCACCTGGGTCCCACTTACAGCCCAAGATCATATTGGGGTTTGGGGCTGTCACACCACACTGCTGATTCATCTCATGCTTGGGATCCAGAATACCACTGTCTGGCTCTAAGATCTCTATAGACTTCCCAGACTGGCCTTTAAAAACCTTCATAATGTGGCTCCCTCCCACCCTTCCAGCTTTATTTCACATTACTCTCCTTCATAAACTCTAAACCATCTACTTGTGGAACTCTACAACACATTACTTGTCTCTGCCTGTGTACTCACTCTTCTTGGCTAATACCTTCAGTTGGCAGGTGGCAAAACTTAATGCCCCTAGAAGGGCCCTGATTCTGTTATCCCCCCACTGCGTAAAGCATTGTTGGTAATTCCTGTGGAGAAATTTAAATTTCCTAGGGAAATCCCAGATCTTCTTCAGAAAGATTACCTCTGTCATCTTCTAATTGTAAAGGAGATTTTTATTATTATACTCAAGGGCTAGACTTTCCCTTGATCCCTGTTGAATTTTACTTCATCAGATTCAGCCCAGTATTCTAGCCTGTTAAAAGTCCTCTAGATCCTGATTCTGTCATCTACTGTTAGCTATTCTTTGTGTCATGTAGAAACTCAATCTTGGGGCGGCTTAGGTGGTGCAGTGGATAGAGCATCAGCCCTGAAGTCGGGAGGATCTGAGTTCAAATTTGGCCTCAGACACTTAATACTTCCAACTGTGTGACCCTGAACAAGTCACTTAACCCCACTTGCTCAGCCAAAAAAAAAAAAAAAAAATTTAAATCTAAGGTTTTATCTAGATCATGGATAAAAATATCAAAGAGAATAGAACCAATCAGAGATCCCTGGGGTATTCCATTGACAATAAATCATTAACAGTTAATCTCAATGATCATCCAATTAAGATATGCAATGCAATTCTTCACATTGCATATCTAATTCATACATTCCACAGTCTACACAAGATTAGTATGAGATTCCCTGTTTAAATACGTGGGTAAAATCCAGGTTAACTATAGCCATGGCATTCTCCTCATTTATCAGTTTAGTAATCCTGGAGTATAGTAAAAGCCTGTCCTCAATGAAGCTGTTGCTGGTTCGTTGTCATCACCCTTCCTAGCTACATGTTTGCCAACAGCTCTTTCATGATCCACTCTAGAATGTTCAAAGGAATCAAAGTCAAACTAACCAGCCTATATTTTCAGACTTTGTTCTCTCTCCCTTTTTTTTGGAAAGTCAGAACAGCTTTTGTCCACCAATCTTGGATCCTGCTTCCATTTTCCAGCCTTCCAAATATCATTGACTGTGGCTTAGCAATCATATCTGTGATTCTTTTAGGAGATGGAGATATGTTTTATCAGAGCCAAATCATCTGAATTCAATAAGAGCAGCTTTTATATTCCTATTTAATTGTTTTTCAGTCACATCTGACTCTTCATAACCCATTTTGGGTTTTCCCAGACAAAAAACAAAACTGGAGCTTCTCCAGTTCATTTTATACATGAGAAAACTGAGATGAACTAAAGTGACTTAATCAGGGTCACATAGGTAGTAAGTATCTGAGGCTGGATTTGAATTCAAATCTTCCTATCTTCAGGCCCACTCCTCTATCTACTGCACCAAAACCAGGAAGTGTCTTCTTATCGCCATATTTACCTTAGCTATCAACTCCCTGTTAGTCATTTTTGTTACTTAATTTCTATTATAAACTTCCTTTTTCTTTTAAGAATCCAGCACTCTTCTTTCTTTTCTGTTACTTATCATTGTCCCATCCACCCCAATCAAAGGGCCTATCTTTTCTAACTCCTTTGTGGTTCTTAGTTTTCTTTGACAGAAGAGATCATTCTGAGCGTTAACATTTCTAACATTATTTTAGAGTACCACCCATCATTCATATGCCATTCTCTGGCCTTGCTTCTATCTTCAATATGTGTCTTTTCAAAAATCTAAGTTGGTTGGTGAGTTCCCTGTGTATCCACATCGATCTCTTCAGACAAATCCCTTTGTGATTTCAGAATTTCATTCAGAAACATTTCCTACTCCTTCTGGGTTGACTTCCTCTGATTCTGATTTATGGGATTCCATCTATCTTTCCACTGCATGCTCTGAAATCTGCTTTCCCAAAATTTACAGGTCCTACCAAACTATACCCAGATTTCCTTTCTTCTTCTGTCACAAGCTCTAGGATGTAGTGGTCAGTCACTTCCTCTGAGGACTGCCCTCATCTCCACCCCAGCAACCAGTCCTTCTAAGACATTAGCAAGGAAACTTCACAACTCTTCTGGGCTAACTTCTTCAGTGTACTGGTGGCAAAATTTGATACCCCCTAGAAGGGCTCTGATTCTATTATCCCCCCACTGTGAAAATCATAGATGGTAATTCCTGTGGAGAGATTTAAATTTCCTAGCGAAGGCTGGATACTTGCTACTCCCCTAAGGCTTCCACCATAAATTCAGCCTGAGGGTGAATCCTCCAAAACAAGGTAGAAGGGATTTTCAAGTCTTCTTTCAATTAAAGCCATATTCTTTTATATGCTGATACAGAATCTAACTAATGTATCCTGACTGGAAATTGGACAAATGAGCTCAGACACCATTCACTCCCCTTCAGGAAAAGGAGAGACTACTTACATCCCTGCCTATTTGATCCCTATGGTATCAGGAGAAATTTTCAGGACTACTTCTAAAGAAGAAATTCATCCATAATTAATGCCTCCTACCAAACTTCCAGACATTTATTCAATTAAAAAACTCATAATAAGTGCATAGTTAAGTGTGAGTTAACTATATGAAGGGGCAGCTAGATGGTACAGGGGATGGAGGACAAATTTAGAGTCAACAACAACTTTAGATACTTACTAGCTATGTGACCCTGAACAAGTCACTCAACCCCATTTGCCTCAGTTTCCAAATCTGTAAAATGATCTAGAGAAGGAAACAACAAACTATTCCAGTATCTTTGTCAAGAAAACCCCAAATGGGTCATGAACAGTCAGATAGAGTGAAACAACTGAACAACAACTATACCAAATACTGAGGACCTAATGTGGGAAGGGAACAAAAGTCTCAAGTAGCTTACAATTTTCTGGTCACATACATACATGTACATATCTATGTATATATAGTGATACTATTTAATTTGATGAAGGAGATAGAAAAAACAACTAGCAACCAGTATATGGAGGCAAGGATGGGAAATCAGGGCAAGCTTCTACAGAAGAGATGGCACCTCAGCTGAACCTTGAAGGAAGATAAGGATGCTGAAAGAAAGTGATAAGGAGGACATAGGAAACATACATTTATACAGAAGCAAGAGATGTATTTGAGCATGGCCTTATTAAATATTTTATTTGGAACCCTCTTTGTTTTCTCTAATCCACTCCTCCCATCCTATGAATTAGAAGGAAAATAGAAAGAAGTCATGTAGTCCAATCTCCCAGCCAATATGAGATTTCTTTCTATGTCATCCCTGAGAAAATTATTCAGCTTATGCTTGATTACTTACAAATCTCCCAAAGAGATCTTAAAGGAGGGAAAGGGACCCATATGTGCAAAAATATTAGGGGCAGCCCTTTTTGTAGTGGCAAGAAACTAGAAACTGAGTGGATGCCCATCAATTGGAGATTGGCTGAATAAATTATGGTATATGAATGTTATGGGATATTATTGTTCTAGAAGAAAAGATCAGCAGGATAATTTCAGAAAGGTCTGGAGAGACCTACATGAACTGATGCTGAGTGAAATGAGCAGAACCAGGAGATCATTGTACATGGCAACAGCAAGATTATATGATGATCAATTCTGATGGACTTGGCTCTCTTCACCAATGAAATGATTCAGGCCATTTCCAGTGATCTTGTGATGAAAAGAGCCATCTACACCCAGAGAAAGAACTGTGGAAAACTTAAGGACCACACCTAAGTGCAAAATCCAGAAAGCCTGTAAAGGGTTAAAAAGAATTGTACCATTAAGAGGTGGTCGGTTCTCTGAGAGCCCCAACAGCTATGAATCACCACCTACTTGAAGGAATTGCAAATTAGCCTTTACTGTTCACAGATGTTGCTTGTGAATTGGGAATAAAATAAATTGGAGGCAAGAGGGAAGAGGAGAAAGAACAGAGGATACAACTGCCTCTCAGTCTCCTTGTACTATTATCGTCTCACATGAAGGGATGTATTCTGCTGGTCAGAATTAGATCCCCAGCAGCCACTAATAGGCGGCTCCTATAACAGGAATTGAGTGTGAATCACAACATAGCATTCTCACTTTTTTTGTTGTTTGTTTGCATTTTATTTTCTTTCTCATTTTTTTCCTTTTTGATTTTTCTTGTGTAACAAGATATTTAAAATATATTTTTACCATGTTTAATATATATTGGATTGCTTGCTATCAAGGAAAAGAGGTGGGAAGAAGGGTGGAGGGAAATTGGAACAAAAGATTTTGCAATGTTGAAAAATTATCCATGCACATCTTTCGAAAATTAAAAAGTTTTAATTTTAAAAAAAAAGCAGCAACTCTTTGGAACAATGTCAGGAACAAGACTAGAATCTGAGTCCCTTGACCATCAGACCTGTTGCTCTTTCCACCAGATACAAGTCTCTGCTCAGTATTTTATGGTGGGAAGGATGTATGAAATTCATAGATATGAATGATTCACTTACTCAAACATAATAAACAGTCTCAAAGTCTCTTGGTTGTTTGTCACTAGGATGAGCACCTGACTCCAGAGTATATCTCCAAGAGTGACTAGACAATTCTGACTGATGACAAGACTTTTGGAACACTGGGATAGATATCTTCAGTAGGATCTCTTATTTCAGCTAGTTGAGGCTAATAGATAAGGATTCATTATACTCTTGGGACCTATCATACTACAACTATCAATCCTCTCCCCACAATCTGAGAACAAATATACTCCCTAAATACCAGTCATCATTATTATAGTTCTAGCAGATACTGACCAGAAAAATAATATACAATAACCAAGTCAGCTGAGACCATGCATCTTCTAGATACAAGAACTTTTCAACTGGACCCCAAAAGACCAATTACCCATTAAACTTTTAGAACTCCTTTCTTGGGGCAGCTAGTTGATGAAGTGGATAGAGCACCAGCTGTGAAGTCAGGAAGACCTGAGTTCAAATATGGCCTCAGACACTTAAGACTTCCTAGATGTGTAACCTTGGGCAAGTCATTTAACCCTAACTGCCTCAACAAAAAAACAAACAAAACAAAACAAAAAAGCCTTTCTCTCTTCCTTTAAGCTCAGACCTGGTCTTCAAAAGAATAAAAACTCATGCTCCTCACAAGTTTCAAGACTTAGCTGAAGTAATATTATACACAATGAAGCTTCTGATCATTTTCTTTGATCAACTTGTGTTGAATTACCAAAAACCACAGTCCAGAGTTCCTAAGACTTTTGGGTGGGTATCTTGGTATCCCAAGGCTTGAGAGGGTTCCTTAGATATGTAGAGCGTTAGCAGATGTGGATATTGTATAGGAATGCCTTATTCTTCTAAATAAACATGGAACCCTTTGCATTAAACATTTCCCCAGGGGAAAGAGTGGTACATCAAAAAGATTACCCACTCTGGAGTCAGAATTCCTGATTTCAAATTTTGCCTTTAACAGTCACTACCTACTCCCTTAAATTTCTGGTCCCCATTCCCTCATTTGAATAAATGATGGGGCTTAGACTTTGAGGTTGTTTTAGTTCTAGATATATCACCAACAAGTCACAGCAGATGCTTTGTGGCAGTCCTACCACTTTCAATAAAGGATAATTGCAGAGAATGAAAGTTTCATGGGACATACAGGGCTTACTTCAGCTAGAACTCTATAAAATTTCATGACCAAGAAAATTTTCACAATTCTTCAGAAGCTGCCAGGGTTTTAAGAGAAAAACGAGAAAAGTCTGAGAGCAGAATGGTTTCTACTGATTCCACAGGAGATAGGTACAGAAAGTCACCAGAAATCCAAAAGACTACAGGCAATCCTTAACTTTAAAACAGAGAGTTATACCCTGTATGTTTCCACAGCCAAATGGTCTTGATAAATGAGCAGGCCAGAAAGATGAGGACAGGATAAACAAGTCTCTACTGTACTTTGTATTCACTCTGGCTGTCTGACCCGTGACAAATTCCCATGATGCCAGGACCCTAGCCACGACTTCCAGGGATTTAAGACAATGTTTCTCCACTGGCCAATTTCCTCATTGTCTTTTAACTTCTGATAAGGGGCCCACAGACTTATAAGCCCTTGTATCTTCAGTCTCCAAAACCTCCCTTAGAATAAAGAAGGAGTAACTCATTGAATAATACACGGTAGGGAAACTTGGTGATATCAGCTAAAGACTGGTTATTCTCAATTATCCAAAAAGTTTATAAGTCTCTCCCAAAGAAAGGAAAGAACTTCCCACCACCCCCACTTTCCAGAGAAGGAGTTGATAGCAAAACAAAGTTATCAGGATACTTCTAGATATTGAATTCAAGTCAAACCTGCATTTGACCCAATAATCACTTCAGTTCCCTGTGTCATCTTAGTCTTACCTGAATGTCTTGGGTCAGAAGAAGCATTTATTAAGACACTGTGCTAAGTGCCTTACAAATGCAATTTCATTTGACAACAAAAATCTCTGTGGGATAGGTGCGATTATTATCTCCATTCAACTAGGGCAGACAGAGGTTAAGTGATTTACAGGATCACACAAATAGTAAATGTGTGAGATTGTATTTGAACTCAAGTTTTCCTGATTCCAGGTCCATCTCTCTATCCCACTTAGCTGCCTATATAAACTTACATCTCCTCCAAAGCTATTTTCTCAGCAATACTATGGAGGCCTTATATATGACTTGCTGTTATTACCCCTTCCTACTTCAGAGTAGTTAGGAGAGGGAAACCTGAAGGAATAGCAACTTTTCAGGAGAGAAAATCAACAGTCTATTACTTTAACTTGAAAGCCAAGTCAAGGAGTTTCTTCTTAGGGTCAATTCCTTGGATGGTAACTCATGCCCCAGACCAAGGGACCGTAGAACACTAAATTATAGTTTTTCTAAGAAGCCTCATTTCCCCTCCCAGATGAAAACAGGCCAAAGTGTTTCTAGCTTTCTATCTAGGCTATCTATTCCCCCAGAGAGCTAGCTACCTACATGGGGAAAAGGAAAAACAGGGAGGAAGAAGTCCTGTCTGTGCCTTCTCCCTGGCCAAAGCTGAGAGAGCCTGGCCACATTAGCAACATCACATCATGAGAAACTTGAAAGAGAAATTCTTACCTGTATCCAGGACTGAAGCTCTTTGGTTTATCCTGGAATTCTCTCACTGCTGACAGGTGCTAGACTTGGAACCTGCTGGACTTTGGTTGAACAAAGGTTGATTTAAAAGCTGATTTATTTAACAGGACCTTGTAGTCTCAGTTGAAATGACCTATGTCCCCCTCCCTGCGAGCTGGCCCATAGCATTGGAACCATGAGGAACTGCAAAGTCCCAAACAAACCTGAGTGCTCTGTTTTCAAGGAAGGGGAACCCGTGCTCCCCAGCAGCCATCCTGATCCTGCTCATCAATAACATCACCCCTCTGCCCAGCCTCCCTGGACTTATTGAGAACGTTGGATGAGGAGTATAATAGAGAGCACTAGCTCTCTACATCCAGGACACTGCGTGATCTTGGCAAGTCATTTCTTAATTCTCTCCCTGAGGCAGAGTAGAAGCCAGTTTAACTGTGCCATAAAGCTCAAGTATTCCCCTGTTGTAGTGCGACCTGCCGATTGCACGAGCCGGCTAAGCCCAAGGCAGCAGCTATCTGGTATGGCAGCTCTGTCTGTCTGCCTCTGCCTCTCTCACCCACCCACAGCCCTTGAATTCTTTACCTGTCTCTTTTGTTACAAGAAACCTCACATCTATGGACAATTTCTTTCTCGCACCAGTTGTACACCTATCTTCCAGCTTCAGTGCCTGCTTGTCTCCTGGCCCACAGTGGCTGAGGAGCCCCACACCCCCAAAGGAGGCAGCTAGAGAAGGGCAGCAGAAACAGACCAAACACAGCCTGAAGAAGCTGCCCAGCTCTGCTCCCCAGGACAGCTGGCTTGGGACAGGTGGGCCCAACCGGTTACTCTGGCATCCAGCCCAGGCCAAAGTGATGAACAAAACAGAGATCTCTATCAATGTCACCCACACAACCAGGTTGGCTGGCACCAGTGCTTTTGGATGACCTGAATCCCCCAGCCCACGATTAAAAATGAGGGTGAGAGGTAGCTAAAGTTGCCCCAAAGCAAAAAATAAAAAAAAATTTTTTTAAATGAAAGCTGAATCTAAACCCAGGCTGGAGATTAATAGTCTAATAACCCCTCTGCCACCTGTGCTATATGACTCTAGAAAATCAAGTTATCCTTTACATTTTTACATCCCCCATCTCCATACATTCCCTCGACACAAACACACAAGCATACTATGCACCCTGCACTCATTAGTGGGAGCCAGCTATTGCAAAGGGTCCTGAGCACAGGAATGACCGGAGAAGGCGGCTCAGGGCCTGCTCACAGTGTACTTTCACATACCCCCACACACATACACTCAGTCCTTTGACATTTTCTCTTCTATCCACATTCTCCTGAGGCCCAGATCAAGTCCCACTTCTTCAATAACTCTATCCTCAGAGATAAGTAGATGGTGCAGTGGATAGAGTACTGGCTCTGGAGTCAGGAGGATCTGGAAGTCATTTAATACTTCCTAGCTGTGTAACTCTGAGCAAGTCATTTAACTCCAATTGCCTGCCAAAAAAAAATTAATTAAAAAAAATGACTCTCTCCTCACTCACCTTCCTCCACAGTGAGCTCCTCAAGAGCACTTACTGTCTCTGTTACCCACTTGACCCTGACCACACACAGGTACATCTTGGAGATACTGCAGGTTTGGTTCCAGGTTCCAGGTCACTGAGAAAGTCAAACTTTTTTTTTGTTCCCCAGTATATATAAAAAGTATGTTTATGCTATTCTATAGTTTAAGTATGCAATAGTACCGTGTCTACAATGTCCATACCCTAATTCAAAAACATTGCTTAAAAATGCTACTCATCACCTGAGTCTTCAGTGAGTGATAAGATTTTTGCTGTTGAAAGGTCTTGCCTCAGTGTTGAAGTCTGATGACTAATAAAAAGTAGTTGCTGAAAGCTGGGGGCGGGCTGTGGCAATTTCTTAAATAAAACAACAATGAAGTTTGATGCATAGATTGACTATAAGAGATTTCCCTGAAGCAGGTGATGCTGTGTGATATCATTATAAACGCAGTAAAACTTTCAAAATTGGAGTCAAATCTCTCAGATCCTGCCGCTGCTTTATTAATTGAATATTACTAAGGAATATTACTCGATATGGTTGAGTCTTAGGGAATAGGGAGTCCTGAGGAGAAGAAGAGAGACAGGCAGGTTGATGGAGCAGTCAGAATATACATATTTATCAATTATGTTTGCCATCTTATGCGTTTGTGAAAATAATTACAATAGTAATATCACAGATCACTGATCACAGATCACCATAACAGATAATGAAAAAGTTTGAAATATTTCAAGAATTACCAAAATGTGAAACAGGTACACAATGTGAGCAGTACTATTGAAAAAATGATACTGATAAACTTACTTGAAATAGAATTGCTGCATGCCTTCAATTTGTAAAAATAAGTTTAAAAAATTAAAATGAAATTAAAAATGAAATGAATAAAATAAAAAGCAATATTTATGAATCACAACAAAGCAAAGAGCAATAAAATGAGGTATGCCTATTCTATCTTCAAATTAATTGAACATTTATTCTATTCTTATCTTCTTCCTATGACTCCATATCTTCTCTCTCTTTTCCCTTCCTCCTCTACTCCACAAATAAATATGACATACTTTGTGTCATCATATAAATATGTGAAAAGTCACAGAAGCAACACATATCTGCTCATTCATCAGAGAATATGGAAGTAAATACCAGAGATACAAGATATACAAATACTTTGTATAGCTTATATAAGGAAATGTGTAACTTACTGCCAAAAGAAGAGCATAGACAAGGATGGCTTTAAGTTAGAAGGAAGAAGAGACCAGGGACAACTGGCCAAAGATCTGGAGGGCTTCATGGAAAAGGCTAAACTTGAGCAGGCCCATGGAGAAAAGTCATGGTCCCATCGATCAAGGAAGAAAGAAACTTCCTTGAATTTTGACCTTTTTATTTTACAGAGAACAGAATAGAGGAAAATGGCTTGTCAAAATCTTGGAATGGATAAGGGGACAAGTCCAAGTAGAGGATAAAAAGACTAAGTTGGCCAGAACAGAGGACTTGGGGTGACTGGAGGAAGGGAGGGGAATACTAAGAGAAAATGTTGAAATGATAAATCAGCAAGCCTCAGTTAGACTATTCATTTCTTCCTTTAAACCCCGACACACACACACACACACACACACACACACACACACACACACACACACACACACACCCTAAGTATGTCATCAGGACAAAAGCAAATTTGTGCCAGCTTCCCCCAGCATGACTTCCAAGGAACGAGGATCTGTTAAAAAAAAAAAAAAGTGGCAAAGCTCTGCTCCTTTCTTGAGCTTCATGGTTTATTCAGCTCAATGTGATCTTCCTAGACCAAAGAGAAAACAAACCAGCTCCTGTTGAGATCCTTCAGAGAATCATCTGTTCCAAAAACAAATCCGTTCACTAACTCAGAAGGTTTGGATCTTTAGAAAATCAAAGTTCAAATCCAAGCTCTGCCATTTGCTATCCATATGATCTCGTGCAAGTCTTGTTACTTAATTAAGTTCTTTTCCTTATCTGTAAAATGAGGCAATCAAGGCTGCATGATTTGTATAGTTGATATCATATTGACTGCCTTCCCAAGATATGAAGGAGAGGAAGAGACAGAAAGAAAATCTGGAACTCAAAAATTTTTAAAGAAATATAATTGGAAAATATTTTAAATTATTAAAGCTTTTTCTTTTCTTTTCTTTTCTTTTTTTTCAGTTTATCAGGTCCTGCTAAAGCTTCTTTCTTTTTTTTTTTAAATTTTATTTATAAATTTTTTGACAGTATATATGCATGAGTAATTTTTTTTATAACATTATCCCTTGTATTCATTTTTCCAAATTATCCCCCTCTCTCCCTCTACTGGAATCTACTTGATGACAGGCAATCCCATATATTTTACATGTGTTACAAAGCTTTTTATTTTCAAGACATATGCATGGATAATTTTTCAACATTGATCCTTGCAAAACCTTGTGTCCCAAATTTCCCCTTTCCTTCCACCCTTTCCCCTAGATGGCAAGTAATCCAATATATGTTAAACATATTAAAAATATGTTAAATCCAATATATGTATACATATTTATGCAATTATCTTGCTGTACAAGAAAAATCAGATCAAATGGGAAAAAATGAAAAAGAAAGCAAAATGCAAGCAAACAACAACAATAAGTGAAAATGCTAAGTTGTGATCCACATTCACTTCCCACAGTCCTCATTTTGGGTGCACATGGCTCTCTTCATCACAAGATCATTGTGATTATCTTCTTGTTGAAAAGAGCCACAAATTGGAAAAATATTTAATGAAATAAATTTAAATATATGCATTTTTTTTTAATTTAAAGACTAAAGGTCCCGACTAAAAGTCCCTCTTAACTCTTAAATCTGTGACTATGCTATGAAATTGATTTCACAAACTTTATTGCTGGGCCTGAATAGTCATGTTCTGTTCACTTTATCCTCCCATCCTGTTAGTATAGAAGCAGAGAGTCATGGATTTGGAGAAAGAGAGTGAAACCAAATGCTAGATTGAGATATTAGACCTTTCCATCGCCTCCCCACCAACCCACATCCCTCACTACCTTCTAGGTCATCTTTGTTTACCTATTTCCTAAAACATGTCCTGACTTTTTAGAATCTACTTGCCTTGGCTCCCCTTCATAACTGGGCATTCCTCGGGGGTTGGGAGGGAGTCTGCTCTTTCTTTTGCACCTGTCCTAATAATAATAATAATAATAATAATACTGTCTTGCGTGGGTGTATAGATAAGACTAGAATACACTTTTACATACACCTTTTTTGTTCCCAGTGTCTTATAGATGAGGAAACTGAAGCTTAGAAAGTTTAAGTAATTCACTCAGGTGAGCTCAGACAACCCTAGGAGGAACACACACACACACACACACACACACACACTCACACACACACTCACACACACTCACACACACACACACACACACACACACACACACACACACACACACAGAGCAGGGACAGGATTGAGAGAGGTTGTTAGGTTTATATACTTGCCTGAATGGGATTGTGTAGCAAGTAAGTGGGGTTAGCAGTATCCAAGGGAGTACCAGGCACCAGATCCCACAGCAAAGGGGAGGCTGAGGTCGGAGGAGAGCAGAGCTGCTCCTGCTGTAGTCATCTGCTTCCAGGCCAGCCAGAATGGATAATTAGGGAATGGAGTGTTGGGTAGGCCTTCAAGGAGAAAAGACATTTTGGACATGGCTGAAGGCACAGCCCCACTCTTGGCAAGGGAAGGGAGAGGTAGCTTATCATAAATCTTTTACAAAACCTACACTGCAAACCCGAAAGTCACCCACAAAGAGCAAAAGGCATGAGCATGGAAGGAGAAAAGCAAGATAGGTACCCTTCAAATTTGGATATCCTTGTTCCTGTATTTCCAAATTATCTTAAAAATTCTTTGTGTTCCTTTTATTATTCATCCTTCTCATTTCTTATGGGCAGGAATAATCAGTCAATCAACAACCATGCATATTAACTGTTTGCTGTGTGCCTGACATGATTTGTTCAGTCACTCTCTAATCATAAGACACCCTGAAGGGGACTTCAGTGCAGGTTCTCTGTGGCACAAGCCAGGACTGTAAAGAAGTCATTTGCAAGCAGGAGGTTGGGAGATGTAGGTTTTAAAAAAAATTTCATTAGTGCTGGAGAGAAGCAATAGCTCCCTTCCCACCCCCCACTCCCCATTCTGGATGTTATGTTTTCAAGATACAGAGCCGGGCCACAGATGGAAGGTCTCTCTGCAGCTCAGGTTCTTTTACCTTATTATCTTATGTTGGGGCTTTAGCATGTTAGAGATAGAATAACTTTCAAGATCCCTTAAGACAATCTCTTCCTTTTTAAGATGAGGCAGAGAAGTGATTGGACCAAGATCCCACAGCCATGGCCCACCAGGAGAGGGCAAGGAGTATGCACCACTTACATTACTAAAAGTTACATGATTAAAAGCTAGAGCTCAAAATGATGTTCCTTTTAGTCTTTTTTTTCTGAATTAATTTTTCTTTAAGTCTTTTATTGCCTTCCTCTCAGATCTTTGTTGGCTCATCAGATCCCTGAAGAAATGTCCTGTGTTTTCCATTTCATTATTTCTCAGTCATGTTCAACCTTTGTGACCCAATTTGGGATTTTCTTTCTTTCTTTTTTTTAAATTTAAGGATGGCCTTTATTAAAAAAAAAAAAAAAAAAAAAAGTCTTGAGGATTTCAAATTACTAAGGAAGCAGATCACTATAGTAGAAACCTATTAGACAGATACATAATATCTACACATGAAAACTTAACATATACTCCACTCACAGGACTATAAGTTATAACGCTACTATAATTTCAAATTACATTACACTTCATTTCCTCAGAGTATGCTTTTAAACGCCAAATTCTGACTCTTAATGGCACATGCTAAGATAGAGCATATTTCACCGACTTCCTGGTGACACTGTATCCAGCTTTGGTGAAAAGCTAAGAACACCTTATTTCAAAATGATCACTTAAAATATTGTTTCCCTACCACAAAATTTAGCTGCCAAAAATGAGGCAACAATTACTTACTCATATTCTAATGGCCATGCAATTTATCTAGAACTATCAGCAAAGATACAGTAAAAAAAAAAAAAAAAAAAACTGAAAAAAGGGATTGAGAGCTGGAAAGGAAACTTTTTTGGTTTATGGCAAGTGGAGTAGATATTAGACAGACTTAATCCTAGGATGACTTAAATCATCCCTGTATATGCTAAGGAATGAACATAGTCCAACATGGCCATATGGTATCACATCATTTTATTTTATTTCCCTCCCCCCCCCCCCGAGGCTGGGGTAAGTGACTTGCCCAGGGTCACACAGCCAGGAAGTGTTAAGTGTCTGAGACCACATTTGAACTCGGGTCCCCCTGAATTCAAGGCCGGTGCTCTATCCACTGCGCCCCCTAGCTGCCCCACATCATTGCATTTCAATACAACAAACAGGATGACTTAATAGGACAGATCTGCTTGGAGTTCAAAGGGAACTCTAATCTATAACACGTTGGCCACTTAACATGTTAAATAATTTTTACAAATTTTCTTCATCCTCTCATTGACATATAAAATTATATCCTTAAATTGACCACTATGTAACAATCGTTCTTGAAATTTAGGATATTTGTCATTGTCTTATATATAAACCCTCAGAAGGACACATGAGACATGACATTTTATTTACTATTCCTGTTCCCTTTACTGAAGTTTACTGAAGGTCACAATTCAGTGACCTTCCATTTTAGACTGAGATTCTTCTTCTGCATCCCTGAGCCATTCTACAAATTTTATTTGCTCAAGAAAGACACTTTCCCCCTTTACAACATGTGCATCTTTATAGCACTTCAGAATGGGCTCTTCACCCAAGACCTCAGCTTTATGAAAAAGCACCATGATTTTTGGCAAGGCTTTCATGAAATGAATGTTGTCATAAGAGTACTCCTAAATCTTCAGTAACAGAGTGAGTTCAGACTGACCTTAAGTAGGAAAGGCATCAAGAAGAGAGTTATATTGCTTCCAATGCTTGATGGTTAGCTCTGCTACCAGCTCCTCCTTTTTATTCTATTCCAGGTACTCATTAATTATACTTGACTAAACTATGCCTAAAATGACCTATTCTGGGATACTGTTTTTCTTCATTTTCTCCTTGACATACAGAATTATATCGTTAAATTGATTATCACGTGACATTTATTCTTGAAGTTCTTTCTGTAGCTCTTTTCCACTTCCTATGATTTGCTGATTCTATACATACTCAGGAGGATTTTTTTAGACTTGTGTTGATAAAATACTTTATGAAGTGCTCAATACTTTATTAGTAGGACTGATGTTCCATCAGTCTGTTGTCCATGCTGCTGGAGGCCCATCTCCAGTAGTTCTGATCTATTATCTTGCCACTGGACCCAGATGGCTCCGAAGGAGAAAGTGAGGCAGGTGACCTTGCACAGCCTCCCTCGCTTAAATCAATTCAACTTGCATGTCACAGCTTCACCTCCCTGATGTCATGGTCCTCCTTCCAGAATGAAAGACAAACAACAACAATCATGGCCATGCTAACTTTTCAAAGCTAGCAGCCACTGCATTGATGTTTTTTCATTTATCCATGATTTTAAAAGCTTTACAGCAAAGGCTGCTGAAATGTCTTCTTTAACCAAATTCTTATTATAAAGACTGTTAAGAATGAATGCATTAAGTGTCCTGTTGACAAGAAGAACCCTTGACAACCTGGCCATTTTGGTCCTTTTGGTCCTTTCAGGACCAAACTCTTTTAAAATAGTAGCAGATTTTTAAATTTAATTCTCCATTTCCTTTTTACCTTATTAGCTTGTTGAATATTTGATCTAGAACACTTCTGCATCTTCTTGTGCTGAAAATACCCAGATATCTGTACATATCTTATCATCTGACACTGTACTACCTGATGTGATTCATCAGAATGTCAAAGACCAACATCAACAATAAGCAAATTTTGTCGCAGACGCATCAAGAAATTTTATTACTCCTGAAGACTTTCATGAACCAATGCTAAATGAATTGAGTAGAACCAAGACAGCATTGTATACAGTAACAAGACTATGTCATGATC
The DNA here is from genome assembly GCF_048593235.1 of Sminthopsis crassicaudata. Classification (NCBI taxonomy): domain Eukaryota; kingdom Metazoa; phylum Chordata; class Mammalia; order Dasyuromorphia; family Dasyuridae; genus Sminthopsis; species Sminthopsis crassicaudata. Next base: position 440,662,836 of record NC_133620.1, read on the forward strand.
AACTGGGTGAACTTGGCTCTTTTCAACAAAGTGGCAATTCGAGGCAATTCCAATAGACTTGTGATGGAGAGAGCCATCTAGAGAGAGAACTATGGTGACTGAATGTGGATCAAATAGTATTTTTATCTTTTTGTTGTTGTTTGTTTGCTTGCTTGTTTTTCTCTTTCTTGTTTTTTTCCCTTTTGATCTGATTTTTCTTGTGCAGCATGATGAATATGGAAACATATTTAAAAGAATTGCACATTTAACCTATATTGAATTGCTTGCTGGGAACAAGGGAAGAAAGGAGAGAAAATTTTGGAACACAAGGTTTTGCAACAGTAAATGTTGAAAACTATCTTGGCATATATTTGGAAAAATAAAATACTATTTAAAAAAAAAGAAATTTTGCTTTTGTTTCCAAATCAGTCCAATTTCAGTTAAACCTTAAATAATATAGTCCTGAAACAAGATAGGATCAAATATCTCTTTTCCATCGCTTTTTCTGGTTTTAAAATGCTAGCCTGAAGCACTGGTTTTTGCTTCTTTTGATTACTTATAAAACATGCCCGGATTTAAGGCAGAGAAAAAAGAGCTAAAAATCCCCCAAGATGACAGTAACTGCAGTAATAGCACCTCTGGCACTGGCTCAGAGAGGAGAGAGGAGGCCAATTTGGAATTGTCTTGTCAAAAATACTGGAATCACTATTTGCCATTTCCTTCTCCAACTCATTTTACTGATGAGAAAAATGAGGAAAATAGGTTTTAATGACTTGTTCAGGGTAACATAACTAATAAGTACCTGAGGCCACATTTGAACTCACAGTGATGAGCCCAGCACTCAGCAGAAAAGGAGTTTTGACTAGTATCCAAAAGCAGTCCTGACATCAGTGTTTCATGGGGCCAGAGGTTTCAGAAGCCACTTGAGATGGGAAAGTGGCCTGGTTGAACATATCACATATGGAAACTGTATTAGAAATGAACTTTATACTTAGATTCAGAGATCAGGTACTAGGTTTAAAGGCCCAAAGACCCCTCCAGATCTGTGAAACATTAACACTCAGACTGGCAACCCAGAATATTTTGCAAGTCATTCCTTCCTTATTCCCACTTATTCATTTTAAGAACACAATCCAATCAATAATCAACCACCTTTCCCTTCTCTTCCCAACCTCCCCACCTTACTTTCCACAGAAATAAAAAATGAGGAAAAGACGGAAGACATATCCCATTGTGGACTCCACAAAGATCCACAGCTGGGAAGAGAACTAGAAACTTAGATATATGGTCTGCTGTAGTCTATCATGGAGAGGGCACTACAACAGTCTACAATGATAGTTGGTAGGCACTAGAAAGCTATTCAGGACACCTAGTAAGCCTTGTAAAAGAACCAAGTCCCTGAGTGCTTCCAGAACATGAGGGAGAGAGAAAAAGAGGAAAAAAATAAGCATTTGTATGGCAATTACTTTATGTTAGGCATTTTACAAATAACTCATCTGATCCTCACAATAATACTTACAGAGGTGGTGTTAAACCCATTTTACAGATAGGGAAACTGAGATTGTGGTTTTCATTTATCCATAATTTTAAAAGCTTGTGATTTTCCCAGAGTCAGAAAGCTACTAAATGCATGAGGCTGAATATGACTCCAGGCAGCTTTCTATTCATGGCATCATGGAGCAGGAAGAACTATGAGATAGATTCCAAGGAGACTCTCCTTCCTCTCAACCAAAGATCACACTAATTCCATGGAAGACCAGAGGACAGAGCTCCTTTATCCTTATACCTGGCAAGCTGGCTTTTATCTTGTATATTGACTATTAGGAGATACAAGGATGAAGAATCAAGGAAAGAGATCTCAGGAACTGGGTTAATCTAGCACAGAAGCATAGCCCTATGCTATGACACTCCAAATGTCTTTCCCCCCTCTAAAATGCCAAGGTACCTACAATTCTACCATGAACATTCATTCTTTTATACCAAGTATTGTATGATCCTTGCTCCTCTGTTAATTTAAATACTGTTAAGACAGATAAAACATTAATTCTCCAACCCCTTCCTGTTAATGAAGTTAACAGGTTCCAGGACAATCCAAGATCACTGGGGGCTGGAAGAAGGGGCATTCTTGTGGAGAGGGGAGGGAAGAAAGGGCACAGAGAAAGTGAAGACAAATTTTATTAACCTCACAATTTTGCCAAGAATCACGGTTGGCAGGATACCCAAAGTGTCTTGTCTGCATTAGTGGCTGCATTCTGTGAGTCTTTGTTAACTTTTGACTGGCAATCCACCCTTTGGGATTGAGAAGGATAAGCTTGAGGAATGTATGTTGGGGCCCAATGAATCAATGTTCCAGCCCAGATTGGCGGAAGACGACAGACAGAGGGGTACAGCCACTAAGAACAGGACCTGAACAGGAACACCATGAGAAGCACTCCATTTGCAAGAAGAGGTTGTTTAGTAGGGCAAGAAGAGATCAGAATCCTGCCCAAGGAGACTAAAACTTGTGCACAGTATAGAAACAGGTGTCAAAGGGAAGCTCTCTTGGTCACTACCCAGTTTCAGGTCACAGATCTGGCGCTGATCAAGGGAAAGATCTGCACCTTGAGGTGGTTTTTAAAGTTATAAGTTCTAAGCAAGGAGCAAGTTCAAAAGTGAGCAGTAAAAAATATGAAGGAAGATGGCCTAGCTGTACCAAATTTCAAACTTTACTATAAAGCAATAATCATAAAACAATCTGGTATTGGCTAAGAAACAGAGTGGTAGATCAATGGAATAGATTAGATACATTGTAAATTGTAGTAAATGGCCATAGCAATTTAGTGTTTGATAAACCCAAAGATCTAAGCTTTTGGGATAAGAACTCATTATTTGATTAAAAAGGTGATATAATAAGCAAATTAGGAAAACATGGTAAAGTTTATCTGTCAGATCCATGAATAAGGGAAGAATTTAAGATGAAATAAAATATAGAGAACTTTATGAAATATATTTTGATTACATAAAATAGTTTTTGCACAAACAAAACCAATGCAACCAAAATTAAAAGGAAAGCCATTCACAGTAATATTTAAAAGATTATGGAAAATAAATGAGCCAGAAGATTTGAGAACCAAAGGACCCAATTCGATATATTTATATATTCTCCAGCTCACTATACAGATAGGAAACTGAGGCAAATAGAGTAAAGTGACTTGCCTGGGATCACTCAAATCTTCCTGAGCCCTGTGCTCTATCCACTGCACCACCCAACCACCTAGCAGCCAAATATGCAAATGATATAAAGCTAGGAAGGAGACCTTAGCACAATTTGGACTACTCCCCTGAGACATACTCAAGGGATAAGGTAACACTGTGAGTGGCTACTTCTGAAACTATATACATTATACTGAGTTCCCAAGGTCTCCTTCTCTCCAGTTTTGGCTCTCTTCTCTCCTGCCGAGGGTCCTATATTCCTTGAAGCTATCCCTTTTTTCAAATGATTCCCTATGTCTGTGTCAATTTTGGGTGTGTATCATTGATGTGTTGGAAGGAATGTCTTTTATTGTTTAAATAGTCCCCTCTTCAAAGTTACTGGGCCAAAATGGGGAGGGGAAAGGGGAAGCATGGTCAAGTGAAGGAGAAAGAATAAATTCCCCCCCTTCCCTGCTCCATAAGCAGCCCCCCACTTGAAACCTTTCCTCTCTCAAACTGATGAAATTCTTCGGGGACTGGACTATTTAAAACCTCCAAGAATTTGGCTAGTTTGCTCAGCCAATGGAGTTGTTCCATTCTTTTTTCCCCCCTGAGGCAAGCGGGGGTTAAGTGACTTGCCCAGGGTCACATAGCCAAGAAGTGTTAAGTGTCTGAGACCAGATTTGCACTCAGGTCCTCCTGACTTCAGGGCTGATGCTCTACCTATTGCACCACCTAGTTGCCCCAGTTGTTCTGTTCTTCACTCAATTAGGGAGGTGGTCCATCTTGTAAAACACATTAATATCTCATCATGTATGACTGTATGAAATAAGAGGAGGGGAGGGAGAACTGCATACTTCCCCCATTATACTACTCTGCATATGGTAGACTCTTAAATTTACTAAAATGGATTTTAAAAAAGGGAAAAGTCATTGTGGGATAGTGGGAATAAGGATGGGGATAAAATCAAGGAAAGGCCTGAAAAAATATGAGGGGATAGGAGTTGGAAGGACATTAAGGAGATCAGCCTGTGACAGTAGCTGAGGAATAAAGGAACATAAAGACTGATAAGTAGGATGAAGCTGTATTCAGGGAAAAGTCTTAACTGTTAGGGTGAAAATTTTGGATTTGTTCCAAAAGGTCAGAGAAATCTGCTATTTCTTGAGTTGGTGAGGAAGAGCTGAGTTAAAAATTGACTTCAGAAAAATTCATCTGGTAATGGTAATAGGATAGACAGAAGTAGGAAGCAAGGGAGAAAGGATGAAGTCTAGGAAAGCTCAGTGTCTGCCTGAAAGCTTATCATAATCTCCACCAAAGGTATTTTAAGCATTTAGTCTCTAAGGAACTTTGAAGCTTACGCAATAAACTCTGTGTACCCACATTAGGATGGAATTACTGAGTTATCTTTACATATTTGGCCTGTAAAACTGTAACAACTTTAATTATTTTATATACTGGTAAATACCTCTGAGTGTCCTTATCCCAATTAATATCCTTATCCTACAACTATCCCACAAAGATAGATAAGGATATATCTCCATTTCATAAGAGGGCAGGAAGAAGGCCATTGATTATCCCACAGACAACAAAGTAGAGCCATAGAGAACAAAAGTCAGGTCCGATATCTAGCTTTGGGTGGTCTCCTATCCAAGGTATTCATGGCTGTTTCTTTCCTTTCCTCATTCCTTTGTTCCTTCATTCCTTCCTTTTCATTCTTTTCTTCCTTTTCTGTCTTATTTCTTTCCTTTCTTTTCCTTCCTTGTTTCCTTCCTTCCTTCTGCCTTTCTTTCATTCATTCCTTCTTTTTCTTCCTCCATTCCTTCCTGAATAATACTATTTTTAAGTCTCCCAAAATTGTCAGTCAGTCATGGTTGAAGCCACTGCCCTCCTTCTAATACAAGACCTGGGACTCTTGGACATGAGTTAGTCATTCTGTGCCTTGGAGTCCAAGGTTCAGGGGTGTTACCTGCAAGGTATCCCCGGCCATATCTCTGACATTGAAGGCTAGGAGGACTTGTGGAAGTCTTCCCTAGCCTTGCAGTCTGTATCCCATGCTCCTGCCTTTAAAGATCCCAGACGCCGGGAGGAGCTCCTCTAAGAAAGGGATGTTCTGTGGGAATCTTTATGTTCTAGGGAGAACCAGGAGGGTAATTGGTGAGAGTTTTTGAGGAATGTATGATTCCACATATGTGTGTGTGTATATATACATATATACATGCATATGTATCTATATATACACATACATATATGCATGGCATGTATATATACACACACCTAGTTTAAATATGTTATATAATTATACATTATATATAATATAATATGTATTGTTATTATATTATATATATAATAAAATCTATGTTAAATAAATATATTTTTATATATAAATATACATAAATACATTATTGGTATGAGAGGCTTTCAGTTGGAATGAGTAAATAAAGGTTTCTCATCTTTCTGAGAGGCTACTGCTCCTGCTCTAGAGATTTAACCCATAAAACCACACATCTAACAACCTGCTTTTTCTTTCCTTTCCTTCCTTCCAAGAAAGTTCTGTTTTTACAAGTCTTACAAAATTGCCCTCTAGGATGAAAGACTTTAAAATGGGAAAGAATCTAAGAAATCATCTAATTCAAATCACCTTTTTTACAAATGAGGAAACTGAGGCACAAACAGATGCAGTTGATTTCCTTTCACACAAACAGCAAAGCCAGAACCTCTGCAGAGCCACAACTGGGAAATTCTTCTTCCAAGGCAAAAACAATTGGGGTGAGGTGGGGAGTGGAGGGAACACAATAAAGTCTGACTGAGGTTGCACTAGGGTGATATGACTCTTGAGCCCTGTTGTTGGAAGAAAAGGCTGGTCTAGAGAAGTGGAGTTTGGAGGACAAGATCCTGGTTTTCATTCTTCAATCCCTGAGGGCACCCCTTACCTAGGGAGACCGTGCCCAGGAATAGCCCCGGAGCAGCTGGGCCATATAGCATTAGGACTGGAAGAAGACTAGGATATGAGAGGGGTTCCTCCCTAGTGACCAAGGAGTGGCTATGTCCTTATAAAAAGGAAATAGCCCCCATCTCAATATTGGCAAACTAGGACAAAGTTTCATTTTCCTTACAGCTTCATTCCTCCAAATTCACGCTCCTGGTACTTGCCTATGTAAAAAGAATCGTGAACACTATTTCCCCTCAGGAACTTACCATACATTTCAGAAGAGAAAGCAGAGGAACAAGAACTCTAATGGACCACCTACATAGCACCATATCCCAAAAGGAAAAATCACATGACATGCTGAGCCAGTGAGTACAGAAGGCAGTCAGGAAAGAAGCTGTTCTGGGAAACAGGATTAATCTGGCTAATCTTCTTGGAGGAGATAAGTTTTAAAACTGGTATTAAAGGTGAGGAAGGACATCAGTTGCAGGCAAGAACTCGGGGAGATCCTTTTGAGCATGATTTCTAGCTTGGATGAAAGTCCTGTACTAGGACATGGCAAGCTGAGCATGGAGGATGAGAAGATTAGAGTGGCTGGAGTTGGAGCCATATATGCATGAGGAAGCCCAGGACTTTGACACTGAGTGTGGGGGGAAGGGAAGGAAAGGGGAAATGGGGTACAGAATGAAGAGATAAAAGAAGATACAAACTATAGAGGACCACAAACAATACTTCCAATTCTTCAGCAACTAGAAACAACTAAGCATGGGAATGGCTAGTTAAGCTTCCCATCTTTTAAATGTGGAAATATGTATCGAAGAATTGCACAAGTTTAACATATATTAGGTTACTTGCTATCTAGGGGAGGGAAAGGGAAAGAGAAAATTTAGGAACACAAACAAGGTTTTATAAGGGTAAATGTTGAAAACTTTGCATATATTTTGAAAATAAATATCTATTATTAAAAAAATAATAAACTTCCCATCTTTGAAAGGTATCCCAAAGGTTTTTCTGATTATGTCTTTAGGAGGGGTATTTATTATGTAAAATTTGCATATTCCTTTAAAATCTATAATAAAGTTTTATATAAATTTCTTTTTTTTCTTTTCTCTTCCTCTCCCCATCCTAGAGATGGCTACCATTAGACACAAATATGCATATACGTATGTATACATATATGTATGCAAAATTATTCTATACATAACTATCAGTCTTTAAAAGTTGATTTGAAATCTTTGTGTATTTCTGTATATGACACTTATCCTACACAATACTTACTATACGTAATATTTGCTAGTTACAGCACATGACAAGCCTGACAGCAAAGAAGCACAGCTCTGGATCTAACGTAAAGAGGGGGGAGAGAGGGGCACAAAGGAAGATAAATGACATGAGGACAGTCACCTACAGGGGCATTTCATTGTTCATTAAATGAAGTGCAAACTTCTTAGCCTGCCATTCAAGGCTTTTCTCCTTAATCTGAATTCAATCTACCTTCCAAACTTTAGTTCATGATACTTCCCTCCCTATACTCCCAACTCCAAATCTTGCTCTGTGCTTTTCATTGTGCTTGGAATGGACTCCCCATTCCCACCTTCACCCTTTGCCATCTTCCCTCCTTTAAGATCTGAGTCGCATGTCAAAAAGCCTTCCTTAACCCCACAGCTAGAAGTGATCCTTCCTTCCATAATACTTATCACAATACTCTGTTTAACACAGACATAGGCACTCCTATTTTTGACAGAACAGCCATCAGGGAACATTCTTAGGACTAACCTAAATCTCTTTTTATTGTGATATGAATTATCAATCAGGATAAATGATGGAGGCAGGAGGGCTAATTTAACAAAGAAGATAAGATAGATTTGGGATATAATCCTAAACTTTGAGACAGCTGCCATGCTCTTTTACAAGTGCCTTCATCCGTATTGCTACCTCCAGCATTTTCAGAGGGAGAGACAGACTCACTAGTCTGGGTAGATTTTGCCAATATTTAGGGGATTTCACATCCCTGGATACAGGATAATGATCCAGATAAGTCTGTAAAATTTGCATAATTGTGAGATAAAGGACTTTTTGAAGCTTGAACATTTCAGGCAATGTGTATCTAAGGAAGTGGTAGGAGAGAGAGTATTTTTCCTAAATCTCCTGAATCATGTAATCTGAAAGCACTGGGAAAATCTGAAAAAGAAGAAAAATCTGCATCATCCACAGCTAGTGATCCGATTGCTTTATAATTTCTAAAGGTCTGAGAATTTGACTGCACAAGAATTTGAGCATATTAAATGTTTGAAACTCGTGGATCTAGTATTGCTCGGGGCTTAGGTATTGTTTTCATTTTCACAGACAACTCTGGTTGTAGTGGTCCTGTCATATATAGGTCTTATTATAAATAGGACTTGACCTAAACCATTAAATACGTAATAGGACTTGGAGCCAGACAGGAGAAATGATCTAGTTCAGACACTTTACAAACGAGGAAAATGAAGGCTAAAGACATGGAACAGTGGCTGGAGCCCAGGGCCATAAGATTCCTCATTAGTGGAGAGTAATTGCTGAGCACCCTGTGGCCTTCAGGAAGGGCAGAGTTAGAGGGAGCCTGGGAGAAGCTTCCAGCTTCAAAAGAGAAAACACAGGTTTCCAGATGCTCTTTAGGGAGACTTCCCCAAAGGAAAGAGAGATTGTGAGAAGCCAATATAGAGGGGAGCCAGTACTGTGATCATGTCCCTGTCTCCAGCTTTATTACACTGGAGAGATCAGGACATTTTCCTTGGGTCAGGTCTAAAATGGTGTGTGTATGTGTCCATCTGTCTCTCCCTCCCTCACTCTGTTTCTGTCTCTCTCCCCACCTCCACCTCACCTCTGTCTCTGTGTGTGTCTCTATCTCTATCTCTTTGTCTGTCTCTGTCTCTTTCCTTGTCTGTGTCTCTATGTGTCTTTCTCTTTTTGTCTCTCCCTCTGTCTCTCTGCCCCTCTCTTTGTGTCTGTAACTATGTTTTCTCTATCTCTGTCTCTCTCATTGTCTATTTTTGTGTATCTGTTTCTCTCCCTCCCTTTCTCCTTTCCTTCTCTTCCTTCTCCCTCTTCTCTCCTTTCCCTTCCACCATCTCCCTCTTTTCCTCCCTCTCTTCCTCTTTCCATGTCTCCATCTCTCTATGTATATCTCTCTTCCTCCTCTCCCTCCATTTCTATCTCTCTCTGTTGCTGTATCTCTGCTAATTGAGTTTCATGACATAAATCACTCCTAGTTGGGAGGGTTCGTTCATTCAGCTAAAGGATTTTCCCCCAGTTTTTTGTTGTTTACATACACATACATTGGTAGATCCAAAATTGGAATACTTGGAATCCAGGATCCACTTTCTCTGGTTCCAAATACTACTCTTTCCATTACAATGCATGGAATATATTAACACTCTCAGCTCTCATCTGAATTTGGATCCTCTAACTCAACAAGTCCAGCCTTTGAACCTTTGTGGCAGACATGTCACACTGATTGGTACTGGGCTTACAATTCATAAAATCCCTTAAATCTTTTATATGTTCTCCATACTTAAAAAATGCAAATGATTTAAAAAAACCACTCTGGGTCTAAGTGTTAGCTGTGGACAGAGAGAGAGAGAGAAGTGAGGGAGGGTGAGAAAAAGAGAGAGACAGAGAGAGACAGGGAAGGAAAGAGAAAGAGAGAAGTTGAGGGGAAGACAGACAGAGACAGAGAAATGGGGGGAGCAGGTTTTAGGTTTGGTATCTTCTGAAGTCTAGAGAAATATATTTGGAGTGTTGATGTATTACAAGAAACTTTCTGTGCAGAGTACATTCAGGGCTGGTGACCATAGACTGGACCACAGAGAGAGAGGGGCTCCTGACATATTTCTATTTTGATCCTGAAAATAATTCTATGGTTTATAGTAAGCTTCTCACCCTGTTAATTCCTTGATCACTTCAGAATGGCTGCTCTAATGAGGGATGGTAATGAAAAGCTTTCCCAACTAAGCTTCCAGAAGCATTTATCTTAAATCCAAGACCCAAAGACTCACAGAAGATCAATCAATAGTTAGTTGGTCAGGTGATCAACCAACATGTTGATGCTTAACAACTAACATAATCAGTTTTAGTAAGAGCTGGGGAAACAAAAGGGGAAAGTTAATTCCTGCTCTCAAGTAGTCAATAAAGGAGACAACATGAAAACAGCACCATGCAAACAAAATATATCAAAGATAAATCAAGGGGTTGTTTCAGAGGGAAGATGCTAAGTTAAGGAAGATTGGGAAAGGGTTCATGCAGAAGACTTTAGTTGAAACTTGGAGGAAACCTAGGAAACCAGGAGGAAGAGATGAGCAGGGAGACTGCTTCCAATATGGGCACAGTCTATGAAAATACCTGGAATCAGAAGATGCATTGTCGTGTCCAAGGAATATTACAGAGGTCACCTTCACTGAATAACAGAGTACATGGAGAGAGTAAAGCTCTAACAGGAGTAGGAAGGAGCCAAACAGAAAATTTTATATTTGATCCTGGAAATAATAGGGAACTACTGGAGTTTACTGAATACAGAAGGAGTTTAACATAACCAGATCTGTTTAACATAACCAGATCTGCACTTCGGGAAAATCAATTTGACAGCCAAGTGCAGATGGATTGAACTGTGAAGAAATCTGGAGCAAGGAAACCAATATCAGACATGTGCAGGAGCTGATTATTAAATATTTAGTGAGCAATCACATTATGGAAATTGCAAAACTAAAAATCAGGGTCTGATTTATTGTTTTGTTGATTTCTACACTTAAGATAGTGATGGAAAAAATATTAATGGAGATTAAGTTAAAAACTTGAGAATCAGTAAACACTTAACTCTCTTGTCATTACAGGAATGGGGCAATGAGGGTCTACAGTGTTAGAGGAGAGAAGTGGGCAAATATGTTGATGTTATAAAGGCAGATACAACAAGCAGATGGGAGAGCATGGGGCTTTGCTATCACTTGGGGCAGGTTCCATTCATCATCCCAATGTAATTCAGCAGTCTACGGAAATCCCAAGAGGTGATAGTATCAACTCAATATGACTCATTCTTACCTTTCCTTCTAAAAGAAGTTTCTACTTGAGGGCTAGAAGAGAGAAAAGGAAGAACTGAGGGAAGTCTGTAATGGCTTCAGGACACCTGTGAAGGTCCTGGATTATGCCTGACTAGAAGAGGTCATGGATTGAACCTAGAATTTGAGATCCCAGAATGACTGATAAAGTTTGGGATCCTCCTCTTCTCCAATCCCTCCCTTCATCCCATGCCCCAGCTACTACAGATGAATGTTTTCCTCCTAGCATTAATGGAGTGGATATACAAAGAACTTCCAACCTACCATCAAACTGAACTTGAACCATTTCGAATCTGGCAAGTCACAGCCTTCCAGATGATGTAATTTCTGTGGTACCAACTCTTACCAGAAGCCACAAGGTACCCTCTAGTGGTCAGAATGCTGAGCTACCTGTCTGGATTTGGGCCTTATATGAACACAAAAATCACAAACTCAAACTTGGAAAGGTCCCTGGGAATCAATTTCCCATCTCATTAAAGAAATCCTTCTTTTTTAAATATCAATTTTTTCCAATTATATGTAAAGTCCATTTTTAACTAAAGAATCCCTTGTTAAGTATCATTGACAACCTCTGCTTAACTTATTCAAAGGATAGGCAACTTAGCACCATCTGCCAAGGCTGCCTGTTCCATTTTTGAGAAGTTTGCTAATTATTAGAAAAATTCACCTTTTGGCTAGATTATTGCAACCGCCCCTTCACTGGTCTTCCCTTCTCTAGGCTCTCCTCCTACTCCAAGCCATCATCCGGAACAATAGCCAGTGATTTTCTTTTAATAAAGACATGAATATGTCATTCTCCCATTCAAGGTAATCTCCTCTATTTGACATTTACAGACCTTTGCAATCAAGACTGTTCCTTCCTTTCTTTTTATATACAATTTCACTCTGCACTCTCTGTAGTTGGAAAACCATACTCATCTATTTGTTACTAGGGCCTTGACCCATGGGCTACAATGAGCCTCACAGAATGCCTCCCTCCTATACAGATGCAGTTTAGTATGAATTATTATGTGAAGTTTTCCTAATCCCTTCCCCAACTGCTGGTGCCTTCTTTATTAACTATTGTGTTTTTATTTTGTATTTTTTCAGCATATCCACTGATATGTGTACAGACTGTGTAACCTGATAGAACATAAGACCCTTGAAATTAGGGATTTCTTCAGTTTTTGCCTTATAAAAGGGGCATCTAGTAGGCACTTAATAAATGCTTACTAATGGCAGAAACTAGGCATGGACCCACATTTAACACCACATACTAAGATAAGATCAAAATGGTCCAAGATTTGGGCATAAAGAATGAAATCATAAATAAATTAGAGGAACATGGGATGGTTTACCTCTCAGACTTGTGGAGGAGGAAGGACTTTGTGTCCAAGGGAGAACTAGAGACCATTATTGATCACAAAATAGAAAATTTTGATTACACCAAATTAAAAAGTTTCTGCACAAACAAAACTAATACAAACAAGATTAGAAGGGAAGTAACAAATTGGGAAAACATTTTTACAGTTAAAGGTTCTGATAAAGGCCTCATCTCCAAAATATACAGAGAATTGACTTTAATTTATAAGAAATCAAGCCATTCTCCAATTGATAAATGGTCAAAGGATATGAACAGACAATTTTCAGATGATGAAATTGAAACTATATCCACTCATATGAAAGAGTGTTCCAAATCACTACTGATCAGAGAAATGCAAATTAAGACAACTCTGAGATATCATTACACACCTGTCAGATTGGCTAAGATGACAGGAACAAATAATGATGAATGTTGGAGGGGATGTGGGAAAACTGGGACACTGATACATTGTTGGTGGAGTTGTGAAAGAATCCAACCATTCTGGAGAGCAATCTGGAACTATGTCCAAAAAGTTATCAAAATGTGCATACCCTTTGATCCAGCAGTGCTACTACTGGGCTTATATCCCAAGGAAATACTAAAGAGCGGAAAGGGACCTGTATGTGCAAAAATGTTTGTGGCAGCTCTTTTTGTAGTGGCCAGAAACTGGAAAATGAATGGATGCCCATCAATTGGAGAATGGTTGGGTAAATTATGGTATGTGAATGTTATGGAATATTATTGTTCTGTAAGAAATGACCAACAGGATGAATACAGAGAGGCTTGGAGAGACTTACATCAACTGATGCTGAGTGAAACGAGCAGAACCAGGAGATCATTATACACTTCAACAATGATACTGTATGAGGATGTATTCTGAGGGAAGTGGATATCTTCAACATAGAGAAGATCTAATCCAATTCCAAATGATCAGTGATGGACAGAATCAGCTACATCCAGAAAAGGAACACTGGGAAATGAGTGTAAACTGTGAGCATTTTTTTGTTTGTTTTTTTTGGTTTTTCTTCCCAGATTATTTTTACCTTCCGAATACAATTCTTGCTTTGCAACAACAACAAAATTCGGTTCTGCACATATATATTGTACCTAGGATATACTATAAAATATTTAATATGTATGGGAATACCTGCCATCTAGGGAAGGGAGTGGAGGGAAGGAGGGGAAAAATTCGGAACAGAAAGGAGGACAAGGGATAATGTTGTAAAAAAAAAAAAATTTACCTATGCATATGTACTGTCAAAAAAAAAAGTTATAATTATAAAAATTAATTTAAATAAATAAATGATTACTAAATTGAATGGTTTGTAATCCATCAGTCTACAAATATTTTTTAAGCATTTACTCTGTACCAGGCACTGGGGAAACAAAGAAAAAGTAAAAGATAGAAAGATAAAGACAGTCCCATGGGGAAGATGATATGCAAATAAACCAACTATAGACAAGATAAACTGAATAGAATCCATAGAAGCAAAGGTGCTAGAATTAAGGGGATTTAGGAAAAAACGTTTTATAGAAGGTAATATTTTAGCTGAGATGAAGTCAAGAGAAGTCAGGAGATGTAGATGAGGAGGGAGAAAGTTCCCTGCTTGAAGAATAGCCCACGAAAATGCCCAGAGTCTAGAAATGGAATGCCTTGTTTGAGGAACAGCGGGGAAGCTGGTGTGATGGGATCAAAGAATATATGGAGTAGAGGGATAGACGATTTAAGAAAACTGGAAGGGTGGGGAGCCGAGCTCATGAAGGGCTTTGAACATCAGAAGATTTTATATTTTATCCTAGAAGTCACAGGGAGCCACTGGCGCTTATTGAGTGGTCAGACCTCTGCTTAAGGAAAATCAAATTGACAGCTGAATAGAGTTGGATGATCTAGAAAAGGGAGAAAATTACCAGAAGGCAATTTCAATAGTTCAGGCTTGAGGTGGAGAGGGCCTTTACCAGGGTGGTAGCAGTCAGTCCATCAATAAACATTTTTTGAGTACCTACTATGTGCCAGGAATATTAGAACTAAGAGGGGTTTTATGCAAGAGGTTACAAGGATAAAATTGACAGGTCTTGATGAGGTCAAAAGTCAGATTGTAGAGTTAATAAGAAAGAAGAAAATCTATGGAGGTTTTAGACCAACTTCTCAAGGGGTTTAGTCACAAAAGGGATGATTGATACATCATCAAGCAGGATTTTTTGAGGATCAGCAAGATACATGACTAAACCAGCTACTCCAAATATGGTCTGAACCAGGGTAGAAGGCTTTGAAATTATTTCCACTCATGTCCTAGATACTATAACTCCATCCTCAGATTTACATGAGCTTTACATGAGCGGCAATCATTTCACACTGAAATCCTTAAGTCTTTTACATTTTCCCCCATCTTGTATTGGTCTCTATCCATATTTACAAAACATGCAAATGATTAAGATCAAAGGATCATAGATTTAGAGCTGGAAGAGGCCTTAAAGTCAACTAGCCAACCTGGCATTTTATGGATGTGGGAGCTAAGGTCACTCATATAATAAATGGAAAATCCAGGATCAAGCACTAGTCCTGTGACTAGTAACTCTACCATACCATGCTTCAATCAAAGCTTTAAAGCTATCCCTCTTTTTCATCTTGCTGGTTCAGGAAATCTTCTAAACCAATGACTATCTTTTTGAATTTTGATTCTTTTAAATTAAAAATGCCAGGAATATTCAAACTCAGAATAAACTAAAGGGAACAGAAAGCTAAGGACAACCAAAGGAGTTTGTGGTTTGTTTTAGACAAAATGGGAGAAAATGAGGATCAAAAAAGGAATGGGACTACTGCTCACAAGGTAAATGAGATGATAATTGACAACACTGAGAAGACTGAGCTGTTCAGTTTTTATCTTGCTTTTTAATTTTCTGGCAAGGAGAATGATCTTTGGACTGTAAAGAACAGAACAAAATGGAACAATATGGCATTAACAATTAAGATCATAGATTTAAAACTTGCATAAACATTAGTAGTTATACAGTTCAATCTCTTCGTTTTACTAAGAGGAAAAAAAGCTCATGGGTGGAATCTGAGCCCAGGTTTTTAGTTTTACTGCCAATGCTCCTACCACTCCACCACAAGGCAGACTAAGAATATCCCTAGCTGGTCTCTGATGAATTCAGATCACCTGCCCCAGATAAGCTACACTACAGAGTCCTGAAAGAAGCAGTTAATGTGATTGAGTCACTGATACTTAGAAGACCATAGAGAATAAAAGAAAGTTACCACAGGATTGCAGAAAAGTAATGTTCTGGTTTTAAAAAATAAAAATAAAAAGCTAAAAGAATGGAATTAGCAAACTCTAGGCCAGCAAAGTTGACTCCAACTCCTAGAAAAGTTTTAGAACATATTAAAGAGATGGTTAGTGGTTAAAGTCAAGATGGCAGGAGAAGCATTAGAGTCTAGTTTGCCCATTATACCTCCTAAATAAAGATTTAGAAAATGGACCAAATTGAATTATGATTAGAAGAGAGAGAGAGAGAGACAGAGAGAGAGAGAGAGAGAGAGAGAGAGAGAGAGAGAGAGAGAGAGAGAGAGAGAGAGAGGAGAAATGAAGAGAGAGAGAGGAGAGAGAGAGAGAGAGAGAGAGAGAGAGAGAGAGAGAGAGAGAAATGAGAGAGAGAGAGGAGAGAGAGAGAGAGAGAGAGAGAGAGAGAGAGAGAGAGAGAGAGAGGAGAGAGAGAGAGAGAGGAGAGAGACAGAGAGACAGAGAGGAGAGAGACAGAGAGAGAGAGAGAGAGAGACAGAGAGAGAGAGAGAGACAGAGAGAGACAGAGACAGAGAGAGAGGAGAGAGAGAGAGAGAGAGAGAGAGAGAGAGAGAGAGAGAGAGAGAGACAGAGAGAGAGAGACAGAGAGAGAGAAGAGACAGAGAGAGAGAGAGAAGAGAGAGAGAGAGAGAGAGAGAGAGAGAGAGAGAGACAGAGACAGAGAGAGACAGAGACAGAGAGAGAGGAGAGAGAGAGAGAGAGAGAGAGAGAGAGAGAGAGAGAGAGAGAGAGAGAGAGAGAGAGAGAGAGAGAGAGAGAGAGAGAGAGAGAATATGCCAGGTAGTTATATTTTTTTCAGCCCAGGCAACTTAGGGAGATAGAGAGAAATGTAAGCGGCTCCTGGTGACAAGGGCTGCCCAGGAGCATTTTTAACACCCGTGTCCAGAAAGAGGATTAGGACAAGGTACTAAGGCAAGGCAGAAAGACATGAAGGAAGTATCAGGACAGAGAGATCCCAAGGGATCTCAAGAGGAGCTGAACAAGTGTCATCTGGCTGCTTTCTCATGCGATATAAATAGTTCTGGTCAGTTCTGGGTTACATCTACAGTGGAGAGGAACATTTATAAGCCTTGGCGCTTGCTGTGCACTGAGCAAGGAACAAGATGGTGGAAGCAACATTGAGCTGTATAGTTCTAATCCAGGAACAGAGCACAACATTCCAGACTAAAGGGGCAATTTGTCATGGATTTTGTTTTTCTTGCCTTTTCAATGGATAGAGGAAAGGGAATAGAGAAGAAGAAAGGCGAATTAAAATACAAGAGAAAGATGATTAGTCAACATCTAGAAATGGAAGCAGTGATTACAAAGAAGCAGAAATGGCTTCAGTTAAAATAAATGTCAGAAGTCAGAAGCAAAATGGTAAAGTAGCAGGAAGAAATACAGCCAATTCCTTTCCCTTTACCTACCTACCAATACAACCGCTCCAAACAGATCTAGGAAATGCATCAGACTAATTCCTGATTGGGAAATGCAGGCAAATTATATTTATCCCATTTCCTTGATTTTCCAGTTTAATAACAATGCCCAAAAAAGGAATTTAAGTTTACTACAGTATAACCTAAGTTCTACAACTGTGTTGTTAAAAAAAAAAAAAAAAAAAAAAGTAGGATAGACATGACTGGATGACAAGTTTGTGTGAACAAGATGTGGTATTTTAGTGGACTACAAGTCAATATGAATCAGCATTTAACCCAGCAGCCAACAAAACCAATTTTCTCTTATGCTACTGCAAGACATACACAATACCTAGAACTAGGGAAGGATACTCCTGCCCTGATCAATCCATCTCTGGGATATTATGGTCAAGTCTGAGAAGGAGAATGACAACAGGAGACATTTATTAGAAGGTGACCATCATGATGAAGGATCTCCAACAGTCTAATTTGGAGGTCAGTTGAAAGAAATAAGGATATGTAGTCTAGAAAAGATTTAAAAAGGGATATGATTGTTACTTTTCCCCCCAATTATCTGAAGGGCTGTTATTTAGAGAAAGGATCAGATATATTCTTTTTGGCCTCTGCAAAGTAAAAATGTAAATATGTAACGAAAACGGAAGCAGATTTAAGATTAATGTGAAGGGAAAATTGCAAACATTTGGAGCTGTCCAAAAGTGGAAAGCTCTGCCTTAGGAGGAACTGGGCTCCTCCCTCCTTAGAGGTTTTTAACTGGATTATCACTTAGGATGGTATGGAATAGGTTCATGAATGGGTTGGACCTGGCATTTGACATCTTTTCATACTCTGAGATTTTGTGATTTTAAGTAAAGGACTTGAAACCAGGATTTCTGTCTCCTAATTAAATGTTCTTTCCACTGCATCACAAAGTCTGCAAATAGGAATGCAAGAGTTGGACAAATAGGAGCTGCCCAGGTTCATACCTCCATCCTAGCCAAAATGGAGCCAATGATCTTCCTTTACAGCTGTAAAACCCTCTCCATACTCATCCTATCTCTACTGATTTCTCTCTCCATGAAGACCTTCCTCTGTTTTTCAGCATCCTACATTCCCTCTAACTTAATAGAAACCATAACTTGACTCTACTAGGTCCCATTCTCCTTACATTTAAATTTTTCTCCACTTTTGATAAAACTTGGTGCAGCCAACCACTAATCACCTGGACCTCTTTTGTTGTTGAAGGATTTCAGTCGTATTTCACTCTTTGCAACCCCATTTGGAATTTCCTCAGCAAAGATACTAGAGTGCTTTACTATTTCCTTCTCCAGCTCATTTTACAGATGAGGAAACTGAGGCAAACAGAGTTAAGTGACTTGTCCAGGTATCTGAGGCCAAATTTTAGCACAGATTTTACTAAGTCCAGGCCTAGCACTAGCATGGCATGAAATCTCTTAGTAGAGAACTTAGTTCAAATCTAGACACTGACTTAGACAATTTGCTGAACTATGTTTCGGTTTTCTCATTTGTCAATGGGAATAGAGGCAGAAGAAAGGGAACAACTCCCATCTCTCTGAACTGTAGGGAGCCAACATATGTGAAATCATTTTAATTTTTAAAATTTAAATTTAAAATTGTTTAATGTGCACATTTGTATGATGTAAGATATTATTCTAATTTCTCAAAAATATTAGAACACGACAGGTCCTTGGAGGACCAATAACCACAACTTGTTCATTTCCTGAGAAACTGAAAGCCAAACATACAAATGAATTGCCCAAAATTATATGGAAGACAATCATTGAATGTTAGACCTGAAGAAAGGATCTCAGAAATTATCTACTCCAATCCTCTCATGTTATAGGGAAGAAAAAAAAAAAATGGATCCAGAGAGATAACTTGCTCGCAGTGATATTCAATGCCTAAAAAACCGCAGGAAGTACTGCTGAAAGGAAGGTTGGTGAACATCTACAAAAGAAGGTAGTGATCACAAAAAGCATAGTCTTCTCTCATGTGACTATTACACGGAGGTCAGAAGAATGCTGCAATAGAGTAGAAAGAGTTTATTGAGATTTTGGAAAGGCATTTGATAAAGTCCTCCATTGGTCTTCTTGTAGAAACAATGGATAGGCTACAATCCAATAGATCTGGGAAATGCTGACCAAACTTCCTAGTCTTTAGAATAATACAAAATGAAATGGGTTATCTCAAGAGGTAATGAATTCTCCCACATTAGTGGCCTTCAAGTAATGGCTAGATTACTATTTAACAGATATGTTGAGGTTATCATAAGTAATAAAGAATTCACAACCCATTTCATTTTTAGAGTTCAGAACATTTGTTGAAGGGAGAGAGGGAATGGAGGAATTGAGGAGAATGAGAGGCAAGGAGCACAGTCTTGGACAAATCATCAGCTAAGCTCCCAGGTCCATTTCCATTCATGGGCCCAATTTATTTTTATAAAGTAGTCATTATTCTTTAAGTCTTACTATTTGATAAGCAGCACTATACTATGGAAGAAGACAAAAGAGAAGGTTATAACTATCCCTTTCTCCCCAAAGCACTGAAGAGATCAGACTAACACAGGAATGTAGTTAAGAATTATATTCAGAATCTCAGAACCTTGTAAACATAGATTATGAAACCTTAGCATCCTAAAAGTTCAGAATCACAGAATCTTAGCATTGGAAGGGACGTTAGAGTTCATCTAGTACAATATGGACCAAAGGCTAGTGTGCTGGAGCAAAACAGTTTAAATTCTAATGCAGGAAATAATAGGGTTGGACTAGATCAGGGCTTCTTTCTATTCCGTGACCCCTTTTCACCTAAGAAATTTCTATATGATGCTATGTATATAAGTATATAAAATAGGTCAACAAATCAAACATTACTAATAATAAATCATAATTTCACAATCCCCACATTCAGTTCCATGTTCCCATATGGGGGTACAACCAGAATTTAAAAATCTTTGGACTAGATGATCTATGGTCTCTTAACTCTCTCTCCCCCAGTAGGTCCTCAATAAATATTTGCTGATTAACTGATGATTAATAACAAGAAAAAGATCCTTTTCTGGTTAGATTTGTTCCCTACTTTATTCAGGCTTATTTTTTGTTCTTTAATAAATCCACCTCAGGTTTTAATTTTAACTTATTTTATTTTTTTTCAATTAACAATATTTCCTTCCTTCTCCCCACAAAAACATTAAGAGGAAAAAACAACAAAACCTTGTAATAAATCTGCATTTTAAACAAATTCCCATGTTGGTCATGTGGAAACGTATATGGCTCATTATTTCTGGAGTGCGTTATCTCTCTGACAGGAAGTGAGTAGATGCTTCATTCTTCATTCTCTGGAATCATGGCTGGTCACTTTATTGACTGCTAGTACTTACATCTCTCAAAATTGCTTGTGTTTCCAGTGTTATTTCTGCATCAGTTTTTCTCCTGGTTCTGCTCACTTCCCTATTCTTCAGTTAATAAAAAATCTTCCTGGGTTTTTCTGAAACAGTTCCCTTCTTCATTTCTCATGGTTCAATAATATTCCACTAAAATATACCATAATTTGTCCAGCCAAACCTCAGGTGATGGGTACCCCTTTAAATTTTCAGTTCTTCCTAACTACAAAAAAATTGTTAGAAATCTTATTGGACACATCCCCCCCCACACACACACACACACACCCTTCTGGAGCATAAGACTAATAGTAGCATCTTTGCCCAGCTTCTGCAGGCTAATCTTTCCCTTCAACCTTTTAAGTTGCATGGACATCTTCAGCTCCAGAAAACCAGTTTTCCTGAAAGGAAAAACCTGAGTTTAAACTGTATCCTATCATATAATAAAGAAGAGGCCAAGGGCTGATGTTTTGGTGTGAGAACAAGGCAGCCCACGACTGTTCTCCTGAGACCAGCTTTCAGCAGCTAAAGCTGAAACAGGAAGTGGGGGTAGAAGATACTTGGAAGGAATACTACACGTCCAAAATCCTTACCATACTTCGGGCCAAGCCACCAGACAGAGGCACATACCAGTGCTGGGCAATCAGCCAGAATACCAACACTTTCCTTCTGGACCACTATATCTCTGTGACAATCCCGGATGAACCACACGATGTCCAGGGGCTTCTCCCCATCCCACTAGCTTCCAGAGTCTGCCGAACAGCACATGTAACCTTCTGAAAGCCACTGACCAGGATGGCAATCAGGCTCGTTAAGTCAGGGTCAGAAGCAGCTCTGGAAACACAGAGAGGGGCCTGTTTCCACAAAGGCTTGCTGCCCTTTTACCAAAAGGACTGCAGAATGTTAGAACTGTAGTAAAGCTTAAGAGCTCATTTAGTCCAACCTTCTCATTTCATGGATGAGAAAACCAATTATCAGAGAAGCGAAGTGTTTTACCCAGAATCATTTAAATAGTAAGTGCCTGAGGAAGGACTCAAACTCAGGTGTAGCATTTTTTCCTTCAGCCCACAGACTAAGCAGCTCTTGTATTCTCTGTACGTTTTAGTCATCTGTCATTGTAATGATGTAGCAATAGAAAAAAATACAGAAAGCTTTCCTATTCCCTTCTCATGTTTTCCTCAAGGATCCCTTTGGCTGCTTTATAGAGATCATTGTTATAATATATATATATATATATATATATTTGTTAACGATGAGAAAAGGGGTATCTGAGTCAACGGTAACTGATATTTTAAAAGTGCTTTTTGGATCTATTAATGTCATACATTATTTTTTCCATTCTTTTGGTGTCTTCTCTTTCTTTTGATATGCCTTGTAAAACTATCTCTATGTTCTCAAGAATATAGTGATACCAGATTTCCTCAGTGGTACTCGGTCCAGTCCAATATTTATCTTGACTTCCTAAGTTTTGAGTTTGACTTTTTATATAACATAATAGGAAATGAGATATTAGCGTCCAAATGGGCTGGTTCCACTGTCATTGATGATGGAAATAAGTCATTATAAAACACTTATAAATGTGCTCCATTTTTACATCCATTTATTGCCTGCCTCCCAAATGCATTGATGAAGGAGATTAAGGCTCAAGGTAAATGAATGCCTTACTTATGGTCATAAGCTAGTTAAATGTTAGTGGCAGGATTTAAACCCAGCTCTCTTCTAGTGCTTTCCATTATACCAGGGTACCCTGGTGCCTCCTAAGAAGTGAGATGGTCTTTGATGGTTTTCTTGGGGTTCACACAATTCTCCAAAGGCTTTGTTTTATCCTCTATTTATCATGATTTTATGAGAATCTTCCTGGGTGTTTCATGATTTACTTTTCATTCTAAACTGGTCTTGCACTTGGCATCCACCTCTCCATGTGGCAAAGAGAGCAAATGTTTGCTGATGGAGTTAATTTCTAGCTCTTTTAGCTTCCTGTTTGTGTTAACTATTTTACACTGGTTAAATTTTTGTAGAAATGGTCATAATGAAAGACATACATTTTCCATTTTTCCATTTTTCAGCCCATAAGAGCTGACATTTATAGAGTGCTTTTAGGTTTACAAAGTATTTACATATACAATCTCTTTATGTAAATCACCTTGCAAATTAACCAGTCAGTAATCATTGATTAATTAACATGTACCAGGCACTGTATTCAATACTGAGAATACAAAGGAAAAGGAAAAAACTATTTCCAGAGAGCTCATATTCTAAACAACATAAACATAAATCAGTGCCTACAAGATAAATACAGAGCAGACAAAGGGAGAAGCTTAAAAGGAAAACACTGGGAGCCAGGCACCCCAAGAAAGGGCTCAGGATAAAAGGTGGCAACATGAGGGGGGGTCTTAAAGGAAGCAAGGGATTCTAAGGGGAAAGTATGTCGGGTGACAACCAGTAGGAGGGTTACAGCCATGAGAAATGGAGCATCCTGTGTGGGCCTCTAGGGCTGGACCTTGGATATGGAAAGGGATAATATGCTACAACACTGGGACTTTAAGAAGGAGCCAGATTGTGAGATTTAAATGCCTCGCCTAGAAGTTGGTGTTTGATCCCTGAAGAATGAGCTAAATTTTAAAGGGCTATCCACTATTTGTGGTTACCATCCTCCTAACAACCCCGGGAGGTAGGCACTACTGGCATTGTTATTTGCTTTTTATAAGCTGAGGGGCAAGGTTCAGTGATTTACCCATCATGGTATTGCTAGTAAATGTCAGAAGCAGGATTCAAACCCAGATCTCAAGTAAATTCGAGGTGCTTCCATACTATACGAGGCTACTTCTTCCTAATTCCATTACACTTAAGAGATTTCACAAAGATCATCTCATTTTGAAGAGAGAACCCCAAAACTCTACCTTCTTCAACTCTGCCTCTGTGAGGGGATTCCACCCCAAGCACAAACAGTTTCATCTTTGTTATCTGGGTGGGGTGGGCTCAGTCCCCAAAACCAGTGAATTCAATTCAAATTCTAACCTTAGCTGAAACCTAGTGAGGAGCCAACCTGGAACTCCACCCATGGGCCTCCTTCAGCTTGTAGCAAAAATCCCCTATTAGAAAAGAGCCAAATTAAAACCCTCTCTTTACAGAGGTTCCAAATATGGCAGCTATGCCATGCTTGGCATCCCAAGGAGCCCCTGTCCACTGGAATATGGTTTCCAGTGCCCCTTCTCTTTACTCTCACCTATTTCCTTAACTAGACTGGACTTTAACCTTACTTCCAATCCCCATAATAAACCTCTTTTATCAATCTTGGTTTTGGGGTCTGTAAATTCCTTTTCAGGGGACTCTTGCACCACCAGAAGACTTTATTTAACTCCCTGGCCACCAGAAACCCTAATTTCATTTGGGTTCCCCAATCTGAACCTCATCAATTTTACATCTATTGAAATTTTAAACTAAAGACCTTTATTGGGAGTAGCAACAACATAAGAAGTGAATGGCAGTCTATTTTTTCCTGAATTTGCTAACTCCAGCCACACCTGGGAGACAGTATGGTAGGGTGAAAATAATGCTGGGGTGGAAGTCAGAAGATCTGGGTCTGAATTCCTGCTCTGTCACCTACTCTCTGTGCGACCCAGGATGAGCTAATTTCTCCAGCCCTCTCCTCTTCCAAATGAAGTTGTATTAGATCACTTCTAAGATCTCTAAACCTATTATCTTGCGATATTGCTATTATGTTAAAAGTCAGAGACAAGGCAGCCACGACCAGGAACACTTTAGCAGAAGAAAGATGTGCATGGAGCCTCTTTATCTTTCCCTGGGGTAGTTTAATGAAGGCCAAACAAGACAAAATGGCAAAAGTGACAACATAAAGCGTTTTAGCTTAGATCCAAGCATGGTTCTTCCCAGCAGACTTGACAGAAGTAGGAGTGAGTGATTCAAAGAAATTAGGAATTTTCTGCCCGCCAGACAAAGTACAGATTCTCATTTGTCTGGGATGGTTTAGGTGGCATTTCAAGAGAAGGACGCTAGAGACCAGGTGGCTTGTTGATGTTCATAATAAATAACAAGATAACTTCAGCAATTTAAATGCAATAGTGAACTCAATCCAACTAGATGAGCTCCAAATAGGATCCCATATCCAGCCAAGGAAACAACTGTTAAATGGTTCAGGAAGCCAGAGAAACAGAGGATTCCAAACAGAAATAAGCATATAACTTTCTCCTAATAATGAATGTGGGAAAAGGAGATGTCAAGCCTTAAATACATGGTAGGTGCTTAAGTGTTAATAAGACTTCTTTGCATCAGTGAAAGGATTTTTCATATTATGAATTCCCTATACTTAAGAAATCCTAGGTACCAATTAAAAAAGCAAAACAAAACCTTTATAAAAATTGCTATAAAAGTGTTCGTTAAGCACCTATTTGTGCATGTTACAGTAGGAGACAGAAATTAAATTGGCAAACTTCAAAGTACCACATAAATGCAAGGGGTTATGATCCTTAGAAATGATGAGAAAAAAGGAATATATGTCCAGAAGGTTTGCTCGAGTGTGACCTTGGGACAATGGATCTTCTACATGATGGGAAAAAAGGTGACCTAGATCTCAAGGGAAAAAAAATTAATGTTGCACAATTCTTCTATTCTACTCATTATTGTTCTATGTCCCTAGGAAGTAGTGTTCAGTAGCTAATTCCAACATAGAAGAATTGATGGGAATTGATCAGGACTTCCACTGGAAAGAAATTCACAAGATTTCAAGCTTTTTTTAGGTGAAACAGTCCTTTCCTGGGGAGTATAGGGGGGAAAGTCTTATCAAAAATCTAGCAACTGTTTCTAATCCTCCCTTGAAGGATAAAGCAGGAGAAGCGAGGAAAATAAGCCATTAGACATCACAAGAAGGTAGACAAAGCATAAAGGATAGATTTTGATTTGCTATATTGATGCTTGGTCTTAAACACTGCAGACAGTCCTGGAATAGTCTAGGATAGACTTCTGGATAGAAGGGGCAAGCTTTTATTTTCCTAATTGTGAAGGGAAGGTTTTATCAAAATGAATCAGGTTCTTCCTGCCCCCTCCCCCAAAAGGTTAAACAAGCACAGAAAAAGTGACATCGTGGGGAGATTGGACATCAAGGCCTTCAATAGCTCGAGAAAATTTTTTCCCCTTTTCAAGCTGTCAAACTCTTCTCAAACACAAATATTTATTGAGCTAGTAATATGTGTAAGCAAGGCATCTACTTCTCCCTCATCATGTAGATTAGGGAGCAAAGTGCCAGATATGGGGGTTAGAGTTCCTAAGTTGGAATCCAGGCTCTGCCACTTGCTACCTATGTGAATGTACCAGTCACTAAACATTGATGGGTCCCCAATTCTCTCATCTATAAAATGAGGAGATTGAATTAGATGGTCAAGGTCCCTATCAGCTTTAAACTTAGGATTCCTATTCATTCAACTTTATGTCTTTTCATAGTTCTTATTACCATATGCCTCCTAACTGCTTTCCTAATTTCTATATTGTCTCTCCCTCCTCCAACCTGGCCTACACAACAGCTATATTTATCATTCTAATGCATGGATGGTTCTCATGTCCCTCTCTTGCTCAAAACTTTTCCATTGCTTCCTTTGTCTACCAAATAAACCCTAAATTAGTTAAGTGGAATAGAAATGTTATCCACTTAATGAATAAATGAATGGAAAGCATTCATTAAGTGTTTACTATGCTCCAGACATTGTTACAAGAGATGGTCATACAACAAGCATGAACTTACATTCCAATAGAAGACAAATATAGAGAAGTGTTGATAGAGATATAGAAAGGAATATATAAAAGTGGCTAGGAAGACTAGAAAGGGAATAAAATGGTGACTGGAGTAAACAGTGACTTAAGTAAAAGAGCAAACAATTGGCACATCATTACCAGAGGCAGTAGTAGGTTTCATAATTGTTCTCAGAGTCCGCAGAGAGGAAGGGATCAGGGAGAGGAGTGTAGGGCCTGGAAAATGGAATGGTGGGCCTGAAACTACACAAAATAAGGTGAAATGCTCACTAATCAGAACCCAAAATAAAGGAGGGAATGTTCAGTTCCATGGGGGAGTGGACAACCACTTAGAATATCAACCTGAATCTTAGCAATATCAATGTTTTTGTATAATAAATAGATCTCTGTTATCAGGCCTTTTTATTTCTGCAGAATCTTCCTTATCACTTTCTTCCAATCCCCATACCAATTCTAACTGGAGAATGACAACAGAATCCAAATCTTAGGATGACCCAGAAGCCGCCTAGATGGTGCCATTTCTGAACCATTTTGACTGAACCTGGCTAAATAGCTAAGCTATTCTGAGATTGGAAAGGTCCTGGGGTTTTTAAGGGAATAGCAACAAAGCAGAGGTCATTTTTTACTGTCATTTCCATGGATAAAATCACATCTGTTTCTGATGCTGAACCATCTGACAGTACCCAAGAGCTTTGGTGTCCAGATTAGATGAATGGATGAAATCAATCCAATTGTGTGTATTTGTCTCCAGTGTTGTTTAGTAGCCAGGAAGCAGGAATAAAGAATCCAAATGGGGTTCTGCAGGGTCCTAGACTTTGCCACTGAGGTGTAAGAAGAGGCGGAAGTCAAAATTGAGCAAAACTGAAAGCAAGATAACCCCAGCTTTTGAAAGTAATATAAAATTAGGCAGGTCTGTGTGCATCAGAGAATGACCAGCTGGTGAGTAGAAATCTTGAGTGAGCATCTAATGCATGTGTGATCACACCACACCACTCCTTATTTTAAGAAGGAAACTGAGACCAAGGAGTCACTTTCCCAAAGCTCCTGTTGAAGCACAATTTGTCTTATTCGTTTCACTACTTCTGGCACTCACTTTTCACAAGCCTTTCTTCCCTTTCAGCTCTTCCACAAGTTCTCCTAAGGAGAGGCAGCACAGTACAGTGGCTAGAGTCTGCAAGATCTGGGTGTCAATCCTCCCTTGGCGACTACTCCACTCTTAAGCCTTAGCACTTTGTCCTCTGTTAATATCTCACAGGATGGCTGTCCAAATAAGGTTATGCACACAAAATACTTCACAAATTCCTTAAGTTTTAGATGGATGAAAGCAAGAACCTTATTTAAACACTGCATTTCCACTACACAGTAAATATTTAATAAATACTGCATTGAGCTTACTTCTTTGCTTACTCACCTATTTTCTATGACTCCCCATAAATACTTTTTTTATGCATCCCTAAACCCATTCTTTGTGCAACAATTTTTTAAAGCAGGAGCTTTGTTACAAGTTACTTTATTAATGCACTAATCCAAACCTCTGTACTTTTTCCTGTAAGTTTAAAAGAAGTCTGGGAAAGGTTCCAGGAACATCAAACTCCCTAAAAGAAAACTTCTGCTAAAATTTAAACTATCTCTTTTCTCCTATTTTTCACATTGTAAACTCCACGAAGAACAGAGTTCTCTGAGGTAGGAAGTATTAGCAACAAATCATCAGGAGAACTGAGTTCTTCTTCTAGCTCTTCCAATGGCTGGCTCCATTTTTGGAAATTTCTCCTATCTAAATCAATATCCTCTTTAATAAAAGGATGAGGTTGGTGGGAATGGTTTGGTTACCTTGACATCTGAATTCATCAGTATCTAGAAAACCAAAGGAAAATCAAGTGTACAGTAAACCTGTGTTGCTTGATTTCATTTTCATGTAAATAATCAGGTTTTAAAAAGGAAAGGTCACTGGTTCAATAAAAAAATCTTTATTGAATGTTATACTAATCTTACTGAGCAAAGTAAATAAGACTAAGAAAATCTCTGCGCTCAAAGCTTAAATGTTAGTGGAAAACATATATAAATGAAAATAGTAAATGTAGGTAGCCTGTATTAAGTACCAAAGGAGGTAAGATGTGCTCATGGGATTTAGACAAAGGACAGATTCACATTTGAAGGGGGGAATCCTAACAGATGCTATTTAAGAAGACTCCAGATTAGTTCTTGGAGATTCAGGAGGATTTCAGCAAGCAGAGATGTAGCCAGGGGAATATTCCAGATAGAGAGAAAAGGAGCAAAGGCAATGAAGAGGGACAAGCAAAGAGAGATGAAGAACCTCAAATCAAACTATACTACAGTATGGATGGGAATTAGAGAAGCAGGAAGTCAGTCTGTGGAGATTAAGGAAATAAAGTCATGGGGGGCAGCTAGGTGGCGCAGTGGAGAGAGCATCAGCCCTGGAGTCAGGAGGACCCGAGTTCAAATCTGGTCTCAGACACTTAGCACTTCCTAGCTGTGTGACCCTGGGCAAGTCACTTAACCCCAGCCTCAGGGAAAAAAATAAAAATAAAGAGTCATGGACTTTCTTTGGCAGCAATTGATAATCACTAAATACATCTGGGTAAGGTGACCACAGGAGAGTTGGAAGATGGGGAATCTTATCAAAATTAATCCAGCAGGACTGTGTAAATGGATAGTGTGGGAGAATAAAGGTAGACAGGAGACTAAAAAACAATTAGGAATCTTAATATAATAGTCCAGACACAAGATATCAGGACCTGATCTAAGCAGATGATGGAATAAAGAAGGGGTGGGGAATTTTTTTTTTTGGGGGGGGGACAGAATCTGTAAGATCAGACAATGGAAGGAAGGAAAATCGAAGATGGATGGGTTGGTGGTACCATTAACAGGAAAAGTAAAAGTCAAGATGTACTGGTTGGTAGTAAAATATATTGAGTTTAGCTTATTCTTAGATGAGATAAAAGATGTGTGCTTTTTTTTTTTTTTTTAGCACATTGTTTTGTCTGCATTTTCCTCAATTGCTTAAAAATAAAGCCTCTCACACCAATTTTTTTTAAAACTGTATTTTATTTAATATGGGAAGGGAAGGTAGGAAAGCGCAGATTAGTAGGGTAGAGAAGATAAGAAAAGCCATGCTGACGTAACAAATGGTATTGTGACCTCCCAGTCTATCTCTTGCCACTTTAGCTGCTCTCATTTCCCTGACCAGTCTTAACCTCAAAGTTGGTCAACTTCAATGATTCACCACCATTCTGTAGTCCTTCCTCTGCCTGACATTCTACCAACACAATCATCAACTCTAAATAAACAGGTCCATGGGAATTGTCTTGTTCCTGCTTCATGGCTACCAAACAAGATTAGAGATAATAAAATTGGATTTCAGCCATTATAAATATTATAATAATAAAGTAAAAATAATAAACCCCTTAATCTTTTAACCTTGACTGCCACTCAGTAAATCCTATTTTGACACATTCATTTCCTACTTCATTCTCCTCAGAAATTCTTCCTTTCCCCCAAACCCCAATCCCTGAATTCACAGGATTACTTTACTTTGCCCAAAATGCCACAGCTAAGTGTGATCCCCAGGACTCAGGCTTTCCTGACTCTCACTGCTACATTAGGCCTTAAAACTGTTCTCAAAGGTTACTGACTTTTGTGACATTCTCTTCTATGAGTCTGAAATCCCAATCCCCAGTCCCTCCTTCCAGGAGCTTGCTTCATCAACCACTCTTTTTATTATCCTCAGTCTCATTCTGCCATTATCTGAAGCTATCACATTCTTCTCACTCTTCTTTCTCAATGACAAACTCTAAGCAAGAAACATATTTGTCATCTTGGCTTTCTTCCCATCTAATCATTTCTTATTGAGTTTCCAGCCAATATATCTCTCACCTTTCCTCTGAAAATCTTTTCTCTAATATCTGTCCAAAATATTATTATCTACTACCAGATAAAGTTGCTGTCCATTTTCCATTTGACAAAGAAAAACTAATTGTGGAGCAGGGGTGCAAAGAAGACTGGAATATTCAAAATTATTAGGATATAAAAACACCCCCCCCACACACACACACACATTAACAGGGGAGGAAGAGACATTTATTAAGCACCTGCTACAGGCCAGGCACTGAGAAAAGTATTTTTCAAACATTATCTCACTGGAACATCACAACTCTAGGAGCTAGATATTATTACAATTGGAAAAACTGAGGCTGATAGAAATTAAGTGACTTGTCCAGGGATCACGAAGCCAATAAGGGTCTAAGGCCAGATTTGAACTCTGAGCCCAATGCTCTAGCCACAGTACCATGTAGCTGGTTTATGGTTTTTTTTTAACCTGGTTTCCAATCTTATGGTTCTACTTAAAATGCTCCCCCAACTTTGCCAATTAGCTCTAGGTTGCTAAATCCAATGGCCTTCTCTCAATTCTCATTTTCCTTGACGTTGCGAAAAGCTCTGAACACCCACCCTGGAAACACTGTCTCCTTCCTCTGCATTGGCGACCCTGAAACTCTTGGGTTTCTCCTCATCTCCCTGCGATCACTGTTTCACTCTCTTGTTGGATCTCTTTAGGCTCACTCTTCTCTCTGCTGTCTCTTGCTGTTTATCATTCCAGTTGTGTCCAATTCTTCAAAACCCCTTTGCGGAGGTTTTCTGGGCAAAAGTGCTGACTGGTTGGCCATTTCCTTCTCCAGTTCATTTTACAGATGGACAATCTGAGGCAAACTTGGTTAGGTGATTTGTCCTGTGTCTAAAACCTAATTTGAACTCTCAAAGATGAGTCTCCCTTCTTCTAAGTCCACTGCTCTATACACTGTGCCATCTAGCTGCCCTTATATATGATGCAGATATTCTTATACACACAGATATTATTTGTTAGAATCCCACCTTGAGGGCAGAACTGTCTCAGGTTTGTCTTTATATCCACAGAACTTAGCACAGTGCCTGGAATATAGCACATACTTAATAAATGTTCATTGATCAATGACTCTGAAATGCCCAGTTCTCCCTATCTCCTTAATTCTAGATCTTTGTTTCTAATTGCCCATTGAAGAACTCCATTAGATAAATCACTGTTCCCTTAAACTCAACACATTTTCCTCCTGATTTCCCTATTTCACTCAAGGTCCTCAACAGTGGTCATCAATTGCACTCATTCCCTCCATTTCATTCCTGTCACCACTAATGCAAATCCTTATATCACCACCAGCCTGTATGACTATAACCTCGTAAACAGTCTTCTCGTCTATTCACTCCTACTCTAAACCAGCCTTCCCAATGGTCTTATCTCAATTCTCCTTAGGAGAAATGAAAGAGATAGCACAGCACAGGAGACAGAATATTTCCTTCTTATTTCATGTGTGATAGATCTGTCTCTTGAGACATTAGGCTCCACAAAGGCAAGAATCAATACTCTACTTCTTTTATACCTCTTCTACAATGAGTGCCCTGCATAATGCTAGACACAGAATGTGCCTGTTCCGCAAATACTTCTTAACTGATAAGGAATTTTTTTAATGTTCAGTAATTACTCAACATTATCCTTTTATTAGTAAATTCACATGAATACAATTCAAATGTGAGAAGATTTTCTGTGAAGATCTGCCTGGATCTTTAGGCAAATGTGTATCAATCTGCAGTGGTCAGATGAGTTCTGCTCAATAATGAAGACTCATTTAGGGCTGTTTAAAACCAACAAACTGCTTAGCTCTGAGGAATTAAGCAGAATAAACAAAACCCTGGCATAAAACATGACATAAGGATGTAATAGACTATTATACCAGAAGTTAAAATGAGCATGAAGAAATAAAGACTGCCACAATGTGATATAAAGTGAAGCCTAAAGAATATGATTATAAATAAAGATAACTTTAAAGGTTAAAAGACATGACAATACCAACTTGCTAGAACTAAAATCCTTACTTTCTTTTAAAAGAGTAAATTGCAAAAAAGGATTACATGTCTTATAAGCAGTATATTTTTTGTGTTAAGCCCAAAATTATTTTAATAACAAAGACCTCTCCACCTCAAAAATTGTCAGTGACCAAACATTTTATGAGTATCTTCCTTTGTATTTAATAATTATACTTATTTCAAATCAGAGGTGACAACATATATGCTACTAATAATTTAGCTTTAAAAGTAACTGGAAATTGCCTAAAATGGCTCTCAAACTAAAATAGATTCAACCACTGCCCCCCCCAAGACATTTACATTATAATCTCCACAACCTGGACAATAAAAATTTTGAAATTCTATAACCAACACCCATAGTTGCTTCCTCCCCAGTCTTCCTATCCACACACTCTTCCCCTTTCTAGCCTCGTCAATCCCACTATCTCCAATCACTGGAAAGGGAGACGAGGGACACATATCCTTTCACCAATGGTCTTGAGCCCAAATTTCTCTCCCTCCAAATATATACCCCAGCTGTAGAGCAGATCTTATTACTTGGGTCACTTCAATAAAAAGGAAATCAAACTATAATCTTCCCAGTAACATGGAAGACCACCTCGATTTGCTTCTAAACCTGTTACTATACTTTCTGGCCAACTAAGCTTCACCACATGCTCTCTTGCTTTTCCTTCTAGACCATTAGGCATTGTCATTTGTCATGATAACCGACTCTCAGAATCAGGGGCCTTTCCATCTGGCCTCGTAGAAGAACACTCCTATATATCTTCTCTCTAATTAGAATGTGAATGCAAGAGCAAGGATTGTCACTTTGTTGTTTTTATTTCCAATACTTTATGTCATTTGGCACAAATACTGCTTGATAAAATGTTTCTTAATTCATTCAAGTAAGTGTGATATTTAGAACAAAGATATAGCAAAAGTTTGTAGCACATGAAGCCCCTGTTTACATCTCAACATTTCTACTCACCTGGACAAATGCAAGAATTTTACACTTTTCAATACAGAAAATCTCTCAAACCTCACTTACTCTTTAGCAATTCTGCCATGGGTCCCCTTTTCCAGTAATTGACCCATATGGATACAAGATGAGGACCCCAGATAAGTGAATCTGCTGCTTCCATTAAGAGATTAATAATTTCTTGTTTTTGGTGTCTTTGTGATCTCTTTCCCTCACAAAACAAACAAACAAACAAACAAACAAAAAAAAAAAAAAAAAAAAAAAACGACTAAATGTAATGTTCTCTTTGGTTCAGTTTTCTTGGGGTCTCTGGGAGCAGCCTTCCTTTCAGTTCAGTAATTACCACAAGTGCAGCCAGGAGTTAAAGTCCAAATCCTTTATTATCTCTTTCAAAGTCCTGTCTCCTCTCCTGGGACTGGGTTAACTTTCTTAAAGGTCTTCTGGAGTCTTGGTTTCAGTGGAGAAAATGCGGAGGAAAGCCTGCCACTAAGGTGGTGTGAGATGGGATGAATGAATCTGAGTCCAAGGGCTTGTGCTTCAGCCCCCAGTCTGCTTGTCTTCTCTAGCTCTGTCTGAATGAACCTGGCTGAGGCTCCTAGCTTATATGCTCTACACTGAGTATAAACCAATCATTATATCACTAGGAAATCATTATTTGTTGTAAGATTAAAAATCATACTGAACTTAAGAGAACTATTAAGCATCATGCTAAACTAGGTAATCATTGTCTTATCAATTGCACTTAGTACCTTGTAAGAATCCTTGTTTCAAGTTCAGAGTTCTGGCCCATTACAATTTTTGTCATATGAGACAAGATTTTTCCTCAAGCAAATATATGCCCCAGTGCCCTTACTGAATAGGAAATAAATTCCCTTAACCATATAATTTCATATTTTTGTACACCAATTTCCTCCTCTGAAAAAACAAGAGGCTGACTTACATGATCTCAAGTTCACACAATATAATGATTTAAAAGCCCAGAATTTATTATTCACTCTCTACAGCCACCAGGTCTTTATCTCTAGATGCTCCTATATCATATGAAACTATTAAGAACAGCTTAAAATACAGATGTATTATACTTTAGAAGTCAGTCAGCTCTATGTACAAGGCACTGTGCTATGTGATGGGATACAAAAAAGAAGCAAAAGATAGTCCCTGCCCTTGAGGAGTCCATAATTTTACAGGGAAAACAACAATAAATATAAACAAATAAACTATGTGAAGGATAAATAGGAAATAAGTGACAGAGGAAAAAGCACAAGAATTAAGAGCAGATGGGAAAGATTTCCTATAGAAGACAGGGCTTGAAAGCTGAGACCTGAAGGACACTTGAGAAAACAGGAGACAAAGATGAGGAGAGAGAACAGTGCACAAGGAATGGACAGAGAGAACTTTGGGAAATGACATGTTCATGGAACAATAGCTTGGAACCAAAGAGAACATGGAAGGAAGTATAAAGATTGGAAAGGGGTAGGTAGAATATATTATGAAAGAGGATCTGACACTACAGATCACTGGGTATCACTGGAATTATCTGAGGGGAAAAGGGGAACCTACTAGATTAAAATATAGATCTACCATTAAAAAAATTGAGATGATTTTTGATAAAGTAAAAGAAAACTAATAAATGCTTATTTAATATAATCAATTTGGAAAAGATAGATTCAAGTGCTGCCCTTGCATCTTATTAACTGTGGAGATTTACATCATCATCTTCCTGGTCTTTTCTTTAGTAAAAATGAAGGGGTAGGACTAGGTGACTTTCTCAGGTCCAAGACTCAATAACCCATAATGTTTTAGGTTAACCATCAGCTTTCAACACATGCTAAGTCACAAAAACATTATTTATGTTGTAGTAAGCTAACTTTCCTTAGAGCTCTAATCCTTCCCCTACATAGCTTACAATCAACTTTGGCTTTCCAATGTGCCTCATCCTTCTCAAGCAACAAATCTATCAATCTCCCTCAATTTTATACTTACTCAAAGTATACTTATTCAAAGATAAATATATCTTGAGGTTTCCCTGTGACACAGGGTAATTCAACCAACATTTAATAAACACTATATGCAAAAGCTTTGTGAGGTATACAAAGATAAAAGGGCCCTCAAGGAATTTACAGTCTACCAGGTGGCTCAACAGAAATAAGTTTGGAAGAAGAGCATGTTTAGTGGGAAAGAAAATGAAATGTGTTTTGGACATGAGTTTGAGATGCTTATAGAATTTCAAAGGAGAGATGAGATGTCTAAGAGACAGCTGATAATTTAGCAATGAATTTAGCAATTCTAAATTGTAAATAGCAACTAAATTGGGGGCTCATTTGCATAGACGTAATGGAACACATGATATAATGTCCACGACAGAAAAACAGAATGTGAAATGCAAAAAGTCCATTGAAGAAATCCATGTTAGGAGGTTAAAAATGGATAATAAAAGCAAAGAGGACTAACAAAAAATTGTCAGACAAACTGGAGAACCAATACCACAAAATTAAAGGAAGAAAGAGTATCCAGGGTACTGCCTGGTCACAGGAACAGTAATAAAAACTGCATAAAGATCAAATAGAATAAGATCTTAGAAAAAGCTATAAGATTTAACAGTTAAAAGACCATTAGTACTATAAGAGTAATAGCCATTCCCCAACAGATAAATGGTCAAAGGATATGAGAAAAAAAAAAAAAAATTCTCAAAAGAAGTGCAAAGTATTTACAGGCATATAGGAGAACGTTCTTCCAAAACATTAATAAAAGAAATAAAAGTCAAAACCATCATCTTGTTTTCTCTCACACCTCCAAAATTGGCAAATTATGACAAAAATGGTTATACACAATGTTGGAGAACTTGTAGAATAAAGAGCATACTAATAAATTGTTGGTGGAGCGGGGAGATAGTACAATCATTTTAGAAAGCAATTTGGAATTTTGCAAATTAATGACTAAATGTCCACATCGTCTGACTCCGTTACTAAGCCATTGACAAGCAAAAGTCCCCATATACAATAAAAATATTTATAGCAGCACTTTTGAGATAACAAAGAGCTAAAAAACAAAATAAATATCCATCAATTGGGAATAGCTAAATAAATAGTACATGAGTGTAATGGAATATTACTGTGAATTTTTTTTAAGTGGTGTTAATATGGGACCCAAATTTAAGAAAGATTGAAACATTTGCATTGAGAGGATGTTCATGGAACAGCTGGGAACTGAGAAAATTATCAAAAGAAGCAAGAGTAGAAAAAGGAAGAGGGCCCAGGACAGAGTTTGGAGGACAATCACACAGAGTATCAGGAGAAGACTGTCCAGAGAAGACCAAGATCAGTCAGAGAAGAAGAAAAACAAGATAAAACTGTCCCAGAAACAAAGGAGAAGGCAAGATCCAGGTGCATGTGATCAATTGGGCTGAAAGTAGCATGTCAAGAAGGATGGGGGCTGGAAAAAAGCCACAGGATTTATCAGTAAAGAATGATTTGATCTGAATTGATCAACTCTGGATCCCAGAAAAGGGTGTTTCCTTGAATTCAGAGTCTGTTAGGGTATTTTGCCTTACAGACCCCTTTGGCAGTCTGGTAAAGCCTCTGGACCTCTTTCCAGAAACAAGTTTTTTTTGTTTTGTTTTGTTTTTTTTCAACTCAAAATTGAAAGAAAAAAAGTTTCATTTTCAGTCAGGTTTTTTTGTCCCCCTTGAAATCTATCAATGACTCTTGGGGATGAGAGGATGCCAGCTTTAATAACTGCTGCCATTGATTTCTCATTCCATGAAGTTCAGGATTTCTGAGAGATGTCTGCACTTCTTGAAACTGCTGCCATACTTACTTATTGGCTTCTGGCTATCACTTGCTATTAGTAGCAAAGTAAAGGGCCTTTGAAATATTTTACTGATGTAACTGGCTTTTATATTACAAACATTTATAGACTACTCCAACTCTTTTTGAAGTCTCTTGTACAAGGTAAAATAATTAAAACTAGCAATATAGTGACTTCATCTCTATTTCTATTCAATGATTGCCACAAGTCTATCACATCTAATTTTTATAAAATTATATTCAATCCATTACAGGAATCACCAAAAAAGTTAAAATGTAAATACAAGTCAATAATCAGAAGATACCTTATAAGAATGAACTATTTACATTCTAATAGAGAGGATATTAAAATTATTACTTCAGAATCCTAGTCACAAGGGATCACAGTCAAATGAAAAAGAAAATTTATAAGTATTTTTGTAATGATTTGAAGATAGTGTAAGAAAAAAAAGGAGGAAGGGAATTAAGGGGAAAATGGGCCCATTTATTAACGAACACACACTCACACACACTCTCTCTCTCTCTCTCACATACACACACACACACACACACACACACACACACACACACACACACAGTGTTTTGTGTAGGAATATATTCAACTTGAAATGAGCAAAGATTATACAGAAGAAAAAAGGATAAAAGAATAAGATAGAGAAACAATGAATAAACTAGCATAACTGTAAGTGTAAATGGGATAAATTCACCCATAAAATGGATTAGAAAGTAAACCCAAACAATAGGCTGTTTATTTTTTTTAAATGCAATTGAAATAAAGATTCATAGTTAAAATACAGTTGGAATAAAATTATTCCTTAATCATAAAAAAAAAGAAAAAGTAGAAACTATTATTCCAGACAAGAGCAAAAACAAAACAAAAAAACAAAAACAAAACAAACAAAAAAACCTTAAAGAGGGAAATTATATTTTGCTGAAGGGTAACAGAAAACCAAATGATTTTAATATTTAAAGCTTCTAATATGAACATTCATCCCACTCCCAGCAGCTTCTAACTCACAGCAACACCAGATTTTGGGAATGTTTCTTCCTTTCTCAACTACTGTGGTCAAGTATGTTTTTTCTAAAGTCAAATTCCTTTAGCCCTCTCCACCAGTCCAGGTTCTCTTCATCAATTTGCATTTATGGCTGTAGAAACTTTGGATTTGGACTGTGTTTCAGTCTCCCAAATCCTCTGAAACAAATTATAAGTGTCTTACATCTAGAAAGAACAGAAAAGATAAGTGGCCTCCCAAGGGTTGGAGGTAGTCTAGCAATAATTTTCTACGAGTCACATTCTTGAGGAAGGAAATGTAGTCAAGTCAACTCATGTCAGAAGTACAGTGGTAATAATAAGCTTAAATTAATATGAATTAGGCTTGGAAAAAGGGGATTTTTTTGTCTTTTGCTTTATTAGAAGATTATATTGTTTGGCTTATATTTTGGTAAGGCCACTAAAATAATAACAGAATAATAGCAGTTACCATTTAGATAACTTATTATGCACCAGGCACTATGCTAAGTACTCTCCCAATATTATCTCATTTCTGATTCTCATAACCATCTTGGGAGGTAGGTGCTATTATCGTCCTCAATTTACAGTTGAGGAAACTAAGGCAAACAGAATTTAAATGGCATGCTCACTCAGTATGAAGTATTTGAAATCAGGTTTGCACTCAGATCTCCCCGACTGCATGCTAGGGTTCTATCCACTGTATCACTTAGCTATTTCGATAAATTTCTATTTCTTAATGAGAGAATCAGAGGACTTAGGCTGGGAAGAGAACATGGAAACAATCTAGTCGAATTCCCTTCTTTTAGAAAAGATAAAAACTGAGGCCCAGAGGATTAAGTGATATGCTCACAGTCAGAACCATTGCAAGGAAGATAATTCAGAAGAGCACTGAGGAAGAAACAGAGGAAACCTAATTTACAGAAATTTGCAATGGAAGTCCACAAAATAAAAAAAGAGTTTGCTGTCACAATATAAACTTAGACCTTATTATACTTATTACATATCTGAATCCAAATGATTACGAAAGTCTTTCAAAAGCTTTTTCCTCAATTTTTTGAACCCTCTTTCTGTTAACAGATACAGAAACCTTTTAGCAAATTATATTAGTTCTTTTTTCTAGAATTCTAAGAATAAAATGTCCCTCTCACCAAAGAATAAAAATATGGGCTAAGCTGGTTGCTCTATAACAAAAAAAAATTCACAGTAATTTAGAAAAAAAAAAAAAAAAATCACAAACATGGAAATGATGATCTTTATTACAAATGTACAATGAGAGATCAGGATGAGTTGGTTCTAAAATGCACTTCTAAACTTTTACAAAGTTTTTGCTCAACTACACCCCAATACTACCATCTTTCTAAGGAAGGAAGGAAAGAAGGAAGGAAAAGAAGGAAAGATTTAAAGAGAATATATAAAAATATGGATACAAATTAAGATTTCACCCTATTGTATAATTTAATTTAAAAATAAGATTTTTTTTAGAGAGAAAAATAAGAAATCAGCATAAATTTCTACCCCCACAATCTTTCTTCCAATTCCAATAATCCCTTTATGATTGTTTTACAGGAAGAATAGAGCAGTCATTCAACCAATCGTTTCTTTCTATTTCTGCTTTCTTTTCAGGGAAGTACATAAAATTAAAGAGTTAATAACTGCTTCTCTAATGTAAAAGTGATACTAGGAGCTATGGTTCAGATAATATATGACAAAGGAACAAATGTCTATCTGGGTCCCATAGGATTTTCTCTGTTCCACAATCTTTTCATACCTCTTATGGCTTTTTTAGTTATCAGGGCCTCTGAAGGAAATCCAATCCCAAGTGTCACCATTTCTTAATTATCTTACTGCCTCCTTCCCATGCTCCCACTCTCCTCTCATCTCCTTTCTATTTTCCCCTCCCTCCCCAAGGAATCTGAGTAATATATGACCTGTTTGGCAAGTTCTAAAAACAATTTGGACAAGTGGGAAATAAAATATACTTGCCTCCTATAATAGCAAGGACAATCAGACTACTCCAATTAGAACCATCACCACCACACTAAGGGTCCAAAAGGCACCACAGGGATTCATATTCATGCTGAGTCCAATTATTGCCTTAAAGAGTGTGGCTACACAAGAAGGGCTACCATCCAAAGCAGAATGAAATCCTACCCTTTTACCTCAAACTTTAAAAGACTTTAATGAAGATCTGAGAGAGAGAAAGAAAAAGCATGTGTAAGACATCACTGTATCCATTGCTATTCTTAGGAGATGAGTCCCCAAGAAAGGACCTATGGTCTACTCAGAACTACACAAGTAATGATCACTTAGAATGGAGAGTGATGGCTGATAAGAAATTGAGGTCACACTTCCAAGACATAGGCAATCAACTTCTCATCATTAGAGAAGAATCAACACTCCCTGACTTTCATATACTCTGT
Organism: Sminthopsis crassicaudata; assembly: GCF_048593235.1. NCBI lineage: Eukaryota > Metazoa > Chordata > Mammalia > Dasyuromorphia > Dasyuridae > Sminthopsis > Sminthopsis crassicaudata. The sequence continues at coordinate 440,703,303 of NC_133620.1, forward strand.
CAATCTGTTTCTAGAAGGCATGTTCAGAAATAAAGAAATCTGCCCTTAGAGAATCTTAGCTATCTAGTCTCTTGTCCTCTGATTATAGGCCCAAAATATATCTAAGGATAGGATATTCCTGGAAATAACTCCTTTGATCTCTAGGATCAAAAAAGCCAAACACTGTGGTGAGTTATGCAAGGAAGGCACCTGTATTTCACAGGATCCACATCAAGGGTTAAAAGATGAAGATTAAGGCAGAAAAGTGTTAATCCATAGATCATCATTGCCCAGTATCTGTAATGCCCAGAGAATACTATTCATTCCTCATCCTGTTTGACTGAAGAACTGAAGCATACATTTTTCAGAAGTATGATTTATAGGCAAAACTAAAGCAGGAAGGCTCTAAGAAATAATTTTTCTTCACATCCTCAATCCAGTATAGTAGCTAAAATGGAGAGTTTATGTCACTCAGCCTATTTCTCTTAAGTAGTATTTGCAATCAAGATAATATCAAATTTTGCAAAGTCACTTATATATATATTTTTACATCTCCAGATAACTTCACTACAAATGTTGCTTGCCTTGTTATATGCAGACATTTATTGAGCAAAAATCATTGATATAACAAGACTATAGATTTTGATGATCAAAAAATAGCAATGGACCCCTAAACTTTAGAGAATGCAGTCATTGTGTATTCTGGAGTAGCCAACACCACTTCTTTTTCTTGCTACAAAATCCCAACAGATCAAAACTAACACATGGCTCCAGAGTGTGCATATTTTCTGAAAAGTACCAAAAGGTTATCAAGGAATTGCTTCCTTTCTCTTCCTGGTCCAAACTGAATTTCACCCTGCTAGCCCTGCCTTTCAACAATGGCCCCTGCTCTTGCTGCTTTCACTTATACATACGGCAATAGCTCTGTGCCAAAAAGACATCCTAAAAAACTGAGCTACAGTTCACAATGTTCACTGAAAAAGAAAAAAAGAGGGTGTAGGGTGGGAAACCAGTAAGCCAAGAAATGATTAAGATTCTCCTCCTAAGATATTTGATTATCAAATGACTCTTCCTCAGGTTTGCCTTCAAAACCCCTATATTCACCCCAGGGGGCAGTTGAGACCTCCATAGATAATGCACCCAACCCTCCCCAGCCCCAGCATGGCCTCCTGGACCAGTCCCATAGCCCCACTATTCCCATGTGATACTCTGAAGCTCCAACAATATTCATTACCTTATTCATTTATTCAACTTTAGAAAATGAATGCTCCACAGAGCTGTGTACATGTGTATAGGGATGATTTTAGGTTAACAGAGTAGGACCTTAATTCAGTTATCTCCTTCAGTCGAGTGCTCTTGAGTCTGGCTACGAATGGTATGACTCTAACAGCAGCAAGAACCAGGAAGAACAGCAAAGGTTTACAAGTGAAATGTGTTTAAAAAAAAAAAAAAAAGTTTAAAAAGAGACAACATAAAAATCTAAATTCCTGAAGACCAATGAATTATCAAGTACCAATGAACACACTTAAGCATTAACGCACCAACCCGCTCATTTCTCGAAGAGATGTCTTCAGGAGGTTCCCAGGACAACAGGAAGGAAATAAGGAACCTACTGTGAGTCAAGGGCAATTACAGACTCTAAACCTAAGAGTTCTCTGTCCCATTAGCTTTCATCCTGCTTTAACTCTTTCCCAACAAAGGGGGCAAGGCAGAGTCCCAGCTAAACTGTAAGAAAATGCCATATTTTCATCTTGAGGGGCACTGCCTCCTCCTGAAGTATTTTAAAAAGAAAAATGAGCAAAACTAAAGAGATGGACTAATCAGCCACTTTTTCTTTCCCATTTTAACTGTCCTTCAGTTTGTTTTTGGAAGCTTAAGTCAAAGCTCTGGCTTTATTTGACCTGATTTCATGGCTAATCCAGCTAGGAGTCACTTTCACCCAGTTAACACAAATACTTTATGCCAATAGGACCATGGGGTTTTGGTTCTACTGTATTTACTTTAAAATACACTGATGAGGGAGATGGAGGCTAGGGAGAAAGCAGAACCTCCATTACAAGGCAGCATGACAGCAAAACCCTAACTAGACCTTTAACAAATTTATTTCATTCTGAAAGAAACACATAATTAATTTTCACAAGTATAAAATCAAGTCATCACTCTGAATTCAGGAATAAGAGAGGCATTCAGCTGTAGATACAATTCCATCTGTAAATGGCTAACTTTAAATTTGGAAAGGGACAGCACTCATTGCATTAATATTATGGGTTGGGATTTCTGGTGAAGTTCCTATATCCACATACTATTTTTTATACAATGTACATTTGTAGTTAAGTCTACCACGGCCCCAGCTCAATGGGTCTTGAGCTTCAGAAAGTCCATGGGTCATGTAGTTGGCTGTCACTGCTATAGCCACTGCTTGAAGAGGCCTCGCTGTTTGGTGTTTGCCGAGTTGAGTCCTCACCATTTAAGCTCTTCCTGCAAACAGGACACGTGTCATGCTGAAACACAGACACCAAAGGAAAAATGAGTAGCCTGATTTGAAAAAAAGAAAATAAATGGGTAGAAAAAAAACAAGGTATAATTAAAAGAAAAATTATAATGAAAAGTCGGGGGAGTGAACAGAGCAATGTTTCTTAAAGTATAGTTCAAAGAACTCTATGATCTACCTCAAGATTTTGTCAAAGATACCTTGAGATCAAAACTCTTTTCATAACAATTCTGGGATGTTATTGCCTATTAAAATACTTCTTTCTTTTCCAACTATATATCTGTATGAGGGCAAACTTTCTGCATCTAATTCAACCAAAATAATATATCACAACAGATATTGCAAAAGCAAATGCAAGAATATAGCTGTCTTTCATTAAGTTTGCAAAAATAGACAAAATTCTCAATAATTTTTTTGTTTTAAAAAATGTTAATTAGTTTGCCATAAAAATTTTTTAATTTAAAAAGTATTTTTTAATTATCAGTTTTAATTTCTAATACAGATATAATCCACTTAAACAAAAGGTCTTAGGTACTATGCTATGTCCTATGACATAGCATAGTACCTGGAACATAGTATTTAATAATTTTATTTATTTAATAATTGTTTATTGTACTTAGCGGGTTAAGGATTTTTAATTTTTAAGAATATAAAGAGGTCCCAAGACCAAGTCAGAAAACCACTGATATAAATCATATTTAAGCATGTACAATATTTTGGTCACAAGAGGCAATCTAACAGCTGCTGTGAGTACTGAGGTCTTTATCCCAAAGAAATCAAAGAGAAACGAAAAAGGATGCATAGGTATAAAAATATTTATAACATGTTTTTGTGGTAGACAAAAAAAAAAATACAAAGGGAATGTCCATCAATTGGAGATAGGCTGATAAATTACAGCATATGAATGAGATGGAATTTAAGCACACTATCAGAAATGATGAAAGAAATGATATCAAGGAAACCTATAGAGACTCACATGAAATGACAGTGAATTCAACAGAAGAACAATTTATGCAATAACAACACTATAAAAACAAACCACTCTGAAATAATTAAGACCTCTGACCCACAAAATGATCAAGCAGGACTCCAGAGCACCAACGAAGCCCTCTACTCTCCTCTGACAGACAAGTGATGGCTCCACAATCCAGAATAAGACACAGATTGTTGGGTATGGCCAATGGGAGAGTTTGTTTTGCTTAACTATGCACATTTGTTGCATGTTTTTAATGATAGAAGACTGGGAGAAATATGTCTATTCACTGGAAAAAATTCCTGCTGTGAGGCCCTGGGTCAAAACAAGTAGTTGAGCTCAAACTTCACGAAGAGCTGAGACAGCTTCACTAGAAACCAGAACACCCAGTTTCAACTGGCACACATTACTATTACTTCTCCATTCATTGTACCAAAGAGAACTAAAACAAAATGATGGCAAAAGGAAAAAGGTTGAAAAATAGCTGCTGCATCCTATTTGGCCTATAACAGATGTACAGGCGCCAAGCAACAATCATTTTCTAAAAATCAACCAAGGTTTTACTCGGGTCTGAGTCAGGGAAATAGGAGGCTAAAACTGTATTTGGTTCCTCTCCATATTGTGCTCTTCCTAATCTTGCTCATGCTATATGACAGCCCAGGAGTTGGGAACCAAACTCACCAGTTCCAACCATGGCACAATACAGCTGCTGTGAAAGAAGTGGTTGCAAGGCAACTGCCGGACTTGCTCTTCGACTGTGTAGTCTTCTTTGCACACTGGACACTCCAAACCCGTATCTGTAAAAGGAGAATACATGTCATGAAATGCATATGCAAAAGGAAGGGCCTAGACTTGGCCCTGTCTTCTCAGTAATAGCACACAGAGAAAAAGTGGGAGGAGAGAGTAGGTGGTGGGCAGCCTTGTGAATTTTAATCCAAAATGGAGGAAGGAAAGGAAAATGGAAGGGAAGAAGATCCTCTCCAACACAAACTTGGATCTAAGCTAATTAGGCCTGGAGTTTTCAATCAAAGATTGAAAAAATCTCATTGAAATTATGTTTCCTAATAAATAGAAAAACCAGGGAAACATATCTCCGTAAACCTTTTGCTGCCAGGTAAATAAAACCTCTGAGGCTGTCTGCTTCCATCCAGAAAACAATGGTGTTCTCCCACCAGGAAGTGATTCACTCTTGGCACATTTAAGGACTCCTGGCTCAACGTCTCTGGTCACCGCTCTGTTATCCCCAACCACTGCCATTCTCTTCCCAACCCAAAGTCTGCTGGCACAAGGTGCTGGGTGAGGGCCTGACCACGAGGGGGCAGTGTGGAACCACAACACAGACTCCCTTGGGGTAGGCTCTGCAGCTGGGCAGAGCCAGACTCAGAAGGGCACCATGGATTGGCAGGGAAGAGATGCCAGCCATAGCAGGCTCCTTTCTAGTGGCTCAACCTCCCCCTCTTGCTCACAGCCTTCCTGCTGTGGGCAGATGGCAGAGGGGATTCTGCCATAAAGGGAGGCAGCTATTGTGTCCCCAAGAGCAGAACTCCCCAAAAAGCACTGTGATGTACCTGCACACCTATTATATGAAAGAATTAAAGGATATGGGGTTTGCTCTTCCTTCAATATCCTCACAATATTAATATCCTTCTCTCCTTTCTCTCTCTCTCTCTTTTCACCCACACCCACTCCTAAATCACTCTAACTCCTTCCTAGTTCACCTTTCTGACATCAATCCCTTTCCCAATCCAATCTATCTTACTACTTCCAGATTAAGCTTCCCAAAATAAAACTTTCTTCATATTACTCCTCCCCTATACTCACTGCCACTTGGAGGTATTATCACCATTATTTCAAATTCAATTTGATTAAAGGTATATTTTATTTTCCTTCCTACAGGAACTCCCACTACAAACTTCCCTATAATTGGGACATCAAGGCCCTCAAACCTATGTGGAATTCCTTCTTTAAAATGTCTCTAACATATATTCTCTGCTTTCTTACTACTCCTTTCAGATATTTCCTCTTAATTCATCCTACCAAGGGATATCAGAACAATCTTCTTAAAAGGCAGATTTAGTCTTGTCAAGAATTGTTCTAGAATCAGCAGTGACTCCCTACTATGGTCTACCTTAGTAACTAAACACAAGCTGCCCTGCCTGGCTATCAAAGCCTTCTAAAATCCACTTATTTAAACTTAATTCTGTTTGGAGTACACAACACCAGTCCAGTTTCTTCAAACTGCATACTAATTCTCACTTATTACTTTGTTGGTATTAGGTCTCTCAATCTTCAAGATTTAGCTCAAACCTCATCTCCTTTCTCTAGTCTTTACCAACTATTCCAAAGTCATCCCATTTCTAGGAGATACCCCCTTCTCTGCAATTCTGATGGAAGGAATAACCCAGATAAGTGCTATCAAAGTGCTAAGAACATCAAAGGTATTCAACATACATGCTGGTCAATCAGCACATTCTCTACATCTGTCCCTCAGGACCAGCTCCAGTCGTCCTAAACTAGATCTTGCCAATGGATTCAGATGACTCTGGAGGAGAAAATGAGGCTGGTGACTTTGCACAGCCCTCCTTTGCTTTTTTTTGGACTGAGGCAATTGGGGTTAAGTGACTTGTCCAGGGTCACACAGCTAGGAAGTGTTAAGTGTCCAAGACCAGATTTGAACTCGGGTCCTCCTGACTTCAGGGCTGGTGCTCTATCCACTGTACTAGCTAGCTGCCCCTGTTCTCCCTCACTTAAACCAAATCACTTGCATCAAGTCATCATCTCCCCAGCATCCCAGTCCTCTTCGAGAATGAAGGACAAACAACAATATATCTTCCCCTACCTAGGACTAACATAAATATATAGGACTGAGGTGGAACTAAGGGAATATCCACCTTATCAAATGGAGCCTAAAGATTCTAATAAAAGAAGATTGAAATCCTGAATAACAAAATGAAAAGAAGATAACAGATAAGAAAATTAACCTACCAACTTGTTCCTGAGTTACTGTCACTGTTGGAAGAGATGTGATCTTTTCTTTATCAGCTGGGGGAGGTCCAGTATTTTCCAACTGTCCTAAGAGCTGCAAAAGAAAAATGTAGACAATACTTAAAATAAAAAGTAGCTAATACAGTAGAAGTTGGATGATAGTAATGAGGAACATTTTCTCTGTTTTGACCTCTACTAGACTTTGAGAAACATGGGTTTCCCTCCTCTTGCTCTGGAGACACTTAAGGTTGTCTTCCAAAGCATCAGATCAGGTTGATCTCACATTAGAGTTAATTAGGGGCTCGTCATTGCTCAGCTGAGACACAAGTGGGCCAAAACTTGGTCACAAGGTAACTTAAAAAGTGGAGAGGTAATACTATAAAAAAGATCATAGGCTAGTTCATAGTAATAGCTACTGACTGGCAAACCTCACCAATAAACAGAAAGGCAGTGGTGGAAAAGGAGGAATGAGATAAAGTTTGGCAATCTACAAAGTCAATGAGTAAATTCATCTAAATACACATATACAGAAGTTTGTTACTAGAGAATACCCCTCTCACATCATCTTTCAGGAAATCATTTAAACTCCAAAAGTACATGGAAACCACTTTCCAGACAAAATGCACCACACCCATTTCATATCAAATGGAAATTCAGATTCAGGAACTGGGAAAAGTTGTAAATAGTGGTGACTTCAAGTACTTTCATAGAAGCACTTATAAAAAGAGGAAGGAAAGCCTAGGACCCAGGGAACACAAAGAATAGACATCCTCACAAAGGCAGCTCCTCACCTGGGTGACAATGGCATCAAGCCCCGCCTGACCCCAGGCATAGTCCCCGGGATTGGAGTGCAGCATCCCACTCCTGCAGATGGGATGAGATAAACAGCATTAGGAGGGGTCACCTTGCCAAGCCCCAGGAAGAACTGGCAAAGGGACCCCAATTTGGGGAATTCTCTAAATTTGGGCTCCTCTAAAACCAGGTGAAAAGGAATTCCTCAAATTATCTAAGTGGAATCAGAAGGGTGGAAATGTTTTTATCTCTAAGAATTTGCTTTTTACATACTAAATTGAGCACAAAAAGAGAATTTCACCATATGGGAAATAGAAGACATCAGAGCAAAATTCAAAAATCGAAATGAAATAAAACCCACCCACCTACCTGTGGGCCCTATCTAGAAGTTCACCAATGGCTGCTCTCTTCACCATGAGTAGGACAGAGGGGTAGCATCAAGAATGGCATCACTGAACTTAATAAAACAAAGGGCAAATGGTGACTTACCATGAAAAAGGGTGAGGGGAGCCAGGAATTGCTGAATTTGCAAAGAATCCTGCAAAGATCTGTTGTATTATTCTGTTAGAAAAGAGAGGGGAAAAGCACATAGAATCAAATAAAGCAAAAAAAAAAAAAAAAAAAAGCTTCTACAAGTCAAGATAACATAAAAAAATGATAGGTGTGAACCTAATCAGTCCTCCAAACAACAGTTTCCACTGAAACCACTATATAAATTGTAGCCAAAATAAATAAATGTATAGTACTACACCAAAAATTCATGTGGAAATCTTCTACATTGTTGTAGTGATTGATTTCCTATAAAGTTGATCCAAAGCAAGATCTTAAGTCTTTATAGTCACTACAAACAAAGTGCCAAGCCAGATGTGGTCATCCTTGAGTGTCCTATCACCCTAGGATGACTCTTCAATTCAATTGCTGCTTCTCAGTCAACACTACTTGGACATCTTTTATGAAATACCTGAAGTCTAAGACCAGTCTGTTGGCTTTCATTTTGACAACAGAGGTAACACATTATAATTATCTCTACCTTTTTTTTTTTAACTTTAAATTAGGTCTCTTTGTGTTTAAGAACCCAAATTATTCTCACTCACTGAAATAATGAAAAACCGCCTAGATTTTCTCATCAAGCCATTATAATGTTGCATTTTACAATATTACAATAGTATGCAACTATTATATTTTATCAACTCCAGTTTGCCTGACAGAGGACTGGAGTGTGGAGTACCCAACCTCTCCCAAATAATTCATTTATATATATAAATATATATATGAGAGATCACAGAGAGAGAGAGAGAAAGAGAGGGAGAGAGAGAGAGAGAACGAGAGAACATGAATGCACTCAGGGCCTGGGCTGTGCAGATTACCCATCACACTTTCCATCTGCTACTGTTTGCACTCCACTGAACAACATGCCCCTGAAGACCCTCTTGGGTCTTCCTCTTTCCCTCTTCCCAGCTTCCTTTTGCATATTGTCTTCCCCCCTCATTGGACTATAAGCTTCTTGAGGATAGAAACTGTCTTATTTCTAGATCTAGTGTTTGGCATCATAACTGGCAAAAAGCGGGTGCTCAATTACATATTTATTGAACTGAATAGACAGTATAATGTCACATATTTAGTAGCTGTTAAAATTTCCATAACAAAAAATTATGTTAATCAAGGTTTCAAGTTCAGTTTCCTGTGCCACCTGGAGAGCATGAAGCGTTCTCATTTTTATCTTGGTCTTCTCAATAGTGTTTTCTGTCAACGAGCACATCTACATTGCAGAAATTCATGGGCCGAGGCTGAGAAGTCTATACTATTGAGAATACAATGCTTGAATCATCAACCAGGGCCAGAAAGACAGCAATAATAATAGCTCTCATTTATGAAGTAATGAGATCTGCAAAATGCTCTACATAAGTCATTACTGTGGACAAGGAAAAGCAGTCCTCGTTAGTACATAAAGAAATGAAACAAAAACACCACAGTACTAAAAAAGTTCCTATAATTATAACTTTAAATCCATTTCTGAACTAGTTTCGGGGGCACAAAATCTTAATTCCTCCTGGGTTTTCTAAAGCCACACTAGTCTGTCTGGTCCTGCACCACATGGAAAGTCTTCAAGTCTAGGTCTGTATTATCTGCCATTCAAATTTAAGGTATGTTTATCATTGGAGACACTAATCAGCATAAAGTTGTTTATCATGCCATAGCAAATCATAAGCTTATCTACCCAAGTTCTTTGTTGCAACAAAAAACTGGAAAATGGCAGAACAAATTATGCAAGTTTATAATATTCACCATTCATGATGGTGAATATGCTTTCTGAATTCAGATTCAGAAAACTGATAACAATTGTGCCCTAAGAAATAATTTTAAAGCAAGACTTATATGAACTGATTCAAAATGAACACAATCCGGAGAATGATTCATACAACTTACTTCCTTATAGAGGCATAATGGACCCAAGGTCAAAAACAAAACATATGTTACTGAACATACCCAATGTAGGGATGTGCTTTACATATTTGTTATAAAGGATTTCTTTATTTTTTCTCCAACATGAGGAGAAAATGCTGGTTAATTTTTAAAGGATAGAGGAAGTTATAACCTGTATCCATAGAAGTGATACCTGTACTTCTTTTAGATGAAATAGCTGCTTGACACTGCAGGCCACTCAAGTAGCACTTTTTACTTGAAAAGGAGAAGGATGTGTCAATAAGAAACAATAAAGCCTGATTTATTTTTATTTTTATTTTTTGCTGGAGTAAAAAGGAAAAGGTTTAACCTGGGAAGTTTTTCAAGCTGCCATCTATTGGTGTGGCAAGGATTTCAAAAAATAAAAAGCTTTAAACCCTGAATTCCACCTATTCATTGGCTCCCACAGGCTCATGGATTCAGATATGCCAGTAATCTCAGAAGATATCTAGTTCAATTGCCTACATATTATAGATTAGAAGCTCGCCCAACACCCTATAGGGAATAACGGGCTGAAGTGCCCTGTTGTTATTCCCACTGCAAACTGACCCAGCTCTCACAAAATTCTTGAACATCCCGTTTTCAGGGATTTGCCCAGAACAATAAATTAATCATTTTTTTTTCCTGTTATTGGCACCTAACAGAATTGAGCACAAAATATTTTGATATCAGGTTATTGTGTTGTTTTGTAGAAGTAGAATGTCTTGCCTTGAGAAATGGAAGTGTCCTACTATAGTAATTATCAGGATCATCTGAATGCCTCATGGCTCCATTTTCCTGAAGAGTTAGTTCTCAATTCCCAGAGAAGCCAATACTTACACTATTCCGACATTACCATTAAGAATAAAAATTCTTTTTCACTTGCTGTCTCTTAGATTTCCCCTTCTCCAACCTAAGAGGAATGGTAAATGCTTAAAGGAACCAGGTAGCACCACAGTACATAGAATGGTAGGCCTGAAGTCTGGCCTTCTGAGTTAAAATCTGACTTCACACACTTCCTAGCTGTGTGACCCTGGGCAAGTCATTTCTCTATGCCTGTCTGTTTCCTCATCTGTAAAATGAGCCAGAGAAGAAAATGACAAACATCCAGCTATCTCTGTTTTATTAACCTCAAATAGGGTCACAGAGTCGCACACAACTAAAATGTCCAAAAAATAACAAATATTTAAAAATATAAATGGAGGGCATCATTTAGTAGAAAGTAGTAGAAAGAGTAGAAAGGTTGGGGAACTTGGGAGTCAAGTCAAGATTTGGGATTCAAATCCTACCCCAACACTTACTAGCTCTAAATTATGAGCCAAAGGAAGAGGCTTGGATCCCAGTGATCCTACTTTGTCTTTTTTTTGTGTATGCTTTGTTAACTAAGGATCAAATAAGAGAATATTTGTAAAGCATTTTGGACAGTGCCTTCACTATCATTGGATCCAAGTGATTCTTTCAAAGCTAATAATTCTAACATACACCTCAGCCCAAGGTCGGCAAGCTCTATTTATGTGTATGCTGATGAGAAGTCAAGGTATTCATTCTATAGACAGCAGACATTTTCTTCTTAAGGAACATGGATGTGTTATTTTGGAAACTGTTTCTTATCAAGCAGAGAAGCTAAGATTGATGAGCTCTAGAAAAAAATGGCTTACAGTCTCGGCAAGGTTACCCAGAAAACAAAAATTACCACAACTGTTTTTAAAATGTCTTCAAACTTGACACTTACCCCTCAATTGCTGGAGACCGGTCAGGTCGAGAACTCCCCCGAGATCGGTACCTCCTGGTCATTGGCAGTCTGGGGGGCCTGCTGGGTCCCCAAAGATCTGCAAGAGTTTGATGACCTCGTTCATTATCTCTAATGTCTTGTTCCAGTGTACTGTTACTCAGAAATGGTCTAAAATCTGGGAAAAACATTGTGTGGTCCAAATGGTCCCAGAGCTGGTGAAAGTAAGAGACAGAGAACAAAGAATGAGACAAAAAACAAGCTCAAACTTGCTAATTTTCCAAATCTGGCAAATATGCAAGCTTTTTCCAATTTCATGAAAAAGAAGTATGTTCTCAAAAGTAAATTCCATACACAAGAAAACCACTAATTAAATAAAGTTCATTCATTTAAGAGCCAAGATCATAGTTGTAAAAATTTCTTTTCTAACATCTAGGTCACATTCACATGCTTCTTAACCAGTCTCATTCTTGGGACTTAATTTGAGTGATAACAGACTCTGGCTACATATTCACCTAATCACTGAGGATTAAACCTCATGGTTGGGTACATGTAAGAAGAAAATATCATCTGTAGATTCTACTCGATTTGCAAGAGCCCCAAATCTTCTTCCGCCTTCCCCAAATACTACAGGACTCTCCCATAGTAAAGTTTCTGTTTCTAAATATGTTTTCATAAAAAGGGTTAGTTTTCTTTTTATTCTATCTTTCAAGAGGAAGAACATTACATAATGAATCAAAATTGAAAGAAAAATCAATCTGAAAATTTCTTAAATTTTAGATGGTTTGTCAGGTAGTTTTTAGGTTCAACAGAAATTCCTTTTAGAATTATTTAACCCTGGTAACACCAATTTGTTTATTTTACACACACACACAAGCTCACAAGTACAATGTAGAACCAGCCATGAACTCTAATTTAAAGACTGCTCCAGCTAATAAGCAGGGCTGTTTTGACAGATTCTAACCAGCTAGACAAAATTCAAGAATGGGCCCCCCCAGGCAGACTGCTTTGCAGTTGTCTGAGGACCAGCACAGCTAAGTCTGCAGAAGCTCATCATCAGGCTGGCAACAATATGATGGATTTTGGGACCAGAGCAATTCTGGATGACCTGTGATGTAGGAGGTATCTACACTGATGACATAAAAGAGAATTTTTAAGATATAAGGTGGGGGCAAAAGGACATAGGTTCAAATCCCAGCTCAGCCATTTACTTCCTACATAATCTTGAACAAGTTATTTTCTTTTTTTAAAAATCTTGTTAAAATATGCTAAATCCAACACACACACACACACACACACACACACACACACACACACACACACACACACACACATGTATTTATACAATTATCTTGCTGCACAAGAAAAATAGGATCAAAAAAGAAAATAAGAAAACAAAATGCAAGCCAATGAAAACAAAGAGTGAAAATGTTATGTTATGATCCACAATACAGTTCCTATAGTCCTTTCTCTAGATGCCTCTCCATCACAAGGTCATTGGAACTAGCCTCAATCATCGCATTGTTGGAAAGAGTCACATCCATCAAATAATTTTCTTTATAATAATCTCTAGGTTCTGCTCGCTTCACTCAGCATCAGTCCATGTAAATCTCTCCAGGCCTCTCTAAAATCATCCTGCTGATCGTTTCTTACAGCAATAATATTCCATAACATTAATGTACCACAATTTATTCAGCTCCAACTAAAGGGCAACCACTTAGTTTCTAGTTTCTTAAGCAAGTCATTTTCAATCTCTCTAGAGAAGAGAACCTGGTGGGGAGAGGAGGAAAAGGAAGAAGAGAAGAGAGAAAGGGAAAGGTAGAGAGAGGAACAGGGAAAAAGTGTGTGTGTGTGTGTGTGTGTGTGTGTGTGTGTGTGTGTGTGTGTGTGTGTGTGTGTGTAAGAGAGAGAGAGAGAGATACTATATAAAATATCATCTCTTACCTCTCATGAACATTCCCCACTCACAACATTCTTCAGGCCCTGATTCCTAAAACATGTCCACCTCAATCTCTAATTTCCTCCTTCTGGAAAGCATCTCCTAGCTCAGAGTTCTGAGTTCAAATGGCACTGTGGTATGCTCTTGAGCAAGACTTTAGGTGAAGCCTATGGACCCTTTCTCAAAATAATGTCTTTAAATAATTGAAGGAAATCCTTAATTTCAGTTGGGATAATGAATATAAAAATGGCTCTTTTTTCCCATCAAAGTTAACAGGCCTCTTGAAATATATCCACAAACCCTCTGAGGCTGATAGACCCAGATCAAGAGAACCCATCCTCTTCTTCTAGGTTGTTGTTGTTCAGTTATATGATATTCTTCATGACTCCATGGACATTAATGCACCACACTTCCTCAGCCACGATCTCAGAATATTTTGCCATTATTTCTTTCTCTTAGGGAGGAATTTGTGGCCAAAGAACTATAGAACATTATGAAATGCAAGATGGGTAACTCTGATTATATTTAAAAGGTTTTGCATAAATAAAACCAATGTAGCCAAGATTAGAAGGGAAGCATAATGGTAGGAAAAATTTTTTTACAACCAGTCTTTCGTATAAACACTTCACTTCTAAAATACAATAAAGAACTGAGTCAAATTTATAAGAATACAATTGATAAATGGTAAAAGAATATGAAAAGACAATTTCCAGACGAAGAAATTAAAGTCATCTATAGTCATGTATAAAAATGCTCTAAATCACTCTTGGTTAGAGAAATTCAAATTAAAACAGACTCTGAAGTACCACCTCACACTGCTCAGACTGGCTAAGATGACAGGAAAAGATAATGATAGATGTTGGAGGGGATGTGGGAAAACTGGGACACTCACACATTATTGGTGGAATTGTGAAATGGCCCAACTATTTTGGAGAGCAATTTGGAACTATACCCAAAGGGCTATAAATCTGTAAATACCCTTTGATCCAGCAGTATCTCTGCTGGGTCTGTATCCCAATGAAATCATTTTAAAAATCATTAAAAAAAAAAAAAAAAAAAGATCCATATTGCAAAAAATGTAGCAGCTCTTTTGGGGTGGCAAAGATTTAAAAATGATGGGATGCACATCAATTGGGAAATGACTGAATAAGGTATGGTATATGAAAGTAATGGAATATTGTTCTAGGAAAAACTGATGAATGGTGTGATTTCAAAAAAGGCTTGGCAAGATTTATATGAACTGATACTGAGTGAAATAAGCAGAACCAGGACTACATTGTACACAGCAACAGCAAGATTATGTAGTGATTAACTATGATAAGACTTGGTTCCCAGGACTTCTGAGGTCCAAGGTAATTTCAATAAACTTTGGCTGGAAAATGCTATCTGGATCCAGAGAGAAAATCATGGACACTGAATGTAAATTAGCACATTCCATGTTCATTTTTTTTCCCCTTCTGTTTTTTTTCTTCTGGTTTTTCCCTTTTGTTCTGATTTTTCTCTCCCAACATGATTCATTTGGAAATATGTAAAAAACGAATATACATGTATAACAACAACAACAAAAAGTAACAGGAGAAAATAAAAATAAAGTAACAGAGGCAGGAGATTTTTTTTTTTAAATCATTTCCTCATATTATTGTTCTGTAAGAAATGACCAACAGGACAGACCAGGAGGTCATTATATACTTCAACAACAATACTATGATCAATTCTGATGGACGTGGTTTTCTTCAACAATGAGATGAACCAAATCAGTTCCATTTGTTCAATAATGAAGAGAACCAGCTACACCCGGCGAAAGAACTCTGGGAAATGAGTGTGAACCACAACATAGCATTTCCACTCCCTCTGTTTTTATCCACTTGCATTTTTGATTTTCTTCTCAGGTTATTTTTACCTTATTTCTAAGTCTGATTTTTCTTGTGCAGCAAAATAACTATGGATATATAAACATATATTGTATTTAACATATAATTTAACATATTTAACATGTATGAGTCTACCTGCTATCTAGGGGAGGAGGTGGGGGGAAACAGGGAAAAATTGGAACAGACGATTTTGCAAGGGTCAATGCTGAAAAAATTACCCATGCATACATCTTGTAAATAAAAAGCTACAATTAAAAAAAAAAAAAAAAAAAAAAAAAAACCTCATTTCCTTTCCCAGTGGATTTAAGGCAAACAGAGGAGAAGTCACTCATCCAGAGTTTCATAGCTAGTTTAAGTGTCCGAGGCTAAATTTTAACTCAGGTTTTTCTGACTCCAGGGCTCAGCGCTCTATCCACTGAGCCATCTAACTGCTTCTAAGAACTTTAGGCAATAGCAGGAGTCCGTATCCAACTATTACGTATTCCCCAGACCATCACTGTGATAGGACCTGGACTTCTCCAGAATCATCTGAGAGACAAGAGTTTCAAGTTCAGCTGTGTTAACATCAGGCAAGTTGGATCTTTTCTTTTTTTTTTCCCTTAATAACTTACTCCTGGTTATCTCAAAGATCAATGGCTTCTGATCTGCAAGAGGAGTCTAAAACTTTTAATTCTAACTGTCTAGAATTGTCAGTGAATCCAACTCAAACACATCTGTCCTCAAGGGGAAGCAATATCCCCAGAGCAGCCACCTCTATGATTCTCTGGTCTGATTCCACAACTTTTACAACAGCACAACATAATGTGACATCTGCTGTATTTACAGCAGTATTTAAAATTTACAGTATTTAAAATACAAGGGGGGGGGGAATATGGTTTATTTCAAGAATTTCCCCAGTTATAAAATGTCACAGGATTTTCCCTGAGAAATAACATGAACTGGATAGAAAATTCTAACATCCTCCATTTCCTACTCAAAATATCAAAAATGTCATTTTAAAGCTAAACGGAGTACTTTTCTAAGATTTTTACATGGCATACAATTTCTTCACTTGTGCCTTCAACTTCTCACCAAATGTCATGTTATCCCTAGAACTTTGTATTTGGCTCTACTTGGTTCATTTTTTGTCAATGACTTGCATGAAAGCATGGATTGCAAGCAAGTCTAACAAATTTACAACAGATTTCAGATTACTTAATGAATTAATTACTTAATGAAACTATTTGGCTGGATATTAGTAGGATTAAACTGAATTGGAATAAATGTCAAATCCTACAATGTGGCTTCAAAAAGCAAATAAAAGGTGGGGGACATACGATTGGAGAGCAGTTGATATGAAAAAATATCCAGGGCTTCTGGAGGATTCAGAGGTCAATGAGTCAACAGGTAGCCAAACAGCTAACCCTCCCTCTCTTATAGCTCAGGCTGTATTTATGGCAGCATAGTGCCCAGGGCAAAGGAAAGAAAGCACAATGCCCTCTGACCTCACCAGGTCACATCTAGGGGAACATGATGAAATGTCACACAGCTGGAGAGAAAGTGATAAGCTAAGTTCTTCCTGTTGGGGAAGACCAGGATGGTGATGGACTTGAACCAAGATTGGATTGATTGAAGGATCTGAAGAAGACTAAGGGAAAGGAAGGCATTCTTAAATACCTGAAAATCACTGTATGGGAAGAGGGATTAGCTTTTTTCTGTAAGGAAAAACTTTCCAACAGATCTAAGTTAGAGGACCTCGATTCAACTGGCCCTATAGTATCACCCTGGGCAAGACATTCATCTCTTTAAGCCTCAATTCCTTCATCACTGGAAAATGTCAAGCAAGGAATTCACAACTAGGTATTGTTGTTTTAGATGGCAATTAGGCTATCCAGCCTCTTCCAACTCTAGCTTCTATGACCTTTATGATTTCCCTGAAGGATCCAGTGTGTACTCTGCTAAATTCAGAGATCAAATTCAAAACCAGCTGTGATAATTAGAAAATTTCCAAGAACCAACCATACCAAGATCTGCTCAAAGCTCCCTAAAACCCACACAGTGCTCTTCCCTCATCCCTGAAGTCATCTATCCTATCAGCCACTTTGGCTCTGAAACAATATACAGATAAGATTTAAGAGTCTTGGTTTCCATTTCTCACTGGCACACATAAACAGTCAGCCACTTTTAAGAGACTGACAAAGCCTACATGTAGCTATGGGATTCACTCCCTGCGATTCTTTTCATTCAGTTATTCAGAATGGGACATAAAACAAAAATATCAGGACAGCCTCCTCTAGTCTTTCCAAATCCCTATAAAGTGACAGTATTTCTGGGTCAGCTTCCATTATTCCTGATACACTTCTCAAATATCACCTTACAAATAAAAGTAATTTTTTCCTTCTCTTAAAAATCCCAAACTGATTTTTTTAACAGTACTATGTTCAGTATGTGAAGGAGTGAGTTACTAGCCTAGATTCTTACTAGTGTTAGTTCTTACTAGAATCTAGATTCTAGATTTTACACAATAGTCATCTAATGACAATCACCTCTTGTTGGGGGGAGCCAGTGCAAGATTAGGCCAAAGGTGAGCCACAGGGCTTGGGCTTATCCTACACCACTCTTTCTCTTAATCTGGATGCATAAGCTCTGTTGTTTTTTAAAATAAATATATTTTGGCAAATATATTTCATTATAAGTGGTTTCCTTTATAAACCTATGTAGTTTGATTTATGTATTTACTAACATTCTGAGAAGTTTATAGGTTTCACCAGATTGCTAAAAATATCCATGACATAAAGGTTAAAAATCAATTGTCATCTGAAAGATGGTAAAATCTCTTTTCCCAAATAAGTATGAATATAAGCAACAGACTACAAATTTCTTCTGAAATACTTAATTTCCTTTAAAGACTCTTCTAAGAAATCTTACCTAAAGACAAAGCCCCACTGCCATTTGCCTACCCCTAATTTTGTGTCTACTATACAATCAATACTGAAATTCTCTAAATGTATTGTTCCCACTCCTGATCCCCAAACCACTACCACTAAAGTACACTTATAAACTCATCAGCAGGGACTCTCCTTTATATCCCCTGGTGGGATTAATGATGCAAAGTACAGAGTAGGCACCTGATTAAAAACTTAATTGTTAGGGGTAGGAGGAAGAAGAAATTCCTTTTATATTCTTACTAGATAACTTAAATTTTTTAGGAATGGTAACCACAAAGAAATTACAGGATCCCAATGAAGGGCAAAACTGAGAGGGAAAGAGCACAACTGAACAGGGGTAATCAGATGTCCTGGTACAATGTAATCAGTGCCTTAAGATCATAAGACTCTACACTACAGTCTATGAGGAATGGCCTAATTATGTCCCCACTAGAGAAAGAACTCATGCCCCAGTCTTGAATCCAGCATCACTATAGTTAGGAAATTGACTCAGAGATCTCATCTCCTTCCTCAGTGTGTACTTCCTGGTCTGTCTGAATCATTCCTGCTCACCTGACACACCAATCTTCTTCTATTTATCCCAAGAGAAGAGTCAGATCTTAAGGGAGGAGAAAGATGAAATTTCTTCTGCCTTGTGTGTAACCAGCAGCTAACAGTATAATTTGTATGATCAAATGATTAATGAAGACAAGAATTTAAAGAGGCCTCCATGGCTAACTATGAGATAGATATCATGGGGGTGAAAGATAAAGAATCACCAAATCCATTAATCCAGCTTTTTCTCTCCCTAGACAACAAAAAATAAAAAGAGTACTTAACAAAGGACAGGATCTTTCTAGATATTTGAACCATGGGAATTCAGTCAGAAAGTCAATAAGCATTTGTTAAGCTTCTACTTGGTGCCAAGCTGTGGTATTCAATGACATTCAAACTGGGCATTTGGAAGGGAATTTGAAATAACAGGACACCATGATGCAATACTAGTTTGAGGCTCCAGCGTCAAGAAGAGTTCAAATCCTGCCTCAGATATCAGTTTGCGTGATCCTGAGTAGGTCAACTAACTTACTGTAGTCTCCCCTTTAAAAAGAGATAATGATAGTATGTGCTTCACAGGATTGTTGTATCAAATGAGATTAGACAAATGTCAACAAGGCCTTCTTATAATCAGACAGGGAGCACTCAAACAAGTTGTTTTTAGACTTTGTTCTTGATTCACTCATTTTCATGAATTTAAAGACATGTATCCCTAAATAAGTAAAAGCCTGAGGATCTGACTAAGAGTTTGTTAATGTTGCTCCTCTACTTGCTCATGACTTGGGAGGCTCAGATAGCTACTGAGCTATACTTATGCAATCATTTAACTTCAGAGTTGGAAGAGCCTCCAAAGGTCCCAGATTCTACCACCCACTAGAAGTATGAGGTTCTTCTACAGCATCACCTACAACAATGGTCATTCATTCATTCAGCCTCTTCTTGGGCACCTCCAATGACAGAAAACACTATTTCACGTGGCAATCCCTTCCATTTCTTGATAATTTTTAGGAAATTTCTCTTTGAACTAAAATCAAATTCCATAATTACCATCCAACTGTCCTATGTGTTGGGGGGCTACACCCTTTTTCATATGATAACCTTTCATATATTTGAAAACTATACCTGTGTTTCTGTCAGCCCTCTACCCCAAAGAGTTTTCTTCTTTAGGCTAAACATAACCAGTTCCTTTAGTAGATCCTCTTAAGGTTTCAAGTCCTCTCAATTCTCCTGCAATCCCTTCCTAAAACATGGAATCCAGCCACTTAAGGAGTTATAATGTGGAATACCACTACAGAGGAATTTTATCTTTTAAATTAAGCTTTCATCTTTCCTACTTCTAGTCTGTAAGCTCATTATTGTAATCACAACTTTATTATTATCTGACCAGAGGCAGATACAGGAGATAGTAAACAATGAAACAGAAATCAGTAGCTTATTTCCAAGCTAGGATAACCTGTAAGATGGTAACTAAAAGGTTAAAAAAGAAAAAAAAGAAAAAAAAAAAAAACTGGAAGAGGGATGCAAACAAATATCTTTTAGGACAATGGGTTAAGTTTCAAGGAGAATTACTGCACATTTAAATATTTATATGACATATATAAATAACATTTTATCTTTATAAACATAAGAGTGACTACTTATTTTCAAATTACAATCAAGTTCCTTTGTTGTAATAGGCATGTATATAATGAAGCATGTGAAAAATCTTTTGGAGACCTAAACAATGTCAAAATACTCCATCCTTATCTTCCATCCAAATTTCAACTCTCCCAATTAATGTATGATCTGTGGAATAAAACCCAGCACCCCTCCACAGCACAGCTTATTTCCTGATGACAGGGGCCAAAATGTACTCGTGGAAATACCAGCTCATCTTGAACTACACTAATTGTCATGGCAGGGCTTTAACACTGCCAATTCAAAAACACAGTTCAAGCTCATTATTCTCATACTACGTCATGCATCCCCAGAGTTTTAGCAGGGCTTTAAGCTAGTAAAGTTAAAACTACACTAACTTCTGAGTCACCCTATATGACAGAGAAAAAAGCAGAAGACAGTAAGAAAATCAACACTTGAACCCTGATAAGACTGGCAGTATGTGTCAGAGCTAAGATATTTTCTCTGAAATGGAGTTCTTACTGGAATTCACACAACCAAAGATCCAACCCCCAAAAGCCAAACTTGGCTCTCAAACAGGCCACATCCTGCCTATTTTTCATGAACACACCACTGTGTGTTCCACTATGAACTGAATTTTGGCTCAACTTTTGATACCAACAAGCTGTTCAAAGAACCCCTCCCCTCCACAGTCAAAGTAAAACTTACCTCTGCAAACTGTGTTGAAGTGTTGTCGTCTATCCCACTGCCACTGCTATCTAAAAAACTAAGGGGAAACAAGAGTAAGTAGTGATTCCATTACCAGAAATAAGTTCCTCTCCAAGAAGCTAAATTTAGACGGAGACACATGACAGCAAAAGCCTGATAAAGGGGGGGAAAAAAAAAAAAATCACCACATGGCAACTGCAAAATTACAAGGAGCTGGAATGTGGGTTATTCTGTCAAAGAAAACAAATCAAACACATTAATGTAGTACAACAAACAGAGATCAAAGTGAAGCCAAAGAATGAATGGGGGAAGGGAAAAGGAGGCAGAGAGAGATATCCACTAGCGAATAAAACATTTTTTTTCTTCTACACAAAAGGAAAAAAAAAAAGCATTCATGTCACATTTTCAACAATGTGTCACTTAAAAAAAAAAAAAATAAGTTCAACTTGCTAGCAGGAAAAAATAAGCTCTGGGACAGTAAGAACCAAGATTTTGACTCAGAATAGTTTACCCTCCTCTGAGACACAAACCTGCTAAGCAAAGGGATATGGATGCACGAAGAAAAACTTAAGCACTAGATCAGAAGGGGCGCACTGTGCGCTGCAAAGGAAACTGCCCAATACCTTTATTTCCCTTGCTGGCAGGAAATCACTGGCTGGAAAAAGGAGGTGCTTGAGATGATTTTTATTTCATGCTACATGTCCCTCTGGCAGTCACAAAACAACCTGATAAGCTGCACTTTCTCGCCTGCCAAACACCCCCAACCTGCAGCTTCACTCTGAGCATTTCTGCACCAAATTTCAACATCTCCTACTCAGCGAAGGAAGGTTAGGCTACACACAAAATTGATGGGCAATTGCTGGGACTTCTTTTGATGCAATAACAAAAATATCTTATTCACTGAATTTGAAGTCAGAGCCAATGCCCAGTCAGCTTCATCAATATGGAATTTACTTCTTAAAACATCCTATGTACTTTTTTCCACAATGGTCACCCACTCCTTGCTATTAACATTCCCCCACAAACTACCTCCTATAGGGATTTCTTTTAAGTTATAGTCCCACAAAGGAGATGGAGAAAAATTAGAGGCCCTACTTCTGCTTGCATAATTCTTATCCCTTCAAGAAGTCATTATCTAGCTTTTTCATCCCTCAGGAAGCAACAACCTTTTAAACCACTGCAAAAGTGGGTCTTGTATCATGTACTTTAAATAGTCCTTCCTTTGAGGAGAAATAACATAAGAAACACAAACAACTCTCACCAGATCTAAGAAAAGAACATAGTTTACTGTTAAGGGATTACTTAGAACCTAGAAATCTATCCTTCTCCATTTCCACCTAAAACTACACCAGACCTCTTATTGAGAGAACAAAGTCCAACACTGGATTCACAAGGCAAATCTGAATCAATGAAGCATCACTTTTAATACTAAATATAAAGATATATATGGAAAAACTACATGACCACAGGAAAATGTCTCTTTAAAATTTAAACTCCAGTGCTGCACAAGCCCAATATACCTGCACTTCTCTGGTAAAAATGTTTGGTGAATTTTCATGTTTCTCTGTTAAAGCTTTATCCAGGATGTCCCAAAAAGTCTTAGTGCAGCTTCATCCTCAAAACTCATGTTTTTTAAAACATGAGACCCATTTTTAACAACTATAGAATATTTATTTACAGGAACTCATAAAATACAATCATCTATAGCAAGAAATCAGCAAACTATGTCAAAGAGCTAAGAAGGTTAGGGAGCTAAGAATGGTTTTTTACATTTTAAATCTAAAAAGTATTCTAAGCTCAAGACATTACCAAAAAAGAGAGCCAGATGTGGTCCTCTGGCAGTAGCTTGCTGACCTCTGATCTACAGCAAGTACATAAGGTCCTTCAAATTAATATGTACAAAGCTAGGCTAGAGAAAGAAAATCTCATTGCTGTTACCTAGTCAAATATTTACAAACTAGCAAGGCTTGTGACCTTTACTCCATTATCCCTTCTCCAATAGCTCCCCAACCTAGGGGAAGTACTTCACTTAACAGACTGCTGTCTTTCTGGAGTTACCAGACCTCATGTGTCATCTGCACTTGGGCACAGCAGTGCCTGTACAGCTTTACATTTCATGTGCAATGCAGTAAATGGGAAGCACCATAAAGTTAAGAGAAGAGAGAGCTATGAAATCTAGACATCCAACGCTTCTTTTCATTTGTACTGTCAAGCTAAACTTTCCCCTTTTTAAGATAGACACTTGCCGATGAAGGTATAAAAAATTAACTTAAATGTAAAAACAAAAACAAAAACGAAACCTTGAAAAAATTAAGCCCAGCCACTACCAATCTCATTAGTTGATATGGTCTTAATGCATGCAAGACCCAAGTATCTGCAATAAGCACTGGATACATATGGAATACAAACAGAAAGTCAGCCCAAGTTAACATGCCGCCCACACGCTTTTCTGATGTCATGCCAGAATGCAGGTTTAGCTTTGCTAAAACGGCTTCCTCAGAATTGTAGTTATGGGAGCTGTGAAACTGTAGCTCTGTCCTAAATTGAACCCATGCATCAAGTGGACAAAGGATGAGGTCAGAAACTCCAGTTTATATATGCACACAATCTCCACTCATTAGTAAAAACAAACCAACAGTGTACATACTGTAAGGTGGTAGTTTTCCCCTGGGTTTGGAGGGAGCTTTCAACTTTAGGTTCTGCCAACAGCAATAGTAAAGGAATTAACAACTCTCATTAACTGTGAGAGACGCTGTGTTAACTGGCTCTAACCCAGGAAACTCTGGGTTCAAATCCTCCCTCAAATATTCTGGCAGCATTACACTGAACAAGTCTCAACCTCTTTCAGTATTCAAGATAAGTCCTCTGAACTACAGGCTCCAGAGAAGGTGGAATGGATTATTCTTATTAGGAACTAGATACAGGAGGAAATCAGGGGTTCAGTTCTTACCTCCTACCCATTAACCATTATAAGCAAATTTTGGTTCTGCAGGACTCAAAGGAGATAGGCCTGAATACATCATCTTGTTTACTTAGCTAGAAAGAATCATTAATTCAACTATCTTATCAATGACTAACTACTAAATGCTAAAAAAAGCCAATACCTAATTATCTTGAATTTAAAGGGAACATGAAAATGAAACTTTCACCTAGGATGAAATTGTTCTATTAAAATAATAAAAGAAAATGCACGTTCCTAAGCTATTAAGCCCTAAAAGATTGGCATTGTTCTTCCCCTTCCAAGCAACTTTTACTTAGTCTACCACATAAGGACAAAAATGGATAGAAATGTCTTCTTAGATTTAATGACGGTCACTTTCTTCCAGGGACTAGAAATGGAAATCTGTTTCCCTAAACAAGTTGACATTAATTTGATCCCATTATAGATAAACCCCCGTTTCTCTAAAGTATGTCAAAAGGAGGAAAACATAGTTTCTCCAATGTCAAGCGAATTCTGTTCTTTATAAATAAAGCTGCTATGAATATGTGAAACTTGCTACTCTCGCCAGAATCTACTCTCCCATGATGTAGCATAGTGACTTGGCTTTCGACAACAGGATAGATTATCATAAATCTAAAAGCATCCTAGAATCCTAAGAACAAAATGATAATCAACTAACTCTAACTGGTATGGGAATAAGAATTTCCCAGAAAATGCCATATTCCCAAAATTATTTGACTAGGGAAAATAATGGAATAAATATTTATATAGTGTTGATTATATGTCAGGCCCTGTGATAAGCACTTTATAAATCTTAGCTTACTAGATTCTCATAACAAATCTATCCCAGCTGTTATCATCCCCATTCCACAAGTGAAGAAACTGAGGCAAACAAAGGTCTAGTGACTTGCCCAAAGTGGTGGGAGTCTAGATGTGAAGTCAGGCCTCCCTGCCTGCAGGCCCAGCATTCTAAGCAGTGAGCCATCCTAATTCG
Source organism: Sminthopsis crassicaudata (assembly GCF_048593235.1). NCBI lineage: Eukaryota > Metazoa > Chordata > Mammalia > Dasyuromorphia > Dasyuridae > Sminthopsis > Sminthopsis crassicaudata. Next base: position 440,728,225 of record NC_133620.1, read on the forward strand.
TTCTTCATTTTCCCCTTTTCTCTCCCCCACTGCCATCTCTTTAGGATAAGAGAATCAAATTAACTTCAATTCATTCAATTCAAATGATTAATGACACAGCATCTGATTTATTCATGAACTTGTACAATACCTGGAATCATCAGTCACTTCTTCAATAAAGCCGGATTCACATCTGGGGCAAATATACTCCTATAAAGGAAAGGAAATAAAAGTCGTCAGAGAGCTGATTGTACAGTTTCAGGCCAGCAAACAACACAAAAGCTGATGCTGTGAGAGAGTCTTAAGTGCACGTCCAGTTGTGCAACGGCTTTCTGTTGTACACAAGCAAATACTGATATGTTTGGAGGTACATGAACTGGTTTCCAAAGGAGAAGAAATAGATGTGAACAATGTCAAAAGTATTAGCCTCCCCTTTTCCCCAAATGCTTCACTAATTTAAAAATATCTACACGGCATCTGGGAAATCTTAATTATCTACTTTCCTCCTCAAATCTAACTCAATGAAAAATTTCTACTAGATAAATGGGCATAGAAACAACACATTATAATGTTGGATGGGACAGAAACAGATGTACCACATCTCATCTTGTCAGCAGAGGACATTAACAGCAGTGTTGCTAAATTGGTCCAAGGCAGAGCTTTCCCATATTTCTGGTCTGTTTGGTTTTCTGACTTCAAGTGCCTCAAAATAACATGTAGCAGTCTCATGTGGTACCAAAAAAAAAAAAAAAAAAAAAAAAAAAAAAAAAAAAAAAAAAAAAAAAAAAAGTCCTAACTGGAAAGCACAGAGTAGCATAGATTTAGGGCTAGAATGGATCTTGGATGTAATCTAGCACTGCCTCAATTACTGAGGCTCAGAGACGGAAAATAACTTGAACCAAAATTACAAAAGGAAGAAAAACACGAAGACTCAAAGCTGGAGCTCCCAATATAGGAATCTTCTCACGTCATTTGAAGATTTCTAAGTCAATATTTTAAGGCTTATGATTAGGTAACTGGCTATATTCAAAATTCCAGACTTATAAAGACAATCAATTCTGGGAGATTAGTATTCAGTCTGATTGGAAGGATGGGGAGTGGAATATTCAACTCCCCCCCACACCAAATCCTTCCTTTCTAAAGAACACAAGCTTAGATGAACAAAAGCACTTAGCATCAGCCACTCTGATGGGTCACAACTCCCCCAAAAAAGATACTCCAGCTCCTACTCCTGGGAGCCTTCTCCTATCAGCTCTTTCCCTTTGGCTTGTAAGCTCTCTGAGAGCAGGGACTTACATTGCTCAGTTCAGGGACAGGCACAGTTAAAGCATCAAGCCAGATGGATCAAACCCAGATCACATGAGTTCTCACAGGTAGGCCAACAAAAAGTCCACCCTGTTTTTGTTTTGGTCCCATAGCCAAAGAGTGAACATAAGTAGCAATTGTGGTTTGACCAGAAACCCTGAGGTTCTTTTCCTCTCAGATAGTCCAAAATCTATGTAAGAAAGGACATTCTTTACCTCAATTCTTACCCAGCCTAAATTGCTAAATGAATGAGTCAAATTGAGACCTGTTAAAGACTTTAACTTAAAAAGGCCAGGATTTGCCACAGTATCCAGTCCTCCTGATCTATATCTGACCATTGGACCCAGATGGTTCCAAATGAAAAAGTGAGGCAGGTGACCTTGCACAGCCTCCCACACTTCAAAACAATTCATTTACATGTCACAGCATCACTGCCCTAATGTCATGGTCCTTTTCAGAACAAGGACCAAATAACAAAAGCTTGGCCCATGGTAGATGATGGGTCATTAGGTGGGTTTGGCAGAGACAGCCCAAAGTACTAATAAGATTACTCCCTGAAGCAAGGAAAAGCAGGATCGGGGATCAGCCCAACCTTACATGACTACCCCAGGAAGCCTTGAGTAACCCCACATTACTATATCCAAACAGAAAGCTAAGTTATGATGTCAAACTTCCCCAGTTAAATTTCTCCTAGAAGGTCTACCACATGTCTTTTGGGTTAGTTCGACAAGGTGCTCTGCCTCCTGGTATCTTTCTTCTCATCTCCTCCCACAATCCTGATCTTTTTTTTTTTTTTTTCCTTTACTACTGTTAGAGTGCTAACTCCCTTTTAGGTTTTAGCCTGCCAGTCAGTGGTGTATACTAGCACCTCATGGAATATTTCCTTTCTCCTGGTTAACTGTGAGTTTCACTGAAAAACTTGTCTTTTCCACTGTTAGTTGTTAAAGCCCTTTTCTTGCTAACTACATGCTCTCTAAAATCTATTTCATATTTACAACTCCTAGTCCCTATTTTACCTCTTCACTTTGATTGCAACCTCTTCTCATGAATAAAATTATTTTTAGGTAAGAAGAAAGACCCTGTGAGTTCTTCACAAGTAAATTGCTACTGAACCCTATCATTTGATGTTGAACTCCTTCATTTGGTATCTACATCTATCTCATCATTTGGTGCCAATTGCTTTATTCAATCTCACCAGTAGGTGCTTAATAAATGTTGACTGAATTGAATTAATTGAAATAATTAGGAGTTTTACAAAGGATCCAAATTCTGATTAGCATTAATTACATTGATAAGTTTAAATCATTGCTTCTCCCACTCTTCTGGAGTGTCCTCTACAAAGCAAGAGGCCTGGACTATGTCAAACATTCTTAAACTGTGGGTCAAGACCCCATATGGTTTTGAGTAACTAAATGTGGGAGGGGGGGGGTCCCAAAAAGGTTGGCTACAATAAAAGGTTTCTGAACCAAAAGTTAATTCAAAATCAAATGTGCAATAAATCTGAGGTGTTTCTGGCAGGATTTGGCCATGCTGTATCATTCAACTTCACTAAAGTCTTGGTTCTGAACAAATATGTGCACTTTGCACTGCGTGGAAGCTACTAGAAACACCTCGGCTCAGATGAAGGACAGGTGTAAAACTTTCTTGGGCAAAAAAGGGATCATAAGTGGAAAAAGTTTAAGAGCCCTGTACTATGTCCCTAGCAAATCTAATTCTAGGATAGATAATCATAAACTTAAAAAGATTAGTAATTATTATAAGTATTTTATATCATTGTTTGTTATTCTCAAAGAGAACCAAAACATCAGGAGGTAATTGGATTTAAATGAGGGAAAGTTATGCAAAAGCCATCAGTCTTATTTTCTCCTCTGGAACTATGGGAGTCCAATGGTAAGATACAGATTAAGACTACAGGAGATGGCCCAGGATGTAGTGGGAGAATTTGACCTAAGTTCTTTGTCTGTTAGAGTAAGGCAAAATAGCCCATTCATGGCTTAAGGTTACATAAGAAATGAGGCAAAAAATGAGGCCAAAAAAAAAAAAAAAAAAGTAAACCATCTGGGAGGGAAAGACCTTCAGCATTTTAGGTCAAAACAGAAACTACTGTTATTTCCATTCTCTCTGAACCAATCAGGGACCAAACAATAACCAAGTGGAGCTTGACCAGGAACCTAGTTTGTTCAAGTCAATAAGTCAGAATGATTTGGGTTTAAGGCATGGTCGTCACCTCAATTCCTTTCTTATACTCAGTACCCTTTGTAATCCTAGCTGACAGCTAGGTGCCACAGTGGATAGAGTGCTGGATTTATAGTCAGGAAAAAGTCTTCAAGAGTTCAAATTTGGTCTCAGACACACCTTAGCTATGTGTAGACCCTGGACAAGTCACATGACCTTATTTGCCTTAGTTTCCTCATCTGTAAATAAGCTTGAGAAGGAAATAGCAAATCACTCCAGTATGTTTGCCAAGAAAACACTAATGAGATCATGAAGAGTCTCGTACAATTAAAGAATCACCACCACAAAGTGGGTACAGGTGGAGGAGGAGGCTAAAAAGAGCAAAGTGAGCCTGACATTAGAGCATAAGGCTTCTATTAGGTAGAAAGATTTGGAGCTCAGGTGTGGTGACAAGATGCTTCTCTGACAATCGGCCTGACTCTGGATTCTCTGATAAGCAGCCTTGCTCAATTCAGAACAGCCTGAATTAGAAAACTGGTAAACTACTACACACCTGTTAGATTGGCTAAGATGACAAGAAAAGACAAGGACAAATATTGAAGGGGATGTGGGAAAACAGACACTGATACATTGTTGGTGGAGTTGTGAATGGATCCAGCAATTCTGGAGAGCAATTTGAAACTATGCCCAAAAAGTTATTCAACTGTGCATACCCTTAGACCCAACAGGGTTACTACTGGGCTTATATCCCAAAGAGATTTTAAAGAAGGGAAAGGGACCTGTAAGTGGAAGAATGTTTGTGGAAGCCCTCTTTGTGGTGATCAGAAACTGGAAACTACATGGATGCCCCTCAATTGGAGAATGGGTGAGTAAATTATGGTATATGAATGTTATAGAATATTATTGTTCTATAAGAAACGACCAGCAGGATGATTTCAGAAAGGCCTGGAGAGACTTACATGAACTGATGCATCTGTTATGTGATAGATACTATAGTAAAGCTAAAGGAAAAAGGCAAGGGGAAAGGGAACAAGCATTACTACATACCTATTTTATGCCAGGTACTGTGTTAAGGGCTTTACAAATATCTCATTTGATATAGATGTTATAATCTCCACCACAAGAGAAAAGAAACTGTGGTAGAGAGTAATTAAGTGACTCACACTTATACTGCCTGAATCCACATTTGAACACAAAGCCTTCCTGACTGTAAAGTCAGCCCTCTATCCACAGTGCCCCCATGCCAACTTGCTACTCAATCAGCTATACAAACAAATTAATTCATCTAGGAAAAAAGGAGCAAATGAACAGGAGAAATACTTTTTATCAAATCTCTCAGATAAGCATTTGATATCTAAGATACATAAACTAACAGATACATCATAAAAATTCCTTGGGGCAGCTAGGTGGCGCAGTGGATAGAGCACCAGCCTTAAATTCAGGAGGACCTGAGTTCAAATCTAGTCTCAGACACTTAACACTTCCTGTTTGTGTGACCCTGGGCAAGTCACTTAACCTTAATTGTCTCAGAAAAAAAAAAAGTAATTCTTCAACAGATAAATCATAAAGACATGAACAGTTATCATAAGAACTGTAATCATAAGAACATGACCATGAGTGCAAATCAAAATAATAAGAAATGTGCAAACCAAAAACAACCCTGAAGTTTTACTTCATATTCAGCAAATTAGCAAAAAGAGAAGAAAAGATGTTGGACTGGGATAGGTGGGAAGAGAATCATGCTAGTACATTGTTGGAATTGTGGATCAGTACAAGCATTCTGGAAAGTCATTTGGAATTATATTTTAAAAATGACTAAAGTATCCATACCCTTTGACCTACTAAGCATATAGCCCAAAGAGTCATCGATAAGAAAGCCCTTTCTTTAATAAAACTATTTATAGCAGCCCTTTTTTGTTTTTTAGTAACAAAGAATTAGAAACAAAGTAGCTGCCCATCAATGAGGGAATAAATGGCTAACCAAACTGCAGTACAGGAATGCAATAGAGTATTACTGTGTTTATTATAAAAGAAGACATACTTATATGAATAACAAATGCAGAGTGAAATAAACAGAAGAAAGAAAAGAACATCCATAATGATAACAATACAAATGGAAAGAACAAAGCCACAAAATGTTTTTTTTTTTTTGAAAAAAAATGAAAGCAGCAAAATTACAAAGCCCTGTCTTAAATAGGTATGAAATTCACAAGTATGAAAAATGCATATTAAGGTTCAAAAAAATTAATTTATTTATTTGGTTGAGTTTTCATCTTTCCTACCAAAAAAAAAAATCTTTCTCATGAGATATGACTCTCTGGGAAGGACAGGAAGACAAATACAAGGGGAAATTTTAGGCAATGTTAAATTAATTTTGACCAAAGATGAACCTAATTTTTTTTAAAAATGCAAGCCATATATATACTCTTTTTGTTCTATACCATGTAAAGAAAACATTCTGTTTTTTTAGTGTTCATCAAATTCAGAATTAAATTTTAAAATACATATGTATATATAAAATTTACAGGGGGGCAGCTATAGGTGGCGCAGTGGATAGAGCACCAGCCTTGAATTCAGGAGGACCCGAGTTCAAATCTAGTCTCAGACACTTAACACTTCCTAGCTGTGTGACCCTGGGCAAGTCACTTAACCTCAGCCTCAGAAAAAAATAAAATAAAATAAAATTTACATATACATATATACAGGTGTGGGTATTTTTAAACAATTTGATTTTAGGAATACTGACTAGTATATTTCACTGGATATAAACCAACTTAAAAGCAAGACAGTCAACATTCACTGACATTAAAAAATGAAATATACATCCTGGCTTTAATTATTTCATTTGCCTTTCCTCTTGTTCTCTAAGAGATAGAATTATTAAAGTCTGAGCTGTTGGCAAAGCAGGAAAGCAGTGCTATGAGTCATGATCCAGTTGAAGTAATGCCCCACAAAGAGAAATACCCTTGAACCCTATACAAATGTATATTCATTACTATTTTTTAATCTGAACTCCCCAATGATTTCCTTACCTGACCTCAGAATTTTGTTTTTTTCAGTGTTAGGGATGTTGTCAGTGACTGATTTAAGTGCTGGTACTTTATGGTCAGAAGTTACAAAGGGCGGTAAGTCAATGGACAAATACCTATTTTCTGTCCAGTATAGTCAGTGATTTAAAATTAATCACTATATTAAGTTACATTACATACTACTCATACAGTTCATACTTGACTTCAAGTTATCATCTGGTAAAATTGTACTGACACAATTACTCACAAACTACTTATGGCATCACTTTCCTGATGTCATGGCTGTCTTTGAGAATGAAGGACAAACAACAAATAGATGGATCAGAGGCAAAATATTTTAGATAACATCATAACTCAGAATTACAAATGACATAATTAGTGTTTAATATCTCTGTACCTTTTCCTCTAATTCTCTCAAAGCCTCTAGTGTCCAAAGTTAACTATTAATTCTCTTTTTTTAAATTGTGTATTTGACAAACTTTAAACATGAACATTTTGATATATAAAGAATGGAAGGTTTTAAATAATGAGTTTCTGTTGCAAATAGTTTTGGTTTTTTTTTCCCCCCTAACTTAGAGCTTTTTAATATGAATGAGATGAGGTGAGGTGAGATCTTTCAAGACAGTTGTGAAAATCGAGTAAGGCTTCATCTACTTCCTTGTTTGAATAGACCTGAAGGACTTCAGAGGATTGCTTCAAGAGCATAATTGGGTCCCCTTCCTGCTACCCTCCCATGACACAATCTCCTCCCTATTTCAGCCAAATATGGGCAACTATGTACTTATTGGCCAAGTTCAATTTCATGGGTAGATCTCTTTGTTTAGAATGTAAGACTCTCAGCCAATGAGGATGAGGGTCAGTGGTGGGAGGGGGTGTTAGGGATTAAAGGGGCTGTCCTGCCCACAGGAGGCTCTTCTTCTCTTGTCTGCTCAACGTGTAAGACACCCTTCTAGAGAGAATGTAAAATAAATTTTGCTTTACTCTAGAGATCTCTCCAATTTTTTTTATTAAATGGTGACCCCTCACCATTTCTGTACCACACAAATACATTTTTTTGCATTCTCCATTTTGACCACATATTCTTATCAATGAAATATTTTGAACACATCAATATATGTATAAGTTCTATCATTTAAAATGAAACCAACATTCTGTGCATTGTGAAATTTACATAAAAATAGACATTTAAATTTGAGAAAGACAAAGTATTTTAGTAAGCTCAAAAGTCCTTTTGATCTCACAAAAAGAGTGACAGTTTTAGTGAAAGCAATGGGTATACTAAAATATTTTCGTCTCACCAAAAAGATTAAAAATGCAATTTTCAGTCTTGGCTTAAACCTTTACTCAGATTCTGATTTGAGTACTTTGCCCCTTGCCATTTTGCTGATCTTGCCTGGCCAACTCTCAGCCTTAGGTTACTCCCACTATCAAAAACCTTTGATCTTATTCATGTACTGCTGAATAAAGCTAAAGAAAAAATTTAAAAACCCTAGTTGAATGAGTCTACAACGAATACAACTAATTTATATTTAATATCAAATAAGCTCTCACTGCTGCAAGGCAATACTTTTATACAACCCTAATCAAACAGTTATTACAGACAGAGGCTTTTCAAAACCTTTTTCTTGAAATCTCATTACTCTTCCTTTGTCCACTTTCTCAGCTTCTTTTTATCTCGTTCTCACAGCATATCACTCAGGAGGTTCCTTATCTTACTGATATTCTGAACATAGTTTTGGACCAAGAGAAACTAAATAATAGATCTCTGAGGCAAGCAGTTCTGATAAGAAATCAGTTTAGCTCCATGTCCCACCCTTTGAGGAGGTGGTCTGATCTGAAATTCCAGGTTTTTTCAAACTCCTGAGACTCAAGCTCTATGAGTCCCACGCAGTCTTACCTTGTGATACCCTGTCAGGAATACAATCACTTCCCTGAAGTTAAATTCTCCCTTTATAGCCCATTTGTGGGGCATCCCATGGCTTCCTTCCTTTGGGTCAGCCCACCACAGCACTGTCTCAGGTCTTTTCTCTTCCTTTTCCCCCATGCCACATGATATCTCCCCTAACTCCATTATACTTCCCAACTGCACTTCTCCTCCTTAAAAGCTATTTCAATTTTAGGATGATAAGTTCCTTTTAGGATTTAGCCTGCTAGCTAAGGGTGTGTCCCAATCTCAAGGGGTGTTCTTTTACGGGTGTTGCACCACAGTTCTCTTTTAATGTTCTGACCCAGTTTCCCTAACAGTCCTATTCAGTTACTCTATCTCAGGTTATAATCATTCCCTTTTAATGTAAGGATAAAGGTCTTAAATCTTAGACCTTAGGCTATACTTTTTGAAGTTTGAAGGGATAAAGGTCTTTTAGACATCATTAGAATATCAGAAGCCTCTCCAGTACCTCCCATTATATCATCCTAGGTGTCTCCCCCATTGTATTAGAGTTACCCCATAAAAGAATGCTGTATCAGATATTCAGTGCTGGGTTCTTTGAGATGATATTCTCCTTCAGCCTGGGAAACCACCATGGATCCATTTGATCCCAATAAATCTCTCTATTTAATAAATTCTGTATTGAATACTCTCTATTCTCTGTCTTTTATTCTCTGTCAGTTTCTCGGCATTACACTGGGTAATTGTGAGTTCCACTGAGGAACTTGTCTTGCATATATTCTCCCACTCTATTCCATATTTACCATTCCTGGTGTCTTTGTATCCCTCCTTTTTGTCTGTTATGTCTTCCCTAAGTAAATCTACCTTTTGCCAAAGAGAATGGCCAATATAAATTCTTCACAAAACTGAACCTCAACTTTTGGTGCCTGCCATCATTTGGTGACAAACTCCACATTATAGATCACATCACTATCTTCTCCTTTACCCCTATCTCATATAAATAGACATGTTCTCCTTGCCAGGGCAAACTAGCTTTCTTTATATACAGAAGTGATCACATTTCATCTCATTCTTTAGCAGACTGTCCACTCAATCATACCCATTCCCCCACTAATTTTGAATCTTTCCTCATCTGCTATATGCTAAATTAAGGACTCTAGTAGTATCTCTCCTGTTCTAAAAAGCTCTCACTTGATCCATCTATCCCTGCCACCAATATCTTTCCTTCCTTTCATAGCTAAACTTCTTGAGATGGCCACCTATAACTGATGCCTCCATCAAGTCCTTTCGTCTTGTTTTTTTTAACTCCCTGCAGTCTATCTTCCCATTCAAATGAAATTGCTTTATGCAAAAGTTATTGATGTTCTCATCTTTCTCTTCGTTTTTTGTTACCGAGGTTTAGATTTTTCTTTTTTCATTGTCAAAAAAAAAAAAAAAAAATTTCTGCATTGGCTATATCCAAAAGAGGGTGGGTAGGGTGTGTGTGTGTGTGTGTGTGTGTGTGTGTGTGTGTGTGTGTGTGTGTGTGTGTGTGTGTGTGTGTGTGTGTGTGTAGAAAGAGAGAGAGAAAAAGAAAATTAATCATTCTAACTAAATCTTTCACCTCTATCAAGAGGTAGAGGTACCATGTTTCATTAATTTTCCAGAATCATGGTTAATCATTCTCAAGATTAGAGATCAAAATTGTTTGACTTTACAATACTGTCACTGTAGTGGATATCTTCAACAAAGAGAAGATCTAATTCAGATCCAATTGATCAATGATGGGCAGAATCAGCTATACCCACAAAAGGAACACTGGGAAATGAGTGTAAACTGTTTGCATTTTTGTTTCTTCCCAGGTTATTTTTACCTTCTGAATCCAATTCTTCCTGTGGGGGGGGGGGGGGAAAAAAAACGGTTCTGCACACATATATTGTATCTTGCATATACTATAATATATTTAACATGTATGAGAATGCCTGCATCTAGGGGAGAGGGTAGAGGGAAAGAGGGGAAAATTCGGCACAGAAGGGAGTGCAAGGGATAATGTTGTAAAAAATTAACCATTCACATGTACTGTCAAAATAAAAATGTTAAAATAAATTAATTAAAAAAACAAAATACTGTCACTGTATAAACTGTTCTAGTTCTATCAATTCACTCTGCATCAGTTCATACAAGCTTTTCGTGTTTCTCTGAAACAAAACTCATCATGATAGGCATCCTCTCAGATTCCCATTCATTGCAGCTTCAAAAAAAGATATTTGTGTAACTCATAAAGCAAATCTCTTCTTTAATGAACCTTTCCTCTAATTCCTCTTTCTCCCCCTCTTCAGTGAAAAGATTTCTGCTTATGTATGTGTATTCTTCTCTCCTTAGACCAGTTCAAAGCATAATGAGGTTTGAAAATCTCTTCTCCAACCCCCACTTTCCTCCCACTTTCTAAACAAGTCTATCAGAGCACCTAGATTCTGTGAGATAAATTTTTTCTGTTCTTCCTCACCTTCCTCACACACTAGCAAATTTCTCTTCTTTTTCCATTCTTCTTTGTAAGATCATCAAAATCTAAAAGAACCTCTCTCAGGTCTTCTGTCTAATCAGACACCCTCTATAACCCTTGATGACAGGGTTCTGCAGTATCTCCCTATATTTGAATATAAGCACTTTATTCTTGTCTAAATTCCTCTTCATTGTTCAATCATATTTACTTTCTTAAGTTGGATTTGTTTTTGTTTTTTTTTAAATAAATTCCTTTATTTGAACTTTAAAGTTTCCATGCAGTTCTAGTCTTTTCATCAGAAATGCTTGGAAGTCCTTTTTCATTAACAATTCATTTTTCCCCCTTACAATGACAATGTTCAGTTTTGCTAGCTAAATTATTCTTAACAGTAATCCTATATTCTTTGCCTTCTGAAAGTTTTCCAAGCTCTCTACTCCTTATTAGTGGTAGCTGCTAAATCAGCCTATGAGAATTGGATGAGGATTTAGTTTCCACCAAATTATGAAATTTAAATCAGAAAAATGAAATGGAAACTTAAGAAATGAAGGCTAGCACAGAACAAGAGGGAAAAAACTAACAGGGAAAAAGATTATGGGGTGGAAATTCAGAATTGCAAAGGATGTAATAAATGTAATCAGAAGTGAGTCTTAGAATAAGAAAGGCAATGTCATGGGGGGAGGGTGTGGAGGAAGGGGGGGATAATTTGGAAAAATGAATACAAGGGATAATATTATAAAAAAAATTACTCATGCATATATACTGTGGAAAAAAAATTCTAAAAAAAACAAACCAAAAAAAGAATAAGAAAGGCAATGGGAAAATATAATCAAAGGTAGGGACTTAGTCAAAAATGAAAGGGAAGAATTTAATTAAGGACATATTCAGATCGAGGGAGAGGAGACAAGTTAAGATTTAAACTAGGAGTAGAGAGACTCACACTGTAAGATTAGGCACTTCAGTTTAGGCTGTGACCTTCATGGTAATCAATCAATAAGGAATCGGGAAAGAGACTTCCATTTTGGGTAACAATATAAAAATACTTATCTACTGATTGCAAGTGTGCCTATTCTACAGTCACCTACTTCTATACTTGTGTTTTTTAAGACTTTTAACTTTCCCTCCCCCAAGTCCAATGGAATTATTTCCTTCTACCTTAAATAGTGTTTCCTCAGAACTCCAATTCTTTCTTTCTAGATGCTTGTAGCATTTTTTTATGTGACCTGGAAGCTCTAATATTCCTGGGAATTTTCATTTCCACTTTACCCTCTGGATCTAAGTTCAATTAGTCAATAAACACCTGCCGTAAGTCAGACATAAAACTAAAACCCCGGCTAACAAAAAACAAAAGGCAGTCCTTGCCCTCAAGGAACTCACTAATGGGGGAAATAAGCAGCTAGCAAATATGTACAAACAAAAGACACGACAGAAAATAGTAAATAATTTGGGGGAGGGGAGGTTGGGGTGGTGTGTGCACTAGAATTGAGAGATGGAAAGGATTTCCTATAAGTGAGATTTAACTGGGACTTGAGCTGGGTAAAAAACACCTTTTTTTTTTTTTTTTTTTTTGGTCTCAATGAAGAGGTCCTGGGTCATTAAGAGGATATGACAGAGAAAGTAGGGAAGAGCACTGTCAGGAACCAGCTCAACCATATAGGCTCACTCCCTGTGGAGGTCACCTTATTTATTCAACAGAAAGTTATATCAAACCTATAAATCTGTCCATGGCCTATGCCATTTCTTCTGAACCTCATTTGGGTTAGTCCAGCAACGTATTCTGCCTGTGGGGTGTCTCTTCCCATTATACCCCTCAGACCTCTCCCACACATTATTATAACTTTTTTAGAGTACTGAATTTCTTTTTGGATTAAGCCTGCCAGTTAATGGCATCGTCCCACCTCATAGTGGGTTACCTTTCTCTTTGTTGACTGTGAGTTCTCCTAGGGAATTGGTCCTTTCCTTGCTAACTATATGCTCTCCCAAATCTACTGCATATTTACCACTCTAGGAGTTTATTTTACCTCTTCATTTTGTCAGTAATCTCAAGTGAACATAATCATTAAGGGGAAAAATGTGAATTGTTAATTAAGTCTAAGCATGGCCCTCTGCCTCATGGAGTCTTTTCCCTCCCTCCTTCCACATGGTGTCTCCCCTAACTTTGCTATGCTTCTTAATTCCACTTCTCATAGCTAACTCTTTTAGGGTGCTCAATTCTTTTCATGCTTTAGCCTCCCAGTTAAGGACATGCCAACTTCATGGGGTGTTTCCTTATGATTAGGGAACTTGCCCTTTCCATAAAACCTCTTTCTATGCTCTTCCAACTTGATTTCATTTTTAACCATTCCTTGGTGTCTATTGTAACTCTTTATTTTGCCTAAAACCTCTTCTCTGAAACAAACCTACTTTTGCCAAAGAGAATGGCCATTGTGAATTCTTCATATAACTGAACCCTAAAATTTGGTGCCTACTATCATCTAGGGTCTATATCAGCCACATCACCAAGCTCAACATTTGATGCTAACTGCTCACTTCAATCTCATCATTTGGTGCTGTATCTCAAATACATCAATGGCATTCAGATAGTCCAATGATGCTTAAATTTCTTTTTCTCCTCAATCTCTTGTATAAGTATAATATCATCTTCTATTTTTTCAGTCTTTTGACTTCATTTTGATATTTGTTATCTCATACAGACATGTGTTTTTATTTGGCTCATTCTAAAGATCAGGAAGTTTGTTACATGGGTAAGGTTTTATACCTCTTGTACCTCTAATTCTTTCTTCAGTATATCTCATTTCTTTTCCATGAACCTCTCTCTAATAGTGTTGTAACAAGGTGTATCAGACCACACCCCATTCTCCAGTGAGCACAGTCTCTCTCCCTATGCTGACCAGGGCTAGAAAAATGACTCACTATGATGTTTTCTTGGATTGCCCAATCAGGATTCAGTCTTGTGAATTTTCTAGATCTGGTAGAATTGGAGGTAATATTTAATGTATTCTTCCTACCACTTGGCTCTGCTCACCCCATTCCCAGATGATTTTTTATCTACCAGATACTACTGGGCCTTTTCTCAGTTCTCATCCCTCTTGAAGTCTCTGCAGCTTGACATTGCTGATCAATCTCTTCCCCTTGATACGTTCCTCTAGGTTTTTGTGACATTGCACCTGGTTTTTCCTGGTTTTCTTCCTAACTTCCTAAAACAGGGAAGGAAAGGGTGATCAGAGGGGTCAAAGAGAATGAGGATTTCAAAAAGGCCACCAGATTTGTAATTCAGATATCACTGGTGAATGGGTAAAGCCTAGTCTGAAAAGAGGGAGTTGCGAGACCTCCAGTGAGAAGACCAGGGAGAGGGAAGAGTGGCCCCTGGCACAACATTGGAGCTGCAGCAGAAGGACTTGGCAAGGTTAAAAGATAGCTATAATTGAAGTTGCCAAATGCTACTGAACAAAATGAAAGCACTGTGATCCCAGATCTTCTGAACCTCATTTGGGTTAGTCCAGCAACGTATTCTGCCTGTGGGATGTCTCTTCACTCCTTTCTTCATGAAGCTCTCAAGGCAAGTAATAGTATAAATAAGATTTCTCACTGAACCCAGACAAGACACTTGCTACAGAGCCATCCAACAACCATTTGTTGGAATGATGCCAACAAAGCAGTACCAACAAACATTAAGAAAATCAAAAGAAACAAGCCCTGTGGAGATGCAGCCAGGTAACTGATCCAGTTGAGGCTACAGCCACATATTTTGAAGACCCAAAAAGGGAAGTTCTTTTCACCAAAGTCTTTGGCACTGTCAAATGGTTCAACATCAGAAACTGAAGTGAAATCAGAAGAAACTCTCCAACAAGTGACCTAACACTCAAAAGTCATGACATGACCCAATAAGATTCCTTATTAAAGACTATTTTTCTAAAAGATTAACTGTTAGTCTCCCTTCTCCAATCCATCCTCCAAACAACTGCTAAAATAACCTTCCTAAAGCAAAAGTCTGACCTCAAGGACTGCCAACGACTCCTTATTGCTCAAGGATAAGATACACATTCCTCAGCTTGATATGTAAATAAATCCTTTTACAATACATATCCACCCTACCTTTCCAGGTTTACTGAATGTTATTTTTCTTCATGCACTCTACATTATAGTCAAATTGATTTATTCACTATTGCAGGTATTCCATATTCTCCTGTCTCATGCTTTTGCATGTATCTCAAGCTTGGAATTCAGGCCTCTTCACCTTCGTTCAAAGCTCAGCTCATACATGCTCTCTTAGGCAAACTTTTCCTGCCTTCCTTAGTAGCTGGGACTTGCTCTTGGCTCAAGTTTTCCTGTAGATAAAGTATCTGTTTACCAATCAAAAACCTCATGCTAGACTGTAAACTCCCTGAGAGTAGGGTCTAATTTTCCTTTTCTCTTTGAGTTGTCAGCATCAGCAGAATGCTAAGTAAATAAGCACTTGCTGGACTGGATCCCAAATAGAACACTAGGGGCCAACTGGGGTTTTATTATTAGTTTTACTGATGACTTTCTTTATTTCTTTTATGGACACAGGAACTTTCTTCTTCAGCAAAATAAAAATAAGGTCCTTCTCTACTCAACTCCAGTATTCTTTCTAAATATCAGCTGGATGTCATCACAGAGGTACAGCACTAAACATTCATTTCAATGGAAGCATTTCAGTATTAAATACTCCCTAGGGAATGAGAAAAAAGTCTCAGGAAATCTTCCTTGGACATTCTGGCTACAAAGCAAAAGGCAAGAGATACCCCAAGACAGTGACATTTCAAATCACAAAACTGGAAGAGACAAAAGAAATTATCTTACTGATGGGGGAACCCTGAAACTCTCCTCCTTGAAACTGGGGTGAGCCCTGAAACTTGGACAGGAATCCACACTTCGGGCAGTTAAATGGTTTCATTAAGATTGGCCCAGGACCAAACTGAGTGAATGTCCATCAATTGGAGAATGGCTGAATAAATTGTGGTACATAATATTACAGAATATTATTATTCTGTAAGAAATGACCAGCAGGATGATTTCAGAAAGGCCTGGAGAGACTGACATGAACTGATGCTGAGTGAAATGAGCAGGACCAGGAGATCATTGTATACTTCAACAACAATACTTTATGAATATCAGTTCTGATGGACGAGGCCCTCTTCAACAATGAGATGAACCAAATCAGATCCAATAGAGCAGTAATGAATTGAACCAGCTACATAGAATTCCCAATCCCTCTAATTTTGTTCTCCTGCATTTTGGATTTTCTTCACAGGCCAATTGTATGCTATTTCAAAATCCGATCCTTTTTGTACAGCAAAATAACTATTAATATGTAATCATATTGTATTTAATATATACTTTAGCATATTTAATATGTATTGGTCAACCTGCCATCAGGGGGAAGGGGTAGGGGGAAAGAGGGGGAAAAGTTGGAACAAAAGGTTTTGCAATTGTCAATTCTGAAAAAGTACCCATGCATATATCTTGTAAATAAAAAGCTATAATAAATAAATAAATAAATAAAGTTTGGGGGGGGGGGGGAGAGATTGACCCAGGACCACTCCCTACTACTTAGCCCAACTTAAGTGGTCTCATTTAGCTGAAGAGCTAGACAAGCTATTTCTATTGCCCTCTATTAGCTGAAGATTAGGTCAGGGCCACTCCCAGCACAAACCTGGGGCATGTAAGACTGGGAGGCAAAGTTTCTAGGAAAACAGTTTTAACTATAATAAATATCAAAAGAAACCATTTCATTCCTCCTAAAAACAAAACAAACAAACAAACAAAAAAAAACTCTAACCTCCTTAATGACATAAAAGATTTAACTGTTGTAAATTTTACTCATACCAAAAGGAAGGAAAAAATGCATTTTAGCAATCCCCAAGTTACATTTAGTTTTGAAATATACTATATTAATTTCCAGGTACAATTTACCTTCTTAATTACATCTCATTCCGTACCTCACTGGATAAGAATTAATATATCAAAATATCTTTGCAAATTATCATGCTAAGTACAATAGGCCAACAAGAAGCAAACAGAATGGCAGCAAATAAGAAAGCATGAAATTAACCTCTATAATTTAAAAAATGCTATTTTGTTTTAAAATCTTTGTAACAGAAAGTGTGCTGGGTAGAGGATAATCAGAAACTAATGAGGTCTAAGATGTGAGCAGCATCATTGCTATTTTAGATGGTGTACTGTTTAGAGTACAGGGCCTGGAAGCAGGAAGATCCGAATTGAAATCCAGTCTCAGATACCTATGTGACCCTGGGTAAGTCACTTCACCCTGTCTGCCTCAATGCCTCATTCATAAAATGAGCTACAGGAAGAAATGGCAAGCCACTGTGCCAAGAAAACTCCAAATGGGGTCACAAATGGGAGTCATGACTGAAGTGAATGAAAGACCACAAAATGATTCAGGGGTTCTCAAACTACAGCCCGTGGGCCAGATGCAGCCTCTGAGGACGTTTATGCCGCCTGCAGGGTTATGGCAAATGGGCTGAGGGGTGGAGACAGAGTGTGAAGTTTTGTTTTTACTATAGTATGGCCCTCCAACAGTCTGAGGGACAGTGAACTGGCCCCCTATTTAAAAAGTTTGAGGACCATTGTGATACATAAAGGCCAAAGGTAGTAAAACTTTTTTTAAAAAAGAAAAAAGGAGAAACAAAAGAAATTTTGGTTGTCAGACCTTTAACTTAATATCTCCTCTTAGCAAGAGTGACAGTAATTAACCTTATCCTCTAGGAAGTAACAGGTAAACTAGAGTGATGACCAGTCTTGGAGTAAGGCAAGACTTGTTCAAGGCCTGTCTGTCTCATATCCTAGCTGGGAGACCCCGGACAATTTTCACACTTGGAGTGCCCATATTAATGAAATCACAGATTATCATTGGGGGTAAAAATCCCGCTGGCATCTTCCTAAAGGAAGAAGAGTTGACTGTCTTCAAGTTAGTGGTGAAGTTTATACACACCCAACAAGACATTCAAAGAGAACTGAACAAGAAAACTGAGGAATTTCCGAGTTCAGAATAGTCCAAGTCGCTACTGGTCTCAAATCTACTACCCACCTAAAAGCTTCCAACTGCCCTACAGAAATCTTCATCAATATAAAATTCTACCTGAGATTCAGTTACTGACTGCTTCATAAGTATGGTGTCTCACAGAGGCACACTTATAGCACCCTAGGGGTTATTATAAAGCCAGCAGATAATGGGTTAAAAACATTTTTTAAAACATGAAGCTCAAGGAAACAAGTGTACCTGTAAAACCGAACTAAGAAGGCAATTATTTCACTTCAGTTACCAGCTGAATTCATCTCAAGGATCTGACACTGTTATTCAACAACATGTAGCAAATATTCTTTAAGTGAATTACAGAGGCAAAGTTTTAAGGCAGTCATGAACAAAGTAGCTCTGTTATCATACCTTCAATCCTAGTATCTTAAATACTGGTCATTCCTCTTGTATTAGAGAGCAAGGAAGCTAAAATATTTATGGCCTTGACGCCATAGATTCTTAATGTTTCTAAGTTAACCATAAAATTCCAGTCAAGCTTATTTCAGCAGATATCTTAGGTTTAAAGTACTGTACTAGGGGGAAAAAACAATAACATAAGAAACTCCCTTTTAGCTAGAAGCCAAACAACTTGAAAAACCAAATCAGAACCATCAAATCATAAAAATGGAAGAAAAATAAGAAATTTATTTCAACCTCATCTTAGGGAAAAGAAACAAACAAACCCAAAACCAAAAAGGAGGCCCAGAGGAATTAAGTCCAAACTTGGTCGGCTCTAGCCAAGAAGAATGGTCTTCTCCATAAAATCACTGGTATCTATCATAACTACTTGGAGGTACTAAAAGATAAATAGGGGCCTGCTGCAGAAATACTCATGGAAATAGCTGACCCTATGACTGTGCAAAATTTGGAATGATTCTCTCAGTTCCAAAGCATGTGGTTAAAGTCTCTTCTGGAAACCTTTTCTTACAACTCCCTGAACTAAGTGTACAAAAAGTCAGATGACCTATGTATAAGCTATGTTATTTTGAGTTGTACTGTCAAGCAGTGTGTCAAGAATTAATTTTTAGCCAAGACCTACCCTTCTAGACATATAAGATGGGAGGAATTCATCTTTATACCATTAAAATATAAACAATTTTGTTTCAATCGAGAATAAAACTGTTAGGTTTGACAAATTATTGGCTGGCCTCAAAAGTGTTATTGTTTACTATCATATCATCAAAAAAAAAATCCATTTTTTAATATTACCCTTTTGTTTCACTTTCATCCCAGATTTCTGATGCTCCAAGTGATCTGTCCTGTACACACTTCATCCTCCTTCCTAGTTAGCTCTGCTTCAAACATTAAGCCCTTTCAGTAAAGACTTAAATTAAATCACAAACTTAGACCACTGTTTTTAATAATGATGAAATTACCAAAGGCATCCTGTGTCTACTAATAGGCTTTATGAACATGTACAAAAATTAATTGAATGAATTTGGATGATATAAATTTCATTAAAAAATAAAAGCTAAGAAGTGATCAGTTAAGTGAGAGCTTGGTAAGAAATACTCTGGTAGTCTTAAAAACTTTATTCTTCTATAGTACCTGATATCTGTGAATCAAACAGATAGTGCAAAAGAGTTTACAAGGCAGGAATTTTTTTTCTCTCCTAAACCTTATATTTCATATCTAGAACTTCACTAAGTTTAGCTCCACCACCCCAAAGTTTTTGTACCTACCCATTCAGATTAGGTATTGCTTAGCATTTACCTCCTAACAACCCAATAAAGCAGATGCTTTTGTCAGAGGCAGGATTCAAACCCAAAACTCCTAACTGAGGCTCTTTTCACTATACTACAGGCTCTCATGATTGTACTAATGATACCAACTAACACCAATGATATTAAAGATACTAACAATCATCCAAAAATATATAGATATAAAGGCAGAACAACAAAAATTGTAGCACTTCTTTTATTTGGAGAATGGAAATTTGGTTATAAACTAACCCAGCCAATGCCTCTTTACATTTGTACATTTACAAAAATCCTGGGAAATAAGCAGAGCATGTATTCCTCCCACTTTTTGATATTATGATACCTAATTATGTTTTATAGGGGAGACAAATGATTCAAGCTATATTTTAATCAGCTTATTTAATAATGGTTTTTGTGTTTAAAAGGTTCTGACACAAGAGTAAAACATAAGTATCTCTTTATTCAGTCTATACACTTCACCTAAAATAAAAAAAACAATAATTTCTGGTGATTTATCACACTAAGCCTGACAAATTTAAGGTGTATTTTTAATTCATTATTGTCTTACACTGGTAAGACTTCAACAATCTATTTCTGACTTTGAAAGTGAACAACCCAAAACAAGCAGCAAAAGCTGATTTGACATAGCAGTCTTACTAACAAGCATGTTATCACACAAACAGTGTGTCTTAACAAACATACTCTCTCAGAAATCCTGAGACAAGGGTCTTGGTCTGTCCTCCAACAAATGCTAATGTTAGAAAACATTTTCTCAAATCAATACTATGTAGCTCACAAATTTTATATATGACTCCTAAGACTTTTGCCAAGGCCTTATCGGGCTTCTGCTTTAAAAACATACAATGAGTTCAGCTCTAACCATATTCCAAAGTCAGTGCCCTAATAGCTAACAACAGAAAAAAAAAAAAAAAGCAACCAAAGAAATCGTATGAGAGGAAATGTACCTTTATTCTCTCATTCCAACACCAGAAGATGCTATGCTCAGGGTTTTGTCTTTCTTCAGGAACTGCTAAAGGTATGTGAATAATAGTATTTCTCAGTTTTAGGCTACCATGCAGCCAAGGATTTTCACGTTCTCTCCAAGCACTCAAGCTCCCAAACAGGTAGACCACCGGAATCATTTCATAGGTGGGTATGTCAGAGTGAAGGGGTTAGCCAGGTGACTTCTCTCCATTCACAGGATAATTGGTTTGAATTGGCTCAAGTTATAGCCAATGTGTCATTTTCAAGATCAAGAGCTAGGACACAACTTCCTAGGCTGATGAAGACATTCTCTGCAGCACAGAGTACACAGAAAGTAGACTCAGTGTCTATCATGACAAGCTACTGACTGAAGACCTACAAGGGGGAAAATGGGGGAGGGGGGTGTCTGTTTTCTGCTTTTGTTTTCAAACTGGTATTTCTAGCTGTCTTACTAAGTTACGTGCAATGTTACTATTTCAGTTAGCTTCCAACTAACAAAGATTTGGATACTCTTCTTTTAGATATCACTTCTGCGGTGTGTAACCTGAGAAGAGTGATCCAAATCCTCTGGCTTCAGGAACTACAGTGACAATAGATATTGCTGCAAGGGATCAGCAAATACAAACTACTGAATTCTAGTCTCAGATCTGAACAATACTTCTATTAGGCCCTTGGCTGAAGTTCAGCTTTTCAATCTAAAAGTCTAATCAGATTCCTACTCTTTGACAAAGTGATCTCACTACCAAGCATATGCCCCAACGAAGTCACTGAGAGAAACTATGGCAATTGATGTGACAAAGTATTCATAACCATAAACTTAGTGAATGCAAAAAACGGATATCCATTGACTAAAAACAACTGGAAAATCTGTGGTATAGGAATGTAATGCATCATAAGAAATGATGTACAACACATAGAAATTCAGAGAAACCTGGAAAGTCTTGCATGAAGTTAGTAACTGTAACTTCAACTCAAGTTATAAACAGTGTCATCTGTGTCATCTTCATCTCCAACAAATAAGAAAAATAGAGTGCTGGGTTACTAACAAAGTGAAAAGAAAGCAGAACCATGAAAGCACATATCTCATTATTGCAATAAAGTAAATAATACTAAATGATGAACTATAATGAACAATCTCAGAAAAGGGAAATTGTTAATTGACATACCTTACTCCTTCAAAGTCAGTTAGCTTTGCTTTTTTAAATAAAAAAGAAATCTCTGTAGGGATCCAAAATTAGAAGTCAGAGTTAGACACTAACATGAAACCTAAGATATCAAGAATATGAGAGAGAAGTCCAGAATTCATCAACTTCTTTATTCCTATGCCCTTTATCCAACTTGACCCCCAAGTGAAGTATAAAGTGAGGAATCCCTTTCTTTTCCTAATAATAATTTGCATTTATAGAACATTAATATAGGTTTGCAACACTTAATCCTTATGATCTGATGAAGCAGCAAGTACAAATATTACTGCCACTTTACAGACTGGGAGACTGAGGTTCTGAATAATTAAGGGATCTTACAGTGTTTGAGAACACAATAAGGGCCCATGGTTGCAAATTCAGCATTCTGCTCATTAACCCATACTCTTCTGAACAGAGGCACAGATTATAAAGTCTTCTAAATGTGAAGATATAATTCTTATATACCCTTCATTTCCAGGCACATAAGAAATTTCAGCATTCTGATTATTCCATTATATGATGGTCCCAAAGACAATTCTGTAATACATGTATGTTTGTATCTTGTCTAAGTGTTACCTACAGCAGGACTTCTTAAACTTTTCAATTAACAAATTTTTACACGACCCCAGAGTCTACAGAGATATAAAACAGATATACAAATCAAACCTTTACTAATGATAAATCATTATTTCAACCCACACATTAAGTTATGAGACCCCACATGGGGTTCCAAACCACAGTTTAAGAAGATGGGATATAGACTATTTTCTGACTTGCTTTCTGGGTGACATATGCCAACATTTATCTGATTATATTCCCAAGATTTACATGTTACATACATATCTGGAACTATCTCTTTCACATGGCTACCAAAGTCTTGTTTCACACTCATTTACTCATTTAAAATATTATAACTAGAGAACATTGGTTCAACTCATAATAGAGCAACCTCCCCAAAGAGATAAGCAATAGCAGAATTTCAACAGACTTCAGGAATTCCAGACCCTCAATTCCATTTCAAACTACTAAACTGCTTCTTAAGTTCAGTGTCAGACATCACCTACCTACTGGCTTTCTCCGAAAATTATGGAAACCGCATAAAGCAAAGTCATCTAGCTTAAACTTTAATCCTCACATAGCCTCTGAAAAACAAATTTTTCCAAAGAGTATACTTCCTTGTGGTTTGTTAAGGCAAAGTTTTTCTGTACAAGTTATTTTATAAAAGTTACCTTAAAATTCTCAACACTCTTCAAACTGCTCAACCAGCTGCCTACCTAGAACAGTGCCATTCTAGACAATACTTTTCTAGTGAAAATGATTTTCAAATGGGTCCAATATGATAGCTAGATTATGCACTAAGTTCCACAGTTGTGCGTCTCACATAGACAATGCTTTTCAGTTAAAGTTAAAATATTTGTTGTGGTTTGTAAAGGACTCTGAGATCCCTGAGTAATGGGTTTAATGGGTCCCTATTTATTTTCTGTCACTTTGATGGTTAGGACGATGAGGCAAATGTTAGGTTTTTTCAATATATGAAAGCAGTAGAAATCCTAGACATTTAGGCTCTACAATCAAAATCTCTTAATTAGAACATATTTTAAGTTCTAGAATTAGAATCAAGTAATTTCTTCATACTTTCATCCTATTTAAGAAGGAAAATGTTTCTACTTAGAAAAAGAACGTACTGTAATAATATGGTCTCTCAAAACAGAAAAGCAAATGAGAAGCAAAGTGTGCTGCCAGAACCACTGAAGGTAATTTCATTTTCAGTTCTAAAATCCCCTTCATAATTTACCCACGATTGTGTCTGTTGTCCTCTGCTTTCAAAATGAATTCTTGTTCTCTTCAACTGTGGTGGATCTGAACCAAAAGCATACACACAAAAGACTCGGGGTGAAGGGATTTCTTTACTAGGCTAAGCCCACTAAGAGCTTCAGCCTATCCATGCAGCAACCCTCTGAACAGTTCCCATGACTATGAGTGAGCATAGACTCAGAACAACTTTGTCTTTTGATAGGATCATTAAAATATTATCAGCCAAACTTTCAGAATAGTAAAACACACCAATGATGAGAAAAGGTGACTGAAGCACAGAGGGGCAATTTCAGAGAGAAATCTTATAATTCATAGCTATTGAGATCTGTAAAAACTTTCAGGAACACTAAGATGACCTAAATCACGGAAGAAGCTCTTTCTAGTTCTTGCTAAAATGAGATGAAACTATCTTATGCACTAGTGCTTTGTACCTTTAATCTAAAGTATATCATTACCTTGCATTACTAACATGATGGGGAAGCACTGACTAGATGGAGAAGGGATAGGATGCAGATCTGTAAAAGTTGGTTCATTCATCATAACCACGCCCCTTAAACTAACCAGGCACAATGACAATGAAATTGCACAGCTCTAGGGCAGTCCCTTCTACCAATACCAGAAAAACTTACCCAAGGTGCTCATTAAAGGCCAATGGAAATTTGATCTAGTCCCTGATGCACAGAAAGGACAGATCTCGTGGGGGAAAGGTACTGCAGTCACCCAACTAGTACAGTAAAAATCAGCTCCCCAGGAGGAATATATACCAACAAACTTTAAAAAGCTTTTTTGCATAGGAAGCTGAGCTGAATTAACCTCATTCATCCAGAGCAGAATAATAGCACTTAAGATCACTAAAAGAGATGTGAAAAGAGTTCAATCCTTTTGAAGCGCTATCTGTCCACAGCATGGTGGACAGCCTCCGAGCTAGAAAGAAGTGGGTTCAAATCCTATGTCTCTCCCATCTCAGTTATGTGATCCAAGACAAATCACGCCACCTCCAGAGGAGAAGCTGCAGGAATTGCTGACCTTTATTGAGACCAATGAAATCTACGGACCAGTTCCTATCCTTTTGTTTCCACGTGAAGATTTTGTTAATGACCTGTAACATACTTTTGGGTGCTTTTCTACTAAGAGTTAAATAAATTATACCGATCCCCATGGTTTGGTTTGCCTTGTGACTCAAGGTATGGCTTTTCAAAAGGTTAGAAATGTAATTTTTGACCCTAGGATGTAGAGATTGATTAACAAATATAGAGCAATTAAATTACAAACCTAAACAACCACTCAATCTTCTAAGCAGCAAACACAAAGCAGAAAAGAAAGAAGATAATCAAAGTATGCTGTATGCATTCCCCTCTGCCGGTCCTCACCTTTACTTGGGGCATTTCCTGTCACCTGAGATACCCTCCATCCAGCCTCCTCCCTAAATTTTCTTTATCCTTCCCAAAACCCTACTAAAACGCTATCACTTCTCACACAACTCAGTCCAAAATTAGTTTTGCTTCAGCATTTATCACTAACAACATTTATTCATCATCAACAATGTAAGGTAGCATGTGCTAGGACAGTAACAAACATAGCAAGGACTGCTCCCTTCAGTCTTCCGAGTCCCTGGAGGAGGGGGTCCAGTAACATTCCCTGGGCCCAGTTCCGTCATGGCAGGCGCTATGTAAACTGAGGCCTAACCCAACTATACAGAGCAGGCCAAAGCTAAAAGAGCCTGGTGGATCCATTTGCATGACACTGTTATTTCTATTGTGCTTTTAGAAAACACCTTAGAATATTCAAGGGGGAGAGGGTGGAGTTGTATAAGAGAACAAACGGGAAACAGCATTAACACTAACGTTTCCTTGAGTTTCCATTTCAGGCTGGGACAGTAACTTGGAGAACAGAGGCTTAAAGAGCAGAGAGGCTGGGGATGCCGCACACATCCCACCGCACTGCACAGATCCCACGGGCCCAGTGAGAGCAGAGATTCCTGCTCCCCAATCCCGAGGTCACCGAAGGTTTCCAGGTCGGCTTGACAGGGACAGCAAGATAGTTGCTCTTCCCAAAGGAATGAAACACTGCGGGAAAACTGCCAAGTCAGCACCAAGCTCGCACAGGGAGATGAAACTGAAGATGGTTTTAGCGGTGAGGGGGAAACAGACTAGAAGAAACCACCCTCAAGCCCAGGAGCAGGACCTTACGCTGGCAGACACCTCCCCGCCCGCAGCGCGGTGCCGGCTGCTACAGCACCTGGACTCAGAGTCCCGACTAGACCTGTCTGCAAAAGACTTCATTCACCAGCATCGGGCTCGCCGCGAGCACTAGGCGCTGCATCCGGGTGGGCGGCTGCCCTTAAACCATACCTGGGGGGCAGCACGGGCACCTCGGGAGCGGAGGACGACCCGAGCCCGCTCCGGGGCAGCGCCTGGCGCCTCGGAGCATGCACGCCCAGGGCGGGTGCTTCCATCCCGGGCCGAGGACAGCTCCCCTCCGCAGCCCTGCTCTTCCCTCCGGAGGACAAAGAGGAGCCCGGCAGGGACAGGTGAACCCCGGCTGTACGTCAGAGAATGCAGCAGCCTACATTCCGCTCCTGCAGCACTTTTTCTAAGGAGGGGGGGTGGAGGCGGAGCGGGGAGAAGAGATCCCCGGCCCCAGGACCCGAAGTCCCCCGGCAGCGGAGAGCGGGGAGGGCAGCCGGCCCCTGCGCTTTCCCGAGGCTCGCCTCGGCACCTCCCCTCCCCCAGAGACGACCCCTGGAGCGCGGGATCCGTTATCCTCACCCGCAGGCGGGCAGCAGCAGGACTGGGGGGGGGGGGGGCACATGGAATAAAGTAGGAGAAGAAGACGGGGGGAGGAACGGGGAAACGGGAGCAGCCGGAGGAGCGAGGGGGAGACACGATTCCCACAAAGGAGCCCCCAGGGGAAGGCGGCGCGGAGCTCCCGGGGCCAGGGGGTCCAAAGGCAGGGAGGGACTGCAGGAGAAGCAGCGGATACGGGGAGAGGGGGACTCCGGGACCCCCTCCCCCGGTACAGAAGGGGAAGGTTGGAGGAAAGGAGCAGAGTCGGGGTCGCGCTCCCCGCTGGGAAGCGAGGGATCTCCCGCGGGAGCCCCGGGGCGGGGGATGGGGGGCGGGTCTCTTACCGGCAGCTTGGGGCTGACCTCGCCCTTACAGCAATGGCAGAAGAAGCGGTGCGGGGGGACGGCGGCGCCCGCGCCCGCTCCGGCCGCCGAGGCCTCCGCCATCTTCTCCCGTGCCCGTCCGGCCGGCCGCCCTCCCGCCCGCTGCCACAGCCCGGTCCTCCTCCTCCTCCTCCTCCTCCCCAGCCAGAGCCGGCAGCACCAGCGGTCCCGAGTCACGTGACTCGGCGGAGGCACCAACGAGAGGGAAGCGCCGGCTGCGGCCAAACCCCTCCCCAAGCCCGCGACCAGCGAGGCGAGAGAAAGAGAGGCTCTTCCGGCGCCGCCAGGAGAGCGGCGCCTCCGGCTAGCCCCTAAACCCGACAGCTCCCCAATGTCAGTTCTTCTGAGGGCTAGTGGGAATAAGGGACGCGTCTGTCCGGAAATCGCGAAGAACTGGGAGGGCGTGGAGAGTGTCATACTCCTTATCCCTTCCTGCTCAACCCCCGCCCTCGGGAGCGGAAAGAGCGTGAGACCTCTGCGGCCCAGGAGACCCGGAAGCAGTTGTGGGCTACGCGGAAGAGTTCTATTCGGGTGGTCTCCCCGGCGCGCCGTCTCAGATACTATACGAGTGAGCACTGAATCGTGATTGTAAGCAACAAGGTTCCGCGTTCGGAACCGGAAGCGGAGACTGGGCCCGAACTAGTCGCGAGAACGGGGAGGCAAAGGGGGGAAATCCATCTTGTCCTAGGGGGTCTCCCGGAAAGGAGACGGAAGGAAGCAATTCCATTCAGTTCTCTTAAATATATATGCCAGTGATACCGAAAGAGGCGACAAACGGTGTCCGCCCTCTAGGAGCTTACCGCCCATAGAGCGTGGAGCAGAGCTGGGGATGGGCCCTCGATGGACCCGATTATAGACAGGCACTCTCCTCCCAGTCTTCCCGCCTTTTTTCACCTCTTTCCCTCGGTCTGCATAAAGAATTTTTCTTCCTTTGAGGAACTGGCTTATTGTGCGTGGCGCTTTTCTTTTAGAAAGCTTTCGAGTTTTAAACATTCCTGTTCATTTTTCCGTTTCTTTACGAAATTAATTTTTTTTTTTGTTTCCCATTTGTCTTTTTTTTTTTTTTTTTTTTTTTTTTGCAAATCAGTCAAGGTTAAGTGACTTGCCTAGGGACACACAGCTAGGAAGTGTTAAGTGTCTGAGATGAGATTTGAACTCCGGTCCTCCTGAATTCAGGGCTGGTGCTCTATCCACTGAGCCACCTAGCTGCCCCTGTCTTTCTTTTTTTTTTTTTTTTTTTTTTTCCCAAATCAGTCAGGGTTAAGTGACTTGTCTAGGATCACACAGCTAGTCAATATCAAGTCCTGGAGGTGGGATTTGCACTCAGGTTCCTCCCATCCCCTCCCCCCCCCAGGACTGATGCGCTATCCTTTGGGCCGCCTAATTGCTCTCATTCCTTTTTGTTCAATTTCACATGCTTCACACCCTATTCAGTGCTTCTTTAGCAATTACTTATTTGTCAATTCGATTTCATTCATTTCTTGTTTATTTTTCCGGGACTTTAATGCTACCCAGGAGTGTGAATTTGTGCTCTCAAATCTACTATTAAAGAGCCATACGTCATCATCCCCCAGTTCCTTTGCCTTCTCCTGCCGCACTTAGTTTGGACTTCTTTGATTCCCAGTAAATTTATCACTGGGAAATCTCTCCTCAGCCTCCATTTAAGAAGAGGTAGCAGAGGCTTTTTTTTTTTAACATTTTTAATTTTAATCGTTTTATTAGGTCCAGTTTCCTAGTACTGAAACTTCAGAACACAATGACTCAAGCAGAAATTAAACTATGTTCTTTGCTGCTCCAAGAACATTTTGGAGAGATAGTGGATAAAATCGGAACTCATCTCATCAGAACAGGCAGCCAACCATTGAGAGCAATTGTTCATGACACGGGGACATCACTAGACCAGGTAAGTCTGTGCAACATCTGCTTTGCCCCAGTTGGGATCCAAATGAAGTCTCGGAAGGGGAATCTACCACAGTCAATAATCATCAATATTTATTAAGCCCCTTTTATGTGCCAGCTTCTGACTAAGCTAGGCATGTAAATAGGAAAAAAGAATGACAGGCCTTACCCTCAGGGAGGGTAAAGAAAGCTGACTGGGAAAAGAGTAAGTAAAAAGAAGTACAAAATTAATTACTTCCGGGGGAAGGGATGCAGCTTAAATGGAGGTGGAGGAGTTTCATAGCTCCAGAAGACCAGAGGGCAATGAGGTATGAATATCAAGACTAATTGGATCTTAAGATTTCCCAATGTTAATTTTGCTAGAAAAGTTAGAGAAGATAAGAGATGGCTGGTGGGAAATGAGATTATAGATCTGTAGTGGGAAGGAATCTTAGGAGTAATTTCAGCCTCCTCATTTTACACTGAGGAAGCTCAGGGCCAGATAGATTAAATGAGTTGCCCCAGCTCTTACGGTTCCCAAATGATAAAACCCAGGACATAAAGCTAAGACTTTTTTTGTCCTTTTAACACTATACCAACAGTTCTCAAACTTATTCCTGGACTTCTTTACACTTGTAAACATTGAGAGAAATTCCCCCAAGAGCTTCTGTTTCTGTGGATAGTGTCTATTGATATTTGCCATATAGCAATTAAAACATCTCAGTATTATTTTGGAACTATTCTTGACTTCAGTGACACCCAGAAGACTCTCAGGACCCATAAGGCTACGTAGACCCACTTTGAGAACTGCTGACAAAACCCTTAAAATAAAGGATGACTGCTTTCAAGGGAAAAAAAATCAAAAGAAAGAGTCAGCAAAATGGGAAAGTCTTGTTTGTTTTTTTGGTAAAAAGAAAGCAGGGAGTTCCTAGTAAATCACTGATGAGATGCTTGAAGGTGTGCAGTGTTCTCTTCCACCTCATGACATCCTTATGAAGAAGATGCTAAAGTTATGATGATGTCCATTAGGCAGAGAAAACTAAGACTCAGAATAAGCCACTTGCCAGGTCACTTCTCTGATAAAACAGACTTGCTTTCCCTTCTCATCTCTCTCTGAATCCCTGGCTTCCTTCAAGACTTCAGCTCAAATATCATTCTCTACAGAAGTCCATCCCCAGTCTCTCCCTCTTTTCAAGTCTGCTAGAGCAGTGATTTTTGGTCATCTACTCTGTGTCTTGTATTTACCTATTTAGATACATATTATCATGCCCCCATCTAAACACCTTCGTTTGTGTCTCCAGTCCTTGGCAAATGGTGGCACCAAATAAGTGTTTTTTGATTCACCTACGTGTGCCTCTGAAGAATACTAGAAATGTCACAAACTGTGTTTCCTCTTCTTTCTCTTGGGCCTGCCAGGTGAAAAAAGCCCTGTGTGTCCTTATCCAACATAACCTGGTAACATACCAAATACACAAACGGGGCATTGTGGAATATGAAGCCCACTGCAGCCGTATTCTGCGCATCCTGAGGTATCCCCGCTATATCTACACAGCCAAGACTTTGTACAGTGACACAGGAGAGCTGATCGTGGAGGAACTCCTGCTCAATGGGAAGATGACCATGTCGGCCGTGGTAAAGAAGGTAGCAGACCGACTCACGGAGACCATGGAGGGTAAGTTGATATCCAGTCTTTCTGTGGGTCTTCAGCCATCACAGCCCTACCCATTTGCTCTCTACTGTCTTTGTTACAGATGGGAAAACCATGGACTATGCAGAGGTATCCAGCACATTTTGCCGTTTAGCAGACACACACTTTGTACAGCGATGCCCCCTCGTTCCTGATCCCCCAGAAAGTGCTGAGGCTCAGCCACCACCACCTGCCCCAACACTTAGCATTAATGAGAAGGACATGTACCTGGTTCCCAAACTAAACCTTATAGGTAAGGAGCCTCCTGCCAGACCTATCTGGCTTTTTGAGACATCAATTGTACCTTTCAGAAAGTGTCTTCCCTTGTGTTCAGTGCCCTGAAAGCTGAGAATCAACTCTTCCCAGCATTTTTCTGGTCACCAGGTGAAAATCTTCAGTTTTCTGGGGCTCCTCAGAAGTTCTGTAGAAATAACTTCTACATCTCTAGAAGACTGAGAGTCTCCCACCCATGTCTTTATGTTTAGTCCCTTCTACTTGCAGAAGGACTATAACTGAATTGTCTTGATCTGGCAGGAAAAGGAAAGAGGAGACGATCGTCTGATGACGATGCAGTTGGGGAGCCCAGGCCCAAGCGGCCCAAACAAACAGCAGAGAGCAAAGAGGTAAAAGCAAAGACCTTCATGGCTGGCCATCTCTGGAGTAGACACACCCCACAGATGGCAGAGTTGCTTAGATGAGCGATAGTAAAAGCCCAACATCACTGACCACGGAGTGGCGTCAGAAGGGGAGTTTTCTGCAGGGACAGACTAGCAGAAAATGCTCTGTTCCGAAATCACCCCATGCATTTTCCAGGAGCTCTGTGCTTTTCAAAAAGAGCTCATGCCTACAGTTCCCCTGACTCCTTGACTCTGCCTCTCCATCCACAGCCCATTCCAGATGATGGCATTTACTGGCAGGCCAACCTTGACAGATTCCACCAGCATTTCCGAGACCAGTCTATTGTGAGCGCAGTAGCCAATCGAATGGATCAGGTATCTAAAAGGGATGGATCTCTCCTGCCTTGCTGCAAGTGACTGCAGATGTAAGGCAGAACAGGGACTTTGGGACAGAATTCTAAGTGTCACACTGTTTCAATAGACCAGCAGTGAGATTGTCCGGACCATGCTGCGAATGAGTGAAATCACCACTTCCTCCGGTGCTCCCTTCACCCAACCACTGTCTTCAAATGAGGTGAGTGCCTTACCACAGCTTTGCCTTTCCCTCTAGGTAGCAGTATAATACATTTAATCTGCTTGTGATAAGCGGTTACTTACTTAGGATAGAGTGGGAAGTAGAAGCAGAAAGAAAGGAAAACTTTGTTTTTTTCAGTTCTATTTATCCAACGTGGATTTTAATCACTTATTTGTGCTAAGCACTGTGAAAGATGCTAAGCATGTTCTACAAAAAAACTACCTGCAGTAGTATTCATTCCGCCTTGGGGAGGAAATTTAGTATACGTATGTATGTAATATAGATAAGTAAATGCAAAGCATATTAAGTAGGTAAAAGGTATCCCCAAAGTTCCAAAAGCTACCAAATCTTTAAAAAGCTGGACTAAAAAAAAGATTTTTGGGACAGCCTGTGCATAACCTGAAAGAGAAACCTGGAAAGGCCGTGGAGGAAGCTGGGGATTCTAAGGGGCACAGGTGAGAAAGGAATACTTTCATGGCAGAAACTAGGCATGGACCCACATTTAACACCACATACTAAGGTAAGATCAAAATGGGTCCAAGATTTAGGCATAAAGAACGAGATCATAAATAAATTAGAGGAACATACCTCTCATACCTCTCAGACTTGTGGAGGAGGAAGGAATTTTTGTCCAAAGGAGAACTAGAGATCATTATTGATCGCAAAATAGAAAATTTTGATTACATCAAATTAAAAAGTTTCTGCACAAACAAAGCTAATGCAAACAAGATTAGAAAGAAAGTAACAAATTGGGAAAACATTTTTACAATTAAAGGTTCTGATAAAGGCCTCATGTCCAAAATATACAGAGAATTGACTTTAAATTATAAGAAATCAAGCCATTCTCCAATTGAAAAATGGTCAAAGGATATGAACAGACAATTTTCAGATGATGAAATTAAAACTATATCCACTCATATGAAAGAGTGTTCCAAATCACTGTTGATCAGAGAAATGCAAATTAAGACAACTCTGAGATATCATTACACAACTGTCAGATTGGCTAAGATGACAGGAACAAATAATGATGAATGTTGGAGGGGCTGTGGGAAAACTGGGACACTGATGCATTGTTGGTGGAGTTGTGAAAGAATCCAGCCATTCTGGAGAGCAATCTGGAACTATGCCCAAAATGTTATCAAACTGTGCATACTCTTTGACCCAACAGGGCTACTACTGGGCTTATATCCCAAGGAAATACTAAAGAAGGGAAAGGGACCTGTATGTGCCAAAATGTTTGTGGCAGCCTTTTTAATAGTGGCTAGAAACTGGAAGATGAATGGATGTCCATCAATTGGAGAATGGTTGGGTAAATTATGGTATATGAATGTTATGGAATATTATTGTTCTGTAAGAAATGACCAACAGGAAGAATACAGAGAGGCTTGGAGAGACATCAACTGATGCTGAGTGAAACGAGCAGAACTAGGGGATCATTATACACTTCAACAATGATACTGTACGAGGATGTATTCTTTTCTTTTTTTTTTTTTTTTTTTGTGTGAACTTTCTTATTTATTTATTTTTTATTCATTTTTCCAAATTATCCCCCCCTCCCTCCACTCCCTCCCCCCGATGGCAGGTAATCCCATACATTTTACATGTGTTACAATATAACCTAGATACAATATATGTGTGTAAATACCATTTTCTTGTTGCACATTAATTATTAACTTCCGAAGGTATAAGTAACCTGGGTAGATAGACAGTAGTGCTAACAATTTACATTTGCTTCCCAGTGTTCCTTCTCTGGGTATAGTTATTTCTGTCCATTATTGATCAACTGGAAGTGAGTTGGATCTTCTTTATGTTGAAGATTTCCACTTCCATCAGAATACATATGAGGATGTATTCTGATGGAAGTGGATATCTTCAACATAGAGAAGAGCTAATCCAATTCCAATTGATCAATGATGGACAGAATCAGCTACATCCAGAAAAGGAACACTGGGAAATGAGTGTAAACTGTTAGCATTTTTTTTGGTTTTTTGTTTGTTTGTTTGTTTTTCTTCCCAGATTATTTTTAGCTTTCGAATACAATTCTTCCTTGGCAACAACAACAAAATTGGGTTCTACACATATATATTGTACCTAGGATATACTATAAGATATTTAAAATATATGGGAATGCCTGCCATCTAGGGAAAGGGGTGGAGGGAAGGAGGGGAAAAATTTGGAACAGAAGGGAGTACACGGGATAATGTTAAAAAATAAAATAAAATAATCTATGCGTATGTACTGTCAAAAAAAAATGTTAAAATTATAAAATTAATATCAGAAAAAAAAAATAAAAAGCCATAATTTAAAAAAAAAAAAAAAAAAAAGACTATGGGGTCACCAGGAGCAGCTAGGTGGTGCAATGGGGAGAGCATAGGCCCTAGAGACAAGAGAACCTGAATTTGAACCCAGTCTCAAACGTTTATTAGTGTATGACCCTGCCATTTAACCCCAATTGCCTTTTAAAAATTTATATGAGGACACCATCCCTGCCAACACAGTGTTGCCCATGGCCAACTAGCCAGCTGAGCGCTTTAGCTAGATGAATTAATGGAGACAGATAAGGCACATATTGAGATTAAATTAGGAAATGCTTGTGAATCACACCAAAAACCATAACTGATGAAATACGATTACATTTCAGTGCCCAGTGTCCCAGCCTACAAAATTGAATAACCTGGTCAGGGATTTTCCTCCCTGATCAATTTATGACTGTACATTAGTATGTTTCCTGCTGATTCTACAAGAATACTTCCAAGACAGGGACTTCCCTTTCAGATTTCTATGGGCTTGACTATTCTCCCTGTCCCTCAGGGCATCATTTATCTTATCAATTACTAAGAAAACACATCTACCAATTACTCTTTATTACCCTCCAGATCTTCAGATCTCTCCCAGTTGGATATAACATCTCAAAGCAAGTTCTTGATCAGTATCTGACTCTTCTGGCAGATGACCCAGTAAGTCTGACTTTTCCTATTTCTGTTTTTTCACCAGAAGTATTTCTACAAGTGACATCTGGTGTCATTCTCCTCCAATCTCGTTCTCAGTCAGTCCCAGGCATTCCTCCCACTTCAACCATTTCCACGAGGGTTGCCTGCCAAAAACCTCTGACCATTTTTGTTCCTTGTGATGCAGTCTCTCGAAAAGGCTCAATCTTTTCTCTTCCCGCAGCTGGAGTTTGTTGGCAAGTCCGGTGACAGCGGTGGAGGAATGTATGTCATCAGTATCCTTCTGTATCGTATTGTGTGCCAGGAGATGGCCTGGCCTTCCTTCAGGGAGCTCAATCTAGGGTTGAAGGAAGCAGCATGTACATACCTTATGTACATACTGGGTGGAGCTGAGCCTCAGAGAAAAAGCTCTAGCCTTTAGCAAAAAATGGGACTAGAAAAGGAGCATGGAGAAAGGTTGGATTTTACCTGCAAATTGGAGGCCAGGAGATGGCGGTGAGAACAAAGGAGGCCAAGAGATAGAGGTGGAGGTGAGGAAGAAGGAAGCCAGGAGGTAGAGGTAGAGGTGAGAATGAAGGCCAGGAAGTACAGATGTGCTTGGCAGTCCTGGTTAATGAAACATTGTCCCTTCCCTTGGGATTTAGAAAAAGACATAATTAACTAGAACACTGAATCTGGAATTTTTTTTTGCACATCAAAATTTTCTTTAAAGATTAATGACAAGAATATAATCTAGTGGCAAGAATCCCCCCCCAAAAAAAAAAAAAAAAAAAAAACCCAGCTTTTTGGCCAAGTCTTGGGGTCAGCACATTCAGCAGAAATTTTTGGCATGCTCTCTACTCTCAGGTCTGTTCTGAACTAGAGTTTTGCCACATTCACAGTGTGAGTGAACCCACAAAACAGCCTGTTCACAATCCCCAAATGGCTAGTCTGAAGAATATGAAACCCACATCCACCTAACAAAGCCAGGACCAGCCTCTGGGTCTCTCACTTCCAAGCCCACACAAGGCCTAAGCTGGCTCAGTGACCTTAATGCTCCCACCCAGACCTCCACAAGGCATTGGCATCCCTGGCTATGGCAACGCTGGAGTCCATTGTGCAAGAAAGGTAAGAAGCAGCTTTGAATGAATGACTCCCTTTTGTGTGTGTGAGAACAGAGGCACACTGTCGATCTCTCATCTTCCTTGTCCCTCCTTCCCTTCCTGCAGTTGATATTTATTCCTGGGACTCTGGGGAGCAAAAAAGAACCTGAGAATGATGTTAGTGTGATTCAGGGCTAATTCCTTGCACGTGTATTATTATGAGCTGAGTGGAGATCTTTCCCATGAACCCCAACACAAATCCCACTTTCTTGTGATGTTCATTTACTGGTCTCCAATCTAGTCATTGGCTTAGCATCTGTACCCCAAGCTCTAGGTACTGACCTTCAGCAGATCTTTTGGAGTCTAGCTTTAGGGCTCCCTTGACCCTCTTGCAGGTTTGGGTCTCGCTGTGCCAGGATATTCCGGCTGGTTTTGCGGAAAAAGCACCTGGAGCAGAAACAAGTGGAAGATTTTGCCATGATTCCTGCTAAAGAAGCCAAGGACATGCTGTATAAGTTGCTGTCTGAAAACCTTATCTCCTTACAGGTAACCAGGGCATGGTGACTGCACTGCCAAGCAGGCAGGTATGGCCTAGGTTAGGGAACCAAAGCCCCCTAGAGATGGGAGGGAAAGGGAGACAAATGGGGGAAATCATCCCTGAGGTAGTCGCCCTATCCTGTAGTTTGGTAGCAGGCTTTGAGATAGCCTGAGAAAGGAGGAGCCACAGGCTGTGTCCCCAGGAAGCTTGTGCTCTGTCAGAAGGCAAGCATTTATGCAGTATTGTACTGTGTGCCAGGAGATGGCCAGGCCTTCCTTCAGGGAGCTCAATCTAGGGTTGAAGGAAGCAGCATGTACATACCTTATGTACATACTGGGTGGAGCTGAGCCTCAGAGAGAAAGCTCTAGCCTTTAGCAAAAAATGGGACTAGAAAAGGAGCATGGAGAAAGGTTGGATTTTACCTGCAAATTGGAGGTCAGGAGATGGCGGTGAGAACAAAGGAGGCCAAGAGATAGAGGTGGAGGTGAGGATGAAGGAAGCCAGGAGGTAGAGGTGGAGGTGAGGATGAAGGAGGCCAGGAGGTACAGATGAGGATGAAGAACATTCCAGCTCTTGTCTTGGGGGACAGAAGCAGAAGATGAAGAGTCTTGTGCCAAGATCATTGAGAAGGCCAGTGTCACTAGCTTAGAAATCAAGGGAAAGAGGGTGTAGGAAGCCAGGGAAGGAAAGTGTCCCCCACTGGTGGCAGTCACAGATGAGAGATGAAGCAGGAATATGTGTAGGATGTCAGCCCAGCCTGATGAGAAAGAATCTTTGTGGGTGCCGGGACATCACGTCTACTCTGCCCTCTGCAATACAGGAAATCCCTAAGACGCCGGACCACGCGCCCTCTCGGACCTTCTACCTGTATACGGTGAACTCACTGTCTGCCGCCCGGATGCTGCTGCGCCGTTGCTACAAGGTACCCATCACGCGTCTCCTTGAAGGGGGTCACCACCATGGCGTCCCTTGCTTCAGCCCACTTTTCCCAAACTGCTTCTGGGCTGGTACATAGTGTCTCTCCTCTCTTCCCAGAGCATCGCCAACTTGATTGAAAGGCGGCAGTTTGAGACCAGAGAGAACAAGTAAGTGACATTTTGGTCCATCTCTACTGCTCCCCAGGGTCCCAAAGACATTCCCCTCCATGAGTCCCTGAGACAGGAGGGGGCCTGGATGGGGGAAAGGAGAATGGAGCAGCTTCACTGGCAGGACAGAGTCACAGGCTCCTGACTCTCAGGAGTCCTGATGAGGGACGGCAACTCTGGCTGGAGGCATAATGTTCCCCTCTAACTTCATGGGAAATTTACCAGGCAGGCACTTCTATATAAATCCCTTAGTGGGGGTGGAGGGTGGGGGAGATTAAGGGTCTCATGGTTGAGGCCACTCCATTTCCAGGGGTGTTTCCAGGGCATGTCCTCTAGAAGCTAGGCAAAAGCCAGGCTTCAGGTTAAAAAGCTCATTCAAGGGGGGAGCTTACCCTAAAGGAAAGCGTGGGAACGAGCAGGCAGCCACCCATGTCTGGCTCTTTCCGTGTCTGGCAGGCGACTGCTGGAGAAGTCCCAGCGGGTAGAAGCCATCCTTGCCTCCATGCAGGCCACAGGGGCCGAAGAGGCCCAGCTCCAGGAGATCGAGGAGATGATCACGGCTCCTGAACGCCAGCAACTGGAGAGTCTGAAACGCAATGTCAACAAGTGGGTTGCCCCGACACCTCACTAGGAGCTTTGAATGGTTTCTCGGGGCCCTGGGTGACCAGAGGAGTTACATTTTTCAGGCACTTTAGGATTGGAAATGTTTTACCTCTGTATCCCTGTTCTGTCCTTCCCACACCTCTAGGAGGGCCAGTGCTTGGACTGTACACCATTTTCTAGATAAGAAACCCGAGGCCCAGAGAAATTACACCACATATCCGACTTTTACACCTCAAATACTGGAGGCAGGATTCACACTCATGCCTTCTACCCACTAGGCAGCACTGCCTCCTGCTAGCACAACCACTGTCCCCTGCCATCCCCCAGGGAGCCACGTCCCTTCAAACAACCTTTCTTCTCTCTGCAGATTGGATGCTAGTGAGATCCAAGTGGATGAAACCATCTTTGTGCTAGAGTCCTACGCAGAGAGCACCATGAAAAGATCCTGACTCAAAAGGGGAGCCTTCTGGGGGGAGCATGGGGAAGGATAGAAGGACACAGGGTCATCCTTGTAGGACATGGACGTGGTGTGTGGGCCCCTGGGAACCATGGCTGGTGCAGACCATCGCCTGCCCCCTGGGCGCCCGGCTACTACTGCCACCTATTCCCTGGTGTTGGAAGGAGAGCGCAACTGCCTCTCCCTGAGGTAGCTTATGTTCACCAGGTGCCTCATGCGTGCACCCAGCTCTACACATGCCCCCGCTGCCTCAGAGTGGATACTAGCTGTGCAGTGAGGTTGCTTTCCACACCTCTTTCTGCATCATCCATTACAGAATAAATCCTGATCCATGCTGCTTTCATTCCTGGCCAGCAGCTGGATGGCATAATGGTTAGGATGCTGGACTTGGAACCAAACCTGATTTCCGGAGCTGCCTCAGAAGTTAGCTGTGTGACCCTGGCTAAGTACTTAATCACTCTCATTTTCCCATCTGTAAAATGGGGGTGCCAGTAGGTTCTACCTGACAGTTGTGAGAATCAAATGAGGTAACAGCTACAAAGTGCTTTGGCAAACATGAAGTGCTATGGAAATCTTCAATAATGGGATGTCTCTAAGGCTTGTTGTATCTGGATCCTAAAAGGGAAGGACCAGAGGCTCTCAATGGGGAAGGAAAGTTCTGCAGAGGTGGGCCCCAGGGATTGGGGGGGGGCAGTCTTTTCAGAGGAAGGACCTGCTAAAGTCCCACCTTCCTCTAGGAAACATGATCATCCCCTAATTCCCTCTTCATTATTTCCCATTATCCCCTCTATAATTTGTTCATGAAGCTTTTGCATGTGGAAAAGTCAGCACCACCCCCTGCCCTGTTACCTTATTTTGCTTCATCATCTCCACGGCTTTGCTTAGGGCCTGGCACATAAGTGCTTAATAAATATCTATTGACTGAGGGGTTTTCTAAATACAATTAAGTACAGAGAGGTATGGGCAAGATAGACATCAAAGGAATAGGACTGGATTGGGAATCCAAAAGCTTCTGCCTGGGCACCCTTCAGTTCATAATAAAAGTTGGATCCCATTTTCTTTATTCATGAAACAAAACTATCGCCTGCACTGCCTATTTCAGTTAGCATGTGAGGAGATTTAGAAAAGCAGATGCTGCTTTTAAGGCACCTTATAGAAAGCCTGGGAGCCCAGAGACTGGCTCTGCAATTATCCAGCATTCTGATAGGCAGATCACACACCCTGAACTGACTTTTGTTTAGATTTTTTTTTTCCCAATCATGTCCAATCCTTTTTTATAAGAATAAATAATGTCATGATAGCTAGGTATCAACGGTTCATGTTGAGCTGGAAGTCAAATCCGGTGTTGGACACTAGCTGGGTGATTGAGTGAGTCACACTAATATTTATCTCAGTTTCCTCAAATGTAAAATGAATTTGAAAAGGACATTTTTGCCAAGAAAACCCTAGTGGGGAGTCACACAGGTATGCTAAGGTCGCTTCCAGTTTAAATTGTCTTATGACCTGTTTGTATTCACTATACTGGGAACATAACATTTGCACAGGCTCCTTGCTGAGACACATCATAATCTACCCCTTATGCACCCACGCTACAATCTGGATGATCTTGTCACCTAAAGGTTCTAGTGTCTAAGTATATTATCTTCCTAATGTAAATATCTCTGGGGGCAGCTAAGTAGGGCATTGGATATAACACCAGTCCTGAAGTCAGGAGGACCTGAGTTCAAATCAGATCTCAGATATTTAACACTTCCTAGCTGTGGGACCCTGGGCAAGTCACAACTTCAATTGCCTCAAGAAAAAAAAAATGTGTATATATCTACTGATATTCTTCTGAACATCACTGGTTTAGTCGGGAAATGGCACCCATGGTGACAGAGACTCGAATATGAAAAAGCTCCACCCTGGGTATCCCATAAACTTAACAGGAATCTTTCCACTAAACCCCCTCTCCAACTTGATTTTCTTTTTTTTTCTGTCAGTAACACTACCGGCCTTCCAGCCCCCAGGCTTTAGTCACTCTCGAAGCTTCTTATGCCATCAATTGCCAATTCTTTGTCAGTTCTACATCTGCCCTCTTCCCGGTTACAGAGAACACCTTCAGTTCAGGCGCTTAGCAGCTCTTACTCGGGCTGCGGCAAATAGTCCAGCTTCATCTTTCTTTAATCCACACTTGACATAGCTGCCAGATGGACAGCGCCAAAGCATACGCCTGCCCCTGCTGCTCCCTTGCACAAAAAGCTTCCCCCACTCCCTTATCTTACAACAAACCATGAGCATCTGTTTGTCCTTAAAAGCCCCTGAAAACCCGGTTCCATCCGCCTTTCTAGATTGAGTTCACGTGAGGTCCTTTGCATAAACACGATAGTTCAGTCTAACTCCTATTTGCGGTTCCCCAAAGATGTCATTCCATCTTTTGTCATTTCCATATTTCAGATCCTAGGCTCAAGCCTCCTACAAATGGCTTTTCCTGTTATTTGAGTTCTCTCCCTGACCTAGTCACTTTCTCGTCTATTAAATGGGTCTAATAAAGCACTCAACTCACAGGGTCATTGTAAGGATCAAAAGAACGTGCAAAGAGCTGTGCCGACTTTAAAGAGCCACATAAATGCCAGTTAAGTAATCAATCAAAATGCAATTACTAAAGTTCCACAACGTTCTAGGTATTGGAGGTCAGAAAGCAAAATAGTCTTTGTTGCCTTCAAGGAGTTTCCATTTTGTTATGGACTCGTCAAAAATAAATACAAGGGATACGTGAGTGGGTATGTAGGGTTGGCTGTGAAAACTCGGGAGGAGTGGGA
Source organism: Sminthopsis crassicaudata (assembly GCF_048593235.1). Lineage (NCBI taxonomy): Eukaryota > Metazoa > Chordata > Mammalia > Dasyuromorphia > Dasyuridae > Sminthopsis > Sminthopsis crassicaudata. The sequence goes on from NC_133620.1 coordinate 440,769,262, forward strand.
GCCCTCTGGTATGCAAAGGCCCCCAGCTCCGAGAGCCTAAGTAGTAGGCGCGCTAAATGACGGCGCGTGGAACAGCACGGAGACAGAATGGCCGGGCCGGCGCCCAGTGCAGCGAGCAGGAGGTCCGGACTGCGAGGGACTCCGCCGTTTGATCCCAGCAAGGGGTCGGGCAAGGAGCCCAGGGCACGAGAGGCGGGTGCAGCGCCGGTCCAGAGGCCGCGGTTCCCTTCCCTCCCACGCCCGGCGCGGGGCGGGGTCTGACACGGCTCTCTTGCCGGACTGGCCGCTAGGGGGGTTGCGTGAGCTGCTTCCCGGCCACCCCCACCATGGCGCAGGCCCGCGTGCTCCTGCTCCTCTCGGGGCGCCCGGAACCCGCAGGCTTCGCGCGGAGCGTGTGCGGCCGCCTGGGCCTGGGCGCCGGCCCGGGCCCCTGGCACGTCTACTGCCGCCTGCAGCCGGGGCGGCTGCTGCTCTCGGACAGCTCCTTCCCCGGCGCCACGGCGCAGCTCCCCCTGCAGGTCCGGCCGTCCGACTTCTAGGAAAGGGTCAGAGAGGAGGGGGCGGGAGAAAAACTAGGGGTCCCGAGCAAAGGGGGGGCCCATGGTGCGGGGGAAAGGGTGGTCCGGCGCAGGGAAGAGGCTCTGAGAGGGACCCCGAGCCTGGAGAGAGCCCCGAAACCTATGAGCCCCAGCTCAGTGACCCCGGCTTCCTCCCTACCCCCTCCAGCGCCCCCCGTTTTGCCCCTTCTGGGCCCTGGAGCAGCAGCCCCCGGGAGTTTCACTGCCGAAGCAGCCGTCGGACCGCGGAGTGGACTTGGCGGTGGTCGTCATCCTGCAGTCCCGGGACCAGACCGTGCTCCTGACCCGGAGGGCCTCGAGCATGCACACGGCCCCCAACCTCTGGGTCCCTCCAGGTGAACCCCCTGGGAGCCTGGCACCCTGAGCCCTTCCCACCCCCAGCCCCGGAGGGGCGGGAACCTCTCCCCTGGCCCTCGGGCGCTCCCTCCCCAGCCTCGTGGAGCCCTAACGTTCGGGGCTGGAGGCCCAGGATGGGGGGGAAGGGCGTGGGGGAGGGGATAGTGAGGGCCCGCGCGCGCGCGGCCGGGCCCACAATCACCACCCCGTCGTTACTGCAGGTGGACACGTGGAGCTGGACGAGGAGGTAACTGGCGCTGTTTAACCCGACCTTGGAGCCACGAACGAAGCCTCGGGCCCATCCCCGCGGCGCCTCCGACTGAGCCGGAGGGGGGAGGAGAGCCGGGGCCTGGGGGCGGATTCCGCTCTGGCAGGCCCTGAGCCGCTTTCTCTCACCTCCAGCTGCTGGACGGGGGCCTCCGCGAGCTCCGGGAGGAGACCGGGCTACAGCTGCCCCGAGGCCAGTACTCCTGGCTGCCGCTGGGACTGTGGGAGGTGAGTGCCTCCGCCCCGGTGCCCCCTCTCCGTTAAAGGCCCAGGCTCCAGCCCGAGGCCTTTCTCCCCACCCCCCATTTACAGTTTGCCTCGGGGATCCCGGAAATCTTCCCCTGCTTTGTCCCCCTCTAGTCCGCCTACCCCCCCATGCTGAGCCAGGGCCACCCCAGGCATCACCACCTCGTTCTCTACCTACTGGTGACCTCCCAGGAGACAGAGGAGCAGCTACAGGTACAGCTGACAGCGGGGCTAAGGGTGACGGGGTAGAGGCCAACGGAGCCCAGAAGAGCCCCCAAAAGCCTCTGACGGCGGGGGGCCACTTGTGATCCGGCCCGACATCAAGCGTCTGACCCCCAGGAACGGGTCCGGCCGAACCAGGAAGAGGTCAGTGCCTACGCCTGGCTGGCGCCCGACGTGCTGGCGGCCGTGGCGGCCTCCGAAGACGGACCCGAGGCGCCCCCTCTCCCCGCAAACCTGCCAGCCTGTGTTCAGTAAGTAGGGGTCGTTCCCACCTCTCTGCCCAGCCACTGCGGCCCCTCGGCCACCAGGACCGATGGCGACCCCGGAGTCCCAGGAGCTGACCCGTGCTGACCCCGGAGTCCCAGGAGCTGACCTCTGCCCTTTCTCGCCCAGGATCGTGGACCTGCAGGGAGATGCCACCCAGAAGCTGGACCTGCCTACGTCCACCCTGCTCCGGAAGTCCCTGAGCACGAGGGAGAACGAGGAGAGGGTCAGTACAGGAACCAAATTTGCCCTTGGCCTGTGGCTCCGGCACCTGCAGAGGTAAGGGGGGATGGGCAGCTCTCCGCAGGGCGGCAGAGGGAAGGAGCGCTGACCTCAGGGCCGACACCTGTGCTTCTCACACCTGCGCGCTCCTCCCAGCTCCATCAGCTCATCAGCCCTTTTCTCCTGTCATCCCGACCCTAGATCCCCCAAGACTCCCACCCACGTCTCCCCGAAGCCAGAACCAGAAGGAAACGGGGACACTGGGCGCCGACCGTCCCCTCGGCCGTGAAAAGAGGCAAAGTTCCATCTTTCAGAGACCGGAAGCCACGCAGACGAGTCACTCCATTTCCCGACGGACATACATTGGATTCACAACCTTTATTGTCGGTGAGAACATTGCTACAATTTTGGAAATATGAAATTAAATTAAAAGAAAGGTTCGTAAAAGAGGAAAAGGTGAATTTAGGGGAGGGGGACTGAATGCCCCCTCCCAAAAGGTGCAGAATGAGCTCCATGACCATAACTCTAAAACTATGGTTCCCATTGGAAACTCAGACCCCAGGATAGGGAGACCTTGGGGAATCATCATCAACTTAAATATATATATATATATATATTTATATTTATATTTTTATTATTTATATATAAATAGAGAGCCAGGCAACAGGACAAAACTACCTACCTCATCTCCCATCCCAAACTTTAGAGAGGCAGAGGAGGTAGAGCTCCTCATCCCATCCTCAGTCAGACTGAGAATGGGGTAAGGGTCATCATCTTTGGAGTTTTTTTGGTTTTTCTCATTTATGTACAAAAAGCTGCAACTGAAAATAGAGATCTCAAGCAAGCCCTGTCTTTTTCTGTCCATTTGTCTGTCCCACACGTGGAAGGGGAACAAATGGACATAGAAGAACTATCAGGTGTTTTGTGAGGGACCAATTGACATCTCTTATCCATCCATCCACACATTCCCCCTCCCACTCCAGCTGCTTCAGATCTAGACCTGAGGCGCGCAGCCACTGGGAAAGGAAGAAAAGAATGGAACATCTTTTAGGCCCAACTTTTAGGCACAATTCTCACATCTCCCTGCCCCTTCTTGGCTTACGTGTCTCCATCTGAAGAGCATTTCCAAAAATAAACCCAAAATGTCTTTTTTAAAGAGGTTAAATATTAACCCTTTGGGTGCTAGTCCGGGCAGAGGGGGCCAGGAACATGTGTCCATGAGTTTCTGTTTGTAGCCTCTGGCCACAAACCCCAAGGGAATCAGTTGAAGGGGTTGAGACAGGGCTCCCCCGCGGTCCCCACTTGGTGCTAGAAGTGGGTGAGGAGGTCCAGGGGAATCTCAGTCCAGGGAGATAATGTCTGGCCGACAACCAGTCAGAGAAGAACCTGGAGGCAGGGGTCCCCCATGTCCGTCTCTCAGGGCCCCCCCAGGGGCCACGATGCTGCTGACTCGGCCAGGAGGCGGTGCTGGAGGAGATCCTCGGTGAGAGCTCCCCAGAACGGGAGCCAGTGGACCCAAGAAGTGGGAAGGGGTGCCCCGGTACTGGAAGAAATGGCCAAGGGTATCCTGCTCGTCTATTGAGGTGATGACCGAAGGGCTGTAGTGCTGAGGGGGAGAAAATATTTAAGACTTTAGTTTTTCCCCAATCTCCTACCCCTCAGACACTTCCCACATACTCCCTCCACATCTTACATAGATCCCGGAGAAGGCTGTCTAATCCACTTGAGGGTTTTTCTCTGAAAAGACCCGCTCACCATGAGTGTGAAAACAGTTATCCCCATCCCACCGGCTCTATCCTCCTCCAATGTTGTGGGCGTTCAGAATGAATGGAATGTCTGGGCATGAGAAGGGTGTGACCTGCTCTATGTGGGGGTGGGGTGAGGGAAAGCACTCGGGGACCCAGTGGATGGTGGTTCTAGGTTCAGCCTCACCAGCCACATGACCTTCTAAGCCTCAGTTTCCTAATCTGTAAACTGAGGAATCAAATTCTGTCCCTTAAAATCCCAAAAGGAAATAAACTGTCTGCCCAGCACCTCAATCTCATCCCACACAGCAACAAGAGTTAAAGAGTCCTTGTAAGAGTTAGAAACCAAACCTATACAAAGCTCCAGAGACTGGACACTTTGGTGGAAAGGGAAGGAATTCTTACCTGACTCTCATTCTGAAAGAAAGTAAATAAGTCCAAACCTGTGAGAAAATGGGAAAAAAAAAAATTCAAAATCAGCCTGATTCTGCTACCTAAAATTTCCCCAGATGTGGGAATTCCCTGGGAAGTTAGAGATATTGGAGGGGCAGGACAGACAGGGATTATTACCTTATCCCACAGCAAAAAAGGGCAGAGGGGTTTCTTACAGAGGGAGCCATATTTGGAACTAGGTCATACCCTGGATTTCGGCCCCCAGTGGAAAGGCTGGTGGATACTCGGGAAGAGGGAGGCCAGAGAGGAAGTCACTGCCCAGGGTGCCCATAGCTGGGCTCCGGAGCACAGATGACGGCTGGTGATTGGTAGCCAGGACTCTATAAGAAGAGAGGGAGCTGTCAAGCTCCTAGGAAGTCTCCCTAAATTCCCTCTCTCTTTGTGTTCCCATGCCAGCCCCAACCACTACACTTACATATCTTCAAGGCCTCCCTTCCTCCCCTCATCCCCACACATCCCCAGTGATCTTGGGAGGACTTCTTGCTCTAAACCCCAACTTCTTTCTCAGTCCAGTTCTTTATACCCTTTGCCTCCGGGGGGACCGGGGATGGCCGAAGAGGTGACTGGGCAGTGCTTCTTAGCAGGGGGCAGGTCTTCCTCATCTGAAGAGCTGTCAAGTGTCAAGTCAATAACTTCAATTTTCTTCTTGGTCTCAGGAGGCTTGCCCTCAGGGCCAGGGCCAAAGGGGGGACCTGGAGATATTGGAAGGATGGGTGTCACTAGTCTGTAACCGGAGGGAGAAATGGTCTGGAATCATCTGACCCTTCCCCACATTTGGGAATGAACAGGGAGTCATCCCATTCCTCACCATCTAAGCCATAGCCTGTCGTGGGGCAAACCTCCGGTGTCTCCTTTTTGGGCCTCATTGGACACCAGGATCCATCTTCCATGAACTGGATCTCATCACAGTCAGTGCACGAATTCAGAATCTCCATGAATAATCTGGGAGAAGGAAGAAGGTTATGGGGGGAGTCATGAAAAGATTAGGGGAGGTAGTTGTTTGAGAAAGCAAATCAACCCTAGGGCAACAGAAAAGCGGGAATTTAGGAGCAACGTGGACTACCTGAGGAGGGGTACTGGAGAGAGGGGCAGAAACGTGAGATCTCCAGGGTAAGTCTGGCTGGGCGGGAGTATCCAGACCCATCAGTGCCCAGGCTCTCCTAGGGGGTATTCTTGCTGTCCATGTCAAGGGAAAGAAGGGGGTTTATCTGGGCGTCCTGGACAAGTGGGAGCAGAAGTGGCCATACCCATCTATGACCAGAGATTCATAGGGAGCCTTCTTGTCACACACAGGGCATGTCCACGTGGGCTTCTTCTCATTCATCTGCAGGTAGAGGGCAGCATCGAAGCTCTGTAGGTGGGCACAGGTGAGGGCCCGGCACGGCACAGCCAGGCGCATCTTCCCTAACTGGGGAAAAGCAGGACTTCTCAGCATATTTCCTCTACCCAGCTTTCCCCTTTCTGGAACACCTTATCTGGATAAACAAAAACCCTGGGAGCTCAGCTCAGCCTTCACCACCTCACCCCACCCCCATCCCTGGTCCCATCTCAAAGTCTCTCCTTCTAGTACCCACCGGGCACATGAGCGACACCCGCAGGCTGGTGGTGGCCACCTCACTGTCAGGGTCGGCAGTCAACTTCTCCTTGACTGAAATGAGATCAGAACCAAAATGAGGAAGTCAAAATAGGGCCAGCGAGGACAGCCGATATAGCATGAAACAGGCCTGGGTGGACAAAGGATTCCCCAGAAAAAGTCGGGGTTGAAGGCTAGCTCAATCAGTGAGAGAACAGGGCCTTTATCTTGAAATAACTTACTCAGTGCCCGAGAGTGGTCTGGGTTCCGGATGCCCTTTGCTCTCAGTTTCTGCAGGAGCGTCACTGAGGTCAGCTGCCTCACTAGGTACACCGACAGCGAATAATTCTGGGGAGAATGTCAGCATCTGTTTCCCTGTTACTGTATTACTCATTCCCCAGAGGCAGTGGGGTCTGCTTAACCAATACCCCTTCCCTGAAACAAGCGTCGGAGACCACAATCCTCCCCCCCCCACTTTCCCCTCCCAAGCACTGAAACTTCCTCAGACACACAGCTCACCCGTCCAAACTCAGATGACCAGTTGACCACAATAGTATTGGGGACAGTGGCTGAAAGTCGAACTAAGGATGTGATGTTGATAGGTCGGCTAGGTCTTTTGGGTTCAGCCCCATTCTTGGTCGGGGGTAGATAACCCTAAAGAAAATGGGGAAGGTCAAGGTAGAAGCAGCCCAAATTTAGAGTTTGCACATATCTTATGCAAAACTTGAGACTTTGGGAGGCTAATGTTGTACATACACCCTTTGAGAGAATATTCCCATTTAGACAGGCTCATAAAGGATGAGGATGTAGGGATGGGACTATTGGGAAAAGGGCACCAGCTGGTAAGGGAATATTGTCAGGACAAGTTGTGGGAAAGGGGCTGGGAAGGGTCACTTACCGGCAGAGGACACAGTTTCCCATTAACCTTGACAAAGAGGTTAGGAGGAAAATAATCTTCCTGGGGGCAACTGGTCTCACAGAGACAGAACCTAATGAAAGATTTGGGGAGGGGGAAAAAGAAGGTACAGGAAGTTACTATCCAGAGGTCTAGCTCCTGTGACTGTGAGTCTGCAGACATAGGCAAAAATTAAGGGGCAAATCCAGGAATAAAATCTATTTCTTGCCTACTTCAAGGGAGAAACTTCCTTCACCCCAGATGTAAGAATTATCTACCTCCAAATAATGAAAATCTCCTGACAAAAGGCCTGGATGATGGGCAAGCAACATCTGAGGTGGATAATACAATGAGGAACATTTATAATACTTTTTGAAATGAATATGTTTTTAACATTAGAAAAAGCCATTCTATATATAGTACGAGTATTTATTTTGTGGTAAATCAAGTTGCATGTCTCATAGCAAACAAGAAAAGCCACTTTGAGACTCCAAGCACAGGAGATAGAATTTTCAAAATTTCTCTGGGTCCTTTGTAACTCCTGTTTATAAACCATCACCGCCACCACCCAGAGGGGACACAGATCAGTGTTTCCCAGTGAGAAGGATGTCTTCAGAGATGTCTCACCTGAGCTGGACCTGTACTGTATAGTCGCACTTGGCCCCAGGCAGGACATCCCTAAAACAGAGAGAAGGAGAGATCTGAGAGGGTGGGATACGGATAATCTGGAGGGCTGGAAAGAGGCCTGAGAGCTGGACATACAGATGGGAAAGAACTGATGAGGGGGACAGATAGGAAGGCAAGTTGACCAAAGCCAATTTAGACAAAGATGGCAGATCAGATCAAGATACGAGGTCCAAAGTCCAGGATTCAAAAACATGGCCAAGGACAAGGGAATCAGAGGGAGGGGGTCCAGGTACCTTGAGGAGAGGATCTGCTGCACTTGCTGTGGCGTCAATGCAAAAGTGAAATGAGCCTCCTCAAACCTCTGGCTGTTTGTGGATGCTAAGTACATAGAGGAAGAGGGACACAGTTACTTGAGTGGACCAAAGGACAGCCATGAACACCTGTTAATGATGTCCCCCCCCCAAGGAAGCAAGCCTCTCCTGCCTGAGAGTAAATGGTACTTTGGGACCATGGGTTGCTGCGGTTCAGTTGTGTCATTCTTTGTGACCCTGTGGACCAAGGCGGGACACTGACCCGGGGTTTCCTTGGTAAAGATGCTAGGATAGTGGCCATTTCCTTCTCCAATAGGTTAAAGCAAAGAGGGTTAAGTGACTTGCCCAGAGTCATATGGCTAGTGAGAATCTATGCCTGGATTTTCCCAGGGCCCAGCACTTAAATCCACTGAGCCGCTGACCAATAGGTTGGTTCCTTATTTAGAATAGGAACGTAAGTGGACAAGTACAGAGGAGGCAATCAGGAGTCCATTAGGTCAGCTTCCGTACCGAGGGTGGTGGGCCGGATGAGTTCCCCGTATATGTCATAGAAAGGTAGCGGCCTCATGGTGACATCAGGGTGGACTGGCTGGGGCAGGGAAGGATGTACATCAGCCTCACGTTTGGGCCCCCCCAAGAGGGGTCCTGAAGGCAGGAGGCTGGAGGGGGCAGGGGGCAGGGGGCCAGGAGGAACAATGGGTGGAGCTCCTGGGGGCAGAGACAGCAGTGAGAGCTCAGAAGGCACCAGGGCCTTCCGGGGGAACCGGCGTCGGTAAAGTTCTTTGATCTTCATCTGGACGCTGGGGCCACAGCCGGACTTGAGAAGCTGCAAGGCCTTGGTCAGTAGTTCGTGTTTCCTCCCACTCTTGTTGCGTCCTGCAAAGCCCAGAAGCACCTGGAGCTCAGACACCCGGAAACTCATCACCATGTGCTGGGAAGAGAAGGCGACACAGGTGAGCTGGGGGCAAGGATCCCAGTCTGAGATCAGCCACAGCTAGACCTCCTTGCTAAGGAGAGATGCCCATCCCAAAGTAGACCCTTCTGGGGAGGAATCATTGAAAAGAGCCCATAACAGGGGGCCACTATGTGGAGCAACAGCCCTAAGGCAGGAGGATCCGAGTTCAAATTTGGACTCAGACACTGAACACTTCAAGGCTGTGTGACCCTGACTTAACCCCGATTGTCTCAGCCAAAAAGAGAGAGAGAGAGAGAGAGAGAGAGAGAGAGAGAGAGAGAGAGAGAGAGAGAGAGAGAGAGAGAGAGAGAGAGAGAGAGGAGAGAGAGAGAGTTACTTCACATGATTAGATAGAATAGCTTGGGCCACTGAAAGAGATGGCCCAACTCTAAGAGAAGAGGTTGTAATTCCCCCAATTGGTGTCCTTCCTAATTCCTGTTTCAACAGGTCCCAGTTTAGTGTCTCCCTCTCCATCCCCCAAACCTAAACATAACTCTCTCCCTTTGGTAGCTAAGAGAAAAACAAGGATAAATAGAGTTGGAAATGGAAAAGTATTCTCCCTTCTTCCCCATCTTCCTTTCTCTCCCTAATCTTAACACGAGGCAGCAGCACAAAGCTCCTAATCCTCCCCTTAAAATTTCTTTCTCTTCTTACTTATTTTTAGATTCCCAGGCCCACCCCAGCTTTCTTAGAGATAAGGTAAAGGGATGAGAAAAAAGGAAGGAAGGAAGGAAGGAAGGAAGGAAGGAAGGAAGGAAGGAAGGAAGGAAGGAAGGAAGGAAGGAAGGAAGGAAGGAAGGAAGGAAGGAAGGAAGGAAGGAAAATGAAAGGGAGGAAGGAAAAAGGAAGAAATGGAAGGAAAAAAGCCAGGGAAAGAAGGAAGAGATGGAGGAAAGGAAAGAGAAAAAAGGAAATAAGGGAAGAGAAGAAGGGAGGGAGGGAAGAGGAAGAAAAGGAAGAACAGAGGGAGGGCAGGAAGAAGGAAAGAAGGGAGAAAGGAGGGAGGAGGGAGGAGAAAGGAAGGAAGAAAAAGGGAATGGAGGGAGGAAAGAGGAAGGAAGGAAGGAGGAAAAATGAAAGGGAGGGAGGAAAAAGGAAGGAAAAATGGAGGGAAGAAGGAAGAAAGGGAGGGAAAGAAGGAAGAGATGGAGGAAAGGAAAGAGAAAGAAGGAAGTGAAGGGAGGGAGGGAAGAGGAAGAAAAGGAGAAACAGAGGGAGGAAGGAAGGGAGAAAGGAGGGAGGAGAAAGGAAGAAAAAAGGGAAGGGAAAAAGAAAAAAGGAAGTAAGGGAAGAGAAGAAGGGAGGGAGGGAAGAAAAGGAAGGAAGGGAGGAACAGAGAGAGGGCAAAAAGAAGGAAGAAAAAAGGGGAAAAGAAAGGGAGGAGAAAGGAGGGAGGGAGAGAAGAAGGAAGAAAGGAAGGAAAGAAAAGAGAAGGAGAGAAAGAAGGAAGAGAGGGAGGAAAGGAAAGAGGTCAAAAAGGAAGTGAGGGAAGAAGAGAAGAAAGAAAGGGAAGAAGGGAGGGAGAGAAGAAAAGGAAGGGAGGGAACTCAGGAAGAAAGAGTGGGGTTAGATGGGGGAGGGGAAGGGAGAGACTAGGACCAGGTGGCTGGAGGATCTCTATGTAAATCCCAGCCCCCACTTATGCCTCATTCCATGTAAGCCTCAAGGCCAAGGCTTCTAGGGAAGATTTCAATACCCTTCAAATCCCTTTTCACCTTCAACCTCATGACTCTATCTCAAGATCTCCCCATTTGGGGGGGAAGGAAAACTAAGGCCCAGAGCTGAGGGCACAGAAAAATCACAAAGCTAGGATGCCTCCAGGAAATGGCTTTTCCCCTTGGGCCAGAGTACTCCATCTGACATAAACTGGGACCTTCTTTTAATAAAGGGTAGAAGGGTTGGAGGATTCCCGAAGAAAGGAGGAGTGGCTCCTCTCCCCTGCTGAGATCCAGATGGTAAAGCTCTGACCTGATCCCCCAGAGAGAAGGCTTAGGAATGGAGGAGGAAGAGGGAGGGGACAGCATCCAGGCAGAATGGAACAGAAAATCGCCCGACAGGGAGGACCAAAGACACTGATAACAAAATGTGTCCCCAAACACTGCTTCGTTCCAAAAGGAGAAGGGACAGCTCCTGGACAACATGAGGATCCATCAAGTGACAGAACATTTGGAAAGCATTTAGCAGCACCTAGTAGGTGCTTCATCGGTGAGTGTGCCCTTTTCCTTTCCAGTCTGCACAAGGGGTGACAAGTCCCACAGGGAATCTCCGCTGAGACACTGCCAACTGGGAGTGAATGCCTGGGTCTCCTCATCCTTTATCCTTCACCTCGGAAGCTTTCCTTTCCCGGCCTTTCCTGTCCGCCTTCCCCTCTACCAGCTGACGGGAGCGCTCTTTGAGGAATGCGACTGCTAATTTCGAGGCCTTCCCCCGAATGCAATCCCTTCCATGTCACCGCTACATGTAGCCTCCCCTCCGTTCTTCTGTCACCTGTAGATCTCTCTCTTACCTCCACAGTCCCACATTTGCATCCTGACATCGGTCCTCTCACAAAGCTCGAGGCCTCGCGGTCTCTCGGGGTCTCATTCACACACCTCCGCCTATCCCCGTCTCCCCCAGCTCTGCCTCCCCCGAATATTCCAGTGCCCTCCCAGAGCCCCATCCCCACCTCTCTTCCATCTCCCACAATTCTCTCCCCGTGCCCTCCCACCGCCAGCTCTCTGCATCTCCGTACCTTTCCGAGGCCTCATCCCCACATCCCTGGACTCCTACAATCTTCTGCCTTGCCTCCTCCCCCAGTTCCATCCCTGCAGCTCGGCTCTCTCCCACCCCAACTCCGTGCCCTCCCACCGTCTCAAGCCGACATCGCCGCCCTCCCCCAGCCCCATCCTCTCCCGCGCCCTCCCCCAGCCCCATCTCCCCGCATCCCCTCTAAATGAGGATGTTCCTCTCTAAACCGATGCCTGTTCGGTACCAACCTCCCTCCCGGAGCCGTGGGGAGTCTCCGGAAAGATAACGTGCGTTGCAGCGCTTTACACATTTCACAGTGCTGCGTAGATGTCAATGACCGGGCTGGTGCTCTCCCTGCCCAAACAGCGCTGGCTCCCCTCTGCCCCTGCTCCCGGAGGTCCGAGCCCCTGCCAGACTCCCCCAGCCCCGCCCCCGTGGCCCTGCCCCCCGCGGGCCCTGCCCCTCCATCCCTGCCCCCGGAGGCCCCCGCCCCTGTTCTGCCCACGGCGCCGACTCCCTGAGCATCGCCCTCGCCGCCGCCCCGAATCCGGGACCCCCGCCTCGTCCCCCGCGTCCCTGCCCCCAAAGTCCATCCTCTCCAGGTGTCCCCGTGCCCGCATCCTCTCCCGCCGCCCTCGGGCTCGGCCCCCGGGACGCCCGCATCCCTGCTTTGCCGCTTTCCCGCCGCTCCCCTGCCGCCCGAGCTGGCGAGGCTCGGGCTCGGGAGGCTCCGCGGGGGTCCGGTACCTTTAACTCGCCCAGCTCCGCCATCTTGAGACATCGCAGGCGCCGGAGCCCAGGCCCAGGGACCGGCGCGCAACTCCCCACCCCGGGGCCGGCCGCAAACATCGCCCGCCCCGCCCCGCCCCGTCCGGCCTCCTCTCCCGGCCTCTCCCCCTCCCATTCCCAGCCCCGCCCGTTCGACTCCGGCCGGGCCACGGCCTCGGCCTCCCCCCCTCCCCCACAATTGGTAGCGGCAGCCGCGGCACATCTGGCGCGGAGGGGGATGGGGGAGGCGGGGGCAGCTGCGGGTTCCGAAACCCGTCGCGGGAGACTCGGGGGAACACGGTCCTCCCGGGGCATCCGCGCGTCCCTGCGGGGGCGGAATGCTGGAGGGAAAGTAGACGGGGCGTCGGGACTCAGGGACACACCGGGACCCCGAGATGAGGGGCTCCGCGGGGACTCAGAGCCGGGGCTGGGGACACGGAAGCAGTGAAGGAGGCACAGATTCTCCCGGGTTGGGAGTCCGGATAGCAGGGGCGATCCAGCACTGCAGGAGATCCTAGGGAGTGGGGTCTGCAAGACTCTAGCTCTGCCTTGGGGGGCTCTGTACTCCTGGACTTGCACGCCGTGAGTTCTACTGTGCCTCCCTTTTCCCGTCCACCCCCACCCCCAAGTTCTTGTTCTGGGTCTGGCCAAGGACCCGAAGCCTTGGAGCACAAAGTTTGGCGATGGGGGCGGGACTTACCAGCTCCGGCTCTAGGGATGGGGGAGGGGGCCCCGGGGGCTCCGGGCGCGGGACTGGGACCGGAAGGTGGGGTAGCCAGAGAGGGCAATCCACGGCGCTCTCGCACTCCCGCGCTCCCCACCGCTCGGATTGGGTCCGGCAGTTCGGACACGGTGCAAGGAAGCTCAGTCCGGTCCTAGATTCCGGCTGGGGCCGCCTCCTTGCTGCCCCCCTCCGGGGCAAACCCGTCCGGGCCCGGGAGAGGGGGCGGGGCTGAAGGCGGACCCCGGGGCCGGGCGAGGGAAAGGGGGGGATTAACCCCTTCTTATTGACAAACCGAGAATTAAAGTATTGAGCCTGGGGTGTAGACGTTCTCCTCTTCCCTATCGCTTCCTCCCCTAAAACTCCCATCCCTTCGAGCTTCGTGGTAGGAGAATGATGAAGACGGGTGGAGGAGAGGGTGCGCATCAAGTACAGCAAAGATCACCAAAAAAGCTCCGGAAAGTCCCCATCCTCACCCCCCACCTCCGGCCGTCCCACCTTCGGCTCCGCAGTATAGGGTTTCTTACCTCGGTTACAATGTATCAGGGGACTCTTCAGCTTCGTTAAAGCTCAGTTCTAGAGCCGGAAGCCACATTCTAATCCCACCACTTCATTTTACAGATAAGGAAACTGAGACCCTGGGAGGCTATGATTTGCCCAAACTGTCAGATGTAGAAAGTCTTGGAGGCATCATTTGTGTCCCATGCGGCCAAAGCCCCGTGTTCTTTTCTAGATAGTCCCATGCCCATGCTACTGAATACCCCTTCCTGGAAAGAAGCCCAGAAAGCTTTAATTATAGGGGTACCTTGACTGCCCCTCCTCCAAATACATACCTTTCCGAGGTACTCACACCTCTTGGAGGATGGAGGAGGTGAGGTGAATGTAGGGAAAACTTAAAATAGTTGGGACTTCCCCATCTTCCTTTGCTTCCCAGAAGGCTCTTCTTGATGGACAGATATCACTAGCTAGCTTCTTTCCTTATTGAAGCCTGTTTCTGACCTGACAAATAATTTACGGGGCAGGCCTAAGAATTAGGTGGCTGGCTCTGTCAACTACCTCAGTCTAAAGGCCATCTTTGACGACCATGTATTCACATTATAGGTGGACGGGAGGAGTAGTCCTCCTACTAGTGTAGGACATAGTGTAGAATTTTAAAGCTAGTAGGGACTACAGAATTCACCTTAGGCCACCTCCACCATATAGTTTATCCCAAAGAGGGATTTTTCCTGGCCACCAGGTGGGAAGCAAAGGAGTATCCTAGAATTGACCTCTCTGTGGTGAAGGTTCAATGGAAAGTCAGGCTGGATTTGGAATCAGAGGACCTGAGTCTATTCTGTTCTATCTCTGTCAACACTATGTGATCTTCAGTAAGTCCATTTATCTCTCTGGGTCCATTTCCTCATCTGATAGATGAAGTTGACCTATTTGTTCCCTAAAAACCCTTTCACTGAATCATGATCTATTCTGACATGCCCACCTCCACTCCCCCCACAGGATGGTAAGATAGACTGAGGACAATATAGCTCACTTGATCCTAAGCAGCACAGGCTCAGGGGATAAGTTTTATATAAAGCTAGGTGGCACAGTGGATAAAGTGATGGGACCCAAGCCAGGACAGCCTGAGTTCAAATTCTGCCTTACACATTTAGAAGTGACCTTGGGCAACTAAGTGTCTTCATCTCCGTCTGCTTCAGAGTCCCCATCTGGAGAATAGGGGTAATGATAAAGGCATTTCCCTCTCAGGGTTGTTGTTAGGATAAAATGAGATAATATTTCTAAAGTGCTTCTTAAACCTTAAAGCACCAAGTAAGTGCTATTGTTAATAAATGTTGTGTGGTACCTAACACATTATGTGTTAGCCCTGAGGAAGATCTCCTCCCTTTCCAGATTTTCAGGTTGCTTCCTTTTGATTCAATCCAATCCAGCCAGCCAGACTCAAACACCTCATAAACAGAGTCACGGCTGGCTGCTTCTTTCAAGGTAATTTGTCTCCAATCCACTGTTTTGAATCCAAGATCTCACATTCACTCCCAGTACAGACAACACTTAAACAACAATCAGCCAAGCAGACAGGGTGAGAGGACTGGGGTTGGTGTGCTTTCCATTGAGGAAAAAAGTTTATTTATAAAACAAATTCCAGCATCCAAAAATCTTAGATGTTTATTTTAAAATAAAATGGTGTTTTAGGGTTTGGGATGTGAGAAGAACTAGCACCAGCCCTCCTCCTTTCCTCACATCCCCGTATCCTGGACCAAGCTTTCCAGAAACCCTGGAGAGAGCCAGGAGGTCTGATTTCTATTACCAGAGCTATTCCTGATTCGGTCTATAAACCTTGCTCAGACCCACACCCCTAAAAAAAAAAAAAAACACTTTACCTCCCCTTGCCTCAGTTTTTTCCTCTTTTTCATTTGAGCTCATGACATATAATGATGAATTTTTTAAAAGCTCTTTTTTCTGTTCTCAGCAAGCGCAAGAAATAGGAAAAATTCTATTGAGATGACCACAAGTGAGCTGGACATTTGAGATATGACAAGTGAGCAAGACCTTTAGGACATTCTCCTTTGAGATGTTTTACCTATCTTTTCCACTCCTCCATTCTATTCTTCCTTCCCATCCCCCTATGGCTTAAAGCAATCTCCACCCCCCACACCCGAGCTGACCTACTCCTGGACCACAGGAACAGCCCCTGGGGGGCTGATCCAGATTCTCAGCTGTTCCTCCCCCATCCAAATCCTGGAGAAAGTAGTTGAACACACCCTACACACTCCCACAGCCCTTCTCCTTCAAGTATCACCTCCCCATTCTCCTCTCCCACTATCTTACACACACATACACACACACACACACACACACACACACACACACACACACACACACACACTCACATTCACACTCTCTCTCTCTCTCTCTCTCTCTCTCTCTCTCTCTCTCTCTCTCTCTCTGTCATCTCCCATATGGAAATGTTTAAACCTGAAGCTTACCAGCCAAAGTACAGGCAAATGAATTCTGTTCAACAACACTTCAATCTCCATTCCCCAACACATGTCAGCCAATGTCTTCACACATCCCGTCTCCAGTTGGGATTCATGTGCCCGAAAGGCCTTTGGGGATTGTGTGAAGGGGATTTGGAGGAGACAGGCTGCAAAGATTCCTTCACTGTCAACCAAAGCCCTACTTAACCCATCAGATGATAGACCTGGGCTTGTGATTTTATTGGTATAAGAAAATCCCAAGGAAACTCCCTCTACCAATAGAGATTAGAGAATAGACTTTAGAATTTAATTGAATTGCCTGAAGTCCATATAACTGGTATTCAGACAGATCTTAAATCCATAATTTGGATACAAGGCCAGCTCTTTATCCCCTAGCTCATGTTGCCTCCATTAGAGTTTGAAGGGACAGTGTTGAAACTGTCAGACCAACCTCCAAGGCTACAGGGGACATACTCTCACCCAGCCAAATGGTAGCTTTGGGGGTTGGTACACAGGAGGAGAGTAGTACAAGTCTTTATAGAATAAAGGAAGCTCCATTGTCTTAGCTGAAAAAAGACCTGGTGTGGGACAGGAGAGCTGTCCACATTTCACTCTGGTTGGAATAGAAGCTAGTTCTCTACCCTGACATCTTTCTACACTAGACAAAAAGCACATAGTGACATAGTGACTCAGTGGCCTTAAGGAAGAGAAGAGACTGTAGTTATCTCCATAAGAAAGTGTTGGCAAGAGAGTCACATCAATGACCTCACCTAGGGGAGAAGTCATTTGTGGCTAATCCCAAAGGAGCTAGGAAATGCATGTCTACCCTGGCCCCAGACCAAAGAATCAATGCTAGTGAACACCATACTGTCTCCTGCTTTATTTCCCACAAAGCTGGTTTCTTCCATGCTTTTATTCTGGATCCATCAGTCTTGCATCCAAGGTCTAGGTCCTTCATGTCAGAGAAGTCCAGCCCACACCAGTGCTATGGGCCAGCCCCACCACCACCACACCATGTCCATGGTTCTGGCCTCTGATGCTGTCCTTGCCCTCTGAAAAAAGAAGAGGACATTAAGAAGGAAACACACATTCTAGCCTTCTCAATCCCCTACCTCAATGCTCAGAGGAGACCCCTTTATGTATGAATTGGGATAACTTAGTGGCCCAGTGGATAGAGTGCTGGGCCTGAATTCAGGAAGACTCATCTTCTTGAGTTCCAACCTGGCCTCGGACACTTACTAGCTGTGTGTCGTTGGGCAAGTCATTTAACCCTGTTTGTTTCCTCATCTGTAAAAGGAGCCAGAGCAGGAAATGGTGAACCATTCTAGCATCTTTGCCAAGACAACCCCAAATGGGGTCACAGAGAGTCAGACATGACTAAACAATAACAATGTGTATGAACTGGAAAGAGGAGATTACCTTGTTTAGAGGCAGAGAAAGGAATGAAATGAACTTGGGATGAAAAAGGAGTTGGGGGAAATGTGAATCTCTGGCAGTCTTAGATTATACCATGGGAGATAGTACTGCCCCCTTTAATTACCACCAGCCTCCTTTTACTGACCATGTGCTTTTATTAACCCCTTTACTACTACTACCCCAGATGCTATCTTGAACTCTTACTCCACAATTAGCTACTCCCTTCTATTATCTCCACTAATTCAGCCTCAGGGCTGCCATCAATCTCAATCACACATAGGGAAGAGGAAGAGAGGGGAACCCCCTTCATTTTCATCTTCCAAACTCTCTTCCCCTAGTTCCAGCTCCTTTTCTCCCTGTATCTTATCACAAACTCACAGAAGAGAAGTCTCATATCCAGCATCATCCATTCGAACTCACTCCTGCATCTTGAGGATCCGTAGAAGAATCTTGTATACATCCTGTTCCATATAGCCCTGTGCACATAAGGAAGGTGGGAGAGATGAAAAGAGTTGGAGGGGAGGAGGCAGATTAAATTAGGAAAGGGGCAGCTGACTTCTTCATCCTTTCCAGAAGTCAGGCCCAATATCTCCTAACAGGGTTAAAACTGGTTCCAGTTAGCACTGAGACTGAAACAGGAGAAGGGACTAAAGGAAGGACAAAGAACCAAAAAACTTGTTTCAGAATCTGAAAAGAGGATGATTCAGAGAAAAAAAAAAAGAGAGACACATTTCTCTTAAACACACCCAGATGCACACAATCCAAACAACCAAGTACCTCCCAATCTGGAGACAAATGAGAGAGGGGTTCCCCAATACAGAATCCCGACCAGTCCATGTCCTTACCTGAGCAGCATTAAGTAGATGGTTCCTGTAGGTGGAAATGATTTCCTGATGGTTCTTCTGGGAATCCTGGGAATGAGTATCAATGAATTGAATCTTGCATCCCTACCTTCATAGTCCTCAGAAGCACAAAGTAGGAATCTTTTTCAAATCAATTAATCTCAAACACATACTTATTTAGCAAACACTCACTACTTGCAAAGAGCTATATCAGGAACTGGGAGTTCTGTTAAGACAGTACTTGTCCTCATGGCATTTATAGTCTTAAATAGGGGAAGGAATTCAACACAACCCCCCACGAATAACTATCATGCAAAATAATACTCCTACATACATAAGAGACATGCAAAAAAAAAAAAGTGCTATCACATGTATTGTACCTAGACTATATTGTAACACATGTAAAATGTATGGGATTGCCTGTCATGGGGGGGAGGGAATAGAGGGAGGGGGGCTAATTTGGAAAAATGAATACAAGGGATAATATTATAAAAAATATATATATAATAAAAAAATTTAAAAAAAAGTGCTATATGAGATCATGGGCCAGCCGATACCAATTCCTCGGGGATAAGTAAGGCTCTTCAGATCTGTCATTGGCTCTGCCCATGGTCCTGCCAATCACACTTTCTAGCCCAGTTCTCCAGGGATAAGACCAACCTGCAACTGTAGCATAAGCCGGGTATTTTCCCCACGAACAGCAAGGACTTCAGCTGACATTTGTTCCAGTTTCTTCAGCAGCTCCCTGATCTGGGATCAGAGGTAGAAGAGGGAGTCAATGCAATCAACCTCAAAGTCCTATTACCTCCATATTTTACTCCCTCCCCCCCCCATATACACTACAAGGCATCAGATGGCTGCCTAATACCAACTATAAGCCCTGATAAGCAACATCAGTTAAGTGAGGGCCAAAACACATGATAAGGACATTAGGGTACTTTCTCCTTCAGTCCAGTTCATCAATGTCCCTTCTCTTCCTTGAAAGCCTGGCTCAAAAATTGCAGGAAGCCTTCTGGGATAAACCCCACCCCATTTTGATCATTCTTTTACACTTATGCACTCTGTGGTAATATTAATTTATACTTGCTTGTATGTTGTTTTCCTAAACTCTAAATTTATTTCCTGAACTGATCAAATAGGATTATAGTAGCTCTTTTTAAAATGGCCGAGATTTGTTTTTTTTTCATTATACAAAAGGTTATGAACTTACTAAGGGAAGTACTTCAAAGTTTGTAAGTCACTTGTTTGGCATTCAGAACGCATTTCCCCTTAGAAACAATGCTTAAACGATGGTTAGGTTCCCAGGCCAACCCACAAAAACCCATAATGTCAAAATTATTTTAACCATACAGGAGCTAGAGTTGGATTTCAGAGGTTAGTAAATTCAAGTTATTCATTTTTCTGAAGAAGAAACTGAGGTCCAGAGAGAATGTGATGTGTGTAAAGTAATAATACTACAGGGCCAGGGCATTTTTCACTATGGTCCTAATAGCATCCTTGAACCACAAATCCCCACAAATGCCACACCCATAGTCCCCTCTCCCAGCAATAGCAGGATAGGGACAAACTCTTCAGTTTCTCTGCCCCAAAACTTCTTAAAATGTGGGTTGCAACCTCATATAGAATCACATAACCGAATGTGGAAGAAGTGAAATTATGATTTATTACATTATCATATGATAATATTGCTACCAATAAATGTTTGATTTCTAGGCTTATTTTATGTACATACATAGAAATATCTATATGTAAATATATGATTAATGTTATATATTATACATAATATATAATTATTATATTATGTTATACATAATATATATTAAATATATCCTATAGATATACCAGGGATCATGTAAAATTTCTCGGGAGAAAAGGGGTCTCGAGGGGAAAAAAGTTTAAGAAGCCTTGCTCTCCCCTAGCCATCCCCCCACTGCAAGGACTCGGTCCCAGTCATTATCTGCCTCCTTTATTAAGAGAAGCAGTCGGGGGCTGCTGCGGGAGGGGGGGGGGCTGTCCTTAGCTCATACTTCCTGCAGCCCGCAGCCTCACCGGACCTTCTTACCTTGGCCTCCTTTTCCCTGCAGGCCCCAATCAACTGCTCCATCTTCTCCTTCAACAGCTCGCCCGCCCTCTCGAACTGCTCCGAGCGGCCCCTCATCTCGCTGGCCCTGCGCTCCTGTTCGGCCGCCCGGGCAGCCAGCTCGCGGCTCCTCCGCCGCTCCTCGGCCACCACCTCCCGCAGCTGCCCGGTCTCCCTGCACGCGCCGTTGTACTTCTCCAGCAGGGCCTTGAGCTCCTGGCCCCAGGACTGCGCCTGGGCCACCAGCGACGCGCGGCTCTTCTCCTGCTGCTTCAGGTTGGCCGCTTCCCGGGCGCGAAGCTCGGCCACCTCCTCCGTGGCCTGATAGAGCAGATGCTTCAGCTTCCCGATCTCCTGGCTCTTGCCGCCCATGGTGGCCTGCACGGCGCGCAGCTCCTCCTCGAGTTTGCCCAGGTCTTGCTCCAGGGCGGCTACCTGGGGGACGGCCCCCCGGGCCGCGGCCTCCCTGCCGTTGCCCTTAAGGCGCCGGTTCTCTCCCTCCAGCTTGGCCAGCTCCCTCTGCGCCTCGTTGTATTTGGCCACCAGGGTGCCCACGCAGCCCTGCAGCTCCTCCAGGGGGTCTGGGGCCGGGCCCTGAAGGCTGCCTCCGGCCCGCAGGTTGGGAGGCAGGCACTCCCGCAGCCCCTGCAGGCCGGTGCTCTGGGCGGCCAGGCGGCGCCGGAGCTGCTCCGCGGCTTCCTTCTCGGCCGCCAGCTCCTCGGCCAGCAGCCCCACGCTGCTGCGGAGCTGCTGCAGCTGGCCCTGGGCCTCGGGCCTGGGCATGTACTCCTTCTGCAACCTCTGGCCCAGGGCTTGCAGCTCTCCCTGCAGCCGCTGCCGCTCCCGGCCCAGCTCGCTCAGCTCCTCCAGTAGGTTACTGTTACTCAGCCTCAGGGCCGACACCTCCTTCTCCAGCTGTCCCTTTGCCCCAGTCCCTTCTGGGGCCTGCCCTGCCCCGGGCGCTCCGAGGGGCTCCCCCCGAGCTTCAGGGGCCCTCTCCTCCTTTGCCTTGCCTTCTCTGGTAGGGCTCGTCACCACAGTACTGGCTTTGGCTTGGGGGCCTCCCAGGACGGGAGACACAGCCTCCACATTCAGCCCAGCCTTGGCCCGATCCAGCCTGGCCAGCACCTGCTCTAAGCGAGCCTCCATCTTCTCCCAGGCAGCGGCTGCCGCCTCAGCCTGCGATGCCCCCCAGACCCTGTTTCCTGCTGGTCTGCCCAGGACCCCTCGGGCAGCATCCTTGTCCCTCCACACGGCAGTCAACTCCTCCCTGAGCTGCAGCAGGAGCTGGCCCAAGGCAACCATGCCTGCTGGCTCTGCACCCAGAGCCTTCCCTCTCTCCTCTTTGAGGGGAAGCACTTGGTCTCCTCTTCTGTGGCTGGGCACAACTCCTCCCGCATTCACCAGCTTCTCCCCCTTGGCCTTCCCTGAGACCTTCCCCGCTGGGCTCTGCGGCTGGGACCTCTGCTCCTCTGGTTGGGCTGTCCCCTGGCTTTCGCCCTGGGGCCCTCGGGGTTCTGATCCTTGCTGCGCCATCGCCTCCTTCTGTCTCTTCAGTTCTTGTACCTGCTCGGCCAACAGGTCCAGAAAACAGCCCTGCTCCATGCCGTCCCCCCCAGGCCGGGGACTGCAACCTTGTCCACCCGGGGCTCTAGACTCCCTGGCCAAGAGCACTGCCAGTTCTTGTACCTGCTCCCGCACTCGGCTCTCCAGACCCTGGCAGGCATTCTCCTGGGCCTTACACTCTTGGGCCTTTTTTATCAGCTCCTGCTTCAGCCGGGAGACTTTCTTTTTCTCTGCTTCATACTTCTTCTTCCACTCTTGAGGGCTGCATAGATCCTCACCCTCTTCCTCCTTTTCCTCCTCCTCCTCCTCCTCTGCCTCTGCTCTTCTCGGGCTCTTAGGAGGGGAGCCCTAAAATAAAAAGAGAGCAAGGTGAAGCTCTGAAAAGAATGGCATCCCAAGAGAAGCCCTTCTTTCCCAAGCTCAGCCCTGGACATATTCCTACCCTTCAGTGGGAAATAATGGTTGTTACAATGGAGTAAGATTGTCTGGAGTGTGGAGTTGAAGAGAATGGGGCGGAGATGTTCAGAGAGAAGGGTTTGACTTTTTACCTGAGATGCTGAGTCAGGATGTTGAGCCTGCTCTTGACCTGTCAGAAAAGAGTGTCATTTATGTAATACCTTTGGTTTGCAGATATTGACAAAGAATTTTAGGTGCATTGTCTTATTTCATTCCATGGAGTTAGGTAGGACAAATGTTGTCATCATCCCCATTTTACTAAAGAAAATTAAAACATTAAGTGAAATTTACTCCAATTAACATAAGTTGGAAGTAACAGATTTGGAATCTGAATCCCTTCTTTAAGAGGCATTGCCTTTCACTTATCTATTAATAATGATAACTTATCTTCATATAGTGTGTTTTAAGGTTTAGAAAGCACATTATCTCAGTTGATCCTCGTAAAAATTCTTTGAAATAAATGGTATTATTATCACCTTTTATAGATGAGGGAATTGAAACTACCCCGAGTCACACAGCTAGTACATATACAAGACAATTTGAATTCAGATTTTTCTTCTAAGTCTAATATTTTTATCCACTCATGCCATCTAGCTGTCTCAAATCAGAGACGTATTGTAATTCTCCAGCTAACAGGACTGTTCTAGGAACCAGGGCCAAGGCTGCCTTAGGGTTAAACCTTTATTAGTTCAACATTTTGGCCAGAGATGGTCTTAGTCAGAACTGCCCACAGTGAAAAGTCAGGATTGTATCAACTGTCCTTTGGACTTTGAGGTATTCACTGTTCATCATCAGAAAAAAATAGAATAAAATGAAAATAAAATAATAAATAAAAATAAATCATAAATAATGATATAATAAATCATAAATATGATGTTGCTAAGAGTGTTTCTAAGAGGAATCTCCAAAGCTATCTACAGTAAATAGGAGAAAGGTCCTCAAAGTCACAAAAGTTTAGATTCTCTGAGAAGAATTAGTTTGAGGATGGGGATGGGATGGGGGAAGGCTGGGCACAACTTGTCTCACCTCCGCGCTGGCGGCGGTTCAGGGCCTGGCGAAGCAGCCTCCATAGTTCCTTGTCTTGGGTACACAGGGCATAGTATAAGGCATCATGGCCCATGCTGTCCACAGTCCCTACGTCTGCCCCATGACTCAGGAGCAGCTCTGCCACTTCTGCACTCCCCTTCTCACAGGCCAGGATCAGAGCCGATCTGTGGATATGTTGCACAATTGACTTTTTGGAGTCCTGACATGCTTTATTATTATCAGGAAGTTTCCCTGGCTTCCTTCAAGTTAAGTCTTTAACCTTTCTTAGACCTTAATCTTAGTGCTTTCCCTCTGAGATTACCCCTAATTTATGATATATACTATATAGAATATATAGCTATGTAAACTCTATATAGAATTATCTTGTTTGTATATAATTGCTTGTCTGTCTTCTCCACTATTGGTTCTTTGAAAACAGGAACTTTTTTTTTTTCCCTTTTTCTGTATGTCCAGACCCTAGCACAGTGTCTGGCACATGTAGTTTTTCAGTCATTTCACAATCTCCATGACCCCATTGGGGATTTCCTTGACAAAGATAGACATTGACATTTCATTTTCTACCTCATTTTGCAGATGAGGAAACTGAGGCAAACAAGATTAAGCGATTTATCCCGGATCACACAGCTAGTAAGTGTCTGAGGTTGGTTTGAACTCACTAAGATGAGTCTTTATGAGCTGATCAAAAGATTCAGAGATAATTGTGTCACAGAGCATGTAAGAATCAACATGTAAAGGAAATCAGGCTCCAGGGCATTAGTCTCCCCAAGCAGAGACCGGGAAAGGAGAAAAGCACAGCTCAGCCATGAAAATGAAGAAGGAATCATTTCACATACATACATGTTTGCATATTCACACACCCCCATTCCCCACCATTACTTCTGAGGCTTATGAGAGCCAAAAGAGGCTGGAATCCAGATCAGAGAAAAATAAGGAAATCTCACTTGTCTTCTTTATCTGTGACATTAACCCTGGCACCTCTCTGCAAGAGCTGGGAACAAATGGCCGCATGACCACCCAGTGATGCAATCATCAGGGGAGTTCGTCCATCCTGCACAGGTGGAGAATGAGTAGAGCTGAGGGAGCCAGGAAACACAAAAGATCTGCCAGATCCCCTCCTCCTGCCAACATTCCTGCTACAAACAACCTGAAGGGGACAGACTTAAGCACTTGATACCCATTACTCCCACATTGCAAATATGGACCCATAGCTTTTCCCCTGTATTGTCTGAGTCTAGAGAGAGGTGAACAACTCCAAGACACTAAATGTGGCTTATTTAACCCCAAACTAATAGTGCTCAGAGACAGCAGCCCCTTTCTTGGAGGTGTTGCCCCAGCTTCAGGGTGACACTTACATTATCAAGGACGTCCAGAAAAGCTTCATGATCACACAGTAGCAATACGCTGGAGGCACAGCCAGATGAAGCTAGTTTGTATGGGATTAGAAGGAAAATAAGGATCAAGAGGAGAACCTCTTGGGATAAAGACCAACAAGACTATTTAACCCAAGTTCCTCTAAGGATCCTCTACCTCTGCTGTGTCCACACCAGTCATTATCATCCACACACACACACGCACACACACACACACATCCCTACACATACCCACACACACACTCCTACATTTCAGAACCCCCAAAACTCACCAGCCCAGTGCAAGGGGCTTCTGTTTTCTCCATCCACTGCATCTTCATTGGCGCCATGCTAGGAAGAGTCAATACAGAACTGGCACGAATCCTGAGACATCCCTCCCAACTATTGCCACCATCACTCACCTCACTCATCCATGTCACAGCACAATCTCATTGGACAAAGTATGGATGGGTGAGTGGAGGGAACAAAACTCTTAGAAACCAATTGTGAAGGGTAGCTTGTTATAATCCAGAGAGAAACTGGTTTGTAACATATAATTTAGCCCTCAGGGGTCCATGGCCATCATTGGCACGCCGGGAAGGGACAGGATAAAAATTTCCCAGTGGTCAATAGTCTGTTTTGATTCTCTGAGGTTGTTTTATAGATTGTCCTAATTCTCTTTTCATGTTTTAGCTCTCCAGCCAGATTGTTAGCCTGCTACGGCTTTTTCAAAGCCTTTTCAAAGGTCATCAACAAATTCCTAATCACCGGACAGAATTACCATTTTTCAATCAGTCTTTGGCTTCTTTGCAGCACTTGACATTGTGAACCCTTACTTTCCTCATGAATACTCTTGTCTCTCTTGGCTTCAGGAACAGCATTCTCTCCTGACTCTCTTCCTCATTCTACCTCTTTGATATGTTTCCCCTACCCCAGCTGCCCACTATGCCAATTTAATAGGTGTTCGATTAATGCTTGTTTATTCATAGTGAATTAATACCCCCATGAAACCCTACCTAGCATCACAGACCTAGTCTGTTTGATGGTGACTGTCCCAGGAGAGAGTGTGAATTTGGTAGAATAGTCCTACAAGGACTTTCCCATACTCCATTATCTCCACATGCAAATTTACACTTTCTATCCCAGGATGATGGGGTTTTTTTCATACCTGCAGGAGGACCTTGACACACTGGGGCTGGCAGGATATGGTAGCCAAGTGCAGGGCGGTGCTTCCTGCAAAGAGAGATGGGGAGGGGGACCCACACAGCTGTGATGACTCACAGGGAGGGAGAGCAAAGACGCACAGATAATCAGAGGGAGATTAGACAAAACAGCTTACAGTGACACAAGGCCAGAAATTCCTGTTCACCCAGTGACTGGGTCCTTGCTGTGGGGTGAGGGTGAGACACACCCAACTTTATGGGGAGAGCCCCTGTAGGGACGTTGGGTAAGTAATGGAAGAGAGACGTAACCATGGAGCCCATGATCAGAAGCCCTTGTTCTTCATCCTTTATGGGATCTGGAGATACTCCACTACCTTCTGTCAAAGAGAAAGGGAGTTGGAAAAATCAATCGGTAACTCACCATCTTCGTTCTTGCTGTTGATCTCAGCCCCATTATCCAGTAGTACACTCAGGCACTCTGTCAACCCCTTGGATGCTGCTAGGTGGAACCTGGCCATGTAGAAATAAGAGAAAGATAAGGTGGGAAGAGGGAGCCAGCCAAGAAGTGGGTCATTCTTGATAAACTCATCCACCACACCACACCCCCAAACCTGTCACTAAGAGTGCTCTGGTACTAAGCTGGTTGCTCCAGAAAAGTACTTGCCAATTTGCCAAGGAGTCACATAGAAAAAAAGAGATGATAGAGACAAAAAGAGAAGCCAAGATTCCTATCCCTGAGTATCCTCAAACTAGTCAGGGGATGCAAGGGAAAGTGAACTTAGTGCTTCCTACTGAATTGAACACAGGAGAAATCCAGAGATCCAGAGGTATGCTTCTAGATGTACAAGCAACTAGAGAAGAGTAAGCAAGTCGGAAATCTGAAGGTAATATGGAAAGAGGAGGGAAATCCTGACCTATCCCACTGCAGCAAATTTCATTACATCTGAACTTGCAAATCCTGGATTCTTACTCTATTCCTCAAATCCCTCCTATTTTTTACAATGAACAAACACCATGTTCTAGTTAAGTGGTGTTTATATAGAAGTCTATTTTTTTATATTTTATTTATATCGTACTCTATGTATCAGTCTGTCAATTTCCAATCTCTTAGAATAGGGTTCCCTGACAGTCAGGAGCCATATTTATTGAACTCATACTCCAGTATGAGCAATATAGGTAGATAGAAATAGATATAGATATGTATGCATTTATGTACATGCAGATATATGTCTACATGTGTATACGCAAATACGTGGCACATAGTATACATCCATGTGTATATCCTATACAGGTACATGTATGTGTGTGTCTATATATACATATACATACATGCACATGTACGTATCACCGGCTTTGAAGGGGAACAAGAAAGCCTGGAGGGGTAGGAGGACTTACTTACGGGGACTGGCCGTGGGAGTCTAGTTTGGTGGGACGGGCATTCTTCCTGGAGGCTAGGACAGCCACTCGATTCACGTCTCCCCGCTGCACAGCTTCTAGAAGTTTCTGATCACGGCGGTTCCATTTCTCTACCTGTTCCAGAATATAACATGAAAGTGGGGATGGAATTGGGGAAGAAGGAGGAAGTAGAAAGGGGAAAAGAAATGGGAAGGTCGGGATAGGGTGCCAATTATAAAAATTCTGCCAATATAAGATAATTGCCAGGGCCAGTCCCTAACAAAATTATGAAGGATGTGGTTTGTGTTTTATAATAATAGTAATCACTACCTCTGCCCCATTTTTCTCCACTGTCACTGTAGACACAGAACTGAGAAGCAATATGTTTGTATCTATCTATTTGATGTAGCTTATATGGCTGCATAATTTTATGGTGTAAAGCTATTTATTTATGTGATCCGATTGATGTGGGATCCCTAATGTTGGTATTCTCATTTTACAGATGAGGAAACTCAGGCAAAGAGGTGATAGGACTTGCTAAAATCAATTCACTAGGAAATGGCCGGCCCAGGACTCCAGGGGAAGCCTTCTGACTACATACTAAGCTCTCTCTATTACATAAGACTTTGGGACTCCACCTCTCCCCTAATGACCTTGGTAAAATTTTACCCACTAAGAGTTGGACATATCCCCAGGTGCTGGCTTCCTAAGGAGGTATAATCATTCTTCCTTTCCTTGATTGCCTTCCCTCCCTCTGGGTGGAAGCCTACCAGTCCTTATCTTTTCCTGTGCCCAAATTGTGCCCAACTAACCTGATGTATTAATGGAAGGAAGCTGGAATCCCTCTTCAGCACCTCAGGCAATACCTGAGAATTTGAAGACAATCTCTGGAAACAGTGTCCCATTATTTATTATTTAACAAGATCTGGAAACATATCTGACCACACAGGAGAGGAAAGGATGCTGTTGAGCAAGCTAATATAGGACCAGGCTGGGCTTCATAGGGCCTGCAGTCAGGAATTTCTGAATTCAAATCCAGCCTCAGGTAACTAGTTACTAATAGTGTGACTCTGGGCCCCGTCATTTAATCCTGTTTCCTCAAATGTAAAACAGGCATAATAGTATTTGTCTTCCACAGTTGTTATAAGACACAAATGAGATTAATATCTATAAAATGCTAAGCACAGTACTTAGCACATAAGTGCTACATAAATGCTTATTCCCTTTCTCCCAAAGTGTTTTGCAAAGCTTAAAATGCTATATAAATGCTGTTATAATTATTATTATTATTACCAAAAGCTGTGAGCAACATCTTGAGATGAAAAGCATGTGAGAGTTGATTCCAAAATTTTAACTGTTTTTTGGGTAGATTTTTAAATTTAATTTGTACTTTGTTGATTGAATGTTCAAGCCTCTTGCTATTTTTTTCTTGCTGTACCTGTCAGACCTTTCGGAGACAAACTGGGATAACCTGCCTAAATTCTTGGTCTGGCTCCACTCTGGTTTTGTGCCAGTTTCTGGTTTGTTCCAGTACTTGCTTGTACTGTAGTTTTCAGAAAGGTAAACTGAGGCACAATAACTCACTCAAGTTCACAACTTATTACTGATGCTCAAAGCTCTAGTTCTGGCTCAGATTTATTATTCACGATCTTTAATCATTCCGTATTTCAGAGCTAGGGAAGGAAGTTCCAATTGTGTTTCTACTCTATCCCTGGGCCATTCTACCTCCCTCACCCCTACCCCACCCTGGTACCTTAGGAACAACAAACAAAAGGCAGGGATAGGTCCTTGGCTAAGTCTGGGCAGGTGACTGGAAGCTCAGCACCCAGCTGTCCCAGACCACAGCCACACCTGGCCATGCATTGTTCTTCCACAAGAACTTTGGTGGAAATCATCATGGGAAGTAGCAACAGGGCGGAGATTGCAGAGGTAGGTAAGAACACCCAGGGTGGAAAGCAAGAAGGAGCCTCCTCTGACATGAGATGCAGATTTATGTAGGGTTTCCATCTGACTGGAGAAATTCACTTGCAGAGGAATTTCTCAGCTGCTTTTTCCATCAACTTTTCAGTATGAAAAATGCCCTGATCATGCAAAGTATTCAGGATGTGTGAATCTAAATTAATACTACATTACCTTAATTTATGTCTATTACATTCTTTAAGAAAACGATTTATTTTTACATTGCATATATTTCTCCTCCCAGAGAGTCAATTCATAAAACAAACTTTTTTTTTTTTTTTTTTTTTTAAAGAAAAAGAGATGGGGGGGTAGGAAATCAGCAAAACTGAACAATACATAGAAAAAAATTGATAATATACTCAGTGTTCCACAAATGTGGACTCCCCATTTCTGCAAAGTAGTCTCCGCTACATTTTTCATCTGATGCCTAATCTTGGCACTAAGGTAATCTGGGTTCCTAAAGGCTCTGCCAGAGAAGCACAGGCTCTAGCAAGTCCTATCAAGCTGGAGAAGCAAGGACTAGCAACAGTCTATCCTGAGAGGAACAACCTCCCCAAGTTTGGCTGCCAAGTGAGGAAGGAGAAATACATGTCTTTTGTTTATTTTATTTTTTTCTCTTTTGCCTCTTCACTTCATGGAACGCTTGGAGGTTTAAAATTAGCATAAATTGGGAGGGGGAAAAAAAGGACCTATGCTGATAAAAATACAGATCTTTTGAAGTGTTGAAAGAAGACTGGAGTGACATACAAATCAACATATTTAATTTTTTAAAACTATTTTCCCACCTCCTGCTCAGTTTCCCAACCACCCTCTGAAAAGATAGGAAGAGATAATGATACCTGCCCTAACAGATGGGTAAACACTCACTGAGAGGTGGTGCCTTACCAATTATTCATTTTGGATGATGTGAAAATTTCCCTTTCCTCCAACTCCCAATGGTGAACAGACTCCCCTGGGACTAGACTCTAGGTTTCTAACTTCAAGTTACTGGACCATACTAATTTTCTATTACGTAATTATGATAAAGGGCTAATTTTGGAGTCACCCAGACCAAAGCAGACACCTACTTGGATAATTTCTTTTCTAAGAAGACGCTTAAGGAAAAGGAGGTCTTCAAGATATCATGGTACAGATTCTTAAAGATATCATGATCCAGTGGAAAATGTATTGACTTTGGAATCAGAGGACCTTTGGGATCAAATCCCAGACTCACACTTTACTAAATGACTTTACTTCATTGGGCTTCAGTGTCCTCATCTTTAAACTGAAGAAATGATACTAAATCAGAAGCGTCAGACTCAGATTAAAATGTAATTGGGAAATATTTAACAAAATAAATAAAAATGCAATAAAACACACGTACATTTAAAATACATTTTAAAATGATGTCAGTGGGGACCCTCAGGAATGCTTATCGATTGGTTTAGCTGCCAGGTTTCTCTTTGAATTTGACACCATTGCACTAGATTGCGCCTAACATATTTTCTAGACCTATAGCTATTCATTAAACAGATTGGCTCTCAGAGGCAAAATAACTCAAACAAAGGCTAAGCCTTGATTCTGTTAGGCAATGATGGCAGGAATACATTATTAACTATCCTCAAGGGCTAGGACATCCATAGGAAAGGAACTAGGGAAAGTCCCTACCATGAAGTCCCTACCCTATGGCTGATTACAACTCGAAATTTTCCAAGGGAAGTTGCTTCCCAGTCTCTATTGGGCATACATGAATTAATGCACGTACAATGCACTATAAATTTAAAAATACAATATAAATGTAATCTATCATGATTTTGATTGGTATTTGCTGAGGATCCTATAACTCTCTGGCCAGGAAGATTGGGTCAGGCCATTCACTGGAGAGGAGCTAGGGATGTTCATTTCAAAAAATAATTCAGCCTGGCTGTGTCCATGGTAATGATTAATAAACACCTTCTTAGCAGTTATCCAACCAAACTAACCCTTTATTCGCTTCCTAGTTTCAGTTCTCATTTGTTTCCTTTAATTTCCCTGTACTCAAATTTACTATGTGTTAAAATACTTTTTTCCTTCGATATTTTGCCAAGGGTGGGTATTTTGTAATGCCTTATCAGGCATCTAAAATGAGATTGTTACTAGGAAAAGCTTGGGTTTGTTTTTTTTGTTTTTTTTTTTTTCTATGTTCATAATGCTTTTATCTGTCTTCACACAGAGAACATTTTTCCAAAGGTGCTTTCCTTTGAGTCAAAGGAAAAAAACTGAACCTGATTTCAAGGGCTGCTACTTTCTTGGTTTTTTCTTTTCTCTTTACATGAACTTTGGACTCCCTGAAATTTTTATCAGTTTCCTAATTCAGGTAGCTGTGGAAGTGAATAAATTGGAGTCAGGAAAACTCATTTTCCTAATTGTATATCTTGCCTTAGGCACTTATGAGCTGTGTGACCTTAACTTAACTCTTAACTCTCTGCCTCAATTTCCTCATCTATAAAATGAGCTGGAGAAAGAAATGGCAAGCCACTCCAGTATCTTTGCCCAGAAAATCCAAATGGGGTTATGAAAAGTCAGACATGATTGAACCCTAACAAATAAGTGCTTTTTGATATTTCTATTTCCAGGCATCCTTGAACATTTATTAATTCATTGTGTCAAACTTTCAAGGCAGCATAGTGCAGCAGAAGGTGTATTGTAGTTAGAGTTCTGAAGACCTGGGTTCAAATTTCAGCTTTGTCATATACTATCTTGTGACCATGACGCAGTCATTTTATTTCTCTGGGCCTCAGTTTCCTCATCTGGAAAATGGGGAGAGATTAGATGAAATACTTTCTGAAGTCTATTCTAACTCTAAATCTGAGAATTTGAATCATGACATATCTCCAGACCAGGGATCTTAAGAAGGCAACAGGAGTCCAAGATCCTGCCCCATTGCCTTTTGTCAGCAATTCAGTAATTCAGTACCAGGATTGGCCCCATTAAAGTTGACATTTCTTCCACCCATAAGGATCATAAAATATCTACTTTTTGTGAAATCCATGCCCAAACCTTCCTATATGTTAAAAAGATCTCTAACTGACATGCTGGGATTTGGTCAAAACACTTCCCTCTGGTTCTCTTAATACTTTGTGGGTACCCATATACCATTTGGGTCAGCCACCTATTAGCATTCACTCTCATGGTCACTGATTGATCAGTCCATTTCCATTTATGGTCATCCTTGATAATTTCTTTTTATAAAACTTTTCTCATTCAAGCCAATGTTGGGAATGAACTTCATCCTACTTCTGCCCACCAAATTTCTTTCCATTGCTCTTAAGGAGACTTCCTTCAGGAAGCACCAAACTGTCACCAAAGCCCCAAGAGAACATACGCCTGCCACAATTAGGGAGTTACAGTTTGGGTTTCCCATTCCAGATTCACTAGAGTTTTCTGCACCCTCTCCTTATCTTCCTGTCCATGACATCCTAGTGAAGTGTCCTAACAGGTAGAACTAGGTTTCACTGTCCCTGACAGGTTAGGATGGGAAGAAATGGATTATGTTAATGTGAGGAAGATAGCACTAGATTTCAAGACCTCTTTTAGCCTTAAAACGACAGAGAACTAATGTAAATTTTAATCTAACCTGAGCTCAAAGGGGTTCTACAATGAATTCCTGGCTCTTTTCATATAGTAAGTTCAGTAAATTATTTATAGGTCAGAGTGTGAGATATGCCAAAAGGCACCACACCTGGTTGACTGAAACCAAGTCATGTTTCTTTCTTTCTTTCTTTCTTTTTTTAAATACCTTCCTTCCCCTTCAAAAAAAAAAAGTTTGGAGTTTCTTAGATTATCTTCATGATGGTTTCTGCTTATGCAGTAGCGTTTTCCTCCAGGTAAAGAAGTGAGCTAGACCTGGATTCAAGGAGTAGGAGTGGGAAAGGGTAGCTCCTAAAATCTTTGGCATGATTAGGAAGTCAAGCTCTGGGAGGGGCCAGGGAAGTTGTTACTCTATTTCCCTGACAATTGGGTCCAGAGCGGTTGGCCACCCATTGGGTGGAGGAATTTATGATGAGAAAGGTGTGGGGGAGTTTCATGAGGAAACCAACCTGGAGCTGAAACTGATCTGGTTTCCACCTTTCTGGTTCCCAGGCTTGACCAAGGACCCTGAGAAAATTTCTGGGACTGGAATGGAATGGAGGAAACAGTTATCCTCAGTGCCCTAGATAGAAGTTTCCCATATCTAAGGTGGATGTGAAACCACCATTCTCCATGGAAAGGAAGACTTAGTGACCAGAGAATAGGCAGTGTTATCAACACTAGGGAAACCAGAATCTAATCTCCTGGAGGGCATGTATCACATCTTAAACTTCACCTGTTCTCTACACTGGCAGTCTTTATCACAGAGATTCCAGTAAAACTAAGCTTTACCTTTTGACTGAAATAGGAAGTTGCATAGAGAAGTCATTGTGAGAGGATTAAGGACATACCTCAATAGACCTCTTAGTATTTTCATTTGATTTAATTACATTGAACAGATATTGATTAAACACCTACTATGTGTCAGGCTGGAGAAGGAAAGGGCAAATCATTCCAGTATCTTAGCTAGGAAAACCCAAAATTGGTTCATGCAGAGTGAGATGTGACTGAACAAAAGCAACAAAGTACCTACTATGTTCTGGCATTGTGCTAAGCACTGGAGATTTTATAAAAATAGTCCCTGCTCTTGAAGAGCTAACAGTCAAATAGGAAGAAATAATATATTAACATCTAGATACAAACAAGTTATATACATAATAAATTAGAGATAATCATCAGAGGGAAGGCATGAGGATCAAGGGTCATTCATTGAGAAAAGTTTTAATTGAGACTTGAAATCATGGAAACTAGGAGTTGGAGATGAAGATCAAGAACATTCTAGGGATGGGGGACAACTAAGGGACAACCAGGTCCCTTCCAGCTATGAATCTATGGTCCTAATTATCTGAGCATTTCTCAGACTTGCTGATGGATAAAAACCTCTGGGTCAGCTTAGGCAATTAATCACTTTACAGGTGACAAATTCATTTCTGAATCATTTGGATCGGTAACAGAACTCCTGTGACTAGAATAGAACACATTTTGAACAGTAGTTCCAATAACTGCGCAATTTCATTCCCAAATGGAGATCTCTCCTGTTGGAGATCTTCCCAGGAGGAAATGTTATATCTTCTTTGTCAACCTTTTCTGGGGCTTTCTACTTCAAATTCTGCACAAGAAAAGAGGGAAGGATTTATCAGAGTGGAAACATCTTGACCTCAAACTCCCTTAGTCATTTCAACTTAAATCCAAATCAATGTTATAATAGACTCAAGAAGATATTTAAGGGTTTGGGAAGGGGGAGGGAGTTAAGGAGGGAGCATATAGAAGGCCTGCAGAGGTCTGGAGACCAACCTCAAAGCCAAAGGCTGCAGGGAGGTGGTTGGAGGAATATGCTGCAAGCAACTCATCCTTTACCTGGGCAGCAGCCAGGTAGGCTGCTCCTCCTCTGGCACTGCCAGTTGGGCTGGCCAAACAGCAAGGTGAACCTGCAGAGAACTAGTGTAAAGAGGTGCGGGGGTACCGGGCAAAAGAGTGAGAGATAGAGACAGACATAGAGAAGGAGATGGAGGAGGGTTTTTTGGGGGAAAGGCACTCGGGGCCAAAGGGACTCTGGGGCAAAGGACAAGGACCCTGGAGGAGAAAAAGAGGAAGAGAAAGGACCAAAAAGTCACTCGCTCCCCAGAGATGCCTGCACCTTCCGCGCTGCGCAGAGCGCTGGCCATTTCCGACCCTTGACCCCTGTCTCGGGAATGTCCTCACCCCAATCCCCAGACCCTCTTCTCTACCTGGCAGCATCCGCGGGATACCTACCGCCACCTGTGAACTGGAGCAGGAGAAGATCCGCTTCATGGCCGGGGCTGGGGCCGGAGCCGCCGGGAGAGCGGGGCCGGGGAGACGTGCAGGAGCCGGGCCGGGCGGACCGAACCCACAGACTCCCCGGCTGCGGCCGCAGCCCAAATTGTCAGAGGCAGGAGGCGGAGCCCCGCCCCCAGAAGTCCCAACCTATGGTAGGGCGGCATCCCGCGGCACCTGGCGCGTGGCCCCGCCCACCTCCCTGGCTGACCCGGGAGGCCCGCCGGACTCAGTCACCTCAGCAGCTGCAGACCTGACCCGCATGTAGTCTCAGATAAGATTGGCTAGGTCCGAGAAAACTCGATTATAACGCCCGGTGCGCCCATGCAGATTGTATACTCGAATATAGCCCGGTGTGCTCCTGCATATTGTATGCCCGATTATAATGCCCGGTGTGCCCAGACAGATTGTATGCCCGATTATAGCACCCAGTGTGCCCAGGCAGACTGTATGCTCGATTATAACGCCCGGTGTGCCCATGCAGAGTGTATGCTTGATTATAATACCCAGGACTGTGAGCGCAGCAAACTGAGGCAAGACTGAGCATTGAAAACATTTGAGAAGAACAGAAATTGAGGAGAAACCAGTGTCCCGTGGCTGAGAGTTTGAGGGTATACAGAACAAATATATAGGTGGCAAATAGCAAAACCCACGGACGGAAGCGAAAGGAACAGAACTCAGTAGCTAGAGCACTGGAACTGGACTCAGGAAGATGAATTCAAATTCTATCTCAATCACCTAGTTATATAGACTTGGGCAAATAATTTAACTTCTCGAGAAGCCTCTGATTTCTCTTCCACAAAATGGGAATAATAGTAATAAGGCTGTTGTTCGGGGCCAATGCAATAATTCATCAAAGCGCTTCGCAAACATTAAAGCACTAGGTGGATGCTAATTGCTGTGGTGGTGGTGATAGTGGTCATTAGGCATCCGGAGCAAGAAAAGGAGAAATCTAGAACCAAAGAAAGGAAGGATAGAAATGAAGACAGAAAGAAGAAAGTGTCCTTGATGTCAGCCTGAGAAAAATACTGGCTTCCTATCCATCACTCTGATCTTCTTTTTCTTTGAAAGCTCATTTGTAATCTCTGACTTTCTTCTCTCTTACTTTTGGACTGTTCTTTCTCTACATTTGTTCTTGCTAAGTTTGGTAGCTGTGGTTGGAGATCTCTCCAAAGTCCTGGAACCAGAAATCTGAAGCTGGAAAGGATCACAGAAACCAGCTAGTTTTACTCCCTCATCTTACAGATAAGGAAAATGAGGCTAGGGAAGGTTAAACTAAGAAGGCAGAGGAAACATATTTCATGTCAACGTAGCAATCTTAGTAAAGGAAACCCAGTCCAATGTGATGATCTGTGATATAACAAAAAGAGCATGACTGGGGGCAGGCAATTTAAGTTCAACTTCTTCCTCTCTTCCAGTGGGACCCCAAAGTAAAGAATTCATGTGAAAGAGCTTTTATAAAATCTGAGTTAGAAAATATATCAGAAGTCATCTAGTCCAACTCCTAGCTAACTTAGAGACTCTTCTATGATATTCTCAAAAAACCTCTAATGTAGGAGAAAACTACTAGACCCTAAAAGAGGCATCCTACTTTTTCTCCAAGCTCTGTGATATCTGAGATTTTAATATGTTATGGCTATGAATTCATAGTTTTATCCAAATCACTGATTAAAAAAATTATACAGTACAAAGTCAAGGACAGGTGGGGGTGCACTTCACTGGAAAACCTTCATACAAGTTAACTTTGAACCATTAATAACTACTCTTTAGGTCTAGTCATTCAACCAGTTTTGACACTACCTAACCATATTTTCTTCTAGCCTATATACCGGCATCTTTTCCACAAGTTAGCATGGGAAATATTGTCAAAAACTGTGTAAAAGTGTTTGGACGTGTATAAATATATTGTATTTAATTTATACTTTAACATATTTTACATGTATTCGTCAACCTGCCAATTGGGGGAGGGGGGGATGGAGGGGAAAAATTGGAACAAAAGATTTGGCAGTTGTCAATGCTGTAAAATTACCCATGCATATATCTGGTAAATAAAAACTATAATTAAAAAAAAATACTGCGTTAAAGTCTAGGTAAAGCATTCCACAACAGTACCCTGGTCTACTAGTTCAATAACTTTGTCAACAAAGAAAATGAGTCTAATCTGGCATGACCTGAATTGTTTGGGTTTGGGGTTTTTTTTGGTATTTAAATTTTTTTTTGTTTTTGTTTTTGTTTTTGTTTTTGTTTTTTAACATGACAAATACAAATAAACCACCACTTCCACATATGCAAAGAAAAAAAGAAAAAAAAAAAAAAAAAAAGAGGAGCAGCTACATGACCCAGTGGATAGAGCACCAGCCCTGAAGTCAGGAGGACCTGAATTCTAATCTAAGCTTCAGACACTTAATGCTTCCTAGCTGTATAACCCTGGGCAAGTCACTTAACTCCAATTGCCTCAGCAAAAAGAAAAATGAGATTTTTTTCTAAAACCACATCTTTATTTCGGACATTTGTTTTTGAAAAGAACATGATTAATTCAATATATGAGTTTCAAAGTTATCTTTTTATGAATTTCCTTCTGTTCTCTTCTGTGCATTCTCATAAATGTTTCAATTACCCCATTTTCTTTGTTTTCTTGTTTTTTTGCCTCTATCACTAACCTCTTCCTTCCAAATTAACAAAAAGTTTATCTTTGTAAAGTCAAGCATGACAAATCAGTTCATTGACCATGAGCAAGAATATATTCTTGATAGTAAAAAATCAATAAGCATTATGAAATGCCTACTATGTGCCAAATATTGTGCTGTGTTGATCTCTCATAAATACCTGAAGGAAAATTCTGAGCTCTCTATAAAGGGAGGCTTTGGGAAGAGCTTATTGTTCAGCCCCACCATCACAAGAAAAAGGCAACTGAGGGTGCTGAGGAGGTGTATGTAGTATTAAAGTTGAATCAGCCTCTCTGATGATGAAATATCAGGTGATGAGCTTATCCTGGGGGGTGGGAATGGAACATGATGATTGTGGAGATGAAACCAAGCAGAGACCTGTTTTTCCCTTTCCTTTTCTGGATGTTTGCTAATAGCTTTAATATTAATTACCTTTAACATCATGTTCTAGAATTTTGCTAGTGTAGCACACGCTCTGTGACAACTATCCCAACTATTTTAACTCCTTAAAATGGCAATTCAGCTCTTCAGAGGATGGCTACTACATGTGTGCTCATAATTCTAAGAGGTGGTCTTGAATGTTTCACCCAACAATTATTCATATCAGTCAAGCAGATTTAACTTAGCTCATAGGATATAGAATTTTTACTAAGGTGATTTGGTAAGAATATTTGGTATAAAACATCCCTAGAAAATCTGTGATAGACCATCCCTCTAGTATATAGAGAGATTACAGGGGAGAATGGACTCAAGCTTAGAGAACAGATATTGCTAAGGGGCAACTTATAGTTCTTAGAAGTCTTTTTTTTCTGGAATTCAAAATATTTCCCCTTTAGATGGGGTGTACACTTTCTGATGGTTTCCTTGTAGTATCTTTGAAATTGCCTTTCCTCAGCATGTCAATTGCTGCTGTTCTAGAAATATTGCAAAAAAAGATAAATTAGAAACCTGAATTCTTTAACCATCCCAAGTTCACAAAGTTCTTAACTGGTCAAAGTAGAGGTGAGATGAAATCAAGGCTCGTTTGTCTCCTCCCCCTCAAGTGTACCACGACTGAAGTTAAGGTAAACCAAGGTACAAAATTCTGAATGTGATTGATTTATTAGCAAAGTACATATTTGCCAATTAACAAGGTGTTGATCTCTCATCAATCCCTAAAATCCAGTGGGGCTTACAAATTATTTTTATAGACAAAAGGAAAAGCATCATAGTAAAAGGGTAGCATCATAGATGGGGAAAACAGTATGATTGGTTATTATCATTTTTGTTATTATATTATCATTTTTCAGTTGCATCCAACTAATCATGACCCCATCTATGGTTTTCTAGGTAAAGAAAAAAATGAAGTGGTTTGCCATTACTTTCTCCAGCTCATTGTGCAGATGAGGGAACTGAGTTAAACAGGAGCAAAAGATCACACAGCTAGTAAATGGCTGAGGTTAGATTTAAAATCAGAAAGTTGAGTCTAGGCCTGGCACTTTATTCACTGTGCCACTCAGCTGCCCCTTAGGGAAAAGAATATGATTGATTCCAGATTGGGTATTCAGGGCTATCAACTACCATCCCATTACTGATTGATTGTTTCCACCTGCAAGGTTAATCAGGGATTCATGGATAACAAAACAGACTTCCTTGAAGGACAGAGATAACAGAGCAGACTTCCTGGAAGGACAACTGTGTGGGATAGAGATAACAAATTTCCTTGACATAAGAATAGACCATTGATTTCACAGAAAAACTGAACTTTTAAACTTAACTTAGAGACAATGGGTAATTTACAGGAAAGCTGAACTTCTAAATTCAGAGAGACAATAAAACATGTCATAGGCAAATATAAAAATGTCAGTGGTGATACTGAATAAATTATAAAGTACACTAAATTTGATTTTTTTCAAGTGCTTGGGCTAGGATGCTTTCACTTGTCTATTATCAAAAAAAGCACTCAATCCCAAATTAGCTTGTTGGGTTTATGTAAGGCTCATAGAGTATAACTAAGACTCCTCAACCAATTCAAATAGACTTCCTGGGCATTTTCCATCCATTTTATCCAATGGCTTTCAAAAACTTCTCAATGGATAAAGGATTTTAAGCCTAACATCTTTGATTCATTGGTCCAATCTTGTTAATTTTAAACCATATTTGGAGCTATACCTAGTTAATATCTTTGATTCAACTGAGATATGTTTTCATACAACTATCAAAGTTTAGACTTTATTAATTATTCCTATGGGGGGGTGTGGGTGATTGATTCATTCAAGAGACCTCACACTCAGTCATACATTCACATACTCTCTTATATAAAGCTAGTATTACTGCAGTTTGGACACTCTAATATCATTTTTCCTCCTTTTTAAAAATGAAGACATTTGTATTTTTCTAATCCTGAAGCACTTTTCCTGTTTTCCTGTGATTTTTCAAAGATCAGTTGGTAGCTCAGCTATGACATCTGCCAAATCTTTCAATACCATGGGATGTAATTCCTCTGAGTCTGGTGACTGGAGCTCATTAAAGGCACCTAGTTGTTCTCATTATTTTCTTTCTTGCCTTGGGTTCCAACTAGCTATCTGCCATTTTTGTTTTCTCCTTTCTAGTCCCAAGATAATTTTCTTTAACAGAGAAAACAAAAATGAAATAATAAGAGAATATGGTAAGGTAGAAAGAACTCTGGTTGGAATCAAGGAACTGGGTTAGAATTCATGTTTTTACAGTCAGTGTTTTTGATAAAAGAGTTATTTCTCAAATATGTAGATAACGGACTCAAATTTTATAATACAGGCCATTCCCCAATTGACAAATGGTCAAAAGATATGAACAGCAGTTTTCAGATGAAGAAATTAAAGCCACATGAAAAAATGCTCTAACTCACTATTGATTAGAGAAATGTAAACTAAAACTACTCTGAGGTACCACTCACAGGAATCAGTTGTCCAATACGTCAGAAAAAAATGATAAACATTGGATGTGATATGGGAAAACTGGAATGCTAGTATATTGGTGGAGTTGTGAACTGATCCAACCATTCTAGAGAACAATGTGGAATTATGTCCAATGGGCTATAAAACTCATGAATACCCTTTGACTTAACAATATCCCTGCTAGGTCTGTACCTCAAAGACATTAAAGGGGATGGTGGTTGGGGTGAAGAATCTATTTGTAGAAAAATATTTATAGCAGCTTTTTTTGTAGGACATATTCATCATTTGGGAAATAGCTGACAAGTTGTAGTATATGACTGTAATAAAATATTATTGTGCTCTAAGAATTGAAAAGCAGGCAGATTTCAGAAAAACCTGGAAAGACTCAAATGAACTGATATAGTGAAGTGAGCAGAACCAGGAGAACATTGTTTGTATACAGTAACAGCCACATTGTTTGAGGATCAACTATGATGGATTTAGCTCATTTTGTAAAATAATAATCCCAAGATTCATTCAAAAAGATTCATGTTGTAGAATGCCATCCACATTCAGAGAAAGAACTATGGAGTCTGAATGTAGATCAAAGCAAATTATTTTCACTTTTTTTGTTGTTGTTTTTTTTTCTTTCTTAAGGTTTTTATTATAATTCTTCTTTTAGACTAATGTGGAGCTTTAAGATGATTGTACATGTATAACCTATATCAGATGGATTACAGTTGTGGGAAGTGGAAAGAGAGAGAGAAAACTGTGAAGCTCAAAATCTTATAAAAATGAGTATTTAGAATTATCTTTATATGTAATTGGAAAAAATAAAAAATTCTTCAATGAGGGGGGGAAAAAACCATTTTTCCCCTTATCAGAATATTTTCACTTGAGTCTTCAGAACATCATTTGAAAGAGGAAATCTAGGGCTGATTTCCTATATAGTCTTCCCATTAGGCTATAATTTACAGCTCAACAGTACTTCCAGAAATAGTATTTCCTCCCACCTCCCCCCCCAAAAAAAAAATCTAATATGATCCCGGGCTACTAAGTTAATAAAAGTAAAGTGTTAGAGCAAAGAAGGTGATAATATTCTTACATTCTTTTCTGGTCAGAATATAGTCAGACAGTTGCGTTTTGGATGACATGATCAGAATGTTTTAGATACCACATTTTAGGAAGGTCACTGACAAAGTGGAACATATCTAGTAAGGGGCAAAAGACAGTCCCCTG
Source organism: Sminthopsis crassicaudata (assembly GCF_048593235.1). Lineage (NCBI taxonomy): Eukaryota > Metazoa > Chordata > Mammalia > Dasyuromorphia > Dasyuridae > Sminthopsis > Sminthopsis crassicaudata. Next base: position 440,811,099 of record NC_133620.1, read on the forward strand.
TCCTCAAGAAGTTTACAATCTAATGAAGGAGACAACAAACAAATATAACAAATCTAGCCATATAGAGGATAAATGGGACAAAAATTAATAGGTAAGCAAATCACTATTGATCAAAGAAATGCAAATTAAGACAACTCTGAGGTATCATTACACACCTGTCAGATTGGCTAAGATGACAGGAACAAATAACGATGAATGTTGGAGGGGCTGTGGGAAAACTGGGACACTGATGCATTGTTGGTGGAGTTGTGAAAGAATCCAACCATTCTGGAGAGCAATCTGGAATTATGCCCAAAATGTTATCAAAATGTGCATACCCTTTGACCCAGCCATACTACTACTGGGCTTATACCCCAAGGAACTACTAGAGAAGGGAAAGGGTCCTGTATGTGCCAAAATGTTTGTGGCAGCCCTTTTCATAGTGGCTAGAAGCTGGAAGATGAATGGATGTCCATCAATTGGAGAATGGTTGGGTAAACTATGGTATATGAATGTTATGGAATATTATTGTTCTATAAGAAATGACCAACAGGAGAAATATAGAGAGGCTTGGAGAGACTTACATCAACTGATGCTGAGTGAAACGAGCAGAACCAGAAGATCATTATACACTTCAACAATGATACTGTATGAGGATGTATGCTGATGGAAGTGGATATCTTCAACATAGAGAAGAGCTACTCCAATTCCAATTGATTAATGATGGACAGAACCAGCTACATCCAGAAAAGGAACACTGGGAAATGAATGTAAACTGTTATTTTTACCTTCTGAATCCAATTCTTCCTGTGCAACAAAAATTCGGTTCTACACACATATATTGTATCTAAATTATACTGTAATATATTTAACATATATAAGACTGCTTGCCATCTGGGGGAGGGGGTTGGGGGAGGAAGGGAAAAAATCTGAATAGAAGTAAGTGCAAGGGATAATGTTGTAAAAAATTACCCATGCATATGTACTGTCAAAAAATGTTATAATTATAAAATAAAATTTAAAAAAAAAAAAACAACACAAAAATTAATAGGGAAGGTCCTAGAATTGAGTGGTTGGGAAAAGGCTTCTCGTAGAAGATGGGATTTTAGTTTGGACTAGAAGGAAACCAGGTAATTTCTTTCCACAGACACTGCTACAGCTAAGTTTGGCCTTCTTCCTGTTTCTTCAAAGTAACTACCATTTCTCCATATCTTCGCACTGGCTGTACCCCCATGCCCAGAATGCATGTTCTTCCTATCTCTACCTCTTAAGACTCAGCTTACAAAGCTGCTCCCCATCATTTACCTTCTATTTATTTTATATGTGCTCACACAAGATGTTCCAAACATCTTACTATAGGTTCAAGCTTACTAGAGCTTAATGGAGAGTTGTAGGACACCCTATATGTGTAACAAAGCTCTCTAGAACTCACTTTTGCTTTTTTATACAGTACCCAGCTCAGTGACATGGACATGTTGTATACTAAGTAAATATATTGATTGATTAGCACCAAAGGGAAGAACTAGTATTAATGGGTATAAGTTGCAAAGAGAACAAGGACACAATTCCTCACAGATTCCTAATTCTAATTCCTTCCTATCTGATCTTAAAGTCTTTGTCTTTAGAGTCACTTCCTTTGGGCTCACGGGTTGTAGAAAGTAGCTGCTTATTAATTAAACCATCATTGGATAAGGCAGCAATGGTAATGGTTTCTCTCCAGAAGGCTGCTATAAAAATGGGAGAGGAAGAAATAGAAAGGGTATGGGAGTGGGGAAAGACCTCTTCTAGTCTTCTGTCATTAGCACAAATTGGTTTATTGGATCAGCTGGGACCATGGAACAAATGGAAAAACTCCACAGAAGTGCATTTGAATGAACAGCAGGCACTGAAATATGACAAGCCTATCTTGTGGTGGCTGAGGCTCCAAGCCAGGAATGTGAACTATGGATGGTGGGGTCAAGCTCTGGGAGGGTACAGGATGGCCCCTGTAGCTAATTTCCTATTTCATGAACACATTTTTCTAGGGCTTGCCTGCCAGAGTTCATTTGCTTTCAGGATCACCGCTCGGTCCCAAAGTCTCCACAACTTCTCTACTCCCTGCACCCCCTATACTGATCCAACCCTCCAGTAAGCTTATTGCTGAGAACATGGACTGAACTGGTATTCATTTAAACACAACTTTATTGGCTTCATTGAAATAATGTTAAACACTGAGATGTATTGTTAGCCCAGGTCAGTTGGAGAAGCAAAAACACTGACCAAGATGATGGTCCTCTGCAGTGCTACTGGTCAAAGGAAGCAGGAAGGAGGTGGCCGTGGGGGGCAAGAAGAGTGAATGGAGACATTTCAAGATACCCAGAAACCCTCGGGAAGAGACAAGTGCTCCGGCTACTGACCATCTTACTTTTCTCTAAATGGGTGGGAGAGTTCAAATGCGGTGGGGCCTGCACTAAGACTGATTTCACAGGTCTCCACAGCAAATGGATTCTCAGTTATTAGGAGGAATCCCACCCTGACAGCTGGTTGAGAGGAAACAATCCGAGAGGAATAGGGAGTTTGAAAGATAAGTTTGGGAATCCCTAGTGGAGATCAGGAAATGGCTGGCAGACTATTTCTCACATAGGAGCCTTCTGAGGTATGGCCAAGGGACCAAGGGGAGAGTAGCTGGGTGCCCTGGAAACATTTCCCAGGGAGAGAACTCTGCTGCACAAACAACACTCCCAGAGCAAGTGAGGGCTTGTTTCCCAGTGACTTCACTCCACCCACTTCTACTTCTCCCCGGGGTGCGGACCCCCCTCGGTCCAGTCCCATGATGCTCCCTGCCCTTGGGGCCCTGGCTTGCCAGCACTGACTAGCCGCTGCCTCTCAATGCCTTGGATCTCGGAAGAGGGCTCCCCTAAGGGGCCTGGTAGGGATGTGACCTTGGAGCTCTGCCTCCCGCACTGCACGCTGGCCGGCGGGGAGCTGGGCGATCCCCAATCTGTCCACACGGAGGCTCCTGGCCCCCACAAACCGCCTTTACCCAGGGAAAGGGGAAGTGGGCGAAGCAGGGGGCAGCACCTGAGGGCCGGCGGCTCCAGGCTGGCTCGGGTTTCAGGGGGGTGCCAAGCGGCCTGTCTGAGGCTCCTCTGTTCCCCGGCCTCGCACAGAACGTCTCTTGTGGCTTCCCCCCTCCCTCCGTTCTTCCTGTTGACTCTCCCCACCAGGCTCTGAATCACCAGGCTCCACAGGAAAGCAGCAGATGTTGACTTTGCTCGGGCGAAGCCCACGTCAGCTCCTCCGCTGGTGTCGGGTAGGAAGGCCGGGAGGTGGGGGGGTGGGGACTAGGAGGAGGCTAGGCCCGGTCATTTCCAAAGGATGGGGGTGAGGAAGAAAAAGAAGAGAGAGAGACAGAGAGAGGGACGGAGGGAGGGAAGAAGGGAGAGAAGAAAGGAGGAAGGGAGGGAAAGTAGGAGGGAGGGAGGGAAGGAAAGAGAGAGGGATGGAGGGAGGGGAAAAAGAGGGAGAGAAGGAGGGAGGGAAGGAAGGAAGGAAGGAGGGAAAGAGAGAGAGAAAGAGAGAGGGAAGGAAGGGGGAAGAGAGAGAAGCCCTGTCCAAGCCAAAGGGCCCTGAGACCTGAGGCCTGGGAGGGGTAGAGAAGCGGCTGCCAGGGGAAGACGGGCTGAGCGGGAGGACTGTGGAACCAATTCTTCTTGGCAGAGGCTGGCCTCCCTTCCTGAGAGAAGTATCCCTAGGACCCAGAAGTCAAACTTGGAGTTTGGAGGAGAGGGCCAGAGGGTGCCTTTTGTTCTACAGGCTCCCCTTCAAGTCTCTAGGGTCCCCTGTAGAAGAGGCATTCACAAGGTCTTCTTCCAGCTTCATTGGTCCACCTTCCCATTTCCATCTTCTTCGGGTACTTTCTTTCGGGCAAAGAATCCAAGCTACATGGAAGAGGTGATGAGGAGTGCTCATATTCCCCAAAGCCCTCGCTTGCCCATAACTGAGGGCAAGACCACAGGCTGCTTTCTCATTTGGGGGAGTGGTACAAAATACACAAGTTTACCCTTTTTCTCTGCTCCTGTCCTTTCAGTAAGCCTTAGATCCCTAGAGAGGCAGCATGGCCTGGGGGAAAGAAGCATGGATTCCGAGAACCTAAATTGAAATCCTGGTTCTGCCACCTGTGTGAGCCTGGCTAGTCACTTAACTTTGGAGCCTCAGTTTCCTCCCCTTTAAGGTGAGGGAGTTGGACTAGCAACTCTTAAGATCCCCTACATACTTGGGAACAACCCCCCCACTCCTCCAATGTTCCATGGAATAGTACTCACTTTCCAAAGACAGAAAACAATGAGGGCCAATAATAAAAGCCCTCCTATGACGCTGCCAACCAGGATCCACAATGAGACAGGAACGTGGCGGGCCTGGATTACCTCCAGGAGGCTCTGGAAGAAAAGGACATCTTTCTTTTCTGGATCCTCCAGTTAGTCCCCTCCCCTGTTCTGTCCCACAGCCCTTTTCCCCATCTCCCCCCCCCCTCAATATTTTTCATGAACCTCCCCAGGTAGATCCAACAACAGAGGGCTAAGAAGTCTCTCCAAAAAGGATCCCTTAAACAACCAGCAGAACCCCAGAGATTTGATTCTTATGCCTCATTTACTCACTGGATCACCAGGATAGCACATTGCATGACAAAGCTCAGTCACACTGCACCCACCTCACTCCATTGGGAGGCCTCCATCAGCTGCAAGACACTGCCTTCCTCAACCTCCAGTTTAAAGGTGCTGACCACAGTCACAGATTTGAACTTGGCCTGTGGGGACAAAAGGCATGAAAAATATTAGCGTGAGGGATCAATGGCCTGCAAATTGGGCAGAGGTGGTATGAAGCTCCTTGGGTGACAAGAATAGGATAAGAGATGGGTCCCTGGATACCATGTTGAAATAATGAAGAAGAGGAAGAAGAGAAATGGCATCATGGAGGGAAGGAGGAAGGGGGATGGGGCGGCTAGCCTAAATCTCTTAACATACTACTTTTTATCATCTCCTTCATTTGCCTACTCAAGGCCAATGGCTTCCTCTGGGATGCTGTCACTATGTCAAAATTTATGAGCTCAATTGTCACAGGACTCCGTCATCCTCTCCATCACCTCACTTTGGGTATCCAAATGTATCTATACACACACACATACAACTCCATTAATCCCTCTTTTCTATGAAGTTCTATGGCCTTCACAACCTGAACTACATAGTTTAACAGTTCAAAGTTTTGTCTTCCCCACTAGATACTGTAAAATCCTTGAGGAAAAGACCCTCTCTTATACTATTTTCTGATCTTCTAAATTACCTGGTACGAGGTATTGGATTTGGAAATAAGAGAGGCTTGAGTTTGAATTTTTCACCACACATTTGCTGTTTGACCTTGAACACAGTCTGAACTTCAATGTCCTCATCTGTACAATGGGGATGATTCTATCCCTAGCATTTGTCTCACAGAGTTATAAGGATCAAATGAGAAGATGTAAAGCATTTCTAAATCTTAAGGTACTGAGTCAATGTTAGTCATTGTTATCATTAGGATACTAATGACATGATGACAAAAGATGGGAATAGTCGATGCTGGAAGAGCTGTGAAAAGGCAGGCATATTAGTATAATATAAATTGGACAAGAAACTCTAGAGAGCACTTTAGAACTATGGTCCATATCTAGAGATCAGTGATAAAAAGAAAAGTCCCAAAGGCACCAACATGTTTATGCTGGAACTTTTTATAGTAGCAAAGAATTGGAAACAAAGTAGAAGCTGCCTGCTGACTCTGGAAGTGGTGAAGCAAGTTGTGATACATGACTGCAATGTAACACTCATTTGCTATGAACATAAGTGATCATGAAGAATACTAAGTAGCACAGAAGATCTATAACTGATGCAGAGTAAATAGAACTAATAAAAATGTGACAATGTCTACCTCAATGTAAGTAAAAAGGAAACAACAAATTGAAGCTCAATGCTGTGAAATGATAATGACCAAGTTTGGCTCCAAGGAAGAGGTGAGAAGCATTCCTCTCCTTCTCGGGGTTCACCGGCTGGATTTCTTTTTTAAGGACCACGCCTTAGCCCCTAATCACTAGCTTTCATTGATTGGCCAACAAAAGGTCCCAGGACAAGCCAAACTTAGTTTTTCTTTCAGCCCCAGTTGCCTTAGAGTGAATGTTATAGCAATTGTTGCTGTTGTTTTTGGCTAAAAACCCTGAGTCTTCTCCCAGATTGATTTTTTTTTTTTTAATTAGGTAAGAAGCCATTCTTTGCCTCAGGTCTCACCCAGTCTTAGTCACTGACAGACTGGTTGTTGTGGTCAAACTGAGACCTGGTGAAAATGTTAGCTTAAAAAGGCCAGGCCTCCCACTGCACCCAGGGCCATCTCCAGTCCTCCTGATCTATATCTTCCCTGTGGACCACATGGCTCTGGAGGAGAAAGTAAGGCTGGTGATCTTGCACAGCCCCTCTCAGAGCCAGTTCCCTGGCATGGTGGAGCTGCCCTTGGAGAACAAAGGACTGACCACAGCGATACGGGCATGGCACACAAGCTAGGCGCGGAGAGACTGGTTCCGTTTTGTTCAGTTGGGTTTTTTTTTTCCCTTTATAAAAAGGGTGGCTCCCTTTGGTAGTAAAACAAGGATATAAGAGATGGAGGTGTTTAGAAACAGGAGGATGAGATCTGGAAAGGGCCTGGATCTGGATCTCTTGGTTCTGGAGCTGCCAGGGAGGAGCTTCCTCTACCACAGGGAGGAGCCCTCTCTGTAACCCTGGGACCTTGACTGGTCAGCCCGAAGGCCAGAGCCACTGAGTGCTAGAAGCGAAGTTCATTCCCCGGCTTCAAGGCCGGTTTTCTACAGATACCGCTGAAAATGTAAGTTAGAGGGGCAGCAGGTGCTCAGTGAGCAGAAGGAAATGGTTTCTGGGGAAAGGAACAGCTCCACGAGGACAGCTCCGCAGCTCACCCTTCGGAAGAAGTCATCGTGGATGAGCCTCAGGAACTGCAGCGAGATCTGGGACCCCCGGGGCAGGCGGCCGAGGCGGCACCGCACCACTTGGCACCAGGAATTACTGCCGTTCTATGGGAGAAAGGGGTCAGCACCCACGGACAAGAAGGACCTCCTCCTTCTTCCCCCAGCCCCAGTACCCACCAGCAAGGCCCCATCACCTCCCCAGGATCTGTTTCTGGGTCTCCCCTCTCCAGCGCTAGGAGCTCGTACCAGATGGCTGACATGTCGCAGGTCCTCGGAGTGCACCGGAGCCGTGGAGGGCTCAGTCAGGTTCTGCACCATGCAGCTAGCCTGGAAAAAGCGGGCGTACAAGGAGAGGGTTCCCTCAGACCGGACTGCCAACCTCAGAGGACCCTTTCATTACCTCCCAAACGTGGGACCATCAATTTAGAAGCATAAAGGACCCAAAGAGCCATGCAATCCAATGCTTCCATTTTACAGATGGGGAAGCAGAGCCCCCTAAAGGTGACGAGCTAGTGGGAAGGCACAGGGGCTGGGCAGGGTACGAACTCCAAGGCCAGAGTCCTTTCTGCTGTCCCATGCTGCCTCCTTGGCCTAGAAAGGGCACTGCTAAGTCCTGGGTCTGATCCAAGATGCCCGCATTAAGGTCACCCGCATCCTTCACAATTCTCTTATCCTGTCAAGTTCATGGGCTGACTTCGGCCAACACATGGGTGCAGGCAGGACCGGGGGTCTGTGGCCTGGATGAAGAAATTCTGGGGAGGGTCCCACAGCCAGAGGGGCTTCAGGAAGGAGGCATCTTCCACTCACATTGTCAGTAATGATCTGGGACAGGGACAGGAAGTAACTGCCCCCATAGGCCACAGCAGGAAAGAAGGCAGAAATCAAGAGGTCGCTGATGGAATAACAACCGAGGTTCTGTACCTGATGGAGTAAATGGGGAGGAGTGAGGGTGCCCAAGGAAGGGTGACTGCCCCCTCTCCCCCCAGCCACAAGATCTGTGGAGGAACCCAGGAGAATCCCCTCCACCAGCCTTCTCCTTCTCCCCCCCATCTCCCCATCCAGGGCTCCACCCTCTTTGCCCGGCCCCCTTCTGTCTCTCACCCTGAGAGTGGTTTTGAACTCAGGGCCAGGACCCTCAGGGAGGGCCCCATAGGGGTGAACCTCATATCGGTGCAGCGTGGACTCACTTCAGGGTCACGACACAGACACCAAACCGGGAAGCACCAGGACGCAGACAGAGGGAGCAGGTGGTCAGCACAGGGACACTGGAGCATGGGAGGCAGGGCTGGGACAGGGACCCAAAGAGGGGGGCATGTGCCATGCAGAAGGCCCGGGAGCACATGAAGCACTGACACGGGCAAATAGCCAACCCCCCCCAACCCGTTCCAACCCCCTCCAACATGTCTGGCTGCAGCCTCTCTTGGAGGAGCAAAAAGGGAGAGGAAGGAGAGGGCGGCAGGTTCAGAGTCAAAGGTGCAGGGCTATGAGAGGTTCTGGACAAAGCGGACCATGGTGGAGGGAGAGTGGTGAAGGTCTGAGGCCCGGGGTCAGGGCTGACCGAAGGGCAGGCCGGGCATCGGGCCATACCTGGAGACCAGGAGCTCAGGCTCATAGCGGATGTAGGCAGAGGCCTGGACCACATTGTCGTGCAAAGTCTCATTGGACTCCAGACTGTTGCTGCCGGGGCGAGGGGAGAGTCATCATCCCTAACTCCTTTGTAGAGAATTCTTCCTCAAGAAGCACTATCCCCCTCCCCCATGTTGTGAAACCCCATCCCCCCCAGGCCAGGATGAGGGGCCTAGATGTTTACCTGGTGGCAGTCAGCCTTACAAGAGTTTGGCTTAGGAGAGAAGAGCAGCTGAATTCAAACTCCAAGAGGAAGGTCACCTGGGTTGGGGGAAAAGGGACCAAAGGCCATAAGGTCCAGGGCCAGCTTTCAGTCAGAGTACTGACCTCTGCACAAGTCTGGAGCATGAGCCAAAGATTCCCTGAGAGCCACAAGGGTCCCTCAACTCTAGGGGTTCTTAACTTTTTTCATGTCCTCCTGCAGACCCTATCTCACAATCATGCATAAAATAAAGTACAGAGGATTACAAAGGAGGCTAGAGGTTAATTAGAGATGTAATTTATTTTCTGTACAATTCCAGGTCCCTGGGATCTCTGTTGGAGGGAGTGGGGTCTGTGGATCCTGAATGAAGAAACTGTCTTAGGTATTCTCTCCCAGAACCCCATGGCCAACCTTCATTCCCCATCTACTGTAAACTTCTATGGGACCAGCTCCCTGGTCCTCTCACTCACGCCAATGTTCTCCAATTCCCCCACTCCTAACAATGCCCTATCCAAAAGAAAAGCGTTCTGGGCCTGGAAGCAGGAAAACCTGAGTTCAAATCTAGCTTCAGAAACTTCCTTTGTGTGTGTGTGAGACCCTGGGCAAGTCACTTACCCTGTTTGCCTCAAGTAGATAACCACTGTCCCTCCTTCATGGTGTTGTCAGAATCAAATTTCACACACACACACACACACACACACACACACACACACACACACACACACACACATGCACACACACACACTCTCTCTCTCTCTCTCTCTCTCTCTCTCTCTCTCTCTCTCTCTTTCTGAAAGCTCTTAGCACAGAGCTCAGCACATAGCAGGTGCTTTAACACATGTCCCACTCCCTCCCCCAAAGCCCATGCTTCAGAAGACTCCCAGCCTTCTGACTCACCTTGGCCCCGGTCTGGAAGACAGGGTGCCCTATGCTACAGAGCTGGCCATGTGTGGAAGTGGCTGCACACTCTACCTTGACAGTGGGGTCCTTCTGGGGGACAGAGAGTCAGAGTGTGAAGGGGACTTGGGCTTAAACCACTCCCCCCCTTCCCCCACCTCTTTTACTTCCTCCCCCACTCCAGTAAATCCCCAGAAGGGGGAGCTGACCAGGTAGTGGCTGTTTGCCCCATTCTCCCCCCCTCCACCCCATGGGCCACGGGAGGCAGCAGGCTGGCCAAGCAGAACTTCTGGAACTCTCCTCCTTCTTCCTTTCCAACATCTGCTCCTACCCCCCGCCCCTACTCCGAGCACCTGAGGCATGAAGCTAGCCAGATGGAGGCTCCTGGAGAAACTGAGGCTCAGATTGGTATTGTAGGCGTTCTCCTTTCTGTTCTCGAGAGTTGCTGACACCAGCACCTTCTGCCGCCCACCTCGAACCACAAATGGCTTTTTCCTGAAAACAGAGTTGGGAAACCAGTAATTGCTGACGGGAGCTCTGGGGCCCCAGAAACTCTCCTAGAATATTTAATTCAATCTCACTTTACAGGTAAAGAAACTGAGGCCCAAAGGAACATAAAAGGTTTGGACAGTTTAGGTACCAATTTGCTACTTGTCATCTCTAAACTAGGCTCTTGATTTCAAATCTAGTCATTATCTAGAAATCCTTGTATCCTTGGGAAAAGCAAGGACGGTTCTATTTTTGTCTCTGAACCTCCAGATCTCAGCACAGTGCTTAGTGCATAGTAAGTGTTTAATAAAGAGGCATTCAGGTGGCCCGGGAGGAGGTGCTGGGCCTGGTATCAAAAAGCCCTCCATTCCAAGTCCATCTTCAAGCACCGGAAGGCTGAGTGACCTTGAGCAAGCCCCTTTACTTTGCCTAGCCTCAGTTTCCTCACCTGTAAAAGGGAGACAATAAAAGCACCTATCTTCTCAGATATTATGGAGGATAAAATTTTACATATGTGTATATGTATACACACACATACACAAACATATTTGTGTGTAACTATTTACATATTTAAAGTACATGGGAAATCTTAAAGTGATGAATAAATGCCAGCAATTATGATAATGAAGTGCTTGTTGATTGATGGATGCACCTCCCTTTGCCCCCTTCCCCTCTCCCCATTCTGTCCATCCACTTCCCTTCCATCTGGTCCCAGTTTGCTTCTCACACCTGGAGCCCCGGATGTCCATGTCTACCTGGAGTACCAGGTCAGTATGGCATTCATTATCAGGCCCACAGTCCTTTGAGAAAGGTACCTAGGAACAGGGGACAAGGTAAAAAGAGGTTGAGGGGAATATAAATGGCCCAGAAGGCAGGAAAAGCAAGAAGTATGTGGAGTGCAGGGAGGATTACTGGGAAGGACTGGACACCTTGTCCCAAGGTCAGAGGACATGTCGCTCTGACCACTCCCATCTCCCCTCTCTCTCCTTCCTGCGAGGAGATGGGAGTGTGGGGGGCGTAACACAAGGCTGGAACAAAGTGTCAGAAGCCAAAGGCAGGGGTCACTAACCAGGTTTCTAAGGGAAGTGGGCGAGTCCTCATCGAGCACTGGCCTTGGCTTTGTGGAGTTATCCAGCTCAAAGGTCACTGCCAGGGCCAGCGGCCGGAGGTAATCAGATGCATCCTAAGAGAAGGAAGACCAAACAGGTCATGGGACCCATAGCCTGACTCCTTTCAGACTCCAACCTCAGCCTCCCCACTGGCCCCCTAAAGTTTTGGTCCTTTTGAAACCACCATCTCCAGGAAAACTTCCCCCAGCTTCGCCGAGCCCCTTCCTTACCAGCACATGGAAATGCAGCTGCTGACAGGTGGTGTTCCCCACACTGACCCTTAGTCTCCGTACAGGCAGCCTCTGGCCAAAGCCGTCAAATGCCGCCCGAGCCCCGGCTGTCCACTCGTCCAGGGAGGCGGTGAATCGGACATCTAGAGAGGAGAGTTGGAAGGGTGAGGGCAGGAAAAAGGGGGGTGGGCTCACCCACTATGCCTGGAGGTGGCTTACAGAAGTGGCGGTTCCAGCGGCCTGGGGTTCGGGAGGTTACTTGGAAGCAGAGGTCGGCGGTCAGGCAGGTGGCATCCTGGCCATGTCGCTGACAATCCCGGTGCACCACACTGACTGCTGGAGGGGTCACCGTTAGCGATGGGGCCAGATGGACGATGGGGCGGGAGCTGGGGAATTTGAGGGAGAGACCCCACAGAGGTGAGAAGCACATGGGAGCAGACCCTACCGAGACTGACTCCCCACGATCTCCAATCCAGATGACTTCCAAAGTTCCCTCTAAAACCTGATATTCTAGGATTCTATGCCTCATTGTTGCTCCTCCTTTTAAATATTAAGAGAAGGAAATAGGGGACCCCCTCTCCCCTAGAGAAACCTGGTACTTGAGCTTTGGTCCCACACCTGAGCAGTACAGCTGCTCCCTGAGCCCCCACAGCAACATCCACTAGTTCATCCCCGTCCAGGTCCAGTCGTCCATCCACACTTCGGCCAAAGTAGTTGAGTGGCTGAGGCATGGAGGCAGCTGAGATGCGCTAGAAAGAGACAGGAAACAAGAACTAAGGCTCCTTCCTGTCTCTAGTAGGATCCTCACTCCTCCCGGAGCACTCTTCCTCCCCAATCTTCTCCAATCCCCTCATTAACCACTTTCAGGACCAGGGATCACAACAACATCCCCTGCAGCTTTCCTAGCACCATTCCCCCAGTACCTCACCAGTATTTCCACCCCAGCTCCACCAGGGTCTGAAGAGGGTCTACAGCCTGATAATCTCAGGTAAATGGGACAGATTCAGGGCTTTTGGGGATCTCGCTGGAGATCCCGGAAGATTAGGATTCTGGGCCTCAGTCTGACATTTGCTAACTATATGACCTTAGGATCCCCAGATTTTCCTGAGCAGGGCAGGTCTAAGAATTGCCAAAGCACCCCCCCTTCCCAACACAGTGTTCTTCTGGCTCCCCCAACCTGCGCAGGACGGGGCCGGATGCCATCCTGGGTCCCATGATAGATGTACAGAGCTCCTCTGTGTCCATCTTCTAGGGGTGCCCCCACAGCCACATCTGCAAAGCCATCCTGGTTCAGGTCAGGCAGGGCACCCATTGCAAAGCCAAAACGAGAATCCTGGGCGGGGTCTGGCTGCAGGGTTCTCCAGAGGATCAGCAAGGGCTATGGGAAAGCATGATGAGTAGTCTCATTGAGGTCTCTTCTCTTCCTGCCCACCCCCAATCTTTCCCAGGTATTACTGTCTCTGCTTTATTTCCAGTGTATCCTTACCCTACTCACTTGGCCCACTAGGTAGACATACACTCGTCCTGTCTCCCGATAGTGGGGCCCCAGATACATAGGGGCAGCCACAAGAAGAACATCGGTCACCCCATCACCATCTGTGTCCAGGGGGCAAAGTTCACTGCCAAAATAGGAGCCGATCTATGAAGAAGGAAAAAGAATAATGCTGAACACTCCCAAGAGTGGGAAGGGACCTAACGCCCCTTACTGCATGGCCCCAGTGGCTGAGGAGCCCCCCATGGATGGATCTCAAACCCAGGAGACTTCAGAGTTCTCCACTGGATAGTGATTCTCATTGCCCCTCACACTCTTCCTGCCATGTACACACCTGTTCCCCTTGGAGGCTCTGGGCAACATTCATAGACCCATCTTTCTTTAGCTGGAAAGCGATGACTTTCCCTCGATGTTTAAACCGAGGGGCTCCTGAGAGAAACAGGCGTCGTCCACCCAGGAGAATCAAGGAGGAAACTGAGTAACCTAGAAGTGGGGAGATAGGGTTGAAAAGAAGGAAAGCAGGGAGAGATCATGGGGTCAGAGTAGCAGAAGACAATGGGAAATTAATAGAGGAGCAGACAATTTTTGGATTCAACAGGCAAATGGAGGGACCTTTAAGTAGTATATCTTCTGAGGTATAATTTATCTAACTCTCTTTAAAAAATCAATTTTAGGAGCAGCTAGGTGGTGTAGTGTCTAGTGCAGGGGTTCTCAAACTAAGGCCCAGCAGGCCTGATGTGGCCGCTGAGGACGTTTATGCGGCACCCCCCCTCCCCAGGTTATGGCAAATGGACTGAGGGGCGGAGACAGAGTGTAGAGTGTGAGCTTTTGTTTTTACTGTAGTCCGGCCCTCCCACAGTCTGAGGGACAGTGAATTGGCCCCCTATTTAAAAAGTTTGAGGACCACTGGTCTAGTGGATCAGCCCTGAAGTCAGGAGGACCTGAATTCAAATCTGTCTTCAGACTTCCTAGCTGTGTGACCCTGAGCAAGTCACTTAACCCCAATTGTTTCAGAAAAAAAATACAGAAAAATACAGAAAAAAAAAATTCAATTTTATTTTCAGTTCTGAATTTTCTTCCCCTTTCCCTATAGAGGAAAAAGAAAAAGCCCATCATCAATATGTATAGTCATGCAAGATAAATTCCCACATTAGTCACATCAGAGAGACAGACAGAAAAAAAGGTAGAGAGACAGAGAGATCCTCACTCTGCCCTTGGAGTTCACAAGTTCTCTGAGATCCACTGAACACTCACCCAGGTAGGCAGCATGATTCTGGAGAGCAGTAGGGAACTCCTCTTCCAAGGCCGTGCGGGGCGGGAAAAGGCGGTGGCCCTCCTTTAGCCACAGCACTGAGCCCCCCCAGTCATAGGCCCCCACCATTCCAAATAGGATCCCATCCTGTGGGAATGGGGAAATACTGAGAAGTCGTAGGGATTACTGAAGAAGCAAAAAGGATTCACAGGGAGACACTCATTTGTAAGAAGGAAAGGGTAGCTGTCATCTAGAAGCTTAGCCTTTCAAAGAGGAGTTCACCTAGGAGGGCCAAGGTCACCTTGGGCAGATTCTCAGAGAGAGACTCACTGTATATAGGTGAGATTAGTGGGGCTTAGATCACCTGGCCAGAGAGGGGGGGGCGGGGTCGGCAGCAGCAGTAACAGAATGTCTAACCTTTAGCTGATGGGTAGAGAAGCCAATCTGAGACATCTCTAGTCCGAAGGAGCTTTCGTTCTCCCCATGGGAACCTGGGGTAAGAGAGAATATCGGGAGAATGCAATGAGACACACAGGTCTAGGCCAGGATCTCCCAATTCTTTCATTTCCAGTTTCTTCTGATCCAAGTTTCAATTCCCATTAAAATCATCCTTTTTGATGCTTTAAAGTTAAAAGAAGCTTCCTATTCAGAGCTGTCCAAAAATGGGATGATGCCTTCACCAGGCATCACCTTGATGGTAAAGGTTTTCAGAAAAGAGCTGTAGAGGGATATTGGGAAAAGGTTCAGGCTCTTGGGGAGCCACTGAATCACAGGACCTGGGAACAGGACTCTGAGATTCTCAGCTTCCATATCCTACCCTCCAAGCCAAAGATGCGGTCTCCTAGGGCATCCACAATGTCAGTCAGTGCAGCCTCATCTGTGACGTTGAAAAAGAATCTCTCATCTGGATCACTAGCAATGTCCCTGATTTCCCGAAGAAAGGAGCTAGGATCACGTTGCCTTCGAATGTAGTGACCCAGGACCTGGGTAAGGTTACAGATCTCAGAGCTGGAGTGGTAATGGGTAATGGAGCTTGGGGGGCAAAGGCAGGGTTTGCAGAGGTGTGAGGTGGTACTGCTGTCAGATGGAGTGGTAATAAGGAATGGGGCTCTGGAGACAAATGCAGAGGTGTGATGTGGTCTTTCCCTCCCTTTTTTCCTGAGGAAGTCATCATTCCTCAATATCTCCACCTTCCCGACCCTACCTCCCACTGTTTCTTACAGCAATCCCATATCGGGTCACACTGCCAGCTTCACAGGCCTTGAGTGCTGCTGGAAGTTCCTCCCCATCATGGGATTCCCCGTCTGTGACAACAACTAGCAACCGGGCAGCCTCTGGCCGGCCCCCTCGAGAGGGACTGAATCCTTCTGTGCTGGAGTAGGAGGGAAGGAAAAGGCAGGGTGAGACACTGGAGTCTTCCACCCTACTCCTTTGACACACATACACATATTCCAACCTAGGATAAACTGGGAGAAAGAGACAGAAATGAAAGGCTGGAGCAAAATAAGTCTCATTATCAACCCCTTCACATCTCCACTACTCCTTCCTTTTCATTAGCATCCTCCATACCTCATCTGATTAATATTTTTTAATGCATAAAACTAAGTCAATGCCCCCAAAGGATTTTAGTAGCACTCTAATGGCTCCTGCAGAAGGCCCATTCTGACTCCCAGTAATTGTCTGCTAGCTCATCTCAAAGATTCAGAATAGTGCAGTTTCATAAGAAGTGCTGAACAAGGGGCAGCTAGGTGGCGCAGTGGATAGAGTACCAGCCTTGAATTCAGGAGGACCTGAGTTCAAATGTGAGTCAAATCTGGTCTCAGACACTTAACACTTCCTGGCTGTATGACCCTGGGCAAGTCACTTAACCCCAGAATCCAAAAAAAAAAAAAAAAAAAAAAAGTGCTGAACAATCAGTGCACAAATTCCTGTTTACCTTGTTGAGAGGCTGCTTTAGATTCTGTGACTGGCAAAAAAGTTAAATCAAGAATTTAAGGGATGAACAAACTTGATCTTGTCTCTCCAAGGGGTCCCATTTGTGTAGAGGGAGGAGCCCTTTGTTCAGAGAGAGTTACAGGGAAATGCTAAGGTCATGAGAACAGGCTCAGCTCCAAAACTTACAAAGTAATGATGAGATGAGTCAAACCTGTCTCCCTCAGTCAATTATAATGCTAAAAGATTTCAAAGACCCTAGGAGCACTTTAACTTCTTTTAACACTTTACTTCTCAATCACTGCCCTAGAATCCCTGGGAAGTAAAGAAAATTAGTGAAATGTTACCGATACAAGTCACAAGTGACAATTTCTATTTTTTATAAAGAGAAAGCAGTTACTCGGTTACTGCCCACCCATGAATTGACCTGACACTGTAGGTACTCTCTCAGATAGCTTAGTAGGGGCTCACTTCAAGATAAAGACCGGAGAATTTATAGTATTTCTGTCGTTAGTCTTTCTTGGTTGGTTATAAGAATGTCTTTGAGTAATCATATTTAGATATGTGCCTAAGTTTTTTCTTCCTTTCATAATAAGTATGCTGATTTACTTACAAAAATCCATTTACAGTAGATGAAAGAGGAGCTGGAGGGAAGAATTTAGAACTCAACATTTTTTAAAATGTTGAAAAAAAAATTTTAAATAGCCATTTAGAGAGGCTTTGCTGCTAAATGTAGGAAGCAAAATGGTTAGAATTTGATCAATTTTCATTTTTGTTTTAATGAAAACCTTGTGGACCTAGAAAATAGCAGCAATTATTTTACTTCATTAGGTTCAGACTGCTTTTCTAGCATCACAGGTCCTGGTGCCACTGTATATATCCATCCTAATTATATATGACTTCCTGCCACATAGTCTATATTTAAATCAAGATGTGTCATATCCCTAGAACATAACTGGAATCTTCCTATCTCGATGTGTTTGCTTCTGGAATGTCTTCTTTCCCTATTCTGGATTCTCTTCTCTTTCAATGTACTTTTTCACACTTAATAAGTACTTAATTTTATTTATTTATTTATTATTATTTGCTGAGACAATTGTGGGTAAGTGACTTGCCTAGGATAACATAGCTCGGAAGTGTTGTGTCTGAGGTCATATTTGAACTCAGGTCCTCCTGACTTCAGGGCTGGTGCTCTGTCCACTTCGCCACCTAGCTGCCCCAGTTGGTAATTTTATCATCTCTAATGGATTCAATAACCATCTTTATCACATGATTCCAAAATTTACATATAGGATCATAGATTTAAAGCTGCAAGGGACCTTAGAGGTTGAGTTCAACCCTCTCATTTTACAGATGAGAAAACTGAGGCTCAGAGAGGTTACATGATCTATCCAGATTAATAGTAGCTAAATTCCCAAGTAAGAGTCAAAGCCTGGTCTTCTTGACTCCACTCTGCCATATGAAGTCCTCATCTCTCTCCTAACATCATCAACTCCTTGCTAGACATCTCTACCTTGATGTCACATAGGCATCTCAATGTCAAGGTATCCAAAACAGAACTCAATATATTTCTCGCCAAAACCACGCTCCTCCTAATTTTTCTATTTTTGTCTAGGCCACTACCAACTTTCTAGTCACCTAGAAACAAAACCTCAGCTCCATCTTAACTCTTTCTTCATCCTCTCTGTCCAACAAATTGCCAAATACAATCAACTAAACCACCATACCTTTCTCTAATTCATCCCTTTGTCTTTAGGAATCTCTAGGATAAAATACAGATTCCTCTCAAACTTATTTTTTAAAATTTTTACTTATTAATTAAAAAATTTTTTAACCTTAAAGCCCTTCACAATCTGATACCAATAAATAATTCCAGTCTCAGACAGGCATTAAATGTTCCAGCCAAATTGACCTACTTGTTCCCCATACATGGCATCCCTTATTTTTTGTCTCCAAGCCTTCACACAGGCTGATAGCCATGTCTGCAATGCTGTCTTGTCAATGTCTCTTTTCCTGATCTCCCAAATTAGTAATGGTCTTTTACTTGAAGACCTCACCTAGTTTGTTGTTGTTCACCTTTCTAGTACATCTGTCAACTATTACATGTCTATTTTTTGCATTTGTCTATATATTTCATCCCCCTCCCAGACTATGAGCTTTAGGGATAGCAGGGACCAGTTGATTTATGCTTTACACTTTCCCTACCCTAGAAGAACGCTTGGAAGAAAGTACACCATAATTATATGTTTGTTAAATTGAACATTAGACACCTGAAAAATATATTGTACACAGTGTATTAACTGGAAATGCCATAGTACATTAGTGCTGAATGCACACAAAGAGAGGGGCTCCAGAGCTGATGAGGTTGGTCAAGAAAAACTTTCTGGAAAAAATTAGTTTTGAGCCAAATTTTGAAGGAAGGGACAGAAAACACATATTTTTGCAGAAATGGGGAGTGGGATGAACCAGTCTCTAGTTTATTAAATCCATCTTTTGTCCCCCTGAAAAACATCAGATACTGACACATCTCTAGCCCTATAATTCCTTTTCCATTTGCCACAGTGTCTCGAAGATCATTGAAGACTTCTCAGCAATCTAACAAACAGTCCAACTTCTCTTCCCAGCCTTCTTCCCAAGTTTTATTTCTGTTAAGAGTGTCGCCTTAGATCCCATACTTAAAGTTGTAGTCTTAGCTTTCTCTCTAACTAGCCCATCATCACATTAGTTCAGAAGGTGTCTGACACTCACCTGCACTAATTATGATCATAATAGCTTCTAAATTAGTTTCCCAGACTCTCCAATTCCCCCTTCAAAAACCTTCTGGAATATGCCTTCTAAGGCAGAGATCATGCAGGTCATTCCCCTGCTCTAAAAAAATATTGTTTTAATGATCAAATCAAACTTCTTAGCCTGGCATTCAAGGTCCTCAGCCATCAGGTTCTCACTTACTTTTCACATTATGCCCCTTCAAGTATTCTACATTCCAGTCACACTGGACTAAGAGTCCTTGAACTCAGCATGACGTGGCCAAGCCTTGTGCAGCCCCCCCTGGCTAGGATGTGCTTGGAATGCATGGCTCCTTCCTCATGTTCCCTCCCTGAGATTCTCTAACTCCCTCCATGTCTTGGCTCAGGGGGAGCTTGCTTCCCTGTGGGTTTTCCTTGGAGCCGACAGCTATCAGGACTTTTCCCCTCCTTCAACACTGGTAGGGGAGATTTCTCCTTCACCAGATTCCCCATCTAGCACATCCCTTCTTTTTGTCCTCTGTGCCCATGAGCGTAAGCTCTTTGAAAACAGGGATCTTTTGTTTTTATGACTTCCAGTTTACCTTCTATTTGCTTTCCTTTCTTTCCCACACCCATCCCCTATCAAAAAGCATGACTCAAAAGCATGAGGATGGATACAATTCACCTTACTCTCTCCCAGAATCCTTCCCCACGGTTCCCAGGACCCCCCCTCCCCTCCCTCCATCGCCCCTCCCCCACCTCACCAAGCCACCGTTATGGCCTGAGCTGTATGGGTTTCTCGCCCTTCTCTTCGGCTCAGGTTCCGGGCAGCTTTCACGACCTCTTCCTTGGTCCGGAAATCTCCAAGTGACCATTCATGTACGGCAGTCTCCCCATACTGAACCAACCCAACCTGGAGAGGGACAGTTTTGTTGATAGCTCTGTCTATACCTGCCACCCATCTCTGACTCCCACCCTCACCCCTTCTCACCTGTATCTGTTCGGGGTCAATGAACAGCCTCCCCACTAGTCTACGCAAGAAAGTCTGAACCTCAGCCCAGGGATAGATGCTGTTAGAGCCATCCAGGACAATGACCACGTCCATGTAGGTGGGGCAGCCTAGATTTTGGAGGCACAGAATGGGGAAGCTAAAGCACATCAGGGCAAGAGTGTGGGAGCAGTGTCAACAGAAGGGGGCAGTGGCTGAATAAATTGGTACATGAAAGTAATGGGTTATTGTTCTATAAAATACGATGAACAGGCTGATGTTAGAAAAGCCGGGAAAGATTTACACAAACTGATGCTGAGAGAAACAAGCAGAACCAGGAATACATTGTATACAATAACAGCAGGATTGTGAGATGATCAATTAGGAAAGGTTTGGTTCAGTGATCCAAGGAAATTCCAATAAACTTTGGATAGAAAACACCATCTGCACCCAGAGACAGAGCTATGGACACTGAATGTAAATCAATACCTGCTATGTTTACTATTTTCCTTTTTTCTTCTTCCTTTTTTTTCCCCCTTGGGGTTTTCCCCTTTTGTTCTGATATTTCTCTCCCAACATGATTCACAACAAAATGTGCTTTTAAAAAATGAATGTACATGTATAACCAGAAAAAAAAGGAAAAACAATAAAATGAGTTGGGAAAACCGTGTGGGGGTAGTACAAAGAATATTGGTTGGGGAATAAGAGAATGTGGGCAAAAACCCTAGCTTTGTTTTTTATTAGCTATGTGATCATGAGTAAGTCTCTTTTCTTTATTTATAAAATGAAAATAATAATAACAACTATTCACAGTGTTATTATGAGGATCAAATAATATTTGGAAAATGCTTAGCACAGTGCCTGGCACAGAGCAGGGGCTTAAATAGGCAGATAGATGATAAATAAGTAAATGAGAGGTTTCCCTTCTCCGGTCCCCTCCCCACCACTCACGCTGTGCAGTAGGTGCTAAGCTCCCCCGGGGTCGGAATGAGGCATCCACTTGGGCACAGATCCCAGAACTGTACACAGAAGTACCACAAGCACGAGACCACAGTGGGGCACAGGCCTGAGGAAAGAGAAATGGCAGGAACGTGTAAGGGCCCTTTAAATGGGCGGACACAGTGCATCGGGAGATTGAGGCCCAGAAGTAATTTCTGTGGACATTAGGACTGCCCTTGGGCGGGATCCTGGCCATATTGAGATAGTTTTGTAATGGGTGACTCTCTCGCTGATTGGCTGTGTGTGTGACCTCACAGGCCCTATGTAAGCCCACTGCAGGCAGCAACCGCCCTCTTTAATCTGGCATTCTTCACCCTGGCTTCCCAGCCTGGTGGCCAAGCCAAGATGGATAGCCAAAAGAGGTAAGGGTTTTGGTAGTGAACACATGGGTCTTCTGACCAGGTGTTCACCAGGGAACCAACAAGTCAGGGCATCAGTTAGGGCATTATGTGAGTAGGTATAATAAAGGCTTTTAAGATTACACGTGGCTGTTCTTGAGTGCGCTACCGGTTATTAAGCTATAGATTCAAGAGATTGTGGCCAGAGACCTTAGAAGGCCTCAGAGGAGGCGAGCCGGGTAGAGCTCACACTGCAGAGGACAGTGGTCAAAGGTACTCTGGTGGGTCTAGGACAGACTAGTAATTGTAACTGCCAGGAGAGCACGTACAAATGGCGCTCAACGTGGACGCATCAGGAATTATCAGGTTTTGAAAATATTTAATATTCAGAATTAAGATTCTGAAAGATCCGGTAGAAACGCCACTTAAGAGGGAAGACAGAGAAGCAATATGGACCCAGGTAAATCTGGGATCAGGCTCAAGGACACAGCTGAACATAATGCTTATTATATAAAGAGGTTAAAGAGCCAGATGGAAGATCTTTTAACAAAGATCACCACTGAAGAACAGCAGGAAGCTTGTAATCAAGCTCCACAAAGGCTATCCCCACACCCAGTAAATAGAGCTAGGAGAGGGAGCAACCTAGAGCTAATGCGATTGTATGACAGTAGAGAGTATAAAATGCCACAGCAAGAGTTGCTGGAATTGCAGGTTAAACTACAGATGGAGATAGAGAAAGAAGAAAAAGCTAGGTTACTACAGATAGAACAGGAAGAGTTCAAACCAGTGGCTGAAACTAAGGAAGGAAATAAAGGAACCACATGGATTAAAGTTGTAGAAATTCTTCTTAGCGTTTTGTTGGTTTACCTCCTGCATTGTTGTTTTAAGGAATTTATTGATTACTCTTCCATTGAGAAGTTTAGTTCTTTTTATGTGCAAAGCTCAGGTTTGATTTTAAATCAGCCTTTGGGGAATTTTCCAATTCTTCTTCCCTCTGCCTCACCTTCTTGGGCCAAGGGAGAAGGGGGAGGAGGAAAAGGAAGGGCGATAATACCATCAGTACTGCCCATTAATCCATTTAAAACTCCTGTGTCTTCATTTCAAAGGACAGGAGTAGGCTTTATGCCCCAAGGCAAAAAGGAATTGTGGGGTATTGAGTATAATCAGAAAAGTTTTAAAAATACAGTTCAGTTAATTTCTAAGAAACCTTACAGGGACAAGACCTTGCAGTTAGAGAGAGTGGAGTTTTATACTTGTAAAACTGCTAGGATTGTCTTTGGAGAGTTGGAACTCCTCTTTTATTACCTCGTGGATTTTCCACTTCCACAGGTGAGCTTGATTTCCCAACCCCCTACGGGTACTTATAAAACAGTGTTTATGTCTAGAATGGGTTGGAAAATTGTTGTTTTAATCACTAGAATAAATAGACAGTGTGTGATCTTTGACCCAGGAGGAAAAGTAATATCAGATTTATTGATTCACACTCCTGGAGTACAATTCGGTATCAGAAACTCAAACTTTGATTTTTAGGCAAAAGAATTCAGGGATATAGCCAGAGTGTTCTAGTAAAGTCATTACTGCACAGACTATCCCCAAGATCTCTTCTAAACAAGAGAAGGGAATTTTGGGATATGTGATTGCTTACAATTTTTAAATTTTGATTTTACATTTTTAAACATTTTTGATTTTACATCTTCAAAGTATTTTGATTTTACATTTTTAATCTATTTCGGTTTTACACTTTTAAATTATTTTGGTTTTACATTTTTAAATTCTTTGCATTTTACCTTAGCAATGCACTTCGGGCATACACAGAAAGTGCAGCTAAGTGACAGACTGACTTTTGTCTGACTTGTTAATCTTTTTGACAACAACTTTGTTTCCACTGTGATGTGGAAAGGCCTGGATGGCATTTGGAAAGGCCCAAGTTGGGCCCCAGGGACATTCCTTCCTAGGTGCAGATCCAGCAGCAGAGTTCATCCCCACCAGAGACATTTGTAACCTGGGGATCCAAGAGAAGGACCAGACAACAGTCCAGAGAGACCAGCCAGATGTCCGCAGCCCTTCAGACGCTGATGGCAGCGATGCCCCTCCTGACCGTGACACCAGAGACAGCAGACACGGTTCCAGTGTTGCAGCTGAGATGGACTGTTTTGGGTGATACACGATATAAAGACTGTAAATGGACAATGGGCCTGCTTGCTTCTCCCGTGGCCACTTACCATATGGTGGCCTGGGGAGAGGCTTTGCCCTATGCTTTCTATTGAAGGACTATGCTTTTAAATTAGTGGGTGAAAAACCAACACACCCACCTGCCATTGTTATTGAGACAATGTTACTGGACATGACTTTGCTTATGTGCACCTGTGAAACTAGAATTGTTCTAGAATTGTGAAAAGTGCAATAGAGAATTGTGATAAACTAGAATTGTTCTAGGATTGTGAAAAAGTGCAATTGAGAATTGTGATAAACTAGAATTGTTCTAGGATTGTGACAAGTGCAATTGAGAATTGTGATAAGCTAGAATTGTTCTAGAATTGTGACAAGTGCAATTGAGAATTGTGATAAGCTAGAATTGTTCTAGGAGTGTGAAAAGTGCAACAGAAAATTGTAAGAAACTAGAATTGGTCTAGAACTGTGATAAATGTAACTAGAATTGTGACAACCTACCTACTGATATTTGTTAACTAGAATTGTGATGTTTTACCTTGTTGACTTCCCACCTCAGTGTTGACATCCTACCTCATTGGCATCCAACCTCTTTGGCTTATTATCTCGAGTATGACTTTGATGAATGGGTTGAACACTTGGGCCACTGTTGAGCCTGGTTCTCATTGTCATACTTCTGTTTACTGATTTGCTGCTTTGTACCTCCTTGGGCATAACACTGTCATCTCATGGATCAAGTGAACTATAGCTGATGGTAAAAGTTTAGCTTGGTGAGATGTGCGGTTCCCGCAAAACAAGAGAAAGGGAATTGTAAGGGCCCTTTAAATGGGCGGACACAGTGCATCGGGAGATTGAGGCCCAGAAGTAATTTCTGTGGACATTAGGACTGCCCTTGGGCGGGATCCTGGCCATATTGAGATAGTTTTGTAATGGGTGACTCTCTCGCTGATTGGCTGTGTGTGTGACCTCACAGGCCCTATGTAAGCCCACTGCAGGCAGCAACCGCCCTCTTTAATCTGGCATTCTTCACCCTGGCTTCCCAGCCTGGTGGCCAAGCCAAGATGGATAGCCAAAAGAGGTAAGGGTTTTGGTAGTGAACACATGGGTCTTCTGACCAGGTGTTCACCAGGGAACCAACAAGTCAGGGCATCAGTTAGGGCATTATGTGAGTAGGTATAATAAAGGCTTTTAAGATTACACGTGGCTGTTCTTGAGTGCGCTACCGGTTATTAAGCTATAGATTCAAGAGATTGTGGCCAGAGACCTTAGAAGGCCTCAGAGGAGGCGAGCCGGGTAGAGCTCACACTGCAGAGGACAGTGGTCAAAGGTACTCTGGTGGGTCTAGGACAGACTAGTAATTGTAACTGCCAGGAGAGCACGTACAGGAACGTCATTCCCAGATCCCAGGGCCGGATCTCATTCCCCCTTCTCGAGCTGTTTCCCACTCCCTACCTCCCCCATAGGGTCTAAACACCATCCATTTGGTCCTTCCCCACTCTCCGTGCCATTAACTTTCTGCACTGCTCCCTCAGTGGACTCCTAGAATGGATTCCCCATCGTTAACTTCCACAATGCCCCTCATTCCCACCTCACCATAAAGCCCCCATCCACATCAGTTTTCAGCAGTGACATCCCAAGATGCATGTTCACAGCTGGACTCGAAGAGTTTCCCAGTGGATAGTCACCTGGAAGTGACAGGGAAGTTGGTGAACACAGGTTTGGGGTCGGGAGTGGAGAGGGAAGGAATATTTAGGAAGTCATGGGAAGCAATCAAATGTTATTGGGAAGCGGGGAGTTTGAGGAATAAGAGGTCAGGGTCAAAGAGTGGAGAAGAAGGCTGAAAGGGAGTGGCCTCTGCTTACCCAGGTGGCCCTTGGCACAGGAGGCATTAGGCCGCTCCTCCACAGGACAGAGATACACATCTCCTCTCCTATCTCCGGAAGGTCCATCCCAAGGGGCACCCACCAACATCCTGTGAGACCAAGGTTGTGCATGAGCATGGCTTCCCGGAGCATAACCCTAAAGACAAGCTGGTCCCAAAGCCAGAACTTCAGTTTGTGATCACCCCAGTTTATTCTCCAAGATCCCAACTGTCTCATTCCTTCTGAAAGTAACTACATGGCGATTACTCTCCTATTATCTATGGCTCGTGGGGGATAAATAATATTGGCCCAACCTAAAGTCTATCCTTCTGTTTCCCTACAGGCTTCTCCTTAACCAGCCCCACCCCAGCGCCAGCCCTTTCTCCTTTCTTCCTTCTCATTCGGGTTCCCTTTGACCATCATGATACCCCGAGTTGTCCCAGGCTTCCCTCACCATCCACGTCCTCCCCCCACGTGCTGCAAGACACTGTATCCGAACTCGGCCTCCGGTGGCCCATGAAACAGGCGAGGATGACTATCATCCAAGTTGAAGGAGAGGCAGAAACCTGGGGGAAGGAGGGATGGAGGGAGAGAAGATCAGTCACGAGGTCAAGGGCTTAGGGGAAGCCACAGGAGGGCTTGGCTAAGTGAAGAGACCTCTGGCCAGGACATGCTGGCCCGAGCCGCTGGCCCTCTCCTTGTCTTGTCTCTAGCAGCATTTCCATCTGCGCCTGCTGGCCCAAGGGTGTCTTCTTCTACCTTGTCTCCATCCAGATGTCCTGTTCATCCTGTCTGTGGCTCTTAGCCACAATGACATGCACAGCTGTGAATTCATTCCCGCCCCCGAAATCTCTTTCACAGAATCAATCTAAAGGGTCGGGTTACTCAGCCCCCCTTTTCCTCCCTGCCCTCACCCAACCTGGGAGGCTCAAACAAAAGTAGGGGAATGGCAGCTTTCTGTAACATCAGAAAAATTCCCCAGTCCCTGTGGGGTCCAGGGGTTAGACAGGAGCCTGAAAAGGACAGGACACTGAAAGCTGTCTCTTACAAGTACCCCCTGTTTCTCCATCTCCCCATGTCAGTGTGTCTCATGCAGGCACACACAGATTCCTGTGTCTTCGGCCTCAGCCCCGGAAACCTCAGGATCAATTACCGGGGTGGGGCAGCCTGCCCACACACAAACTTCTCTCTGCCCCCACCACAGAGGTCCCAAAGCTTCACCACCCTTCTGCCTTCCCAGCACAGCGACATCCCACTCCCTAACTAGGCCCCTGTTCACTTCCTGAATAATTTAGTCCCCTCCCAGAGACCCCACATCATGTCCTAGCTGGTCCTCTCCTTCCTAGCCCAAGCTCTCTCCAGACTCAGAACGGGTATTTTGGGAAACATAGATTATAGGGGAAAGCTAAGATCCCCTTAAACATGGCCAAACCACCCCCGCCTTTTAGGGTTCCCTCCCTACTTCCCAGACCATCCCTTCCCCCTCCTCCCTTCCTAACAAATGCCTCTCCAGAACAAAGGAGTGTCTCATATGTCTTCAGACCCCCCTGGACACTAGGAAGTCAATAGGTGGGGTGGGACTGCATGTGGTCATTGGTCAAATATTCTTAGGATGCCAGCCACTCTGGCCGAGGGGGACCCTGAAGAAAAGGGGCCATGTGGAGCATTCTGGGTGCCACTTTCCAGAAGTCTAGGCACCAATTCCAGGTAACTAAGCAAAAGCTTCCACCAGCACCACAGGAAAATTCTCCTACTATCATCCTGGGAGAGGAGGGAATAATCTGTAATATGGATTCAAAGTCACACTTTTCAGAGCCCTGTCCTTAGGGCTCCCAGCAGCAGGGCGTCTCCTCCCCCCACAAAGGACATTCTTACCCCTAAGGTCCCAGCCCCCAGACATCCCACACACCTGCCTCCCCACCAAGCCCCAAATGGTTAACCTCCCTCACCTGCCAGGAGCAACACGGGGAGAGGGAGGAGAGGGCTGAGGGAGAGCTCCATGTCTGGCCGCTGTTCTGTCTCTCTGAGGAGTCCTCTGTGCTCCTGTCCCGTTCTGTTTTCTTTACTTACCCTCCTGTCCCGCCCCCCTCCCATTGGCAGCTAAAAATAAAGTCAGACTGGCCAGGAGGAGGGATGCTGGGGAGGCTGGAGGGAGCCCCATGCCAAAGCAAGGGGCCGTAACAGTGAGCTTCCCAGCCTCCCCTGCTGCCCCCTGGCGGCCTCGTAGGGAAGGCCTGGTGGAGATTCATCCCACCTCTCCCTCCATTTCTCCTTGGAGGGGGTGCTTAGGATTCCTTAAGCTGATTTTATTTATCTGAGGTAGGGAAGGTAGGAGAACCATGATGCTTCCCTGCCCCACCAAGCAGATTCACAGGCTGTGGCTCGGACCTCAAGCTTTTTGGTCCTGATTCTGTAGATTAATCAACTGGAAGGGCTTTAGGAGCAAGCGGTGGCTCTAAGGGGACCAGTTCTCCCCCGTGGCACGTCATCCTTGTATCCTAGCTAAGACGCTGGGTGACATACTGGTCCCAGTTTCCCCCCTTCCTTTTGCATCCCTAGTACTGAGCCTTCAACCCTGAGCCTGACCAACGCCACAGATAGCCTGCAGGGCCAGAGCAGAGGCCACAAACGGCCCGACTACAGAAGTGACCAAACCAAAGGCCAATGAGCAAGACTCATCTTTAATTTGCTCCCTTTTGAGTCGGCCAGCCAGCAGGGCTTTGGCCAAAGTTATTTACAGTTTCATTGTACAGTATTTACAATAGGATGCTGAACACAGACAGCATCACAGGGAGGGAGATAAAAGAGAGCTGAGAGCCAGAAGCCATTACCAGGAGCACAGGAGTGAAGACGGAAAGGGGTAAGTCAAGGGGAGATGAGATGACAGAGGAGGGAGAAAACCCAACTGGCTAAGGTGACACCATGGGAAAAGGGCTGGGAAGAGAGGCTGTTGGGACAATCTTCAACAGGAGACCAAAGCTCTTCATCTGTCCATCGTCCTCTGGACGGAAAGGGGAACGGCTAAGGCATAATGGATCTCTCCTTCCCTCAAGGAAAATATAGCTAATAGCTAAATACTGGATGGAGAATGAGGAGGAATTTAACGAGTTTCCAAAACAAATCTAAGACTGGAAAAACAGTAAGAAGATAACCATCCATGTTTGGAACAGTGGTTTTGGTGTTTTGTTTTTTTTTCTCAATGGGGGAATGGGAGGGAGAGAAGAAGGATTTTTACTGATTGAAAAAAATAAAATTTAATTTAAAAATAGAAGACTTAAAAGACATAAAGAATCAGTACAGTAAGAAAGGAAGAGTTATCCCACTGAATCCAAGGGCCACCCTTTCCCCCCCACTCTTCAGCTGTAATTTTCCAAACTTGAGTTTTAACTAAAAGGAAAGATAGGATGACAATGGAACAACAGAAAGAACCTGCCCCCTCTCCTCACTCCTGGCTCAGATTCTCTTCCACCCTAAAATTTTGGTTTCAGGGCTTGAGTCGGAGCCAGGGACAGAGTAGAGTAAGGATAGATAGGATAGAAGACACCAGACCACAGAGCCCCACAACTCCAGGGCCACAACGCCATAGGCCCAGCTTGTCCAGTGGGATGAAGAGGTCGCAAGTATTTCTGACCACATCCAGCAGGAGTGGGGGATGGCCTCGTAGCACTCGGGCAAGGAGGAGAACTCGAAGCCGAAGCTGCAGGGCCAGATGGGGCAGACTGCCTCTTGGGTCACCCCCAGATTCGCCTCCTCCCAAGTTCCCTGCTGTTGACACCTTTGTTCGACGCCAACTAGCCGAAGACTCCTGCTCCATTAGTAGTCGTATCTCATAGGCATCACGGCTCAAATTCATGATGAGAGAAAATAAGTAATACCTGAAACAGAGGCACAGGGTAGAAAGGATCAGTAAGATGGAAGGAAATCAGAGCTCAGTGCCCCTGAGATCAGGTAGTAAACTTTTCTTAATTTGCAAGAAAATCACATCAGACAACCCTTAAACATATGCCTTTTCCCCATTATGGAATGTTTTATTTCTCTTTCAGTACTAATTTAAGTTCCTCTCTACTTTCAAAACCTTGCTCCAAATTTAGAAAACTTTTCGATAATAATACCACCTAATTTGGTTCACTGCTATCCTCAGAATTTATGTGACAGGTTATGTCAACATAACTGAATTTAAAATCTTAAGGTAAAGGATTTCATCCTTTCTTGTATCTATTAACAGCATTTGGTACAGTGCTATAGGTGTGGTGGATACTCAAAATAAAGATTCTTACTGGTAATTCCAAATTCAATCTTTACACTGGCTAATAAGAAGTTGGAATAGAGAGAAGGAATAAGGTAAAAGGCAGACATATGGAAACAACTGAGACCAGAGACTGGGGACAGGGACAGTGAGGAATGAAAGGCAAGGCAAAGGGCAGTATCACAACCAAACTACACTACCCCCATTTTTGACTCAATCTGGGATTTCATCAGTTTAAAAAAATCATTGTAGTGAAGATCAATGTAGATCTGCCCCTTCTCTAAAACTTCTAGCCTTACAGAGCTGCCTGAGCACTGAGTGGTTACCTGCAGGGCCTAGGGTCACACAGCCAGTGTGTCACAGGCAACATTCAGACTCAGTTTCACCTCGAGGTGCCATAAAACCTAGTATCTTATATTTCATAATAGTAGACATTTTAGACATTGTCTCATATTGAAAAGAACTTTATGCATATTATCTTATTTCAATCTCATTAAAAATCCTTCTAAGTAAACAGTATTATTGTCCCTGTTTTTACAGATGAGGAAGCTGTGGTTCAAAGAGATCCTATGACTCATGCACAGTTGTAGTCAGTAGCAGTCACAGCAGGATTTGAATCCAAGACTTCAGACTCAAGAATCCAGTGCTCTATACCTTACTCCTTCACACAGTGGCAGAGTAGAATGCAGGAGGAATCAAAATGTGGTGTCTGAGGTGGCTAACTCTCACCAAAGGCTTATTTCCCGAGGTCTTAGAGGGTCCCTTAGTGAGATGAAGTCCAAGGGCAGAGGGGTCTCTAACCTGAATGAACGTTGGGCCCACTTCTCCTGGTCCACAAGGGGTGCCAGGCCAGCCTTTCCAGCCCACAAGACATTGTCACAGGCGAAGTACAGGGCTCTATTGAGATGGCTGACAGTGATGCAGAATCGAAGGACGACATCTGACAGATGCACCGCCCGTTTGGCCGACTCGAGGGCATCTGCTGAGTTACCCAGGCGAAGAACTGGATGGGAAAAGGGCAAAGGGACAGATGAGACAGGTGAGGCACGTGCAGCAAATAAGGAGAGACACGGGCAGACAAAACAAGATGGAGGACCAAGTGTGCCAGTGAGCAAGCAATGTTTAGATAAAAGCAGGAGGCAAGCGGAGGGCTGAGGCAGACAAGTTTAGTTTCTTTATCTTTGAAAACCTCAAACTCTAACAATATCTCCTTTCCCTTTGGTTAACAAGCTTAACCCCTCCCCTTATTCCCTTCCTTCCAATCGCCTGCTTGTACTTTGTTTCCTGCCCCCTTGACTGTGAAACAACAAGGGAGTAAAGCTATGGCTAGAAGAGCATTCTTAATCAAACAAGGGAGAATGGTGATCATAAAAGTTAAGGTAGGCCATTCCAATCACATAAAACTGAAAAGTTTTTGCATGAACAATACTGTTAAAAGTAGAAGAGAAGCTATTGACTAGAATAAAAAAAATTTTGCGACACAAAGCTCTGATAAAAGTAGCATACAGGAGATAGATAGAGAATGGATATAAATATAGAAGAACCATTATCAAAGGATATGAAGAGGCAGTTATCAAAAGAAGAAATTCAAGTTATCAACAAGAATATTCCAAATCTCTGGTAAGAGAAAGCACGGCTAATTAAAAATACAGGGTCATCTTGCAATCAGACTGGCAAAGATGACAAAAGTGGTAAATATTTTGTAAAAAGACGCCCACAAGTCCACTGTGGGTACAGCTTTGGACTGGTCTGTGTGAGAAAACAATCTGGCCTTCTAGCAAACAAGTCACCAACTTGTATGTGCCCTTTAGTCCAGTGATGACAGGACTAGCTCTACACGCCAGAGGTCAAAGTCAGAGGGAAGGCCTTGTTCGTGCATATTCCTAACAGCACTTTCTTGTGGCAGCAAAAAAAGAAATGGAAGAAAATGAGTGTGCTGATGAGAGAATAGCTGCACTCAGTGTCAAGAATGTAGTATTACTTTACTATAACAAAATAAAAAATGAAGAATTCAAACTTGGGAAGATTCCCATGAACTGAGACAGTGGGAAGTCAAGTCACTGAAATGAAGACCGTATTGGATGAGGTCGAGTGGGCAGAGAGCCCAAAGGGCAGCTAAGAGTACTCCCTAAGGCCAGCAGGGAGGGCACTGACCGGGGTCACCTCAACCTTACAGACCCCCCCCCACACCTGCGCCCTCTCTGCCCACCCCGGCTGGGTTAGCCTGCCAAGTGTTCTGTATCGCGGTGTTTTTCCCTCCACAGCACACTCCCCTGGGGTATGTTCTCCTGGTTAACTGGGCTCCCCTGGGGAACGTATCTTTTCCACGGTAACAGTTAAAGCCCTTTCCTTGCTGACCATAAGCTCCCCCACATCTATTCCATATTTACAACTCCCTGGGGTCTATTTTATCTCTTCGTTTTGTCCTTTTGGCCGTGGTGATTTGACCGAATCCCAACATTTGGTACCTACGTCAATCTCCTCCCTATTGTAAAGAATATTTTTTTTGTTTGTTTTTGTTCTGTGTTTTTTTTTTTTTTAAGTCTCAATAAAACATTAAGAAGAGGTCTCGGGGTTCCCCGGGGAGGCTGAGGAGGGAAGTCCCGAGGAGGGCACGGGCCACTCACGCTTTCGGCCCAGGCTCAGGTGGCCCTCCAACTGCCGGATTTGCTTCTGGAGCTCAGGACTTGCCCCGTGTTTCTGCAGCGCGTGGCCGAGGAGGGAGCAGGCATACTGGGCAGCCCTAGGGGAAGGAGAAAGGGCGGGGGTGGGGAGAGGCTGGCACGCAGGTCCGCCCCGCTCCCCGTCGTGCCCGCGGGCGCAGACCAGAGGAGGATGGGGCTGGGAGCTAGAGAAGGTTACAGGGAGGGGGTGGGGAGCGCCTGCCTCCGGGGGACCAATGGAGAGGTGCAGGCGAGAGCTCGCGGGCCAGAGGGCAGCAGCACGGGGGACTCCCGGGGGCGGGGCTGCGGGCACCCTCCTCCCACAACCGGAGCCGAGACCCGCTCCGCCCCCTGCGCAGCGGCCGAGCCGGTCCTTTCTTCCTCCCCGCCCCCAACTCCTCCAGGATCACGTGGGCACGAGACCACCTCCCCCCTCCCGCCCCCCAGGCCCAGCAGCGAACAGTAGGACCGGTAGCGGACGGGCAGTTCCGAATGGAAGCCCGCCGCGCTGCCGTACACTCGCGCACACACACACAACGAGCAGGGTCCGAGCCCCCCACGGAGGGGAGCCAGGTTATGGGAATCTCCACCCGTCTCGGTCCTCCCCACAACCCATGCCTCAGTTTCCCCATCTGTCCTGCGGGCGGAAACGACTCATCCCCTCACAACTCGGCCCGCGCACTCGCTTAAGGGTCGGTCTCTCCCGGCCTCCGTACCCGGGGCTGACCCTTTCTGACCCCGTAGCCCGAGCTGACCGCAAAGGTGTCCGTCCCCGCTCGCGCCCCGGATCCCGACCGCACCTGCACAGGCGCTCCCGGGCTTGGCTCTGGGCGCTAAAGCGGACCCAGGCGTCCATCCCGGCGGCACCAAGGTCCACTAACCGGCTCTGTGGCCTCGTCCTGCCCAGTTGGGCCCAGGATCCTTTCCCCTTCCCACGCCCACCTCCGCAGAGCCCGACGGCACCGCGCGAGGGACAAACTGGGGAGCGAAGCAAAGCGCGCGGAGGCCCCGCCCCTCGGAGCTGGTGCCGGGCGGGGACCCGCCGAGGACCGGCATCTCCGCCCGCCCTTCGGCTGCTCCCGAGAGTCCAGCGCGGCGGGAGTCAGTCATTCCCACAGATTCTCCCGCGCACTGGGACGGGAACGACGCCCAGAGCCGCCCGGGGACCCTGCAGCAGCCGCAGCCTTTAAATGTACTGCTCCCGGGGAAGGAGGGGCGGGACCGAGGGGCGGGGCCTGGGTGGGGGCGGGGCCGCGGGAGGCTGGCGTGCAGAACCGCAGCCGCAGTGACCTCCAGCAGGGGAGCGGGCGCCGAACAGCGGCATTCCGGGGACGGGACTTCGGAGAGCTCCTGGGTCAGCCCGGCCTGGGCGCGGAGCCGGGAAGCCCCCTGAGGGTCGGACAAGTGGCCCCTGAGTTCTGGAAAGCTGGGCGGCGCGGGACGCGCGCAACTCCCCGGGGCAAAGATGGGAAGGGTCCCGGAGGCTGACCGCGGATGCCTTGGGAGACCACGATGACCGGCATCGGCCCCTGGCCTGGCGGGGGAAGGGATGGGCTGCGCGAGCCGACGGCTCCCCCCCTGCAGCTATGTCCACGGGCAATGACACAGGCTGGGGCTCTACCGTGGGCGAGGAGGCTTGGGCGGGGACGGGGGTCGAGGTGGAGGAGTCTGCGCTCCCCACCTTCTCGACCGCGGCCAAGGTCCGAGTAGGAGTGACCGCTGCCCTGTTCCTGTCCTCGGCTGCAGGCAATCTGGCGGTGCTGTGGTCCGTGACACGGCCGAGATCCAGTCGACTCCGCCCCTCCCCGGTCCGCCGACTTTTTGGCCACTTAGCCGCTGCAGACTTGCTGGTCACTTTCGTGGTCATGCCGCTGGACGCTGCGTGGAATGCCACCGTCCAGTGGCTCGCCGGAGACGTGGCTTGCCGGATCCTCATGTTCCTGAAACTGCTGGCCATGTACGCGGCTGCTTTTCTGCCTGTGGTCATTGGACTTGACCGCCAGGCTGCTGTGCTGCATCCTCTTGGACCCCGAGGGGGTGGGCGAAAGCTGCTGGGGACAGCCTGGGGGCTTAGTTTTCTGCTTGCACTGCCCCAGGTGAGTGACCAAAGGAACGGGAGCCGCTGGAGTCCAGGTATTAATCTACTTTGGGAACTCGCGGAAAAGATCTCTTACCGCCTCTTTGCCCTGCAGCTGTCATTTACACACAATTTGCATAAAATTGCTACGCACAGTGGCCCCGCCTACCCCTTGAAAGTCTGTGCTCTCTAGTCTGCTTTCCATTTTTCTCTCACCTTCCCGAGGGTTCCGGAAACCCGTTTTTTTTTCCTCTTTTCACTTTTCCTCTAGCTCCTCGGGTAAAGAGGAGCGGCTCTAACAGCTAGAAACAAGAAAGTGAAGGAGGGAAGTTAATTGAGATCTTGATACGCAAATTTATGGTGCATAGATGAACCTGAATACTTCAGACCCTTCTGCAGATCATATCTTAAATCAACCTGGGAGCTTTAAAAGTTTAGGGGGGAAATAAAACCTAAACAAAGCAAAAATCCCCTTTAGCTAAAATAAATAAAATTGGTTAACCAGCTTCTACTTGCGGATAGACCAGAAAAAAAGTTAGGATTCTTTATTTTAGAAGGAGTCTTAAGAAAAAAAAATCTCATTTACAAGTACTGCACTTTAAGAGAATACTTGATGTACTTCTCATTTGACTCTCACAACAGCACTGAGTCAGGTACTGCATTTGATGTTAATAAATGCATGGTTGAATGAATCTTCCCATTTTACAAGAAGGGAAAATAACGCTTAGAAGTATTAAGTTGATTTCCTCTAGTTCACACAGCCAATAAATGAAAAGCCTGAACTAACATCCGAGTTTTCTGATTCTAAACTAGTGATATTTTTACTGTGGTAAAGGGATTTAAATCTACAAAATCATTAAAAGTCACTAATTTCCATAATCTAGAAACTAGGTGGCATCTCAGATCTTGCAAGGATAATGGGAAAGAAAGCAATTCTAATTATGGCTTTTAGACTAATACTTTACTTTTGAGTAGTCAGCATTCCAAATAAATCCTTAATTGTAAAGAAACCCATTGCTACAACAGGAGTAGATGGTGTTTTTTTCTTTTTCATAAAGCCAAACTAACTTATGTACTGTAATTACCAACAAATTAACCATAGTATTTTTAGAGGTAGAAGTAGAATAGCAAAAAGGGATATTTTGTCAGTTCCAAGGCACCTGGGTTAATTGTTAGGGTCTTTTTTTTTTTTTTTTTTTTTGCTATAAGTTTTAAATAATTTTTAAATAAAATTTGACATTTAAAAATGTGTTGGTGTTTTAAAGTTTAATATATACATAATGTTAGAAGTAATTAAGATGATTACTTCTTTACATTTATTAAGTTTCCAGGTGCCTGAGATATTTAGAAGGAAGGAGGTTCAGCAAAAGGGATTATGCAGGTATTGAAAGATTTCTTCTAACCTGATGTGACTTTGGGTAAATCACTTTACCTCTGGATCTGAATTGTATCCTCTATAAAATGAAGGAGTAAGGGGTTCAGC
Source organism: Sminthopsis crassicaudata (assembly GCF_048593235.1). NCBI lineage: Eukaryota > Metazoa > Chordata > Mammalia > Dasyuromorphia > Dasyuridae > Sminthopsis > Sminthopsis crassicaudata. Next base: position 440,846,837 of record NC_133620.1, read on the forward strand.
TAGGGGGCGCAGTGGATAGAATACCAGCCTTGAATTCAGGAGGGCCAGAGTTCAAATTTGGTCTCAGACACTTAACACTTCCTAGCTGTGTGATCCTGAGCAAGTCACTTAACTCCAGCCTCAGAAAATAAATAAGTAAAATGAAGGAGTCACCCTAGTCTCTAAAGTCCCTTCCTGCTCTAGGATTATGTGAATCTTTTGATTGCACAGAGGAAAGACTAAGAAATCCTAGGATAATTGTGGGCAAATTTAGTTGCTATGGATTGTTTGGAGCCTTGATCTACTTTTAGAACATGGAGAGGGTTAAATTTGAGTTCATTCAGAGTTTATACTTTTCCCAAATACCCTTTTCTACATACCCACCAGCAACTATAGAAGGAACTAATATAGTTTGTAAAACTTGTGGGTTTTCATTTTCAACTTACTGAAGGGTTAGATCTCTGATCATTTGACTCTCTCCCCATTCTGTCCTCTTTTAAGGTTATTTTTGAACTTTTGAAGAAGGCAGAATAAAACTGAATACTCAGGGGGAAAAAAAGAATAATCCATTTTTAGGTTTGTTTTTGCATTGATTATATACTTTAACACTTAGAACTGTCTTGTAAATAGCCTAGGTTTTAATTTGCTGGTCTGAGTCAGCCCTTAATTTTCTTCTCAGTATGCCACTGAGATTATAGGCAAGTGTTATTAACTTGTGCTGCTTATTTCAATTTTGAGGGAAGTGATTTGATGATTTTTTTTAAAAAGTTGATATTACAATTTACAATTTACTTTCCTTTTAAACCCCATGAGCTAGAAGGTACAGGTATTAGTCTCATTTTACATTCAGCAATCTAAGAGGTTCTGATCTGTCCAAAGGTTTATGTAGGCAGGAGGGACATACACATTTATAGCTATTATCCTCATTTTACATCTGAGATAGAGAGGTAGTGGCTTGCTGGGGGTCACATGGCCAATTAAGTGTTAGAGGCTGGGTTAGTATTTGAACAAATTTGGATATTAACTTGTAGAAATAGACTAGAAATTCTGCTTCTGATCCCAGTTCCAGTGTCCGCTCATGTCTACTTCTCCATATCCACTCATCTCAGAATGGATCAAAGTTCCAAGTGACTGATAACATTTTAGCTACTGACATGTCCTTCCCTATGTGACATTTCCCCCCTTTCTGCTGAAACTGCCTTAAATTGTTCATTTAAGTGGCAGGTACTTTTGCTTCCAGTTGCTGGAGTGAAAACCAACAACCCTGGAGACCCCAAACAAAAACATGCAAATAAGCCAACACAACATTGTTTTTAAATGTCAATTTTTATTAATACTTTCGATATTTACAATAGACAAGTTCTTGCTCAAACATCTTGGCGAACAGATCAACTGCTTAAGTGAGTTTCTGAACAGCACCCTTTATACAATATTTCTTGTTCAACAGAATTTAGTCCACACAGTGAGTATTAGCACCATGGGTTGTTGGCTAGATGGCTAAAAAGAAAAAAAAGCCCTCCTCATATGCTCAGATTGCGTTAAAACAATACAGCTAAGTTTGTGAACACACAAGCCTCTAAATAGATGGTTATGCTCCAGCTAGTTTATGTTGTGCTTGGCATCATGGATATTGTTGCCCTAACCAACATTGCCCCTGTATGGTCGGGTGAGGGGGGTGGCAGTGGGTAATCTTATGACCTAAGAAGGTGGAAGTCTCTTGTTTTGTACTCCACCCATTCCAGCTGTTCCTGTTTCATACTGTCCGCCGTGCTGGCCCAGTCCCCTTCATTCAGTGTGTCACCAAAGGAAGCTTCAAGGCCCGATGGCAAGAAATCACCTATAACCTCTTCACCTTCTGTGGGCTCTTCCTGATACCTCTGATAACCATGGCCATCTGCTATGGCCGGATTGTATTCAGTGTGTCCAGACACCGAACAGGGAAAAGGGAGCATGGTGAGACTTCAATTCCTAGAGCCTGATCCTCATTTCCCAATCTCCACCATGAAAATCTTCCTGCCTTTAGCTCATAGTGAGATCCTTATCACAAAAGTGCTTTCACTCCAGCCCATTGCTATGGGGGAAATCAGTCAAGTCCAAAAAGGACTAATTCTATCTATCCTTCTTTGAAGCCCAGGTCCACAGGGTTTTAGCAGGTGAGGGTACATGTCACCACCACCATCTCCCTTGACCATGGGTAAGGGTTAGAGTGGAGGGGGAAAGGATTGGGGCTGGTTAACTTTATATTCTAAAATAGTACCCCATACTCTGGCCTGAAGTCCCTTCCCCAGCATGTGTCACCTCTCTAAACTCCATCTGGAAAGGTGATTCATACCCTCAGTGAGGTGTTTATGCATGTGTACAAGGACAATAGTATTCATATGAGCTTCAAAAAGAACTGCAATATACATCTATCCATCTGCCTCTTTCCATCAGCTTGCCTCATGCTCACCTAGTGCCTAGAAAGGGAATTGACAATTATTCATCTCTAACTCCCCAGCCCCTGCTGGTCAGTTCGATCTTCGCCGTTCCTTTGACAATCGTCCCCGTGTTCGGCTTCGGGCCCTTCGACTATCCTTACTTGTCCTGCTGACCTTCGTTATCTGTTGGACACCTTACTACCTGCTGGGTCTGTGGTACTGGTTCTCTCCCAGCATGCTAAGCAATGTCCCCCCCAGTCTCAGCCACATTCTGTTCCTCTTTGGCCTCCTCAATGCTCCCCTGGACCCTTTACTTTATGGGGCCTTCACCCTTGGCTGTAGGAAAGGGCACCAGGAGCTTGGTTTAGATTCTTCCCGGGGGCAAAGGAGTTCTTGGAGAGTCCCTCAAAAAGCAATTCAGGTACCTAGGCACCTGGAAGTGAGCACTGAGGTTAGTGGGAAGATAGGAAAAATGGAGGAGACATCTCTATAACTCTTGCTGAGATCCTTTTTCTTCACTCTATCCCCAGGCTTCCAACCACAAAATTTTAAAAAGTTAACTAATTTTTTTTTTTAAATCCCTATCTTGTCCCTATAGCCACTCCCATTCCTCAACCACCTACCCCAGCCAAACAGAAAATATGGAGGGCATAAGAGTCTCCTGGGTGGAGAAGATTCTTCTTCCACCCTTAGTAAGGGAAAGAATAAGAATATTCCAGGCTTTAGTAATTCAATACTTGAGAGAGTATCATTGATATTCCCCTAATTGTTAAAGCACATTTCACTCCCTTAGCTGGAAGAATGGGTTTTTACTACTTAAAACAGTCAGAAAAGGCCTGTGTTGCCTCCCTAGCTTTTTACCTTGTATGTTTGACTCTCACATGTAGAAAAGAAAACTAAACTGTTTATTCAGAATGCAAAAGAAACACTTAAGGAGGTGGAAGAATAAAGAGTCCCATCCCAGGCCCTTTACTCCGAGGCTGGATGTTGGGCAAACTGATCTTCTGGAGAGAACAACATGTGAGCAGGGCAGTCAGCGCCGCCTCCGGTCTGGGCTCCTGCTCCGCCTTCGGCCACCTCTACAAAGGAAAGGAAGGAGAGTCAGTCCATCAGGATGACTAGAATGAACCCACTATTGTTCTACTTTTCTCATCCGCATCCATCTACCCCTAGCTCCTTCCTTACCTCCTTTTGCCTTTGGGTGGCCCTCGAACAAAACACCAGTCCACACTTATCGGCTGCCCCATCATATCCTGGCCATTGAGCCCCTCCATGGCTGCCTGGGCCTCTTTGTAAGTTTCATATTCTACTAGCGTATACCCCTTGGGAAAAGAGAAAAAAACATCAGACAGTCCACAGCCACCCAAGCATGGCGAGAGAGCCCCGGCATTCCTTCCCAACCCTACACTCGGATATCACACACACCAGACATGTAAGTTTCCATTTAATGAATGCACTGCATGAACCGACCCCAACTGTGTTCCTGTCGTTTGTTACAAGGTCTGCTCCGCTGCCTACGACTAACTTTCAGGGCTGCCCAGCCCGCAGCTGCACAAACTCCCCCCTTACTTTGAGGTACCCCGTGCGCCGGTCCAGGTTCAGGTGGATATTCTTGATTTCCCCATACTCCGCAAATTTGTCGTGAATATCTTCTTCAGTGGCCTCCTCATGCACGCCGGTCACAAAGAGAATCCAACCCTCCACCGCTGCGGATCAAAGCACGAAGCGGGGAACGTCAGCCTAAGCGGCTCCGGGGGAGGTCTGCTCCCCCAGACGCCCCGCCCCCCCTCCCCAGGGGTTATCCCTCCCCACCTCCTATCACTCACAGCGCTGAGGCCCCGGCTCATCTCCATCCTGCTCCACGCTGTCATAGTCCTCCCGCATTCGGGCCCGGGACCCTTCCTCTGTAAGCACAGGCAGTGCGTTTCAGAAAAAGCAAGGTGGCCCTTCCCGAGGCCCAACGCCGGCCCAGCGCCCTCCTACCCCGGCCTCACCTGAACCGAAGCCTCGACCCTTGCGTTTCTTGGCTTTTTCCTTCAGTTTGTGAATGCTCTCTGGAGGGAGGGAAGAGCTGGGTCAGGGAAGGCGGCCCGAGTCCCCGCCTGGGGATGGGGCGCGGGGCCTCCCATGGCTAAGGCCGGTGGCCCGGCCCCCCTCTCCCCCCCGGGGCTGCTAGGGAAGACAGACTTGCCTCCCAACATCTCCCCATCCGAGGCCCGGCCCTTCGCGCCCTCTGCCCATCCGCTCCGCACCGTCCCCATCCTCGTCCATGGCGAAGTCTTCGCCGCCGGCCTCATGAAGATCCAGTACGTCTGCCATTTTGCCCAGTTCTCCGGCTCCTCCGAGCGCTTATGCAGCAAGGCACGGTGGGAAACAATAGCGGGGCAAAGAAACGCCCCACGAGTTGTTGTTGACTGCTTGGATGGCCAATGAGATGACTCAAGTCTAAGATTCTCTCTTCTCTTTGGTTGAGAGGCACCACGCTTACGTAAGTCCAGCAACCTCCGGGGTGGAGCATTGGGAGAGGCGGGATCCTGAGGAGAGAGTTTCCGGGGAAGGAGGGCTGGAGGGCAGATCACGTGGGAATAGGCCGCGCCTGCGCCTGCGGATCCCGGTGCCCCGCCTCCTTCTCAAACTTCACTCCAAGTCGCAGTTTGCCGCCTTCCGCGGCTCCGGGCACAGCCGGCTCCTTTGTTTTTTCTGCGGTTCTTCGCTTGGTGGCGCTCTCCTTTCTCCTCTCCTGAAAGACCCAAGGGGCGTGAGAGGGCGTCTTTTTCACTTCGGAGCCCACTCTCCGGCCGACAAGCCCCTTTCTTCACCGAAGAATAGGGCGCACACTTCCCAGCCCCCGCTTAGCGGCGCGGCGGGGGTTCCGAGGGGCCGCGGGTCTCGGTGATCCAGGTGGGCCCGACGCGACTTGGAAAAGAAGCTCGCGGTCCCAGTAACCTCATGTAACCTAGAACTTTCTCCCGTGGGGTACCGGGGTCTCAAACGACTTACTCGGCCTTGGAGCCTTCCACTTGTCCGCCGTTGTGATTGTTCCACAATCTTTCTCCCCAAACTTCATCCCTTCCCCTGCGCAGTCGATTCTACATTTGTTTCTCTCGGTTTTCTCCTTCCTTTCGGGATTAATCCCATTACTACACCTCTTCCTTTTCCAATCCTCATCTCCGTCAGCAAATGTATCCTTCGCCTCCAAACTTTTCACTGTAAGCGCCTCATTCAAGTTGCGTATCTACTCTCGATAGCATCTAGAAAGATTTGGAAATTCCGAGCATTTTGCAGATTAAAAAAGCCGAAACGACTTTTGGCAATAAAGAGTCCCCTCCATAGTAGTAAGCAGGGTCTTTCCGGGATCCCTGCTGAGCCTCTGACAGATTTCTGTTGCAATTCTTTAGCAATTGATACTTAGTATCTTCTGGCCCCTTGTGATACTCGTGATGACTTGTGATACTTTTCATGTTCCTACTTGGACTCTTTGCTGGCTCCTCATCCATCCCGGTGAATACTCATTCCCTTTTGCATCTAGCATAGGCTGCCTTTCGAATATTCTTTCCTTTGGGAATTTCATCTCCTCCCGTGACTTCAGTCATCTCATCCGTGCAGAAGTCTCCCAAGCAATTGTCAGCCTTTCTGCTTGATTTCTGTCCTGTTTTCCTGGTTCTAGTTGAGGACTCCATTTGATTGAACTTAAGAATTGATTGTGTAACATAGGAGATACTAAAGCAGAATTAATTAGCTCAGAAGAAACTCAGAGGTTCTCCCAGTTAGAGAATCCATTTCAAATGTTCACAGGGATTATTGATGTCGGACCTGTAGCAGAGCATTCCAAGCCATTGGTTTTTCAGTCACAGTGGACACGCTATAACAACTCTAATAGAGTGATATCACTTTGGTCCTACTGGAGAAGGCCAAAAACCAACCAACTAACTAACCCACTGTAGTTCAAACATAGTATATCCAAAGTTGAACTCCTCTAAACCTGACACTTCTCTCTTCTTCTTCTTAAAAAACACACACATTTTCCCAGTTACATGTTGAAATAATTTAAAAAAGCAGTTTGATATGTTTGTGCAATCATATAAAATATTCCCATTAGTCAGGTTGTAAGAGACACAAAAAAATCCCAAAAAAACCAAACCAAAAAAAAAAAAAAATTAAAGAGATGTAGGTTTCGATCTGCAGAGTCCATTAGTTCTTAATTGTCTTGACAATATTATTGAAAATAGGTAAGTCGTTTACCTATTTTGTACAATATTATTGTTGCTTTAACAATATTCTGTTTATTTTACTTTGTATTACTTCCTGTAAGTCTTTCTGAAATCATCCTGCTTTTCATTTCTTATATCACTACAGTATTTCATTACAACCAAACACTACATACAGCTTATTCAGCCATTCCCTAATTGGTGAGAATCACCTCAATTTCCAATTCTTTGCCATCACACAAAGAGCTGCTATAAATATTTTTGTTCAAATAGGTCCTTACCCCATTCCTGCTCCTTTAAATCTAGGGACTAGAAATGATATTACTGGAACAAAGGGTATGCACAATTTTATGGCTCTTTGAATATAATTCTAAACTGCTTTCAAGAATGGTAGGATTAGTTTACAATTCCACCAACAGTGCATTAATGATGGGTAAACTATTCCTTGTTCTCCTAATTTGCTTATGGTATCATCCTTTATTTTATATTCTGTAACGACTAAAGTTGTTAATTATTTCAACTGGATTTTTAGTTGATTCTCTAGAATTCTCTAAGTATACCATTATATCATCTGCAAAGAATAATAGTTTTGTTTCCTACTTTCCTATTCCAATTTCTTTTTCTTCTCTTCTTCCTACAGCTAACTTTTTTAAAAATTTATTTTAAAGAAACAGACTAAGACAGAAAAGAAATATAAAACAAAATGAAACAAAACAAGAGAATATTGTCATGTGCCCAATAGAACATCAGAGAGGATTCAAAATATATAACAACAAATATTAGTTCAAGGAAGTATATATAATAGTAGAAGAAATTATAAGTGTTCATCTTTACTTTCTTGTAAATTATTCTTTTGTTCTCTGCTGTGCATCTTTTTTACTTTATTCTTTTGAGCCCTTTTCATCCTTTCCTCTTACCCCCAATCAGGCTATAGTTAAGAAAGGATATATTTATATATACATATGTAGATATATATACACATACACATACTCCCCCTACATACATATATCTTTCCTATCCCTGCTGACTCTTTGCCTTAATTCTGCTCCCAATTTGCCTTGCTATTATTTAACCTCTTCCCATCCAGGTATCCCTCCCTTGTCTCCTACCAGAACCCTTTGCTTCCCTGTCCACCCATCCCTCCCCAATTATTTTTTAATAGATTTTGGAGAGTGATATGCCATTCACAGTATGTAAATAATGTTACCTATTTAACCCATTCCCAATGTGAGTAGGTTTTCAGAACTACAAATCTCTTCCCCTCTCTAAGCCCCTGTTGTTGATGCCAGTCTTAAAGATATACTATACATTTCCCATATTAAAAATATAAATAAACAATTTGTCCATGTTGAGCTCCTTGAAATTGATCTCTGATTTCAGCTCTTATATGTTAAGTTCAAATTTGGTTGATAGAAAGTCTTGAAAATCTGCAAGTTTGTTGAATATCTTTTTTTTTTTTCCTCATTCAATACTATAGATAATTTTGCTGGATATATTTTTGGCCACAGTCCTAGTTCTTTTGATTATCTGTAGATGTGATTCCAGGATCAGCAACTGCTAATATTTCTAATGCATTTCTGCATGTATTGAGATAACTATAAGATTTATGTTGGTTTTGTTATTGATACGGTCAATTATGCTGACAGCTTTTCTAATACTGAACCAGCCTTGCATTTTTGGTATAAATCTCACTTGATCATAGTGTATGATTCTTGTGATATTGCTGTAATCTCCCATCTAGTATTTTATAGCAATCTATCACAAAAATAGATGCAGAAAAAGCTTTTGATAAATATCCTATTAAAAAACACAAGTGTGCATAGAAATTTTTGCATCAATATTCATTTGTAAAATTGATCTATAGTTTTCTCTTTTTTTCTCCTGATTTTGGTATGAGCAATATATTTGTGCCATAAAAGGAATTTGTCTATTTTCCCACATAGTTATAAACTGTTTGGTATAATTCACTTGTGAATGGCTTGTTCAGTTTTGCTTTGTTTTTTTAAGATGGGGTTATTAAATATTCTACTTCATCTTCTGTTAATCTGGGCAATTTTTGTAAATACTTATTTCATTTAGATTGTCAGATTGCATATAATTGGGCAAAATAGCTCCTAATAATTGCTTTGTCTTTTCATTATTGCAATTCTCTTTTGCCTTACCATTTTTTACATTGGTAATTTGGCTTTTTTTTTTTAAAATCAATTAACCACTGGATAATCTTTTTTCTTCTTCTTCATAAAGTCAGCTCCTAGTTCAATTGTTTTCTAACTTTCAGATTTTTTAATTTCACCTTTGATTTTCAGCATTTCCAATTTAGTGTTTAATTAGGAATTATAAATTTGTTCCCTTTTCTGGTTGCCTTTACTTGCATGCCCGATTCACTGATTTGCTCTTTTTCTAATTTATAGATGTAAGGGTTGAGATATAAAATTTCCACTAAGTACTGCTTTGATTGCATCCCAAAAACTTGAGTACCTTGTCTCATTGTTTTCATTTATCTTTAATGATATTATTTCTGTGATTAGTTTTAGACTTACTCTTTTTTTTTTTTTTTTTTTTTTTTTTTTGCTGAGGCAATTGGGGTTAAGTGATTTGCCCAGGATCCCACAGCTAAGAAGTGTTAAGTGTCTGAGATCGGATTTGAATCAGGTCCTCTTGATACTCAATCCATTGCACTATTTAGCTGCCCAGACTTACTCCTGACTCATTCTTTTAGGGTTAAATTATTTAATTTGCAATTATTTTTAAATTTGTCTTTCTATTGCTTTTTATTTAATGTAAGTTTTAATGCATTCTGAATGAAAAAGATTCATTTAATATTTCTGCCTTTCTGTGTTTGATTATGAGGTTTTAAAGCTCAAATACATGGTCAATTTTTGTGTAGGTGCCATGTACCACTGAGAAAAGGTATATTTCTAACTCTATTCATTTTTCTCCAATCAGATTTAACTTTTCTAAAATTTTATTCACCTCCTTAACTTTTTCATGTTTGTTTTTTTTTGGGGGGTGGGGTTAGATTAATTTAAGTGAGAGGGGAAAGTTGTATAGTTTTACTATTTCCTCCTGTCATTTATCATCTTAAGAAATTTGGATGCTCTATAATTTGATGCATATATTTAATACTGATATAATTTTATTGTACCTCAGAGATGGTTTCAAGAAAGAGTCAATCTGGCTGGCTACAGAAAATTGATTTTTAATTGTATAAAAGTGTGCATACAAAATACATACAAAAGTAGTAAAAAGTTATGACACATAAAACTGAAGATAGACAGCATGCGCACTGTCTTAACCTCATTGGGATCTAACTAGTAAATGAAACAAAGACCACCAGTTCGTGGCAGATCCAGGGACCAGCTCCCTATTTTTTCCCAGGGAGAGAGGAACAAGTAAAAAAGGGACTCAAATGAGAAGACAAGTAATTTGGGATTTCACCGAAAGAAACAAGTAGAGGCATTCACACTTCTGAACTAACCCAGAGTAGGAGTTTTCTACATATGTCTATATTTGGGGAAGAAGGGAGTAGGACCTTAGGAGTGAGGGTGCTCACTCATTCTAGGTACTAGTAAAGTTGGGACTATCACCTCTACTTTTGAGCCCATATACAATAGTTACTTACACAGCTCCCAAAAAAAAAAAAAAGAGTTGTTCATCTCATCTGAAAGAGGAAGTTGGGCCATACTACCTAATTTTCCTAAAAGTGAAGATTATGACTGAGCAAAGATTAAATGATTATCAACCAATCACAGGGAAATAGCTACAAAACAAGCTAATTTCCCAAATCCAATTTAGAAAGTGCATTCAAAGTAATATATATTAATGTAAAGGAGGTTATGGAAGCAAATCATAAACACATCTTAGAGAAACCTCCAGGCCATAAGAATGATTCTTTAGTTCTGTTTTAGAAAATCCCTCCTATACTTTCTCAAAGGAGAATGAGGCAGGGGAATTCAATTCATAGTGAAAAAAAAAAAATTAGAATTTCACAGACAAGCAGCTGTTTCTGGATCTCTTCCCTAAACTTTTCAGAAAAGAAATCCAACCAGCTCTGTGTCTAGTTCAGTTTCCTGAACAATTCATTCATGTAAGCGAGAGGAAGAGAAAGAAGTCTGAATCCTGGTAAGAGGTAATATGATGTAAGTGGGCAATGGCCCTGGACTTCAGACATGGATTCCAACTCCAGCTCCAACTCTTAAGTCTTGGTTTTTGCATTTATAAAAAAAAATTGGTGATACTATTACTTACACTACCTATCTTAAAGGATTTAAGAAAAATGCTTTATAAACTTTAAAGCATCCTATAAATGTGTGTAACTACAACTACTATAATAACTGATCAGTAGCTTCTGTCAGTCGGTAAAACAGCAGCTATTTGAGGGAAGAAGAAAAGTCCTCCACAGATAAAAACATATCTTTTCTAAAGTAGCAAAGTGATGGAAGGAATAGATATCATAGGTATATGTTTCATTCAACATATGAGTTATATTGTCTCCAGGAAGCAAAAAGGCCCTAAGCCAGCACTGGTTGTAAATCAAAAGGAAATAGGGAAGGGGAAGAACAGAAACAGAAATTTCAGAATCCACCACCCCAGCTCTATAGTGTGAACTGTATCAAAAAATCTGGGTTAAAATAGGATGGTAACATCTTGGATTGGTGAAGACCCTTAAGTTGTACTTATGCTCACTCTTCATTTCCCTATGGCAGGATATGATCGGAATGACTTTGGTCTTGAAGAGGGCCTATCCAAGGCAATCCAAAGCCAGAAGTTTCATACTCTTATGAACCCTGTTTAATTCAAAGGGGAAGCAGGAATTGGAGCTGGGGAAGGAGGACAGAGAGCTCTTACTCAAAGTTGGCTGTGTTTTTCAAAGGCAGACAGAAAGCCCCGTACCAGACAAGCCAACCAGAAGCTCCAGGAATACTTTGTTTTCTTAAAGAACTTCTTTTCAGAAAAATTGAGTACTCGGTAGTACGAGAATCCATAGATGTCCATAAACAGCCTCTAGACGCCTCAATTTAGAGTAGGGAATAAGTTTCAAATGAAACAATTGCAGAAAAGATCAGGAAAGAAGAAAATGATTTTCCTAGACTGATAGGAAACCAGACCAAGATTTAGTATTTTTTAAAGTATAAAAAATTAGTAAGTCTGTACAGAAATTGTTCCAAGTCTTAGAAAATAGATGTGCAAATAGAGGCTTGGAGGTGTGGTAGGGGTGGGAGTGTTTAGCAGTTAGAAGAATGCATGGTTCCCAGTTGCCCAGCGGCCAGCATGAGAATGTCCTTCTTTTCCTTGTGGAAGCGCAGCTCTTTGCCAGCCAGCCGGGCCTCGTCCAGCTCCCTCTCAGTGGATGCCAGCTCTCTGGAAAGTGCTCCTGGCACACCCTGCTCCCGGCTTACCCAGTCCAGTGCCATCTGGTGGCGGATGTCATCATCCAGGGCTCTGTGTGAATAATGAGCCAGTACCTCCTGGGGGAAAGGGAAATGGAACGGTCACATTTGGTCAAGAGAGAGGTTCAGGACACCTTGATCTAACTAGAACTGAAGTGCATCTTTGTCATGGAGTCTTTAAGGGGATTAGAGCAGACTTGAAATATTACATGGAGCAGAAGGGGAGAGCTCCCCAAAGGGGGAAGGAAGCCAAGGAGAAAAAAAATCCAAGGTCAAGACTAAGAAAGAGAGGTAAGGGAAGGAAGCAAGAAAGCCAGAATGGGCTTTGGCATTCCTAGTCTGGCCAAGATAAACCTGCTCAGCTTCAGATCAAAAATAACAGATCGTCTGAATTATAGTTCTATTAGTCCATCCTTTTCTAGTGATCTCTCCTTACCTGTCGAGAACACTGTCTCTCCCTCATGGCCTTCAGGCTGCCATTCCAATGCAATAGTTGAAAAACTGTCATCAGCTCCTGGGGGAAAGAATGGGACAAGGTAGGGAAAAGCACTGGTTGCACTTTTTGAAATCCCTGAGAACACAGAACCTAAAATTTTGACATATGTGAGAATGAATATAGCTGAAATGGCTTTTAAAACCTAATCAAACTATCTAAAAACAACTTTAGGGAGAACAATTTTTATATGTGGAAAGTTTTAAAAGAGAAAAATAAAATCAACTTAAAGTTTGTTTGATGAAGTGTTGGAAGAAAGTCAAAAGTTTTGCATGGCTCACTATTCCAAGATAATCCATCCCTAGGATGGAATCATGATCCGACCCTGTAGGGGAGAGAGAACAGGGCTACAAAAGGAATTTTCCAGGGGACTATCTTTAGTATTTATGGCATGGGGAGTGAGGGGTTGAATAAGGTTAATCTATCTCTGAGTTAGAAATGTTATGCCACAAGTTGCTAAGTAGATAGGAAATCAGAAAAGGAGAGTAGAATAGTTGGATAATGAGGACCCCTAAATCCTAGAGCAGAAGTATTCCAGCTGGAGAAACAAGGGGTATTTGACAAGCATGGTACCTGGAATTCCAGCATAGACTTGCCCTTGTTGGACTCGAGCATGAAGCGGAAGGCACCAATCCCTGTGTTAGGGTTGTCAGCCTCCTCTCTGTTTCCCTGATGAAAGAAATGTACAAAACAAGTTTGTGTTTCCAATTTACCACAGTCCTAGGTACAGTATTTTGCTAAGGGTCTCAAATCTGTCTCTGATTTTAATTGCAGATGAGTAACTAAAGGCTTTTTTTTTTTTTTTTTTTAACATTTATTAAGCATATACTGTGTATTGGGCATCATGCTAAGTGCTTTACAGATCCTCTCTTTTAATCCTTACAACAAACAGAGAAGGTAGATGATATAATCCCCCAACTCAGACTAAGGAAGAATTAATGATTTGCCCAGGAACAAACAGTTGGATTTGAACTCAAGCCTTCCTGATTCTGGGTCTGATTCTCTAGCCATGGTATCATCTCAATAACTCTGCTTCACAGGGGGGAAATACAAAGGCAGAGGCGAGAATTTAGGATGCCCCAAGGGCTAATAGCTTCTGACAAGTGGGCTATGAGTATGCTTGCTCTTGACAGGGTTACAAGGCCCTGTGTTCTGGAAGCTATTTACAATGGATGGACATTAAGGGCATTTGCCTTAATCTGCTGAACCTGCAAGAGATTTTTAAGTTCATCAAATTCTCTGGTTTTACAGAGGCAAAACTAAAATTTATATTCTTTCTATTAGCCCCAGATACTGATATAAAGTTACCTTTATTTTTGGCACAAATTTTGCCACAAATACCAACTGTAAATTTCAGTTTTGCCTCTCTGGACAAAAAACAAATGGGAACTGTAGTCCGAAGAGTGTAGTTGCTAATGGAGATAGTAATCTATCCAATTCTTAGTTATTTGTGCTCGCTGAAGGAAATGGTAGGAATGAATGTGATCATTTATCTGCTGTGAGCTTCCTAATTATTTTTGTATTCCCTAAGCACACTGGGATTGAAGGAAAGGCTATACCAAGTCACAGGGGAAAACATCTAGTGATTTAAAATGTGCCACAATTCAGACTTCATTAGAATCAATTTGGTGTTTTTTCCTTCATCTTGATCACAAAGCAATGACAAGGATGGAAAAAATGGATGTTATTTCATGGCTACAAGAGAGGTAGCTAATTAATTAGTGGGGACAGGGTAGTATGAAAGATTGTATCTATGGTAGAGTTATCTCATAGCCCCAAAAAGCTTATCTGAATCATGTTCCCTTTAAAGGATAAAAATAGACTCAATGTAGGGTCACATAAAAGGATTCCTTGTTGGAGTTGGCAAATTAAACAGGCAAGGTAGAGAGATTAGAGGGAGCAAGAAATGTCTCAAATTATAAAAATAAATAAATAAATAAATAAATAAATAAATAAAAAAGAAGCAAACAGAAGTTAGTTTTTGTTTTGGAATATCTCTAACATTTCATGATTCACTAGTCAACTTCAGAGGTTCCACATGCCAGACAAGCAAAATAAAAGGAAAAAAAGCATACAAACACAGAGCAAAAAAACCTAAAACAAAAAACACAATGAGACCAGACATGAATAATGACAATCAAAAGAATAGAATGAAAGAGCAAGCAGGCAACGAAAAGAAAGCTGCTCACTCTCCCAGGCCCACTTTCTTTCACTCCAATTCCAAGTGCTTACATTGAAAGATGCCAGAGCCTCAGAGACACTCTTCTCAATGAAGTCATCTGTGATTCTTCGGGAGGGATGCTCGTTAAACACAGAGTTCATTAGTGCAATCTTTGCAGCACTCCTTCGGGCCTCAGCTTTTGTGGGGCAAAACTGGGCAAGAAGAGAAACACAGAGTCAGTGTGTATGTGGATGCTTGAGAAGGGGAAAAACAAAGGGAGAAGGAAAGGAAAAGAAAACAAATGGATGGAATTAGTTGTGTTCAACACAATCAAGTTTTCCTTGCAAAATGGCTCTGGAGCTTGGAACTATACACAATTTTGCCTCCACATCCTGAAGTCATTAAGAGGGAGCTGGAGACTGCTGTAATCCACACCATACTGAATACAAAATAAAGGAGGCAGCTGAAGTCAGCATATAATCACTGCACATGAAAAATACTCCTCTTCAAACTGTCAACAGAATTAATTACTCAAAAGCCAAACTCTGGCCAGCCTATTAGGAATCTGTCTTGTTCTCTGGCTCTGAGGATGGAGATGGGGGTTGGGGATTGGAGAATATTTTATCCTCCTTCTTATTCTTTTTTGGGGTCCAAAGAATTCAAGACAAGAATAAAATCCCACCCTGAGCTAAAGCTATTGTGGCAAGACTCACATTCCTCAACTCCTTTAGTCCTAAAACTGTAGGAAGCCCAGGCTAAATAGGACTTCTAGATTCTATAGTCCGAGATTACAAATAAAATGAAATAGAAAGGAAATAAGTAAGGTTGGTGTGTGTGTGTGTGTGTGTGTGTGTGTGTGTGTGTGTGTGTGTAGTTTATTCATGTGCCTCATACAAGAATTACATCCAGTCTGATTTTTAAAATCCAAATAAACTCCTCTGTTTTGTAACTGGCCCTTGTACTTCAGCTCCCCAAACTAATCATAATGACTATTCAAATGTCACTTTAAAGAATCCAAATGCCATTTAGGTAAAATTTAAAATTAAGGCAAAAGAGAAGGCTAGATGTCATTACAAAATGTTCAAATCCTCATCAAACCATGTAAGGATGTATAGGCGGGCAAAAGTAATACTTTGTATTTACTTTGTAAAAAAAGAAAGCACAAAAGTTAAGTCTGCTGCTTAGCCACTGGGTGTATGTATGTGTTTGTGTGTATGTATATGTATGTGTGTGTGTGTGTGTGTGTGTGTGTTTCCTTCTCTGAAATAATTAAGAACTGGGGTAGGAGGTGCAAAAGAGGGAAAATCTTAATCTAATATGAATTTACATATTCCCTAAGGCTGTTTATATTTGAAGCTAGAATTGAGTTTGTTGGGGTTATGAAAATCATGAAACACAGAACAAAGATATCTGTTTTCTAACAACTTTCACCCAAATTCCTTATCCACAACAAAGTGCCACTTACAGGGCTGTCTGCTTCAAAGGTATAAGCAAGAGAATCTTAGAAAATCACTCCATTAGTAATATTTTCTATTTAAAGCTTTATCTAAATGGCCACTGCATATGCATATATGCTTTTTGACAAATCATGTATTATGTGCTTCCTTTGTGCTATGCCTTTTGTAAAGTTGGAGAAGGGGAAGAAGCCGCTACCTTCTCCATAGGAATCACTGTCCTCATTTAATATATTTTCCTAGAACTGTGGAATTTTAGAACTGGCTCTATTTAATCTAGGACAACCCCCTCTTTCTGTTCCAGACGCAGTGATTTGCCTAAAGTCACAGGGCTAGTTAACGATAAAGCCAGATCTCATAATTCTTCCAACAGTGTTTTTCCCATCATACCTCACTGCCTCCCTTTCATCCCTTAGGGTTCTCAACACTGAGCCAAGTATAGCTGACTTACTTTCTTCAACAGTTACACAGTAAGACCAAGCCAAGAAGTGAAGGAAAAACCCCAGCAATGCTCCAGAAATAAAGATGGCAGGGAGTTAGGATATACTGATATACAACAGGGTTGGCTTTGTGCTAGAGAACCAACAACCCAAGGAACAAACTAGCCAGGTTCAGGTTTGGGAATGTCATCTCATTCAGACACAAGGAAAGTTTCAGAAAAAGCAGGCAAAGTTTAGTGCCCCTTAGATTCTTTCAGTGGTAAAAGTAAGAACAACTAAAACCTGCAAATATTTGCCATAATAACTATCGATATTAATCCCCATATTGTGCTTCTAGGAAGGAATTTAAATAGCTAAAGGATAGCAAGAGAGAAAGGAGTAGCTGAGCTTTCATTTTGGCTACAGCCAAATCTGTTAGCTCTTACCTGGAAACTACCAAAGCAACTTCCTCCAGGGAGAGTAACATAACAAACATATGGGGGGCTGTTGGAGGGTACCATCTCATAAACCACTAGAGCCCCATTCTTCAGGTCAGCTCCACGGGACTGCTTCATCTGCCAAAATTCCTGCAGAGCCTCCACCACATTCACTGCAGAAAAAGAGGAAGCCAGCTTCAGGAACATCTCCAAATTTTGAACATATGCTAGAATTCTACTCCTTAGCTCACCACTCCACCTTTAATTAATTAGCTTAGCCTGATGCACCTCACCTATGGCAAGTCCATGTTCGCCACCAGCAATTCCATAATTTTATCCCAAGAAATACATCAAATAGCCATCATATCCCTTTATTCTTAGCCACAAAGTATGGCAATCTAAACCCATCCCCTGCTATTCCCATCCTATTTGGCAGAGCAGAAAGAATGTATTAGCCCACTGACCCACTGACTTTGGGGAAAATCTGGCAATATTCATCGTGTTTCTGGAGAATATCTTAGCAATCTAACTGGACTCTTTCTTTACTCTGGTTGCCAATGCTATATGAATGAATATTTCTTAGGGATCTAGAATTTAGAAGTGGAAGATACTATAGAGATCAAGCAGATCAGTCAGTCAACAGGCATTTATTAAATACCAAATCTCTTGCTTTAGAGATGAAGTGTCAGAGGGTCAGAAAGATGGAGTAACTCATCTAATATCACACAAGGAATTGAGCCAGAATCCAAATCAAAGTCTCCAAATTCTCCACACTGACATTCCAACTATACTACTCTACCTTTGAATTCTTTCTCTAGAGGGTACTGAATCTGTTTTTCTGGGCCAATCCTGCTGGCACTTTGATCCCTTACCAAAACCTTGTTACCTAATTTACTTTCTCCTCTGCTCAGAAAGAGTCCTTCTGTTTCCTCCACCATATTTCAAATGATGCTTTGAAGACTTAAAATAAACAATTTCATATTTTAAGATCTCTGCACAACCTGAACAGCATAGCCATTAACCATTTTGCAAGAGTACATAATTTTAATGATAAATATATATTTAAAACATTTTATTTTAAAACTCATTTCACAAACAAGTTAAAACATTTTGGTTTTAATTCTAAATATGATATAGAAGTTCTGCTCACTTGCAATTTCACAGCAACAATCTTGAGGATTAGTTAGAAGTCATAAAATAACCCAAACTTTAATTGTGGCCTGGCTTGATTTTGATTACTGGTGGCTCTCATTCTTACATTAGGGAATCTTGCAAAGAGGGTGAAGGATTTGCTCATTTACCCGCCCTAGGTCCTGGCCATCAGATCTTTCATTCTGTCTCTTTCCCACCCTTAGTATTAGGAAAGGCTTTTCTAAGGTCACTTGGGCCCAAACTGCTTAGCCGTCATTGTTCTTTCCTTCTGGTCTTTTCAGTCCCAGTTCTCTCTCTGAGAAGACCTGCACAATAGGGTGGATAGCAGCTTTCTTGACAAGTAAACAATGGGAAGAAAGGGGAGGGGAAGGACTATGGTGAGAACACAGAAAGAATGATGGTTCCATTAAAAAGTTCACATCCACTCTCAACTTCCAACTATGTCCCTCTTGGCACAAAATTCAAATCTATTCTACAAATATAGCTTTGTTTCTTGCCTCTAAACTACCTGCTAAATTCTGCAAAAGCTAAGGGAAAGAAAAAGGCTTATTTAGGAATGACTGATAAATGCTAACAAAATGCTAATAGGAAGGGGCTGTTAATGTTGCTTTTTATTTTTTAAGTGTAACCAGACTGAAAAAATTAAGTAATTTTAAAAAAGGCATGCATGTCTATCAACAACTCACCTGCCTATTATATGTAGCGGGCAGACATTAGAAAAGGAGACATGAGAACAATAGTACTAAGGATAAAAGGATAGGCACTCATCAAAACTTATTTGTTAAGCAAATAATAATGTGTGACACACAGTGATGAATAGTGTGAAATACACTGGCAGAATTTTTGTCCTTTAGAAGTTTACAATCCAAGATAGACTTTATTAATACAAAAAGACGTGTAAGACGTACATACATAAAGACAAAATGATAAAAACATGAAAAAAGACAGTGAAATATTTGTATCAAATACAGGTATATAAATTTCAGGGAGTAGGATAGGCTAGAATGGGTGAGTAAATAATGTAATTGGGGAAAAGTTTTTAAAAAGCAGTGATTGGAGCACCCTAACTATTGTTGTTTGTCCTTCATTTTCAGAGTACCAGTAATATCACAAAATATCATAAGAACTGGATTTAAGTGAAAAAGCACTACATAAAGTCATCAGCCTCAATTCCAATAGATTTGAGATAGAAAATGCCATTCACACTGAATATAGATCAAAGCATAGTATTTTCACCTTGCTATTTTTGTTTGCTTGTTTTTTTTCTTTTCTTGTATTTTTTCCCCTTTTGATTTGAATTTTGTGTTGTGCAGCATAATGAATATGAAAATAAATTTAAAAGAACTGCCCATGTTTAACCTATATCTGATTACTTGATGTCTTGAGGAGCAGGCAGGGAATAGGAAGGACAAAAATTTGCAATACAAGGTTTTGCCAAGGTGAATATAGAAAACTTCCCATGTATTTGGAAAAATAAAATACTATTAAAAGGGAAAAAAAAACTTTTGCAATCTCAAAAATAAAAAATTAAAAACAATGAGAAAAAACAAAAAACAACAACAAAAAAGTCATCAGCCTTACTCTTTTTTCCAGAGTCATCAAAATCCAGTGTCAAGATTGACACTAAGAGGAAACTGGGCCAAATTACAGCTTAGAGAAAGTTTTGATGAGAGTGAGACTACATATCTTAATTAGCTTTTCAGGATGTCATTTCATTCTCTTAGCAGAATGCAGAGGCAAAGAAAACCCCAACTCCAGAGTCCTCATAACAGCTGATGCCATTTAAAAGGGAAAGAGGATATGATTTCCATAAAAGTCCCTCTCTTTGATCCATTCTGCAAAGGCCATTTTTCAAGCTTCAGGGACTTGATCATATATAATGACCTACTAAGTTATTTAATATTTTGGTTGAGCATACATAGCACCATACGACAAGATTTTAGATAGGAGCCATAAAACACATTAGATTCTTGGAAGCGTAGACAACAGCTTTAATACAAATATAAAGGTTTATGTGTGGCACATGATGTAAGTTCATAATATTTCCTAGTGAACAAAGGAGAAATAATTCATTCTATAACAAAGAATAACAAAAAAAAGGAAGCACTATGAAGAAACTGTGAGCTGACAACTCCATTGAAATCTAATCCAGAAGTCAATTTCTAAACTATGGAAACCCCTGGATCAGCAAATTTAATTCCATAGTATTTAATAAACCAAGAATCTGGCTGTAAATCAAAACATGATAGAAACTGTATTAATAAGGGAAAGATAGAGGAGAGAATAAATAAATTTATGTAGGTTTAGGGATTTTTAGATTAGGATGATGGGATTTTTTCCCATGCTAATTATGCAAAAATTCCAAGCAGATTAGTAGTATCATCATCATAAGGGAGAGGAATCAGAGGAGGGAACTAAACAACTATATACCAAAGTAAAGAACTTAGCCTCCCATACATCCCAATTATACTCATTTTGAAGACTCAGCCAAAAAGAACATAAAAGGATGATATGCTCTGGTGAATTAGAGAACAAAAGGGAATACTAAAATACTGTTTAATCCCCCATATTGTGCAGAGCTCAATCCGAAGAGTATGTGTTTGTTGTAGGGGAGGAAAACAGGAGAGAGAAGAAAACTTAATGAGAGACTCAGGACACAAAGGAGAAATGACTGAGAATCCTTATTTAAGGACTGAAGTCTAAGATAATGTTATAAGGGAACATCTCCTGAAAGAGATGGAAGGTTAGAAATGAGGTCAAGAACATAGGTGACCAATGGGAAAGGCCAAGCAAAGAATAACTGGTGAAGAAATATAAGCAAATTATGTTCCAGAAACAATTATTCCAGAATCCATCAGGCCAGCTGCTAAAGGCCAAACCCCCAGTCACTGGAAACATGGGTACAAAGCCATTGGCAGCTTCACCTATGAAACTGAGATAGAGTAAGTATTTCCATGTGGCCTGGAAGGACTCACTACTTAAAGTAGACACTTCTTACTCGAGATAAAACTACTTGCCAAATTCTACCAGACAGATATTTTCTGGATACCCAGCTAGAATTATTTTGGGAATTCAATCATATCCAATCATAAAGTTTTTTTTTCTTTTCTTTTTTAATATCTTTTTCTTTCAAAATACATGCAAGAATAGTTTTCAATATTCACCCTTGCAAAATCTTGGGTTCCAAATTTTTTTCCCTCTCTTCCCCCATCCTCTTCTGGCCAGTAAGTAATACAATATTGGTTAAATTCTTCTAAACATATTTCCACGTTTATCATGCTATGCAAGAAAAACCAGTCAATCATATTGGGGTACCATGGGAGGATGGGGAGGATGGGAGATAATGAATAGAAGAAGAAATGTCAGGGATTTAGGAAGAGAAAACTTCAGTCTAAGAACTGAGTGATAATCTGTCTTCAGTTTCCTTTGATTCTTCCTGTTCCTTTTTTGCATGTTAAAAATATTTTTTCAATTAACATTTATTTTCTTCCATCTCTTACTTCACCCTCATAAAAATAAAAACAAATCCATTCAATGAATGTGTTTAGTTAAGCAAAACTGCCATATTGTCCTCATTGGAAATTTTATCTCATTATATATACACCTGGAGTTATCACTCTTTTGGGCAATGGGTAACATTCCTTAGCATCTAAACTCTGGAATCTAGCTTCTTCATTGCATTGATTTAAGGTTCAATTCAAAATTACTCATTTTTTAAATGTTTGCTGTAGTTTACATTTTTCTTCTGATTCTGCTCACTTTACTCTGCATCAGTTCATATAAATCTTCCTAGGTTTCTCTGAAATTGTTTATAAGACAATTGAATTTCATTACATTCAAATACCATCATTTGTTCATTTTCTAGTTGAAGGGAACTTCTCTTAGTTTTAGGCAGCTAGATGGAGCAGCTAATCCAGTGCTGGTCCTGGAATCAGAAATCAGGAAAATTCAAGTCCAAATCTGGCCTCAAATACTTACTAGCTGTGGGACTCATCACCTTTGTGACACTTAGGTGACAAGTCATTTAACCCTGTCTGCCTGTTTTGTCTCTGTAAAATGATGACTGCTTCTTTATCTGGTGGGAGTAATCTCTCCAGGATGGAACACTCAGTAATCTATGAAGACGAATGTAAAGAAGGTGACAGAAGTTCTATCAGGTTGCAATCCTTGCTCAATTCATAAATTAACTAATGAAAAAAATTAGTCAAAAAATAGTCCCGGACTTGAACAACTTTGCCTTTCCGACTTAACTTCCACGGTTGTGATTTACAAAGACTAGGAAAAAATAAGACGTTTCTTTCTCCAAATCTGCAGTTACTTTTCTACAAACCACTAGACATATCCCAGGAACTGAGCTTCCATTCAATTCAATGACTATTTCTTAAAAGGCCCCGACTCGGGAAGCAATGCCCCTCCCGGAGGTGTGGCCCAGGTCTCAGTCCACCCCCCCCCCCCACTCCCAGGTAATTTCTCAGTTCCCCCGGGGAATAAGTGCCATCTCTGTGAGGACAATTCTTAAATCCTGGCAACCTGCCTCTGCCTTTCTTCCGAATCTGTGCCGACCATCCCAACCCAAATGGGACACAGTCCCTGCCCTCAAGCAGCTTAAGCTAAACTCCATTGGCATTCGATCAGAATTATGGGTAGAAGTGGGGCTCACCCCAAACTGGACATCGGAGCTACCTAGTTGGAGACCGGATGACCCGCAGCTCCTGGGCCAGGGAAATGGGGCCGGAGAGAAGGGAAGGCCTCACCGGGTCTCAAGGTTCACCAGGTGGTAAGACCACCTTAAAGACCACCAAAGCCAGGAACGCGAGTGGCAGGCGGCTGGAGTGGGCCTTGACACGGAATTCTGGCTGGCACGGGTTAGGGGCCACGGCCTCGCGTGGGAAGCCAGAGGGGCCCCCGGAGAGAAAGACCCTGCTGGGCCCCCAGACTCACCTCGGCCGTAGCCCTGCGTGTGCTTGGCGAAGCTCCTCACCACGGCCTCCACCGCCTCGCGCAGCACGGCGGGACTGCCCGCGGCTCCAGGGGGCAGGGGGAGCCCCGCGGCCCCGGACAGCAGCAGAGGCGGCGGTGGGGGCGCGGGCGGCGGCGCGGCCGGCGGAGAGGCCCCGGAGGGACTGGCGGCGGCGGCGGCCCCGGTCACTCCCGGCCGCAGAGCTCGCAGAGTGCCCATTCCGCCGCCGCCGCCGCCCACTCCGGGTTGCAGTCGCTGCGCTCGCATCGTCTCCATCCCGGCTGGCTCCCCCGCCCCGCCCCGCGTCTAGCCGCCAGCCCACAGAACTCAGCAGCGGCCTCCGGGCCCGCGAGCTAACGGTCTATGAGGTCTGGGACAGCCCGGGCCGCGCGTCTCGGGGCGGGGAGAGCGAAGAAAGCTCCGCTGGCTGTCAGTCACGAAGAGGCGGGGTCGAGCCTGATCCGTGCCAATCACAGCCAGGGGGTGGAAGAAAAATCCTGTGTCACCCCCCCACTCCCCCGTAGGCACACTACCACAGTGGGTGGAGCTACTGCCGTAGCTATTTGTGGAAAAGAAAAGCGGATTCTCACCAATAAGAGCCCAGATGTCTTCAAGAAAGGCGGGACAAAATTTGGTCGCCTCCGAAGAGGGTCTGCGTCTGTGGGCTAACAGAGGCGGGATGAGGCGGCAGCGAGCTGCGGCGAAACCCCGGAGTGTGGCGCTTCCGCCCCCTTTTCCCCTTCCTGGGGTCTAGGAGCAGCTGGCAGTTTTGGCTTCGCGGTTTCTTTCTTGGGTGAAGACTGGGAAAACATCTGAATGCATTTATATTTGGGCCTGTAACCCACGGCCCTGAGAGCCAAAGACTGGCCCCTAGTGTTCGCTGGGCTTCCGGCCAAAAAGCGGGATTTTTCGGGGTACCCTGAGCCCCTCGGGGAACCTTCTGGAGGCTGGAAGGCTCCGAGGCGCCCAGGGAAAACCAGAGGCTGCAAGCAGGGGCTGCAAGGACCGAGGTTCTACAGGACCAGATGCCGGAGTCCCCCGGGACAGAGGGAGGAAAGTAGAACTGCTCCCTGGGGATGGCCCAGTCCCTCTTCCCTGCCTCGGTATGTGAAGAAAGTGAAGTCCCGGAGAAGAGGCTGAGGACTTAACTGGGGGGGGGGGGGAGAGGCTTGCTTGGGGAGCCTGCTCAGTGGGTCATAAGCATCCTAAACTAAGTGTGGGGTAGAAAGAGTCCAGGACGCCTCTAGGATCGAATCATTAATTTTCTGTGTATTTACTAATATAATCCTAGGCAGTCCCTTTAGCTCTCCAACTCAGTTTCCTCATCTGTAAAATGGGTATAACATTGCCCTACGATTCTCATGATGCTGTTTTGGGACAAAAAGCATTTTGTTAACCTTAGCCACTAAATCAATATATTCTATCCTTATCTTTCAGTGTACCTGAGATAGATCCTAAGGATCCAAAGGAAAGTGAAAGGAGAAGAATTGAGATTTCAAGAAGAGATGAAAGATGTTAGCTTGCCCTCTACTACCATTCCTGGGCTTTCACTGATCCTACAAGTTATGGTCACATTAGGTTCAGTATTGCCCAGCCCATCCCCTCCTCCCAAGTGAGTTGGAGAGACGTGGTTGAAACTTCTGAACACCTTTATTTTGATATGTCAAGAGGGGAATTAAAATCACTACCCTCCTGCCTTGGGAAAGACAGCAGCTCACATAAAAGAGCATTTTGGACTGCATGCCCCACTTCTCCTGGGAAGACAAGACAACTTGATATAATCAGTTGATCTGGGGTTAGGAAGTATCTGGACTGTTGGAGGCAAGGAGGGAAAAGTTGAGGGAGCAATGAGGGGAGCAGCAGAACTGGTGCAGCAAGAGGTTCTCTCTCAGAAGGGGAACTCAGGGGCTGGAAAGCAACATTTTCCCGAGTTCTGTAGGTTAGAGAAGTCCGGGAGGGAGAGCAAAGGATCAGGAGAACCCAGTCTAGTGGGTGGGTTAAGGAGGATCCCAAAAGAGTCAAAGACATTTCCACCGGGATTGAGTGTGTAAATAATGCATTATAGGGCATGTGCCACTGTACCTAATAGAAATAAATAATTGCAAGCACAAGAAGATGGAGATTTGAGAGGGGAGGGAGAAGAAGGATGTTAGGTTAGTCACTGGTCATTAGCAGGTAATCTCACTGCCCATGAACAAGTGCAAATATGTTTGGGGGCCCATGTGCTGATGAGCACCTTTGACCTCATGGTGCATGCAAGTGCCTAGTGCCTGTGAGCTCACGCTGATCCCACTTTCAAGTGCACAGTTGCATTAGCCACACAAATGACCCCTCTATATGTGTGACTGCTCAATACATGTGAGAAGCCTGATGACCTTTCAGGTAAAGTGCTCTGTGCCCGTGAACATGTGCATCTCTGCCAAGAGTGCACCGTGCAGTGCTTAGGAGCAAAATACAAGCAGCCTCTAGTGTGTTTGTATGGTAAAAGTGAGCTGGTGGCCTCACCTGCCCTGCCATAGCTTCGTCCACACCATTCCGAGCTCCTCCACCCCTCAACGCCCTTGTTCTCCCGGTCCCCCTAGACTCTGGAAACCCCCTAGCTGTCTTATCTGCTCTGTCTGCATGGAATGACGTCTCACTAATTTCCGCTTGGCCCTGGGAGACCCAAGGCCCCCGGAATGATGGGGGGCGGGGAGGGATGGGGCCCGACACCCTGGCAGAGGGCGAATGTCTGGGATGGGAGGGTGGGGGCTAACGTTGAGTGGAGGCAGGAAGCCAGGCCGGGTGTGGGAGATGTGGTCCAGAAGCAACGTTCCGGAGCCCCTCCGTTCCAGCAGCCCCGGACTCCGTCTCCGCCCACTCAAAGGAGACACGGCCCCCGGAAGGCTCTCTTGGGATTGCCCGGGTGAAGGAACAGAGCCGGCCGGAGGGAGGGTCAGGGGGGAAGCGTTGTAGCGGCGGCGCTCCAGAGACAAGCGACTGGAGTCCGCAGAGTCCGTGCCTAAGTGGCCGGGGCCGTCTAGCTCCACCGACTCCATGCGGCTCAGCTTCTGCTTCAGCCCCGGCAGGGCAGCCGATTCTTGGGCCTCCGGCGCCGTATTGCGCCGGGAAAGGGCCCCTACCCCTGTCACTTTTTCAGCCCACGGAGGTGGTTCCTCAGGCCCCTCCGTGCTGTGGCGCCTGGACAGCCGGGGTCGACTAGTCAGCGCCAGGCCATTAAAGTCGGCAATCAATCGCTCAGTCGCGGGTCGCCCCTCGGCTGGCAGGAGCGATTGAGGAGGGGCGACTAGCCCCCAAGGCTCGGAGTTGAGCCTCTTGAGTGGTTTGGGTGGCGGGTGGCGGGGTGGTTTGGGGAGGGGCTCGGAAGAAGCAGGGTCGTCTGGGGGCTTAGGGAGGGGGAATTCGAACACGTCTCGCTTCTCCTCCTCCTCCTGGGCCCGGGGAGACAGCACTCCAGTTCCTCCCGAAACAGTCTGCAGTTGGATTTCCGAAGGCGACATGCAAACCCCCGGGGTGGGGACCGGGGTGGGCGGGTCTTCGACCCCCGGGGAGGGAGGAGAATTGAGATACTGCCGGGTCTTCTTGGTGCCCGAGGGCGAAGTGTCTGTGGTGATGATGATGACTTCGGTGCCCTTGGCTTTGCAAGCTTCCAGCAAGGCTGAGAGGGTCTCGCGATCGCCGCGGTCCAACGCGTGCACCAAAGCCGAGGCGCCGGCGTGGTCGCGGGCCGACGGGTCAGCGCCGTGGGCCAGCAGCAGGGTGGCTACTGCAGCTCCCCCACCTCCGGCGCAGGCGTGCATGAGAGCCGTGCGCCCTAGCCGGTCCGCTATGTTGGGGTCGGCGCCCTGCTCCAGCAGGTAGCGTACCATGCGGGCCCGGTTCTCGGGGTCGTCGTAGCGGGCCCGACAGGCAGCCATCAGTGCAGTCTCCCCCTGCGCGTCGCCCTCATTCACGTAAGCACCTCCCTCTAAGAGCAACCGAGTCAAGCGCAGCTTCCCCTGCCCCACTGCCCGCAGGAGAGCGTGCCCCTCGGCGTGCAGCATGGCCGAGGTGGCGGGTGGGAGAAAGGCAGCGGCTGAAACTACCCCAGAAGAGGTGGAGAGGGAGATGCGGGACAAGGATGGGGACACTGCCTAGAGAGGAGGACTGAGGCTCAGCAGCTACGGTGCTCCCTGTCAGAGAGATAGACCAACATTGACAGACACAAGCATAGAGACAAGACAGGGAATCATAGAGATTTGGAATGGGTCACCGTGGCACACACTTCCGTCCTCTGCCCCATGCCCCCCTAATGCTTGTCTGAAAAAAAAAAAAAAAAAAAAAAGAGCTCGCGTGCACCCGCCCGGGTAAATGCTCGTGCAAGTGCGTGTGTGCACGCGCGGGAATGTCCGCACCCCAACCTTCACCCTCAGTACCCCAGCCATTCCCAGCTACCGACTTTCCACATCCTCTCTCCAAAATAGCTCTTGCTAGAGCGCAGACCTCCCCTCAGTAATCACCACTTCCCCCTTCCCACGCGCACACCCATACATTCCCAGTGGCTTCCCCCTTTCCTCGGAGCCGCAGCTCTGGGAGGGGTCGCGGCTCGGGTCCAAGGGTCTTAAGCTGAAAGAGGGAAGAGTTCAGAGTTCCCTTTTCCCCTGCTGTGTTCCCCATCTCCCGCTCCTCGTTCCCCTCCCAGGCGGTGTGCCCAGATACCTGTATGTCCGCAGGATCTCCTCCCGGCCAGGGCCTGGGCTGGGACCCGGACCAGGGTGCAGTCTGGGCGAAGAAGCCGGGTTACCAAGCACCCACATGGTGAGGGTGGGCCTCTATGGCCCCCACTCTCTCTGTGCTCGAGCCTAGGCGCCCCTGCTCCAGATCCCTCCTCCCGTGCGCCCCGGGCGCAGCGCCGGCTCTGGGAGGGGGGGGGCGGAGCTCGGCGGAGCTATTTATAGATGTGTCTCTGCGGGTGGGGGTGGCAGGCACCAAATCTGCTGCTTTTCTAATCCCCCAGAAAAAAAAAAACCAGAAAACAAAACCCACTACCTCAGGTTATCTAAGCCTGACTACTGTATCTTAGCCATTTAAACCTAGCTATTTGTAGAATCCAGTCCCAAATTGGGTATCCCTTCTCTCCCTAGTCCCATTAGGGTTGCCTGCACAAATCCTAGCTAGGCTTCCCCAGTTACCAATTTCCAGGACTTGACGTGTTGTGGTGGCTGTGTGCTAGACCTGACAAGTCAATCGTACATGACACAATCACACTCCCAAAGGCTGTACTCAGACGTCATAAATCCAAGTTCTAGGAGAAGAGACGAAGTATTCTTCTTAATGTGTATATATTTAGATATACAGGCTCTATAAAAGATCCCAGCATAGATATCTGGTGTCTGGTGTGTACCCCTCCTTTTTAAAAGGGAGAAGAGAATTACAGAGATGTGGAGCCAACTCTTCCAGGTTGGTCTCTTAGGCAGAACTGGGGACAATAGGTCTTTTTTTTTTTTTTTTTTTTTTTTTTTTTTTTTTTTTTTTGACACAATAAAGTAAATCTTTAATTCCTTCTTATTCTATCTAGGGGTGGAGGGTGGGGAGGAGGAGGCACCGAGGCAAATAGAGAGAGGCTGAAAACTGTATAAACAGGTTTTTATTTCCCTCTGATTCTGTATTCTTCCTTCTTTGTATTTTGCCAACCTTCCTGGTCATCTCCCCGTGCCTTTTTTTTTCTCCTCCCTATCTCTCCCTCTGTCTCTGTCTCTTTATGTCAGTCTCTTTCTCTCTGCCACCTGCCCTGTCTCCATGGTTACCATGACTCCCATCTGTGCTGTTTGGGAATTAGTATGTGTCCAGCTGGGAGGTAGCATGGAAAGTGGGGGGTTTGGGAAGGATCTATAGGACTTGGAGAGATTCACATGGTCCCTAGAACAACTAGGGAACAGGGCTGGCAGTAATAAAAAAAAAAATCAGACATTCAAGGACTGAATATTGAGGGGGAGGCGCTCAAATTCCCCCTTAGGAGTCCACTATTATTCTCACTCCCCAGACAAGTCATTTTTAGGTTTAACTTCCTGTTTTAATCTGAGATCTATTATTCATTATTCACAGAGAAGGTTAATGGTAGGGACCCTCTCGTCCTTAGAGTAGTTCCTCACACATGTCCAGAAGATTCTAGCAAGAGAGCGGGGACGAGAGCCTGGGAATCCGAGCGTCCAGTCTGTTGCCACACCAGTCTTGGTTTCCTGATCTTCCGCCTCTTGCCAGCTCTCACCGACTCTGCAGCAACCCACAGAGAGGTATTTTTAGCAAGGAAGTGAGGGGGGAGGATTCATTGCGTGCAGAATTTAGAGAAAGAAGGGTGCTACATGGGGAAAGGAGTAGGGCGGGAGGCGGGACATTCTGCAGCAGCCGGCAGAGAAAGACTGAGCCTTGAAGGGCTGATTTCTGGGGGACTCCGTGGGGAGGCCCGCCCTGCGGGAGCGCTTTAATGATATTAGGGCAACTCTCTACGGTTTCAGAGCCCTCACATTCTGGAGCTGCATACCAAAATAACCTGACCCCAGCTCCCCAATCTTCTCAGCGTTCTCAATGTCCCCGGATTCCCGAAGCCCACACAGATCTATTACTACTCGCGGCCCTACCTCCTCATCTGCATGTGTGCGGACGCCCCGCCCGGCTCCTCTTCCATTGGTTCGGAGAAGTCACCAATGGGGAAGGCACAGAGGTGGGCCTAGAACCCAGCGGACCGGCTGACCGGACGCAGGCTTGGCGGCTGCGTGGGTACCGCGTGGGGGAGGGGCTCCAGGTAAGAACGGAACCGAGACTCCGCGGTACCCGGGTCCGCCGTTCGGTATATTTCATCCTCGGGCCGACTCGCGGGCTCTGGGTCACAGGGAGGGCCGGAGCAAACGCGGGTCAGTTTCCTCCAGCTTCGCGACGGGCCCCCTGCTAAGCTCCCTCTCTGTGTCTGTATGTGGGTCTGTGTGTTTGCGCGCGCGCGGGTGAGCTGGGTGTTGCGGATGGAGAAAAAATGCGTGCGCGCGTGTGTGTGTATGCATGCGTGTGCGCGTTTGGACAGAGACACCCAGGAGGTTTGCCCTCTTTCTTTTGCCCACTCGAGGAGTCGTATTGTGTCGTGAATTTAGAGCTGAATTCAGACTTTAGTAAACCTCCACATTTTACAGATGAGTAAACTGAGGCAGAGCCCACAGATGTTAAGTGACTTTACCAAGCCACGCAGAGTTAGGATTTGAACTCCTGTTACATGACACCAGATTCAGGACTCTCCCTCTCCATCACGGAGCCCTCCCCCGCTGCCTTGGCAACGTGGACTTCCCTCATCCCCTTATTTTGAAAGAGAATTGACCACACCATGGACTAACCTAATAATAGATCATGTGGTAACACACACTGAAACTGTCGGGATTTCACAGAAGAGGAAACTGAAAGTGAAAGGCAAGTCCCGCAACTCTGGCCCGTTATGTGCCTAACACTGTGTCAGGTACAGGCTTTCCGAAGAATCCGGACCTTCGGGGCTTTGGATTGAAATGCATGAGACAATTAAAAGCCATTAGACCTTTAAAGACAGCTATAATCAAGAACGTCCTTTGTCATTCAGATAAAGATGGTGCAGGCTGTGGTAAGAGGTTATTAAAACTAGGGAATAAGGAGAAATCAGTTTGGAAAGGTGAGATCATGGGAGTCCTTAACTGAGTTAAGAATGAACACTTTAGGGCAAAGGCCCAAGAGAACCCTTCCTGTTGCTGCCTGAACCACATTAAAATGTAATTGGGAAATATTTAAGAAAAAATAAAAAGACAGTAGAACATAGATAATTTAATTTGTGGTTTTCTACATCAATATGTATCTTGTAGAGGGATTAGATGGTTTAGTGCTCCCATTTATAGTTAATTTTGACACGAATGCTCTAAGACTACCTAATTGTAGAATAATTACAGGTTTGCGTTGGAAAAGGGAATTTCTTCACCAGGAGGCTCTTACCCTGCTGAAATTGAAGGTCTAGAAGAAGCCCTTCCCACCAAATCAAGCAGCCGGGTGATCATAATCACCAATGATAGCCAAATTTAAGGAGCCTTTGAGGTTGGTTATCTCACAGTCTGTATAAGGCCAAAAAGAAACCCAGAGAGGAGACAGGATCTGAATTCTGACTGCTACTACCTGGGTGACTTCCAACAAGTTACTTCATGAGCCTCAGTTTCCTCATCTGTAAAATGAAGGGAGAGAGGATGGATTTGTTAGCTTCTCTGGTCATTTCTTGCTCCAAAGCATCTATTCTATGAAGGGAATTGCCTGGTTAGTAAGAATCAAAGCTAGAATCTTAAGAACGATCCACAAATTGAAGATTGGAAGCAAAGATACCCAGTTATAAGACTACCAACAGTAACTCAGACCTAAGATGCTAAGGGCTTCAATAAAGATGGTAGGAGGAGGTAGAGGCTGAAGAAATATTATAAAATGTGAACGATAATAATAAGTTGGATATAGAAGGCAAGGGGAAGAGAGAGATGAAAGATCACAGTGATGTTATATGAAAATTAATTTTTTATTGGTTTTTGGAATACAGCAAAAAAAAAAAAAAAAAAGCATTGAGGAAAAAGCCAATGGAAGGAGGGCCTGGAACAACAGGCATTAGCTTAAGAGGGGGATTTCATCTCAGGCTCACAGTGGCTCTTTCTGTTTCTCTTTTTCAGGATTTTTCCATCTCATTTCTCTACAGCCAGGCCCCCCCTACCATGGCCAGCCGGGGTGGGGGCCGAGGCCGGGGCCGGGGTCGTGGTCAGCTCACCTTCAATATGGAGGCTGTGGGCATTGGGAAAGGGGATGCCCTGCCCCCTCCCACCCTGAAGCCCTCCCCACTCTTTCCTGTAAGTGTTATATTCCACCAAGACTGTCACTCTATCCTGGCAGTAATCAGCTGTTCTTTCTTATAACTGCCCACAGAAAATCACAGAATCCTAGCAGTTGGTTGAGCACCCCCCCCCCTGAAATTTTCATGCTCTTTCCCTACATGTTCTCCAGGGAAGAAAATACCACATCATATCTTGCTATGTTCTTAGACTCCCCCACTTTTTAGTGTGCCTTCTGTTGTAGTCCCGGCCCCTCACCTTTCAACATTACAGACACAGAGACATTTACATACACCCACCCACAGTCCTCTCCTCCTTTGTTTTATATTGAGACCCTTCAAACCCCACTATCCCTTCCCATTCCGAAGCGCTATCTAGTTCTCCCCAGCCCTAACCATGCTGACCCTGCCCATCCTGCTCTACCAGCCCCTGGAATTCCGTCCAGTCCCTCTGCCCTCGGGAGAAGAAGGTGAGTATGTTCTGGCACTGAAACAGGAGCTACGTGGGGCTATGAGGCAGCTTCCCTACTTCATTCGTCCAGCCGCACCTAAGAGAGGTCAGTTGGAATTTCACTTTTCTATCTTGAGTAGTTCCAGTATATATAGCAGCTCTCCAATGAGGCCCTGGGTGGAGAGACAAAGGAAAGAGACAAATATAAACAAAGGAAATAAATTCATATGTACACATATGCGTAAAACATATCTACACACATGTATGTTTGTATCTGTACATATATGCATGAAACATTTATTTAATGCACATGTGTGTATGTTTGTATCTATAGTGTCTTAAATATATATGTGAAACATTATATACATACACACGTGTATATACTTGTATCTCTAGTATTTTTTTTACGCTCACATTTGTATGAGAATGATGCATTTTGTAGCCTTGAAGACTTCACAATATACAGGTGAATAAAAAATAGTCTTTGTTCTTGGATACCCACAGGCTAATGAAAGAAAAGTCCCACATACATAGGAAACAAATTTAAGACCATTTTACAAAGTTCGATGCTTGGTTATCCACAGACATGGAGAAGAAAAGAGACATGGCTAAGTCAAAATGGCAGCTAATCCATAATCTTCCTTCGGGCAGTTATATTTTTTACAGCAGATTTCCTTTTTTAATTATATTGTAGGCTGATAATAAATGTAGCTCAAGCCCTCTGAGCACATACAAAATGATAATGTAGAGAGAGCAGCCAGAACAGTGCTGGGTGGGGCAGGCTGACTCCAAACAGAGATCCAAAATTAGCCATTAATCAATTGGGAATTGGTTACATAGATTAGAAATTGAGATATAGTGCATCTGAGAGCATGGGGGAAAGGGGCCATTAAAAACAAAAGTAGTTACTTAGAACTGAGTAGATTTGATTATTCTTGGAAGACTAGAGTTTTAAGCCAGGTTTTCTAAACAAGGAATGAGGAATTTTGGCAAGCTTGACTAGGACATTCCAGGAGATATTTGGGAATGAGTCAAGACATTAGGAACATATTAGCTGAGCTGGAGTACAGACCTATCCCTTTGTATCATGGAGTAGATCTGATCAATGTATATTTAACAAATAAATGAAAGACCAGAGTCTTTGTTGGGGGAGTGAGGAAGATGATGCTGGTGATTTTGGAAAGTTAGTGAAAGAGCTTTTAGAGAGTATTTCTGAAGCTTTGAGTATCATCAGGATAGGGACAGAGTGCCCAGGTGCTATGGAAACTTCCTCGCCAGGCACACCACTCCATTCAGGGGCCCTGAAGAGAAGAAGCCTCTGACTCCTGGTCTTTGATCCTTCAGATGTGGAGCGTTATTCAGACAAATATCAGATGTCAGGGCCGATCGACAATGCGATTGATTGGAACCCTGGTATGTGATGGACTCCCACCCAATTTCTTCCTCAAAAGTCCTCAGAAATCCCTCTCCCCCCAATTCTTTTAGACACTCCTAAGTTCTCCTTAAACCTCCCAGACGTACAGATACTTCCCTGAAAACTCTTTAGCTAGCTGAACCCCTCATATTCCCAGAACCTTGTGGGACATATCTCCTCTTCTGTCTAGCTGATCCTAGTGCCCTCCTCTCAGCTATTTTAAGAGGAGAAGGCCCAAGCCTGGGGTCCACTGACCTTTGTTTCCCTATCCCTTCCCCTAGATTGGAGGCGTCTTCCCAGAGAGCTCAAGATTCGAGTTCGAAAATTACAGAAAGAACGTGAGTGTTATCAGCTGAATGGGAAGGGGAGCAAGTGTTCTCCTCCAGTCTCCCGCAGGCTTCTGGGGAGCCTAGAAATGGCTCTCCCTCCCTCTGTCCCATAGTCTATCATATTGACCACTCAGGGGCAGCAGAGTTCCATAGTGGCTGTCTGGCCGGAGCTGGAAGGTGATTCCGTTTGTTGGTCCTTTCTTTCCTTCCTGCTCTTCCCCCTCCAGGGACAACAATCCTGATCCCCAAGAGGATCCCTAAAACCCCAGCTGAGAAAGAAGAAACCATTCAAAAACTGGAGGTGAAGTATATGTGTGTATGTTGGGAGGGCGGTGCTGGAGTGGGGAAAAACACAAGGAATAGGAAAGGAGGAAAAAGGATGAACCCAGCTAGTTCTCTGCTCCAGTCCCTCCTGCTTGCCCTGTTCATACCTTGATTTTGCCTTTTGGGGGCTGGGCCTGAGTCTCCCTCTTATTCCCCCTTATCTATCTCTTCCCCCAAAAGACCTTGGAAAAGAAAGAAGAAGAAGTGACTTCAGAAGAGGAAGAGGAGAAAGAAGAGGAGGAGGAGAAGGAAGATGAAGAGGAGGAGGAATATGATGAAGAAGAGCATGAGGAGGTGAGAGAAAATCACTCTTCATCCAAATCCCTTTTCTTTCCCCACCAGGGGTCTCAAATTGCTTCAGAGGGATACGGGGGAGGGAAGAATTAAGTCATTTGGAAGGAATGAGGCTGAAGTAATATAATAATATCTAACATACATATTAATACAATATAATTATATACAATATATAATAATTAATATAATGAATTTAAATAATAAAATAATATAAAATGCTCTGTTATCCCATGATTTTTTTTCTAATAAGTGACAGTGACTGGCTTCTATGAACCCAAAATCTCAGATAAGAGTGGCAAAAGTCCTTTTCATTCTTCCCTTTTACCTTTTCTCTGCTCCTTTCAGGAGACAGACTATATCATGTCATATTTTGATAATGGAGAAGACTTCGGGGGTGACAGCGATGACAACATGGATGAAGCAATTTATTGAAGAACAATCTTGGATAAAACTCCCACTGCCCCGACTTTCTCAAGCCCTAGGGATTGAGAAGCTGTTCTAGCCATCTGTGATTATGGGCACACCATCTTTCCAAACCCAGCCAGGATCAAGACGCTGCATTATCTCCTTGAGGGGAGGAATAGGGGCCTAGTAGCTCTGGATAGCTCTCCTCCCCCAATTATGGTGGCTGGACTTTACCTCTTGCTTTGGAGAAGAGGTAAAGGACTGGATTTTTTAATATTTTATACTTTGAGGAAAAGGAGAGTGGGAAGAATCAGTACAAGTTACAACTGCCTCCCTTTCCCCTGCCTACCTGTTCCTACCCTGAATAATTTTCTCTTTTTTGGAGAAAACTGGGGGTTGGGAAAAATAGGGATAAGGCCAGTTTTATGGTTTTTAAATAAAGTTTTGTTCTCTATATTTGCCTTTTGTATTCCAGAAAAAAAGAGGAGGTGGGAGGGAGGATCATTGGTTAAGCCCCCATCACTGTCCCACCATATGTTATGGTGAGACATCTATCTTCACTCTCCCCCTCACTAGCCCCTCTACTTCCTCCCTTCCACCAAAGTGAGATCCAAATCTCTACTCATCCACCCCCAAAGAGCGCATTATTTTGGAGATGCAAAAACATCCCCAGTGAAAAAACAGAGATTACACTGGCTCTTGGACTCCCCCTTCCCCAGGAGAATCTGAAAGAGAAAGCCAGCCTTTCCTTTTCCACACTTGCATTTGATTTCATAGCTTCTTTGGGAGAGGGGAGGAGGAAGGAAAGGTGGGGCCCTAAGAATGGAGACCTTTCTCTCCAATTCCTGGGGAAACCCTTCCAAAGCTGGTTTAAGTGTTATTCCCACGACGTAGGAGGTGAGAGTTTAGGGACTTCCCATCCGTTAGCCTATTCTTTCTCCATCCCCACACCCCTTCTTTTCACCTTTTGTAACCGGGGAGGGGAGTGGCAAGGGTATTCACGAGAGCGCCTTGGAGATCCGCTCACTGCCCACGAGGCTCACCCCCCCACCCGAGGGGGGTGAGTCATTTCCTCAGAGTCTTGATTGGCTCAAGAGGGAGTCCCGAGTTATTTTATTGGTTGGGGCAGCTGGACACGCAGCAGCCACGGGCTGCTAGCGTGACCGGCTGGGGGACTGAAACTGAAACAGATCTGGAAAGAGAGAGATAAAATAGACAGCAATCCCACTGAGCCTACAAATCCTGAAAAGGGAGTTTGGGGGAGACGGAGATTTCACCCATGGTGTTAGGGCTGAGGCCCAGGGCCGCTAAAGACAGGCAGATTTGTGTATCACTTATTTGGGGCTTAAGAGGGCTAGGAGGGGAATTCTGTGACTGGGGATCAGGAGGCCTGAGACTGGAGGCGAGGCTGAAAGTTCCTTATTGGGGAGTTCCAGAAACTTCTCAGGGCAGACACAAAAGTGAGTGTGGAATAGGGAGAGAGGGGAAGCGAAGAAAGAAACAGGAACCGAAAGTGGGCACTCAGGAGCCAGTGGGCGGTTGGGATTAGGACTCAGAGCTTTTGGGATGACCTTTCTATCTCTTTCACTCTTAGTACTTCTCTCTCCCATAGGGGAAGGGAAGGGAATAGGCTTTCAGACCAGCTGCAGTCATCTTGATCCTCTCTGGGCCTGTGACTTTGCACAGCCTCTCCCTCACTTCAATCTGATTCACTAGCATGGCATAGCATGACCTCTCTGCTGTCACGGTCCTCCTTGAGAATAGAGGACAAACAACCACTGCTTGGGAATAGGCTTTTATATGACACTACTGTGTTGGAATAGACATTTATATAGCACCTACTGCATGGGAATAGTGATATTCCCTTGCTCCTTACCACTGCCACCTACAATCCTTTGTTTCTTTCAAAGCTCAGCTCTAACACCACCTCCTCCAGGGGGTCTTCCCTGATCCCGGAAGCTGCTGGTGTAATAGTAGAGAAACTGAGGCAAAATAGAGATTAGAGAGTTTTTAATATTTTGTTCGAGAGAGAGAGAGATTGGGCTGGGGGCAAAACAGGATTCATGTTACCCCCAGTGGCTGAATTGGACTCTTGTCTCAAAGCATCCAGCAGCATTCCAAGGATTCTTATAGTGCACCAGTGATCAGGGGAACAAAGCAGGGGGGGTGGGATGAGCACTAGTGAGTGGGAACTTCCAGGAATGGACCATAAATTAGGTTCTGACAGGTTGGGGGTAAGGACGGATCATAAATTCTGATAAGTTGGGAGGGCCAGGAGCCACTCAGTCTGAGATAGGAGATATCCCCCCATCTGAGATTAAGCATCTTCAATTTATGGCTTTATGGAATGCTAATGGTCAGGCCTCTCAGCCCTAATTTATATCAGTTCTAATGGTCAGGAAGAGGGCTTGCAACCAGAGGGCCTGAGACATAATTCAGGGAAACTGAAGCAGAACAATTTAGGGAAACTGGGGCAGAACAATTAAAGGAAACTGTGGTATAATACTAGTAATCCTTCAGAAAATCCTTACTTTAAATGTATTTTAAATACTTTTGCTTGTATAAAGAGACAGAATGAGGTGTGATAAATACACAGAAAATCTCTTTCTAAAGACTTGGATGCTGAGGTTCATAGAATCATGGACCAAGATCTACAAGGGCTCTCAGTGACTCTCTAGTCCAGTCCCCTCACTCCACAAATGAGAAAACTGAGTCTCAATATGATTAAGTGGCTTAGTCAGGATTAACACTCAGACCTCCACTCCAGGTTCACAGATCTTTCTATTACATCGTCCCATCTCACAAACAGATTGTCATTTTTGAATAGCTCTTATTATTAGGAAATTTGTCCTTCTGTGGAGCTAATATTGGCCTCTAGGCAGCTTTTAACCAATACACCTAGTTATGTTTTCTTCTGTTAAACAAAACAAACCTAATTCTCCTTTTCATCAAATAGAAAATGCATACAGCTTCTGGCTCTGACCTTGAGCAAGCTCCTCTCCAAGACTAAATTGTTGAGTCTTTGCCAGTCTTCACCCATACATGGAGTTTTCAATGCCAGTGTAATCACAGGTCTGGTTCAACAAGAACAAAAACTTTCTTGTACAGTCCACTTTGCACCTGTCCTGCCTTTCACCTCCACATTCATTTTTGCCTTTATTCCAGTAAATAAAAAGTGTCTTCACTTGTATAAAGAGGGGTGATGCGGTATAATGAATAGAGAGCCGATCTTGGAGATGAAAGATCTACATTGATGTCCAGCTTCTGACAGTATCACTGTGGTAAATCATTTCGTCTTTTCAGAGATAGTCAGCTCTCTCTAAAACCACAAAGTGTTGAGAAAATGTCATGCTAGTGAATCGCAGGTTCAGTGGCTGGCACATGACAGGCACTTACTAAGTGTTTCTTGAGTGATGATCTCAGTAACTTATGTTATTATCAATAACAAATTATGGCACATAATTGCAGTGTTCTTTCTATTGCATCATCCCAATTCACAAATAGCCTGTCATTTTTGGACAGCTCTTATTGTTAGGAAATCTATCCTTCTATACTGCCAATAATGGCTTCCCTGCACCTTTTATCCATTGTACCAAGTGTACCATGTACCACGCAACTTTTCTGTTAAGCAAAACAAATCTAAGTCACCTTTGATATCAAACTCAAAATCCCCAAATAAGATTCTCTGCAGGCTGCATATCAACTTCATTTTAAAATGCAATGTTTTCTATGTTTTCTTGCATTTTTATTTATTTTGTTAAATATTTCCCACTTACATCTTAATCCACAGGCCCTGTCTTTGACACCTCTGTTCTCCATGACAGCCATTCCAATGATGGTCCCTCTCCTGCTCCCATGTTCTCCAGGCTAAGTAGCCCTATTTCCATCAATGATTCCTTATTGTATAATATTGAAGACTCTTACCAACCTTCTTTTTTCTAGATTCTCTCCAACTTCTTTCCTCAAATATGACACTCCTAAATGGATATAAAATTCCACATGTGGTATGAGCAATAGAATTATCACCTCTTATTTGGTATACTATACTTTTATTAAATAATATTATTATACCATTATTATATATCATAAATGTTACATAATGATAGTATTATGTATGTTATTATTACATAGTTAAAATATTATATATGTACATATAATTATGTGTAATTATATTATGTTACTAATTGTACATTATTATATATAATGCAATTAATATTAGTCTAAGACTAAATAAGATGTGGTTTTGTGGTTGGTATTTTTATAGCCAAATCACACATGCTAACTTTGCAATTCCCTGTAACCCTGTTTGTTTATTTTTTTCAATCAATTGTCATCTGACCATTTGGAACTTGAATAATTGATATTTTGAAAATCAGTTCATTGGTTTTATTAAATTATCATTTTTATTAAGTTATAGTCAGCCCAACTTTCTAACCTCTCAGGGTCTTATTGGATCTTTGATAGCACTTGCTATAATATAGCAGAAGTTATGCTAGATGCAGAGAGACAAAAATAAAAGTCCTCAAGGAGTTTATCCTATTCAGGATATAGAAACATATAAAGTAAGGGCAAGATAATTAGAGGGATGAAGGCCTTTGCTGCTGGAGGAATCATAAAAGGCTTCATGCACTTGGTAGCATTTGAGCTAAGTTTGGAAGGAAATCAGCAATTCTTCCAAGAGGAGGGAGTGAATTCCATTCATGGTGTTTAGTCAATCAATGCCAAAGCACAGATGAGTGAGATTCGGTGCTCTGAGAGAGGAACAGTAAGAAGGGCAGTAGACCGGACAAAAGTGTATTGAGGAGACTAATTTATCATGAGATTGGGGCCAAGCTGAGAAGGGTTCTAAATGCCAGCTTTTTGTGGCTTGTTGAATTGTGTACCACTCTATGATGAGGAACTTGAGAGTTTTCTTGGCAAAGATGGTAGTTTGTAGTTTCCTTCTCCAGCTCATTTTACAGATGAGGAAACTGAGGCAAACATGATTTGTCCAGAATCCCACGGCTAGCACGTGTCTGCTACTGACCTTGAACTTGGATCTCTTTAACTCTGACTGGGTCACTAACTGCCTTGTTTTAAGCTGACTTTAATTATCCCTCCTCACTGAAAGATCAGCATTCTTCCCACTCTGCTAACGAACTTAGATGGCTGGGATGAGATGAGAGTTCAGGGGTCAGGAAAATGAGGGATCAGGAATGTTAAGACCCGGAGGGTCAGAAGTCAAATGGGAATCCAGATTTGGATACTCTCCTAGAGTTGTCAGAGTACATTTTAGAGACTCTCCCCCTTTAAAAATCTATGGCAATCAAGGATACCAGAATCGGCTATCTACCTAGAACTTGTTAATTGACCATCTGACTAAAGAAAGAACAGGTATAGGTAGTTAACAATTATATCTTTTCCAACAGAGTGAAGGGTTCCTTGGGTACCCCAAACTCCCTAGGACTCAGGGTCAAACAATTCCCCAACGATTGAGAAGTGGGTCAGTACGTGACCAGGATTGAATGTTACAGTTGGGATGGAGTGGGGAGGAGAAGGAGCATGGAGAGAGAGGAG
This sequence comes from Sminthopsis crassicaudata, assembly GCF_048593235.1. Taxonomy (NCBI): domain Eukaryota; kingdom Metazoa; phylum Chordata; class Mammalia; order Dasyuromorphia; family Dasyuridae; genus Sminthopsis; species Sminthopsis crassicaudata. The sequence goes on from NC_133620.1 coordinate 440,887,522, forward strand.
GATGGAATATTTTCCATTTCTCCTTACGTCACTTGCTTGGCTAGAGGAAGAGGGAATTGTGAGCATTTATAAATGAAGCAGACAAGAATAGCCCAGCCAGTTAAATCTGGCCAGACTGGGCCTGACCTTTTCCCCACTGACCTCTCCCCCACTAAGAACTATTTCTTCAATACCTCTCTGAGACCCCAGAACTGGGAGCAGAGCCCAAGCTTTCCAATAATGTTCTAGAAATGTCTCCCTCTGATTTCTACTGTATCTGAGTTTACCTCTCTAGATGGAAGAAAGAGGGGTGGTTTTTCCCACTGAAGTGGGTATTGAATGGAGAGATAGTGAAGTAATAATAATTTCTCCTTCTCTTCAACAAACTAGATATACAAAATCTGAAGAACTTAACTCAGAATCTTTTGAGGAGCCTGGGCTTCAGTTGACATCTAGGCAAGGTTAAAATTCACTGCTGCAGGAAGATGGCATGTGGGCAGAGCCTCTTTACATGGCAGAAGGTGTTTCCCTTTCTTTCTGAAAAAACTTCACTTCTCTAAGGTCTAATCTCCTTTTTTGTCTTCTCACGGACCATTCAATACCAAAGCTAAACCCCATGAACACCTTTCTTTGTGTCTTTTAGCACTTAACAGGGTGCCTGGTACAAAGGAAAAGCTTAATAAATATTTTTGACTGATTGCTTTGATTATGTCATGATTTCCCCCTCAATTCCCCCTCTTTTGACACAGAGGATGTTCCCTATGCTTAAACTACTTTTTCCTAGCAGAGATTATCCCTACCCATGATTCCCCTTGCCACCATGAACCTGCCTTTATGACCCAATTTCTCTTTCTGAACAAAGGAGGAGGAGAAGAAAAAAAATTTCTTACTCTTTCTTCCTCCACCTCCTTGCAACCTAGGGTACAATGGGCTAAATTGAAGCAGAAGACAAGGAGATTAGATCTTAAGAATTTTTTTCCAAAAGGAAAGGTAAACTCCTACTATGAAAAGTATAAGAGAGAACATCTCTGGGTAATTACAGGAAACAAAAGGGTCCGCATGACTTCAACCTCTTTGATCAATAAAATACTAGAGCAAGAAAAGGCTTTTTAATCACGATCCATATAGCTTTCTTATTTTGATGAAGAGGTAGCTGAAACTAGAGAGGTGGGGAGTTGCCCTAATAATTAAATGCCTCCTATTCTCTGATAGTCTCTGCCAGGTTGATTGATGGGTGGTTAAGGTGCCAAAAACTTAGTAAGAAAAGCATAGGTGGTGGATTAATCAACTTCCAAGGGATCAAGAGGAAGCTTAATTTAGTGGCTAGAGTGATCTGCTTGGAGTTAAAAAGGATTTGGGATGACAAAAAACAAAAATAGACTGATTCCAGGGTACACTAACATAGTGATATAGGAGCAATACATTGATCCAACCATTAATTTGGAATTATGTGAGAAAAGTGAGTAAATCTTTCATATTCCAAGATAGTCAATGGCATATAAAAAGATATACCATATACACCCAAAATGCTAGTAGCAATTCTTTTTTTCATAGCTCATAACTGGAAACAGAGGAGGTATATATTGATTTTATAGTGAAGAAACAGTAGAATATTAATGTGATGAAATATTATTGAGGGAGTATGAAGAAGTCAGAAAAATCTGAGATTCATATGAATTTATGTGGAGAGGGGAAAGCAGAATCAGGAAAATAGTATATATATATAATATAAGTATATATACACACAGTATATATATATATATGTATATATTTATATGCATATATATACACAGAGGCTATAATGTCATTGAAGACTACATTAAAGGACAAAAGGGATCATATCAAAATCAAAGATTAATATTCATATCAGATGATTTCTCAGTAGATAAAAGAATAAGGGTAAGAAATAGTGTATGAATTGTCAGTCTCTCTGGCTAAAAATTTGCTGAATAGTATATTATCATTATTGTAAATGAAGACACCATGAGGGAAAACTATTTGTGCGGGACTTGTGGTAGATCCTTCTGAACTTATATTGGTTTAATCATCATTTTGGTCCTCCTCAAGAATGAAGTACAACCACTACTATAAAGTATGTTGGTTTATTAAAAATTAATATAAAATATTACATATAGTAATAAAGCATTTAAAAATGAACAAGAAAAGCTAAAGAATACTGCCAGAGATATGTTGATAAATATTTAACAACAGGGTTTCTCCTGCAAAAGGTAGACAAATCTAAAAAGGTTAACAAACTTTTAAAGTTTAATTCTTTAAGTCTAGACAAGAAAACAATAAATTCAGCTGTGATTTGTAGAATTTTCCAGTTTCTGAGGTATAAATGTTTATGCTGAAAATTTAATTATTGACTCTATTTAGTCAGATCTAGTTTCTGTTTAAAAAAAAAAAGCGAAATAATGTATACGTAGGTTTTTATTAATTTTTGCTATCTAAATTTTGACTTGCAGCCCTAGCTAATGGAAGTTCTAGCATTAGCCCCCACATGACCTGTACTTACTATGAAACTTGGTTAATTATAAACTCCTCACCTTTTCACTACTTGGCCCTGGACCCTGGTCTGAGTCTCATCAATCTCATACTGCTTGCCCAACACTTGTCCAAATTTATCAGGGAGTTTGACAGAGATTGTACTGAACTAGGAGGGGAATAAATCCATCTCTGACTTAGTCTCATTCTTTCTCAGTCTCTCTTTTCCATATCCTTGCCTCTAGTTCTGAGTCACTCAGTCTTCTTTTTTCTGAGAATTTTTGGATCTATTTGGATCCTCTAGCCTACCAATTTCAGTCAAAATCAGACCATAGGAGAGAATTGTAGTGAAAACTTTCCTCTTTATGCTCTTTCCCCACTACTTGAAGAAATGGGATGATGGTGGTAGACTAGAATGGAAGAAAGTTCTGAGGGAATCGATGGGAGGGGATTAAAAGTGAAGGAAAATAAAGAAATAGGAGGCTGAGGGACTGAACTGTCTGATTGGGTCAGATGGACTCAATCAATTATCAATCAACAAATGTTTATTAATTACTACAAACTAGGCGGGTACTGTGCTAACTACAAAGAAAGGCAGAATACTCTATGCCTTTAAGAATTGTACATTTTAATGAAAGAGACGAAAAAGATACATAAATAATATACAGAAAATTAAGAAGGCACTAGCCAGTGAGAGAACTGGGAAAAGCCTCCTGCAGACAATGGGATTTGAATTGAATCTTGAAGGGAGACAAAGGAAACTGAATTAGGCATAAGGGGGAAGGACATTCCAGGGAAAGGGACAGCCAAAATAAAGGCAGAAAGATTGGAAAATAGGCCATTGAAGTGGATCATGATAGAGTAGAGAAGATCAAGATAGAAAGAAGTCAGATTATGAAGAGTTTTAATTGATAAATGAGTTTATATTTGATTCTGGGATGTAGTAGGGAATCACTGGAGAGCATTGAGCTCCATAGTTTGCCATGGTCAGATTTATGGTTCAGAAAAATCACTTTGACAGCTGAGTTGATGATGGATTTGGAGGAAGGGGAAGATTTAAGACAGAAATCTATTGTAATAATCCAAGGGACATCTGATAAGGGCCTAAAATTGGGTAGTCTCAATGAGAGTAGAAAAAAAAGATAACATAGATGAGAGATACTGTAGATAGAAACTGTAGCATTTGGTATTAGAATGGATACTAAGGGTAAGAGTAAGGAATTGAAGGACATTGAAGTTGGGAACTGTGTGACTGGAAAAATGGTGGGTCCTTTTCCATAGCAGGGGAGTTTAGGGAAGAGAAAGATTTTGGGGGGAAATAAAATGAAACCTGTATTGGATGCCTTGAATTTGAGATGTCTACAGGATATTCAGTTGGAGATGTCCAAAACTGGTCAGGACTCAATTGTTTGATCACTGTGATTTGGTGAGGTCAACTTTTGTGTAAATGCTTTTTGTTCACCCAGTAAAGCTAATAGATCCTGATCAGACCTTCAATTAGCTACTCTCAAGAACCTGTTTTGTTTCCTAATCAATATGACTGAAAGGGAAGTGATCGGGGAGAGGCAGAATGACCAATGGCTCCATTACCAAATAAGGGTGGAAAATGTCAGGTATTACACCTCATACTGGAAAACATACTGGAAAGAGAGCTAGATTGGAACTCAAGAGTCTAAAATCAGGGTAACTCATGTCTCTGGCTCCCTTCCCTGACTTGAAATCCTAGGAAGCAATAGAGACAAAGTATCAAAAAAAAAAAAAAGAGGATGGGAGAGAAGTCGTGATATCTGGTTTAGAGGGTATAAAAGAGGTACCCAAATTGGAAATTGGTATAATCCTAGAGCCTCCGTGCCCATGCCCAATATTCAGATTTTCTTCAAAGACAAAAGGACAAGGGATCCTGGGAAACGCCTCCAATCCACCCCCTTCCCTTAGCAGGTGATCTTGTTTTCCGAAGCTAGGTCCCAGGCTTCGTCATTATTTCCAACCTTTTGTCCCTCTGGTAACCTTTCCTCTACTTCCCACAGTTTATGGCAAACCAGAACCTCCTTTCCACAATTTCTGCTTCAGTTAGCCTTTCTTCCAGGCTCCATGCTGGGATTTAGGGAGCCTAGGGGTGCAGGAGAAATTAGAGGTATTTCTCCAGGGCAAAGCAGGGAATGGAAAGTGGAGAGAGAAAGATTCTCATCCCGGCATTAGGGATGAACTGCCTCCAGAAAGACATTTATTCTTAGCTCTTTCCTCTTAAATTTGCTGTCTATTTCCCTTTAAATTGGGAGGAGCATACTGGGGGGGGGGGAGGGGCGGAAGCATGGAGAATTAAGGGACAAAAGGATGATAGAATATTAAAGATTAGTGTGAATGAAATTAGACATGAGAAGAAGGGGTCAGGCAAGGAAACATAGCTGTATGAGTGAGTGGTGGGAATTTAGATGGAGTAAGGGACACCAGAGTCTCTTTTTTGGCTATGACAACCAGGTGAGAGGAGCACAGTTCTCATGACCCTGAGGACTCTCCCCCACCCCTTGGAATCTTCCTTTCATCCAGCTGTCCAGGGGACTAAAGATATCATAGCTGGGCCGGCAGCCATACATTTCCAAGAACTTGCTTACTGGCCATTTGACTCATTGAGGGAGAGAATGGTCAGCTACAAAATTACCTAACATGGAATTTGAGGACCAGTGGAGGGAAAAGCACCCATGATTTAAACTATAAGAATTGGAGGTTCCTGCAAACTCTCCCCCCCCTTTATTTGGAGATGCTCAGGTAATGAGTTGAGTTGACAAGAAGCTTCTATCTATTCCCCGTTTCTTCCATAAAATGCCTAGTAAAGGACTAGATAGGAATAGCTCAGTAAGCTAAGGCTCTTAACTTTGGCTTCTAAGGCCTGTCCTCCACTGATCTCTCTCCCCTACTCAGTGTAGTCTCCTCTGAGATCAAGTTCTGGAATAACGCCACTGAGAAGATTTTCCTTTTGGTGTTCCATTTTATTTCTTTAAATAGTGTTTGCCCTAGGAATTGGCGTTGTAAGGAAACTTATCATCCCTGCTCCATTTACAGGGAATTATAGTATTAATTTATATTCTTGTGGGGTCTCCAGGAATCTGAGCAGTCCTAGACTCAAGCCCTAAGGTAAATTATGATGAGAGGTCCTAATTTTGAGGAGAATTCCCTTTTCTTGATCCCCTTCCCTAATATATGCTTTTTCTTCTGGAGTCACAGATCCAGGAAGCTGGAAAGTCTTGGTCCTTCTTTCCATACCTTAATCTTATCTCCTTGACTCTTGTTTTCTTTTTTTTTTTTATTTAATTTTTTAAATTTTATTTTATAATTATAACTTTTTTTTTGACAGTACATATGCATGGGTAATTTTTTACAACATTATCCCTTGCACTTACTTCTATTCAGATTTTTTCCCTTCCTCCCCCAACCACCTTCCCCAGATGGCAGGCAGTCTTATACATGTTGAATATATTACAGTATATTCTAGATACAATATATGTGTGTAGAACCGAATTTCTTGTTGCGCAGGAAGAATTGGATTCAGAAGGTAAAAATAACAGTTTACACTCATTTCCCATTGTTCCTTTTCTGGATGTAGCTGATTCTGTCCATCATTAATCAATTGGAATTGGATTAGCTCTTCTCTATGTTGAAGAAATCCACTTCCATCAGCATACATCCTCGTACAGTATCATTGTTGAAGTGTATAATGATCTTCTGGTTCTGCTCGTTTCACTCAGCATCAGTTGATGTAAGTCTCTCCAAGCCTCTCTGTATTTCTCCTGTTGGTCATTTCTTACAGAACAATAATATTCCATAACATTCATATACCATAATTTACCCAACCATTCTCCAATTGATGGACATCCATTCATTTTCCAGCTTCTAGCCACTATGAAAAGGGCTGCCACAAACATTTTGGCACATACAGGTCCCTTTCCCTTCTTTAGTATTTCCTTGGGATATAAGCCCAGTAGTAGTATGGCTGGGTCAAAGGGTATGCACATTTTGATAACTTTTTGGGCATAATTCCAGATTGCTCTCCAGAATGGTTGGATTCTTTCACAACTCCACCAACAATGCATCAGTGTCCCAGTTTTCCCACAGCCCCTCCAACATTCATCATTATTTGTTCCTGTCATCTTAGCCAATCTGACAGGTGTGTAATGATATCTCAGAGTTGTCTTAATTTGCATTTCTCTGATCAATAGTGATTTGGAACACTCTTTCATATGAGTGGAAATAGTTTTAATTTCATCATCTGAAAATTGTCTGTTCATATCCTTTGACCATTTATCAATTGGAGAATGGCTTGATTTCTTATAAATTAAAGTCAATTCTCTGTATATTTTGGAGATGAGGCCTTTATCAGAACCTTTAACTGTAAAAATGTTTTCCCAATTTGTTACTTCCCTTCTAATCTTGTTTGCATTAGTTTTGTTTGTGCAGAAACTTTTTAATTTGGTGTAATCAAAATGTTCTATTTTGTGATCAATAATGGTCTCTAGTTCTCCCTTGGACACAAATTCCTTCCTCCTCCACAAGTCTGAGAGGTAAACCATCCCATGTTCCTCCAATTTATTTATGATTTCGTTCTTTATGCCTAAATCTTGGACCCATTTTGATCTAATTTTAGTATGTGGTGTTAAATGTGGGTCCATGCCTAGTTTCTGCCATACTAATTTCCAGTTTTCCCAGCAGTTTTTGTCAAATAATGAATTCTTATCCCAAAATTTGGGATCTTTGGGTTTGTCAAAGATTAGATTGCTATTTTTATTCACTATCTTGCCCTGTGAACCTAACCTATGCCACTGATCAACTAGTCTATTTCTTAGCCAATACCAAATGGTTTTGGTGACTGTTGCTTTATAATATAGTTCTAGATCAGGTAAAGCTAGACCACCTTCACTTAATTTTTTTTTCATTACTTCCCTTGCAATTCTCGACCTTTTGTTGTTCCATATGAATTCTGTTGTTATTTTTTCTAGGTTATTTAAATAGTTTCTTGGAAGTCTGATTGGTATAGCACTAAATAAATAGATTAGTTTAGGGAGTATTGTCATCTTAATTATATTCGCTCGGCCTATCCAAGAGCACTGAATGCCTTTCCAGTTATTTAAATCTGACTTTATTTTTGTGGCAAGTGTTTTGTAATTTTGCTCATATAATTCCTGACTCTCCTTTGATAGATATATTCCCAAATATTTTATACTATCGACCGTTATTTTGAATGGAATTTCTCTTTGTATCTCTTGCTATTGGATTGTGTTGTTAATGTATAAAAATGCTGAGGATTTATGTGGATTTATTTTGTATTCTGCAACTTTGCTAAAATTCTGAATTATTTCTAATAGCTTTTTAGCAGAGTCTTTGGGGTTCTCTAAGTATACCATCATGTCATCTGCAAAAAGTGATAATTTGATTTCCTCGTTTCCTACTCTAATTCCTTGAATCTCTTTCTCGGCTCTTATTGCCGAGGCTAAAGTTTCTAGTACTATATTGAAAAGTAATGGTGATAGTGGGCAACCTTGTTTCACTCCTGATCTTATAGGGAAAGGTTCTAATTTATCGCCATTACATATGATGTTTACTGAAGGTTTTAAATATATGCTCCTTATTATTTTAAGGAATAGTCCATTTATTCCTATACTCTCAAGCGTTTTTAGTAGGAATGGATGTTGGATTTTATCAAATGCTTTTTCTGCATCTATTGAGATGATCATATGGTTTTTATTAATTTGATTATTAATATGGTCAATTATACTAATAGTTTTCCCAATATTAAACCAGCCCTGCATTCCTGGTATAAATCCCACTTGGTCATAGTGTATTATTCTTGGGATGATTTTCTGAAGTCTATTTGCTAATATCTTATTTAAGATTTTAGCATCAATATTCATTAAGGAAATTGGTCTATAGTTTTCTTTCTCAGTTTTTGATCTACCTGGTTTAGGTATCAGTACCATGTCTGTGTCATAGAAGGAATTTGGTAGGACTCCTTCAATCCCTATTTTTTTCAAATAGTTTACCTAGCATTGGAGTTAGTTGTTCTTTAAATGTTTGGTAGAATTCACCTGTAAATCCATCTGGTCCTGGGGACTTTTTCTTAGGAAGTTGGTTAATAGCTTGGTCTATTTCTTTTTCTGAGATGGGACTATTTAGACTACTTACTTCTTCCTCTGTTAATCTGGGCAAGCTATATTTTTGAAGGTATTCTTCCATTTTATTTAAGTTATCAAATTTATCGGCATAAAGTTGAGCAAAGTAGCTCCTAACTATTGTTCTAATTTCCTCTTCATTAGTGGTGAGTTCACCCTTTTCATTTTCAAGACTAACAATTTGCTTTTTCTCTTTCCTTTTTTTAATCAGGTTTACTAAGGGTTTGTCTATTTTGTTGGTTTTTTCATAGAACCAACTCTTAGTTTTATTAATTAACTCAATAGTTTTTTTACTTTCAATTTTATTAATCTCACCTTTTATTTTTTGAATTTCAAGTTTTGTGTTTGTCTGGGGGTTTTTAATTTGTTCCTTTTCTAGCAATTTTAGTTGTAAGCTCAATTCGTTGGCCCTCTCTTTCTCTATTTTATGCAAGTAGGCCTGTAGAGATATAAAATTTCCCCTTATTACTGCTTTGGCTGTATCCCACACATTTTGGTATGATGTCTCATTATTGTCATTTTCTTGGGTGAAGTTATTAATTATGTCTATGATTTGCTGTTTTACCCAATCATTCTTTAGTATAAGATTATTTAGTTTCCAATTATTTTTTGGTCTATTTTCCCCTGGCTTTTTATTAACTGTAATTTTGATTGCATTATGGTCTGAAAAGGATGCATTTACTATTTCTGCCTTACTGCATTTGATTTTGAGGTTTTTATGCCCTAGTATATGATCAATTTTTGTATAGGTTCCATGAACTGCTGAGAAGAAAGTATACTCCTTTCTGTCTCCATTTAGCTTTCGCCAAAGATCTATCATATCAAACTTTTCTAGTATTCTATTTACCTCTTTGACTTCTTTCTTATTTATTTTGTGGTTTGATTTATCTAATTCTGAGAGTGCAAGGTTGAGATCTCCCACTATTATAGTTTTGCTATCTATTTCCTCTTGCAGCTCTCTTAATTTCTCTTTTAAGAATTTAGATGCTGCACCACTTGGTGCATACATGTTTAATATTGATACTGCTTCATTATTGATGCTGCCCTTTAGCAGAATATAATGGCCTTCCTTATCTCTTTTAGATCAATTTTTGTTTTTGCTTGATCTGAGATGAGGATGGCTACTCCTGCTATTTTGGTTTTGCCTGAAGCATAATAGATTCTGCTCCACCCTTTTACTTTTAGTTTGAATGTCTCACCCTGTTTCAGGTGTGTTTCCTGTAAACAACATATAGTAGGGATTCTGACTTTTAATCCAGTCTGCTAACTGCTTCCTCTTTATGAGGCAGTTTGCCCCATTCACATTTATGGTTAGAAGGACTAATTCTATATTGCTTGCCATCTTACTAACCCCTGCTTATGCTTTTCCCCTTTCCTTCCCTCTTACCCCCCTACCCAGTATTAAACTGGTGAACACCACTTGCTTTTCACAGCCCTCCCTTTTTAGGATCCCTCCCCCACCTTAAAGATCCTCCCCTTATTTTACCCCTTTTCCTCAAAATTTCTGTATTCCCTTCCCCTTAGCTTACTCCTTCCCTTTCACTTTTCAATGAAGTGGAAGAAGTTTCACCATAAATCGAATATGTCTATTGATACACACTATGTTCATCTCCCTCCTTTCTTTCTCTCAGATATAATAGGTTACCTTTGCCTCTTCATGAGATGTAGTACCACCATTTTACACTTTTTTATGATATAATTTCCTTTCCACCTCTAGTTTCTAAGACAAATTGTACATATGTTCTTTATATATTTTTTTGGCAGAAGTATAGTACTCAAGATTTCTTTTTACCTTTTTAGAAATCTCTTGAGTTCTGTATTTGAAGATCAAACCTTTTATGTAGGTCTGGTTTTTTCATCAAAAATAGATGGAATTCATTTATTTCGTTAAATGTCCATCTTCTTCCCTGGAAAACGATGCTCATTCTTGCTGGGTAAGTTATTCTTGGCTGCATACCAAGTTCCTTAGCCTTTTGGAATATCATGTTCCAGGCCCTTCGTTCTTTTAATGTGGATGCTGCTAGATCCTGGGTTATCCTTATTGTGGATCCTCCATATCTGAATTGCTTTTTTCTAGCAGCTTCCAATATCTTTTCCTTTGTCTGATGGTTCTTGAACTTGGCCACTATATTTCTTGGCGTTTTGATTTTAGGGTCCCTTTCAGTAGGTGATCGATGAATTTTTTCAATGTCTATTTTACCCTCTGTTTCCAAAACGTCTGGGCAGTTCTCTTTGATAATTTCCTCGAAAATGGTGTCCAAGCTCTTTTTTTCCTCCCATTTTTCAGGGAGTCCGATTATTCTCAAATTGTCTCTCCTGGATCTGTTTTCCAGGTCTGTTGTCTTTCTAGTAAGGTGCTTGACATTCTTTTCAATTGTTTCATTTCTCTGGTTTTGCTTGACTACCTCTTGGTTTCTCCTTGAGTCATTCATTTCTACTTGTTCCAGTCTAATTTTCAATGATATATTTTCTTCACTCACTTTTTTTATATCTCTTTGTAATTGTCCAATTGAGTTTTTATCTTCTATGGAATTTTTTTCCATTTTATCCATTTTATTTTTTGGAGAGCTGTTTTCTTTTTCCAGCTCACTAATCCTGTTTTCCTTGGAGTTGTTTACCTTTTCCAGCTCACTAATCTTGTTTCTCAATGATTTGATTTCTTTATCCACTCTGTCTTTGAATGCATGGGATGACTTCTCCAGGCTCTCTTGCCAAGCTTCCCTTTCCTTTTCCCATTTCTCTTCCAGCTCTCTTGTGGGAGCCTTTTTGATTTCCTCTATGAGGTTCTTTTGTATTGAGGAGCAGCTCATATCCCTCTTAGGGGATTCCTCTGGGGACAGTCTGTTTTTAGTCTCCTCAGTGTTTGAAGTCTGCTCTCTCTCCACACAGAAGCTGTCAATGGTTAGAGCCCTTTTGAACTTTTTGTTCATTTTGTCAGAGTAGGAATCGAAGAAAACAAACTGACAAGAGAAACAATTGGTCTGTTTTGCGGGGGATGGGACTGGATGGTCTTAATGGGCTTTCTCTACAGACTGGGGGTAGGGCAGCAGAGAGCCACTAACAGAACAGCAATGACTGTACTGAGTCTGCGCTCTGAGGCTCCGAGAACGCACTGAGTCAGTCCAGGTGGGGGTTGGGGGTGGCCGGGTTCTGAGAGACACTGGCTTTCCGGGGTTTTAATCTTCACCTCCGGTGTTTACACCCTCTCAGCTGCTCCTAGCTTGCTGCCAAGATGGAGTATCCACACTGGGGAAAAAGTCTTTTCGCAGAAACGGCAGAGATTGTACCCCTCCCCCTCCGGTCTGAGCTGTGTGAGCTGCCTGTCTTGCTCTGGCTGCCTGCCCTCAGTCTGCGCCCAGTCTGATTGACCCTCCCCCGAGCAAACACAGACCTTTTCTGGCGACCTTCAAGGATGTCTTCTCTTGGTGATTATTTGTGGGTTTCTTTCTGGGTCAAGCATTAAGTCTGAGGCTTGTCATGAAGTAAGTTCTGAGAGAAAACGAGGAGCTCAAGCAGCTGTCTGCCTCCACGCCGCCATCTTGGCCGGAAGTCCGACTCTTGTTTTCTTAAAGACACTAAGTAAATGAAAAGAAGGACAAATAATTTTGAGAGGAGTTTGATCCATGTTGTCCCCTGAAGTAGAGAGGAGAAAGATTAAGCTTTAGGAAAATCCTCCAACACAGTGAGAATGATTAAAGGGAAATGGGAGCTGAGATGATATCTCCTGTTTGGAGGGCAAGTATCGAAGTGCCCACTATGAGTCAGGCCTTGTGCCTGCCTGGCTACCTATCCTTCCAATACCTACAATCCATCTCTTATCCTCCCTGGGGAGGAACTTTTCAGCTGGGGAAGCTGGGATGGAAGGAAACAACTGAAGCTACCAGGGAACTAATCCAATCTTTAATAATAACAACATCTCATATTTCTATACCAGTTACAATCAACAACCCTGTGAGGAGGTAGTGAAAACATTATTCTTCCTATTCTCATTTTACAGATGAGGAAACTCATCTGCCCATGGTCACAAACAAGTAAGAGGCAGAGCTAGCTAACATTTTACTCAGTCATAATGCTTCCCTCACCTTCTTTCCCTTAACTACAATTTTTTAGAGAAAATTACCCTAACCTTCCACCCTGGGCTCCCTTTGCTGACAATATCAATTCTGTCATACATTTTCCTTACCCCAAGTTCTTACTATTTCCCTTCTGTCCTTTATTTAGTTTAGTTCAAGTCAGACCAAGTCAATTAATTTAATTTCAATTCAATTCAAAATATTTATTAAGCTTACTTTATGCCAAAAATTATTTAGGTGTTAGGGATCCAAAGATGAATAATATGCTTTCTGTGGTCAAGGGATTTACTCATTTAATCTAATAGGGAGAAATAAGAACCATAGTTGAAGAAATATAATATAAAGGAGAAGTGAAAAAGGCAAAACAGCTGGAGTGCTGAACATCTTTGATTTGGAGTAGGGAACTTGATATGAAATCTTTCCTTGACTTCAAGAGATTTCCAGTTTACAATCCTATGATCCCAGGATAGATACAACTAAGCTCTCTAATGACTAGGGATTATTACATTTTTTGTATTTGTATCTCATGCATCTAGCACAGGGCCTGGCACAGAGTGTGAGTTTAATAATGTTTTGTGATGATAGTTAATTCATAGGAAGGAGAGATCAATTTTGGCTAGGAGTCCCCCATCACTTTCTAGACCACATTAGTCCAGAGTTATCCAAAAATTCAAGAAATTTAATAGAATCATCTATCTCTCTTCCCTTTCTATTCAGCATTTCTCAGTCAGGTCTTTCTTCCTATCCCTCACTCATTTCACCAAGCTAGGAATAAGTGATCTTCTTGCAACTGAGACTTAACAGGCAATGAACATTTCCTGGTGCTTTAAAATTCTAGGTTTGAGAAAATTTCAGAAGTATAGAAAGGAGGAAAGGGATTCTTGTTCTCCAATAGCTTCTTGGGGGAAAAAATAGAACAATTGAAATTAGTTGTAGTTGGAATGGAGAACTAGGAGAAACTTGTGCAAAGGAAAATCTTTTGGGTAGGGAGAGGAAGGGTTGTGCACAGGAAAAGGAAGTTTATCTGAAGGTCTTTTATGATTTATGGGAGGGCTGAGCTTCCCCTATGGAAACAGCTTAATCTCTCTTTTTTCTTCCTCAGATAAGAGTTTTAGTTGGGAAAGGAGGTAGATATTTTCCTTTCTCAGATAAGAGCCTTGAAAGGGAAGGGACCTAGATATCCTAGTTATTCTTTTCTAGGATCTCATATATAAGAGATTCATGGGTTTGCATCATTTCCCTGTCTCTAAAAACTATGAACCATGGGATGTACCAGGAGTCTGTGAATACACACAGTACCTGGACTCACTAGATTATCAAGGAGAAGGTGGTGCTTCCTTAAGTCCCTTTTCATAATCCTCAGCCCCTTTGCAGAGACATCAGGGAATATGAGGCAAAAGAAGTGGAAACCCTCTGGTTCTTTTTCTTTTTGACTCTCTCAGTGGGATGGAGAGTATGTTCACGGAAGACTAGCGTCTCTGATATAGGAGCTTGCTGAGCTTTTTTTAGGGTTACTCATCCCATTTTTGTGTCCATCTGCCACCCAACTGTCACCTATGGCTACAAGAAAGTGTAACATGTATAGCATCCACAACCCAATAAAACTGGGTCAGCAGACTAGCTAAACCAGGTAGAGGGGAGCTGACAAGCTTCAAACCCATCACTAACTTAGGGGGATGTCTACTCCCAAGCATAAGGTGGAATGGGTGGATGAGGACGCTTTTTTCCAACAGCCATTAAGATGGCTGAAGCTGGTAGGTGCCAAGGTCATCCATTACATCTTGCCCATCACTAGTCTTCTTGACTATTGTCTTGACACTGAAGTTTGAGGATTCTGGAAGCAGCTGATGACTTTGTAAAAATCTGTCTCCCTTAAGGACATCAACCCATGATATCACTGGTTCTCTCTGAAATTGAATGACAAACAATATCTCTCTCAGTGGTCTTCTTTTCTTATGTCTATCCACTCCATTACATGAAGTTTAAGAGGTTAAAAATATTACAAATCTAGACCTGAAAAGGATCTTGAAGGTCATCTAAGCTCTTCATTTCAGGGAATGTGAGGGAAAAGAAGGGGGAATGATTGATTTGGTTCTTTTCCTTTGGATTATCTTTCTTAATGTCTTTCTTTCCTTATTCCCCACCTACTTCACCAAGTTGGGTTGGAGAGGTTAAAAATATTATAAATCTTGAGATCTGAAAGTAATTTTGTATTACATCACCATACTAAGTATATAAGTATATGAGATAACCATGGTCTCATCAATTCCTCTGAGTTAACCCCTTGTTTCTTTTTTTTTTCCTCCTGAGGCAATTGGGGTTAAGTGACTTGCCCAGGGTCACACAGCTAAGACGTGTTAAGCATTAGAGACTAGATTTGAACTCGGGTCCTCCTGACTTTAGGGTTGGTTCTCTCTCCACTACACCACCTAGCTGCCCCTAACCCCTTGTTTCAAGTATACTTCTCCAGAGTTCTGGCTCTCTACAATTTTGGAGGTCATATAAGGTCCTCATTTCAAAGATGAGGTAGCTGAGATGCAGAGAGAGATTCATGCAGGTTCAAACTGGGATCCTATGATTCTAGATACAGTGCTCTTTCCACAAGTGAATAATTGCTCTCAATTGAATCTTATTATAGGGCTATGTGCATTTTATTTGTGCTTTACAATTTAAAATGGCTAAGAAGTAGAGCCCAGACCTGAAGTCAGAAGGACCCTTGTTCAAATCTGACCTCAGATACTTAACACTTCTTGGCTGTGTGACCCTGAGTGAGTCACTTAACCCCGATTGCCTCGGGGGGGGGGGGGGAAGGCTAAGAAGAATAGACAGTACTGGGAAGGAAAAGAGGTCCTTGCTTCGTTGAACACTATCCCCATCCCCTCAAGTAGAGGCAAAGGTGATACTGGATAGCAGTAAAGAGGAGGAGACTTCAAGGGAAAATACTTTGTTTAGGACTATGGGAAATGACCTCTGTGCAGGAGGGAAAAGGAAGCATCATTGAAGATCTTTTGTATTTCTTGAGAGTGACCATCCTTCAGTGAAATAGCTGAATCTCTCTGTTTCCTAATATAGACAACAGGCATTGGCTGGGAGTCCATAAATCATAGCTCTTCCTTCTCTCCATCTCCCATTTCCAAAGGACAGAACCCCAGAAGCAAAGACTCAGATTTAGAAAAGGACCTTAGTACCAATATAGTCCAAGCTGGCACAGACTTAACAAGTAATCACTGAGCTTTTGCTTGAAGACCTAAAGTGAGGGAGGAATCTGCCACCTCCTGCGGCAGCCTGTTCTATTTTGGGATAGCCCTGTCTGGAGGTATATCTTTGCACCAAATCTAAAATTTCCACCTTTGTACCTTCTGCTTATCATTTATAGTTCCAACTTCTGGGACTAAGCAGGGTGAGTCTGACACATGACAAGCCTTTAAATACTCTCAAATAAAACAAAACAACAACAAAATAAAACACACTTGGAAAATCAGCTATTATCTAGGGCTGGGTCCCCCTATCTGTAAAAATGAAGTAGGTACTATTGAACAATCATAGCATTAGGAGTCAGAGGCTCTTCAGATCCTCATTTGCCTCTGTAGAATTTTGGAGAAATCATATGACCTCCCTAGGCCTTAGTTTCTTTTTCTGTGCAATGAGATGTTTGGACAAAGCCCACTTCCATGGTTTCCTGAGGCTAAACAGAAATGGTTCATTCCGTGGCCTATATCTCTTGTCTTTCCTTTAACACATCTTTCTCTTTGACATTTTCTCAACATCCTTAATTTATTATGATTGTCCTCTTTTGGATGTTCTTCAGTTTATTGATGTCCTTATTAAAATCTGGTGTCCAGAACTGAACAAATAAATGCTCTATTCAATCTAGACCACCTCAGAACAATGGGACACTTTGGTCTGAATAGGTGACTTTAACATTATAAGAACTTGCCAGGTGGAACTCCTTCGAATGATAAAATAGCATTTATAGAGCTTTTTAAGATTTGCAAATTTCTTTGCAAACACTTCACTATTCTGTAACCTATTGATTATGTAGATCTGGCTAGTGCAGAGATTATAAAACTAGTACTGGGGTCAGGCAGGGGTGGGAGCCCAGGCCCTCCTGACTTGAGGACCCTATGTGCCTCTCAGTCTGTTGGGCTGAATTTTCCCTATACACCAGACATAATAGTACTCGGGCTCATGTATTACATGTACTTCTTGTCCCATGTCAGGCGCACACCCTATGTCCTGCTCTTGTCCTTGCCCCTCCCCTCAGATCCCAGGAAAACAAACTACAGAAAAGATTTTTCCATCAACTCTGACCTAGTTCTCTTGTCACAGTGGGGAGGAGCCTCCAGCTCTACCTGAGGGAGTAGACCGGGAGGGATGGTTTCAGGTAGCTCTGTGTTGACTGGGATCAACAGACACACAAGGAGAAAGGATGAGACAGAGGCAGCGGAGGCCCATGAAGCGGTCTGTCTCCCCAGCTCGTTTCCATGGTTATTGGCAGTTTTTCGTTTTTAGATGGGTTTAGAAGGTTGAGCCTCAGAATAGGGGGTCTTGGACCAGGATTATCATATGAAAATATAATTGGACAAAACCAAAGTCTGGCAATTTGGTCCCCAGAGCTCAGCATACCCTCTTGGTCTCTCTTCTGAAAATGAGGGAAACACAGGCACACAATATATTGAATACCTAATGGGAAAAGATCAAGGATAGCAATGGGGAGGAAAAAGAACTGGTGAATCTGAGTTGCATAGTATCATCTAAAATTGTCTTAATTCTTTAAAAGATCCAATCTCCAAATTGAGCTATTCTCTGCATAGTTTACTTTTAAAAAATCCAAAAAAGAAAAATCCAGAACTAATGACTTCTTTTCCTTTAAGACCCACAATTCAGGTCTATTTTAAACCAGTAAAAGGAAGTTTCACTTCACAAAATTAACAACTGGGAATGGTCAAAGTTGTTATTATGGCAGAGAAACATGGTCTAAATTATTGTAAGAAACCCATCTTATTGATTCATTGTAAACAAATGCTCTGTACTAAATTGTCCTGCATACACATGCATTATATTTGTCCTTATTGTGAACACAAAAGGATTCATTTTAGTTTTTGTCATTACCTCAACCAACATAATTAAACATTATGTCTCGGCCTAAATTGGAAGTCATACTAAAAGTGGCATAGTATTGGCGAGATTTTCAAACAATTGTAAGGGTGTTGAAATCTGTTTTACCTAAACAAGATCTTTATTTTTTAAAGCCAATGGTATATATAGATAGGCTCACCCATATGTTCAAATACTCTTATCCAGTCAATAACTTAGATATTCTGTGGAACAGTGTTTAAAGATTGGAGTGTAGAAACCAAATACTCTCTTTAAACAAACCCCCCCTCCCTTCCCTGGGCCCTGCCAAAGATCCTCTACCCAATAAAGCAAATAAAAACTTTTCTCTTTAAAAAATTTTATTTTTATTAAAAAAAAAAAAAAAACCTCCTCCAAGGAGTTGAAAATATCTCTGATAAAAGTACAAAATATAATTTTTAACATACAAAAAGATACACATTTTAAAAAATCAAACCAAAACCACTTTCAGTTCATTTTCTAGTTGTACAGTTCACAGATAAGAGTGGGGCTCAGTGCTTTGACACAAGACAGTAGAGAAAGTGCTGATTGCTTAGAACAATTCATTGAGTGGCAAGGGATAAGGAAGAAAGGAGTTGTTTAAAACTCCTAACACTGGGAGTATATTCTGGGGTGGCAAAATTGCAGGATTCTGATTTGCTTTCCCAAGAGGTTCTTTCAGCATTCTACAATCCCAGCTTTGAAAGTGTTTTGGTAGACAGTTTGCTGAGCAAGGGACCGGAAGTCCCCTTTCTTATTAAGTACTGTGGTCAATGTTCAGTCTTACTCTTGGGAAGCTACTGGTAATGACAAAAACCATCAATTTTCTCCTGCCCACCCCAGAAACAAAGAGGATCTTTTTAAGTTTAATGCTTAGGGACTAGGAGGAAAATCCCCAACGGAAAACAAAAGAATAAAAGTGCTAAGAACAATACTTCAGAACGAACTCCAAAGGAGTTTTTAAGATATTTTGTGCCTTCCTCCTCCTACCAACACTGAACCCAAACTCTTAAGAAAACCTCATTAAGAGGAAGAACAAAGTGCTTAGCCACAGGCTTTCACCAGCCTCCCTCTCAAGGGGTCTGTTTTGCCTTTGCTTTGAAACAAGGATAATGTGTCAGCTGAGAAGTGGATCACTTCCCTTTTAATAGGAAAAATTTCTACAAGAACTGGGAGCACCTTTAAACATCTATAGAGTGAGAGGATATGTGGGAAGGGCTATACTGATTTCAGGCGCCTCTTCTTCCCACCAAACATTTGGCCATTATTTCTATAAAATGTTTTCCCAGCTCATTAAATCACCTTTGTCTGGTTCCTCAGAAGCCAACTTATTGTGATTCCCTGAGGTCTTGGGAAGACCAATCTAGAGGCTATCCCAATCCTGAATCCAAACTACTGAAAACCTCTCATAATTCAGGGTAATTCTGAGCAAAGAGGTCACTTAACAGAGTCCCAACCTCCCACAAACCAGCAAACACCCTCTACGAAACAACAGCAAGACTGGCTGAGAGAGTGGACGCACTTTGGCGTCTCTTTTAAGACATGACTGCCTGCTGATCTCTTAACATCAGGGAGACAGAGGTGAAGGTGAACCCGTCCCCACAGTGCGCAGAAACCATTATGCTTTTGAAAAAGCGAGTCACGGAAAGGCAGAAAGAAACAGGTAAATAAACTTCTGCTTCTCTTCTTTGGTTCATTCACTGCACGTTGTTGTTGACAATGCAGGGATCCACCTGGAATAACAAAATCAAAGATGGCTTTAGATTTAGAGGATGGGAGAAGGGGAGTCAGGAGAATATTTCAGTTGGGAGCAGCCCTCCCCACCTTTACTCAACCAAGGTAATCATGCTCACCTCAGTATAAGTGGGTGGAGGCATAAACTTGAACTCAGATGCATACATAAAGATGGGGCTGTCCAGGGAGCTATCATCAAGGAGAGGAGTGGTAGGGCTCTCCAGTCTGTGATCTTCAGGAATGATATCCATGTAGCAAGGAGGCGCTGCAGAGAGAAAATGGAGTCATCAACAACCCCAACCAACCAAATTCTGACTTCCAGGGAATCCTTAATGGAAAAAAGGGGGGATGGGGGTGGGTGTCTAAGCTAACTCACCTTCTGGGGCGTCAGGGATGTTTAGATCCACCCAACTCATTTCAGAGCTGGTTCGGCTAGCCATGCTAGATGTCCGACTACTGAGCCCCGACTTGCTGCCAATGACCAGGGGTAGATCAAGGATGATTTTCTTAGATCCAGGGACGCTGACATAAATCTACAGGGAAGATAAAAATTGTTGGTTATACCAGAGAGCCATGAAATACAATATTGCTAGCTTCAAGGACTGATTTACTCTAATGGCCATGACAGTTTTACTCACTCACCAATAAAGAGTATTCAACCCGAAGGATGTTGCAGCCCAGGATGGAGGGTTTAATCTTCTGCACACGAAGGCTTTTGCCACGCCATGATTCGCAGGTGCCAGAAATGATATGGTTGCCTCGAACAGAGGACAGCTTTTGGGTCAACACCTTGGTCTGGCCATTAGCCAGGTAAGTGTGGCGGGCTACAATAGCAGCCTTGGGCACGATGATGCGGGAACAAGTATTCTCAAAGTCAGCATTGATAGAGATTTCATCACCTGACAAAAGAATCCATTTTTGTTACTAAAAATCGTGTAGTTGATTATTTATGGTCCACAACCTTTCTCCCACACTAGGCAATTCCTGCTTTTCCCAAGCCCAGGCTTCTCTTACCTTCACAAAATCCTTTTCGGTCAATCCGGGCAGAGACAGATACTCTCCCATCAGGAATAAACAGGCAAGAAACCTTTTTCTCCTTCTTGGCAGACACAGGTGCCTGAATAGGATGAAATAAAGAAATCCTTGTTAATGTTTCTGAGAATTGCCAAGATGGCCCCTGTTTTTGATTATGAGGACTTCCATCTCCTGCAATAATACTGTAATATAAATCATGTCTTATCATCCCATGCCATAACTATAATCTCCTCTAAGCTCTCCTTGGACATTTCCTTATCAATAGCTATGTTATGATAACAGGGTTCTGTAAGATGTAGTAAGCTACACTGCTCTGGGAAAAAAACAGGAATTCCCCCTCCTATTTTCTTCTAAGAGTTAAAATTTTTATTCATTTTCATTTTAAGCTAAAGACTAGATTCTTAACTTCAGTATAAGCCTTGTTAAGAAATGGGGGGAGGAGGATCCCTGCCTCCTAAGGTCCCTCAGTACCCAGGACTTAAGCCTATTGGGAAAGCTCACCATCAAATCAGGGGTATTGACATCCACTGGATCCATCACTTCGAAGTATTTCTTGGTTTCTTGAGTTGGGTGGCTGGGGCGGTCAAGGAAAGCCTTTACCCAATAGTCCACACAGCCATACTTCCCCTTGAATGAGGTTCCCAGAGGTCTGTAGTGGAATAAAAGGGACAATTCCTTTTAGATTACTCATCTTTGGAACATAGATGCTTATGAGAGGTTTTTAAAAAGAGAATAAGAAGCAGAGTTAAGACCTACCCCTGGGGAAGTTCAAAGCCGAACTTGTACTCGTATGTATTTCCAGGTCTCAGGATCACAGACTCATCATTAGCTGGAGAGGAAAAAAAAAATGCACCATTAGACTTATTAAAAACTGATACTGATCTTAAACAGTGGATACATTTTCTGAAATTAACCAGGGTGCTTAAATATCCCAAAAGGAAAGATGGTTGGTCTGGGAAGAAGAAGCCCTGACTCCCGACACTCAAGCCAAAGGGAATCTGTTAGTTTCACCTTTAACACTTAAGATTTAATTAAACTAACTCCCTTCCAGATCACCCAAGTATCACAGCGCAAAGGAGCTGCAGGCTGGAATACTCCTCTTTTTGCCAGAGAGAAGGACGGTTTAGGAAAGGGTTTCAAATAGAACATTGCAGCCGAGATGGGGGCTGGGAACGATGTCTATTTTGCCAGATGGAAGGAGGAAGGTTTTTAGTTAAGCACCCGACCCCAGGTAAGGGTATCACATGGAATATTGCAGCTGGGATGGGGGGATGCAGGGAGTGGTACCTGATTTGCCAGATGTTAGGATAATGATTCAGAGCAGACCCTCCCCCTTCCTCTCGCACTCCCAAAGCAAAAGTCTGGCTGGAACCCATTCCCTTAAGCTCCCTAACAGCTGGGGCTCCCCACCCTCCGAGTGCCCTTACCGGCGGGCTGGTCTTCCAGGAGCAGCGTGTCTTCGTAGCGCAGGTACTCCATCGCCTGCTTGCACTGCTGTGAGCCCTGCATCCACAGGACTTTGGCCACCCCGCAAGCCAGGATCCTCACAGATTTGACGCGGGTCACCTCGCACACCTCGACCACCACCCGGCCAGCCACCTTCTCCCCACTGCAATAGACCTTGTCGGGGTCGCTGAATACCACCTCCAAAGTCTTGATTTTCTTAAACATCACCATGGTTGAGGCTTGGTTTACTCAGACAATAGGGGAGACAACGAATGAATCTCTTTGGAGTGCCAAAGAAAGATCGAACCTTTTCGGTGAAGTTGAGAATATTTCGCTTTCCCTAGTCCGGGTGGACTTGGGGGCTAACAATTTTATTCTAAGAAATTGAAGAGCCCCTTCTCCAAAATCAGCCTGCGCTAATTTTCGGAAAGTCGAAAAGAAAACGTTAGATTCCTCACTAATGTAAAGAGACTTCGAAAGGATAGAAAATCTTTTTTGTCTCAGTCCAAAAGGAGGTTTGAGGTATCCCCCTCCCCAAAAATTTCAAAGGGCGAGAGAATTGAAGTCCTACTGGAGAGCTCTAGGGATTGACTCTGCGAAGAGGCGGAAACAGCCTTATATAGGGCTCTGGCAGTCTGGGCCACGCGAGGGCCTGCGAGGTGGCTCGTGCTGTCCTCGTGCACAATCTTCCCATTGGCTGCCTTTTCCTTGTTTACTAGGGATGCAGCCAATCAGAACGCGGCCTGGGGCGCGTGGACACAGTGTGCCTCTGGCGGGGAAACGGTTGTTGTGCGCGATTTCCTCCTTGGAAGGAGGGGGCGGAGGGCTCTTGAACGACGTCCCTTGAGACAAATGGAAGGAGGGCTGGGGGATTGCCCCTAAGCCTATCAGCGTTCTAGCAGACTTCGGAGGGCGGGCGTTGATGTCTGGGATTGGCATTTTTAGGTGAAAGGGGAAAAGTGTCTCAGGGGGCATTGTATACTTATTTCACTACTTGGGAATTATTTGGGGGTTTGCTCGACATTTTTCGAGCCCCACCAGTTCCAAGCTCTTTACTTTTGTGTTCTCCTAGCCTGGGTCACTTTAGTGAAACCCTGAAAAGTTCTAAATTAAATTAGGAATTGAAGGTTGAGAATTTGGGGGGAGGGGAAAAGAGATGAGAATTTTTCAGCCAAACCCTCCCCAGAAAACTGTCTTTTTTCTCAGAGAAAAAACAGGGTGTAGGGTGGGGAGAATCTGGTGTTTTTGTCAACTTTCTCTTCAGTCTGAACCCCTCAATTGTTATCTGTGGGCGGGAGTCCTCACCTCTGTCTTCCCCACTGTCTTATTCCTGGATTCCAAAGATTCTGCCTTTCTGACTCATCCCAATCTCTACCTTTTCTCATCATTTTTCCCTTTCTTCCATCCCCCCTCTCCGCTCCCCAGTCATCCTGTTCTTTTTGGAACGGAAATAAGAAGGGCGTGTTAACATCCTGCTTTGCTTTATCCCCTTCATCTCCTCATCTTCTTTCCCTGTAGAGCTGGGGACACTTTGTTTAATGCTCCTCTTGTACCTTTATCACCCCTTTGAGGAGTACAGCGATTACACTGTCCGTCCCTTAAAGCTTCTGCTTAGCCAGACCTCAGTTTCTTGCTCTACATCTGACCAAACCACAGGAAACTCCCACCTTTTTTAGTGCTCCCCAACTATCAATTCTTGATCCGCTTTCTCTAAAGCCCCCTGGAATCTTCTGTTCTAAGACACTCTCCCGCAGCCCTAAATCTCAAAATGAAGGAGAAAAGTGTGTTGTTGGCCTGCTAAGAAAATAAACACAATACAGCAGTTTGGGTGTTTTTAGCATATGTTTGAATATTGATTACTACTTCTTCCAAAAGCAGAAATGAAGAGAGGAGGAAGCAGGGTTTCGAAGTCTCCAGAAGGTCTAGCTAAGTCTCACTATGTTTTCAGGAGGCTTAATTTGGATCCCTGACAGAAGGGTTTTTCCCTTTCCCTCCCTGAGTGAGTTGGAAATCAGATCTTAGGAGATGACTCTTAAAAATTAGGCCTACTAAGGCCAAAAAAATCCCTGTTATACTTAGAACTTTTATTTTTAGAGTCAATGAGTCTTACCTTTCTTTGGCTCTCTGTCTTATCTATTTCTGGACATTTGAAAGTTTGCTTTAATTCTCCTGGTCAAAAGAGGATGGATGATGTCCAAAAGGCAGTAGAGTGGATTGTTCACAATTTATTTTTTCAGGGATATTAAGAATCTTCCTTCTTCTCACACCCCAACAATGATAATACCCTCAGGCTAGCAAATTACAATTCAACCTCATCAGTGAGAAGTTCCAGGATCTGGGTTGATGACTTAATTGTTAAGAAGGAACAGAATTAGCCCCAGGAACATCTTGATCCCAGGGGGGGTGTGGGTTAAAAGCAACACTCTTTGGTACAGTTACCCCACAAAATGTTGGGGTTTTTCCTTAATGAAGAGCATTGATCAAGTTCCCAGAGCATGCAGAATCTTAGTGATATTTCAAAGTCCTTAATTCTGAGGGATATGCTTGTTAATAGTGAGGAATGGACAAAAAAGAAAAAAATCAAAACATAACAATGTAGATTAATGTTTAATTATTGTGTACATGAGTATTGAAGGTAAGGAAGGGATGCAGAGTAATTGGAGCTGTAGTATGAATTATAGAAGACTTCTTGGAGAAGGTTAAACACTGGTATTTATCTGGGCATAACCATGAAAAGCTGAATCCAATTGCTTTTTCATATCCTACAGTAAATTTCTCTCTTGTCTTATTCTTAACTGTGTTTTCTCTTGTTGCCACTCTGCAGAGCTGAGTACTATGGACATGTTCCCTGTAATGCCAAGCTTCCCTTGAATGTTAAAGAACTATTTAGCTTTGGCAGTAATAGCTTGTCAGGGCCTTCAGCCAAGATATTTTCTGAAATGATGCCCTCAACAACAGGGTTGTTTACGACCTTTCCCCTGCTAACCTGTTAAAAAAAATAAAATAAAATCAGCCTTTAGAATCTTTTCCCCCAGTTCCTGGGTTGGGGAAATAGTTCTGTGAATTCCTTTTCCCCAAATAATACCCTAAGGGTACAGGGAAGGGGTACACTTGGGAGGGGCGGTGCTGCTGTGCTAGGTTCAAGAACTTTGCATATTAGGTCACATTCTCTTTTCACCACCCTTTTCTTCAGGTGAGTCAGTGGGAAACTAAAAAGTGATTGTTGTTTGTTTGCTTTTCTTGGGGTGAGGTGTTGAATACAGGCCAAGATTTTAAGGAAGGTGTCTTCACTGATTAGTCTGTTGTCAGGCAGAGATTTACAACGTGCCTTCAACTGGACTATATGTGCTATGTTTATATAACCAGCATCAAGGATTTGAAAAATCTAGTATCCTCAATGCAAAAGCTCTTTGTTTCAGTTTGCACCCCAGCACTCCAATCTTATCTGACTCCCAATATCCTAAACTTCACTCTCTGGCTATTCATTTTCTTCCCCCTCTCCACTCTTTTTATAGGTAATTTCAATTTAGGAGAAAATAGGAGGGTTGGATGAAAGAGAGGACATCTCATAACTATGAAGATTGTCCTTGGTGGTAGTTATAGAAATAAGGCCAGTCATAAAACAGGATTGATGTAGAGAGCCGGATCTCTGGAAAAGTATTGCTAAGTCAGTGAATGAGATAATGATTTTCTAGTTCATATATATACTTAGTACTTAGCATGGTGATGTAATGGTTCTCTAGTTCACACAATCAGTATGCTGTAATGATGTAATAAGGTATATAAGAGCTAAGGAGGACTGGAAGAGAGACATTTTATCTTTGATCAGCCTCATGGTGGCTGTCCTGCCTCCTACACTAAGATAAGATCAAGGCTGGTCCCGAGGTCCTCCAGAAAGCTAGCCCAAACATTACAGATTGAATTTGGAAAAATATTTTTCTATTTAGTTTGAATAAGAAGTCTCTATCAGTGCTTAGTGAGAGCAATGTGAATATAAGGCCTTAGGATCATAGATTTAGAGCAGGGAAATAATTCAAAAGACAAAGGTAACTTTTTGTTCATTATTTTGAAGACAGGCAACAACTAGTTCAAGTCTTCATAATTTCTTAATCAGAGTATTGTTGTCATCTCTTAAATTGGTTGTCTCTTTGAGGTAATATGATTGTGGCGTTCCCTGATGTTGGGGTTTCTGTTCTTGAGTTCTTGGTCTTCTGGTTTTGGAATCTGCCTTAGGAAACTGAGCACACCATCCTTAATTACCCTTCAGATATAGAATTAACTTATTTATGATTGAAAACTATACAAGCATATCTTCTTTATGGAATTTGTTTAGAATTCAGTCTGCTTTTAATAAACTTTGCCCCTTAACTAGGAGATGGGTTCAAGCCTGCAAATTCTTTTGAGACACCTCGTGACACCGGTTTGGGACTTTTGGGGGGTCTCCCTTCTCAAATTCCTTATTCCCTCCTGTCTTGCTCCCTTATATTAGGGCATGATTAAATGGTGAAGTTGATGACCCAATTTTCCCTTCTCAAACCTCCAGGTGAACTTTTTGTGGTTCTCTCAAAATCCTCCCACATTCCCTCTGAAATCTGGGAGAAAATAGATTCCTCTGTCTGGGACCAAGGAATCCCTGGATGAGCCACTCATGCTTTAGTGGCCCAACTTATCGCCTTAACTAGCGCTTTGGAACTGGAGAAAGGAATGAGAGTGAACATCTATACTGACTCCAAATATGCTTTTCATATTTTGCATGCTCATGGAATTATTTGGAAAGAAAGGGGACTTTTGACAGCAAAAAGTTCTCCTATTAAATAAGCAGGGGGAAAAAGCTTGCAGATTCGGCTGCCCATTCTACTACCCCGATCATGGCATCTTGACTTCCCCAGCTGAGAAGAAAGGGGACATACCCTTTCTCCTTCTGGGTGGCTCCAAACACCTTCAGACCGGCTTCCAATCCCAGTCCAGTTTTTTGCAGAGTGGATAAGACCACTCCTCAAATAATTCAATAATTGCCTGAGGCACTCAAGATTAGCTTTCTTCCTTTCTTATTATTTGAGAGCTTTTGATCTTAGTGTTCTCTCCAGCTCTCTTAAGTGTCACCCCTCTGCCAGAAGGGAGATAAATCCTTCTTAGTCTTTAATCTGGCTAGGGAACTCTGTGGGCATTCAGGATTGTTGGGTGTGCCCTCAGCATTCTCAAGGTAGCCCACATATTCGACCTGGTGCATTATTACCCCTTCCCCAAATGTCACCATCCCTACACTGGATGCTATCTCATTTGTACTGACTACCCCCAAGATGAATAACTTCAACCTGACCATCCTTTGTCTTCTTGCCAGAATCTAATTGTAGGATATCCATTCCAAAATTATTCTGGCAAACTCAATCATAATGCTTCTACATCACCTTTCTTGAAGTTTCTTCATACTCAATTGAAGAGGAAAAAAGTGCTCTACAATCCTTGTGAAACCTATTTTCACTGGTCAAAAGCTAGGAGAAACAAATCTGTCAAATATACCCCCTCTCAAGGGCTCCAACTGCTTTTTTGTTTTTATCACCTTTATTAATTGGGTAAAAGCTTTCCTTGAAGGCTCAGGTTTTTGCTGAAGGAGATCAAACCCTATCATCTTCTCTACCCAATTCTTAACACCTTTTAAACATTATGGTTCTTGCACCCTAAGTCATCTGAATGCTCCTTTTTCTGTGTATAATGACACTGTGGCAGATTTTGGGGAAAATATTCCTTGGTATTTATCCTAGGAAAAGCTGTCTGCATGAAAGTCTTGCATGATAGCCTGGTGTCATC
Organism: Sminthopsis crassicaudata; assembly: GCF_048593235.1. NCBI lineage: Eukaryota > Metazoa > Chordata > Mammalia > Dasyuromorphia > Dasyuridae > Sminthopsis > Sminthopsis crassicaudata. The sequence goes on from NC_133620.1 coordinate 440,915,360, forward strand.
ATCCTCTTCCCCCAAGCCTTCCTCTAGGTGGGATTCCTAGCTATTGTCCCTATTAACTCTACTTTTAATTATCCTTTTTACTCATATTTGGTTCATGTATTTTTGCTTCTTCCAGACTCCCAAGTCATGAAATTCCAACAACTTGATCAACCTGAAAAAACAAACAAACTGATAACTGATTCTGACACTGTGCATCCCACGGAATGCTGCTGATGCCATCTTGCCTCCCCTCTTCAGTTAGGACTCCCCCCCACCCCCAATCCCTACAGTTTTCCATCCCTTGTCAGCCTGAAGCAGCGCCAGAAGTTGAGACCTCTGTCCCTTTGTCCCAAATGAATTTGGGGAATGACTGCTTGAGGGAGTCATAATGTAATGTCATTTGGGGTCCCCTGACTTTGAGGTTTCTGTTCTTGAATCCTTAGTCTTCTGGCTTTGGAATCTGCCTCAGAAAACTGAGCACACCTGATGTATCTGAAGACCACCTCTTATTTCATTTGGAGATTACTTCCTAGCCCTACCTTTCAGATATAGAATTAATACATCTATGATTGAAAGCTGTATAAGTGTATCTCCTTGGTATTGCTGCTTTACTGAATTTACTTAGAATTCAGTCCACTCAGTGATGCCTTCACATTGCCTTTAATAAAATCTTTGCCCCTTGATTAGGAGCTAGGTTCAAGCCAGCAAATTCTTTTGAGACACCTTGAGACACTGGTCTGGAACTTTTAGGGTCCCCCTTCCCAACTTTATCACCTTCTCTAATCTATCTTTGAAATTATTGTCAAATAATCTCCTTTGTGCATAAATGTTAATCTTTTGCTTAAAAACCTTTAGATGTTTCCCATTGTTTATTGAATAAAATACAAGCTATTTATCCTGGCATTCAAGGTCCCAGCACCCCTTTGAGTGTCATTCATATTATTGCCCCATGCACTTTATATTCTAGACAAAGTGTGTTACTCAGTGATTCTCAATCTTGTCTTGCCCTTACTTCCCTGCCTTTATATATGGTAGTCCTCGAAAAACAAGAAAACCTTTTTTTTGGACCTAGCCTCTCCTTGAAAGGTATCTCTTATTAATAAGCCCCTTGCTTGGACTTGGCAGCTCTTGTGTTTTTCTGGAAAAGTATATGTGCTATGTTTATATAACTAGCATTCTCTAGCCATTTTGTGACATCAGATATGGGCTCGATAAAACTCATAACTTTTGTCTGTACCCTTAAGGGGCTCTGATTGTATTCCTTCTCTAGTTTGTCAGGGTCCAATGTCCTGTCCTGGTTGCATGCACCCCTTGTTGCCCTTTGCCCTCTAGTCCTGCCTCTGACTATCTTCTTAAACATTTCCTTGTATAGATCAAAATGTAATGTAATAAAGTTGTTGCTAAGCATTGTTCTTTTATGAAATCTCAAAGATCTTAAACTACTATAACATCAGGACAGTACATTTTTGCACTTGAGGCAGTGAAAAAAAAAAAAAAAATGGACCTGACATTCAAAAATCCTTCACAAACTGGGCCTACTTAGCTTTTTAGTCCTCTTACACTTTATATTCTCACATCCTGTGGCATTAGTTTCTTTGCTATTTCTCTAAGAAGACCCTCTATCCCTTTAGTTGGGCATTTTCACTGACTATCTTTCCTGCCTGGAACTCTCTCCTTTCTTATCATTGCCACTTGGTGTCTCTGATTTCAAATTTTAGCTGAAATTCCATCTTCTACAAGAAGCCATCCTGTGTCTCTTTATTCTAAATTTCTAGATTGTCTAGTCTAGCCCAGTGGACTGTCAATTTTTTGAAATTGGGGACTATTTTTCTCCTTTTTATCCTCCAAACTTAATACAATACTGAACATATAGTAAATTCATAATGTTTTTTAAGTAAATGTTTAACTGATTCTTTAAACACTGAATAATCTTATAAAAATGAAGTAGAATCCAGATGGCTACCTCATACCTGCAATGGTTTCTACCTCACAACTGTTTATTGAAATCCTTTCCTTTCTTCGTGGTGCTTAAAAGATGCTTGATGATTGAATTCTTGTCAATTACCAAATTCTGCTGATCCCATATCAAAAATTAAGATCTAAATTTCTATTCTCACTCTCAAATGTCCCAATTTTCAAAAAAGAGAAGAAAATGACTGCAGACTGTAAGACAGTGAGCTTGACTTCAAATTTTGGCAAAATTTTGGCAAAACTTTAGAGCAAAATGAACTTTATCGACATCTAGAAAAAGTACTTGTCACTAACATCTAGTAGAGCTTCATCAATGACAAATCATGCTATACTATCTCTCAAGAAAATCCTAGAAACAGTCCTAAATTACAGTGAAGCATTTAATATAGTATTTCATTCTATACTTAAAGCTCTATACTCTATAGAGTATAAAGCTCTACATAGTCTGACTCCACCCATCTTTCCTGGGTTGGACATTAGACATTAACCTCACACAATGATATCCAGCCAAACTAATCTCTTATCTATGAATATTCTTCACAAATGTTCCATCTCCAATCTAGAATACTGCCTCCTCCAGCCCAACCCTTTATGTCTATCTCAAGAATCACTCCTTAAGTCTTTGCTCAACTACTATTTTCTGCATAAAGTCTTTCCTGATCTTCCCTCCCAAACTAGCTTGTATTTAACTATTTCATATATATATATATGTGTGTGTGTGTGTGTGTGTGTGTGTGTGTGTATACATATATATTTGTACTTATGCTGTGTTTTTATATGCACTTATCTTTCTTAATAGGAATGTGAGTAGATATCAATTGATTCTTATTTACATTCCTCAGTGATTAGCACAATATTTGGCACATAGAAGGTGCTTAGTAAATACTTATTGTCTTATTTGTCTTTGTGGACAAATAGATATAGGCTATTGGATAGTACAGTTGGGTAGATATAATTAATGACCTAAATAATGGTTGTCAGTGATACAATGTCAACTTGGAGAAAACATTTATTTGTGTATCCAAAGAATCTAGACTTGGGCCTATAATAGTGAACCTTTTTAGAGTACTTTGAGGTTTGTGAAATACTGTACAAATATTAACTCATTTTTATCCTTACAACAATCCTGGGAAATAGGCACTACTATTATTCTCATTTTATGGATGAGGGAACAGAGGTATAAAAGTTTTAAGTATTTTTGATGTTAGTCCAATTTTGAGCTCAACTATTTTTAACTTGGAAGTTTATCATTGTGTTCACTGAGTCACCAGGCTGCCTGTAATGACCCCAATATTTAAATATCAAATAAAAAAGATTATTTTTGATCCTGAGGATATTAGGTAGCCACAGGTTATTGAATAGTAGAGTGTCATAGACCTGTTAGAAAAATCACCTTGGCAGATGAGTGGAAAATGAGGTGAGGTAGAAAGACCAAACAGAAGACTATTTCAGTAATTTAAGTAAACAGTATGAGCAGGAAGAATGAGTGGAGAGAAGGGAAATATATGAAAAATACTGTATAGGAACAAATATTTGGCAATATGGGGTGAATGAGAGAAACTGAGGATAACACTGAAATAGGGAGCATTCCATGACTGGAGAGATGATAGTATTCAACTAAAATAGGGATTTCCAGCCCAGATGCCGGTCTAAAATTGAAGCAGACTAACTTGCATAATACTTATACCAACATTCAAACCAAATTTGATATTGATAAAGAAATCCAATGAGAAAATTGACTACTTCTATCTCAGACCTGCAGACAAAGTTAGTCCAAGGCCTGCAGGCAACCGGAAAGGAAGTAGCCAGAAATTAGCACAAATAAAAAGCCTAGGGTTTCCTCATAACCAGGACAGTTCTGATGTTCCTAGCACTCTTTTCTGAGATTCCATAGTGGGTTTTGAAGATGAAACTCTCTGAACCTAAAAGATTAAGTGGAACTGAATTGTGTGGTAGAGATCAGTGCAGAGCTCAGGGGAACTGAGGTAAGACCAAACAGGGCCTACTACCCCAACCAAAAAAAAGCTCATCAGAATACAGAATCTAGAACAAAGCCTCAATTGGAGAACTAAAGCTAAAGAGAAAGTAATATAGTGACAGAGAAATTCAGGAAAGGGAAAGATTGGAGACCAGAGTAAGATTCATAGCAAGTTCTGTTTTGGACATGTTGAATTTGAGATAGCTTAATCTGATAACCAAAAATTCGTGATGAGGAACTGTAGCTCAAGTCTCTGAGTATATAAGTCTGGGAATCTGGGGTTGATGAGATGGCCAAGTAAGATAGAATAAAAAGAGAAAACTTTTGCTTTTGTACTCCCAATGCCTAGCAGCTTTGCATGATGTTGTTGTCTAGTCATTTCCAACTCTTTGTGACACAATTTAGGGTTTTCTTCGCAGAGATCCTGGAGTAGTTGGCTATTTCCTTCTCCAGACCATTTTAGAAATGAGGAAAGGGAGACAAACAGGATACATAGCTAAGTATCTGAAACCTGATTTAAACTCAAGTCCTGATGTTCCATCCACACTGTGCCATCCAGTTTAGATTTGAATCTGGAAGCTTCCTTAAAATTTATTTAATTCCAGCTCTCTCTCTCTCTCTCTCTCTCTCTCTCTCTCTCTCTCTCTCTCTCTCTCTCTCTCTCTCTCTCTCTTTTTCTCTAAACAGATGAAGAAACTAAGACTCAGAAAAGTTAATAAGGAGAGTCAGCATTTGAATATGTCTTCTTATTCCAAATCTAGTGTTCTTTCCAATATGCAATTTGCCTCTGGTAAGGTGAGAAGTGTCTTAGCAACAGAAGAATGAAAAAGTTCACCCTATTCATTAGGCAATTTTAATGAATCAACTAAGATGCAGCATATTAGAAATGGAATTTGCCTCCACATAGCAAATCAGTGCACACACCACTAGGGACTAGCGTACTGGTAGTGTACCTCTATAGTGTCTCCTCCCATGGAAGAAGTTGGGAACCTACCTTGGAAAAAATTGTGATGATGGGTAATGGAAATGCCTTGGGGAGACATTATAGCATACGTCAATACCTGGTTCTGGCCAACTTAACCACATGGAAAATAGAATGGTTGGCTAGAGCTACATTCAAGAACTAGTGATTTGAGCTTTGGACTGTGTTCTTGGTGGACTGAGACAACTCCTCTGATGGCAGTGTCTGTTGAAAGCTAATACTGTAAGAGGAGAGGTTCCAGGGCTTCCCACTGAGGCTGATGCAGTGTGTGATTTCAGGCCTGAATCCTCTACCTGCCTCAGCATTTGTTTGTTTCTACTTTAGGTAAAAGATTTGGATACCTTGACTTTGTGAGTTTTAAAAGGTCAGGAGTGTAAATAGCTCCTGTTTCAACATTCAGGTCTTATATCCAGCTCTGTATCAGTGTCCCAGGAGCAAGGAGTGACCTCCGGGATCCAACCCAGCAATAGTTCAGACAAGGACTCATCCATCACCATGTGGACATAAACAACTTGGTGGGACAAATGCTATGTAGAAACTGTGCTAAGAGTTTGCCCACTTTCCCCAGAGGTAAGATAGGGAGAGTGGACCTTGGAGTTTCTTTTTTTTTTGGGGGGGACAGCAATCTTCTGGTGTGAATACTTTACCACATCCTTGAAATAAATACCTTTTATCAAAGATAATTGTTAAATGGCTAAATGGAATTGGAGTGCTAGTCATTGACTTCTCACGCTGGGGGGCAGACCTAACAGGTAAATCATGCACCAATGACTGTAGAGAAGAGACATCTCTAAGCCCTCAGGGTATCCCTAGAATTCCATGGGTCAAATATAGCTAGCCTGGCTCTGAGAGTGAGCCAGAGCATACTTAACATAGTTGTATCTCAAGTAAGTGACATGATGATTTATAGACATTGGACCCTTATTGTTTGTTCAGTGAAGTCTGAGCTGGAGTGCCACCTCCTTCTATGGGGCTTCCTTGATTCTCTCAGCTGTAAGTGAACTTTCCTTTCTCAAATCTCTTGAAACCAATCTATCTGGAGTACTATGTTCTTACATGTTAGAACTAGTTTTGTAATTGTTTGTGCATTTGTGTTTTCCTATCAGCATGCTCTAATTTCATCTTTGTATTTCCTAACTCAGGACATTGCTCATTGTAGGCATTTCAGATATTTACTGAAATAATAGAATATGAAGTACATAATGGAAAACTGAATCTAAAGGATTATAGGATATAGGGCTGAAAGAAACCATAGAGATCATCTAGTCCAATTTCATTTGGTAAGTGAGGAAACAAGAGGCTCAAGAGGTGTAATAACTTGCCAAAGATTAGATAAGTAGTAAATAGTAAAAGACTAAACTCAAATCCTCTGATTCAAAAATCAATGCTCTTTTCAGTTATTGTCTAGCTTTCTCAAGAGCAACAGGAGGAATGAGCCTGAGTAACATTTGATTGGGCAGGGCATTCCAGGACAGTTGCCAAATATTTTCCAGAGCTATTTGGTTTCTTATGCTCTCATGTTGGGACAAGGGGTAGGGAGATGAAAGTCTTTAGTCTCATCATGAGATATTCCTAGGAGCCTACCCAAAATTTCTGTTTAGACATTAATCCTATAAATTGTCTCATTTTTGCTGTATCTTTTTCATTTTCTTTTTCTCCAACTCTTGTTTTGTTATTTAGGTAAGAGCTTGTTTATCTCTGCACAAAGCAATGTACATAAAACAAAAACCTTTGAAGCTAGCTTAGATACTGAAAACTTGACTACAATTCTTTCTTTTTATGCCTCTTAAAGAAATTCCTTGGTACCTTTTCTGGGAAATGGGCATCCAAAAACTTCTAAGGGTGTTTTTAATTATGCTAATCCAGCCTCCTCACTTGGGGCAGAATTTACCTAACCTAGATTGTTAGGAATGATAGAATTAGTTCTCAGTTGTCTGAAGTTCTCCAGATGCCTATTATAGGTATTTTGTGCTCTCTTAATATTGGGAATCCTTTCTCCCACCTCTTAACCTTATAATCTAGCCCTAAGCTCCTCTTCCAGAGTAAAGCATAAACTCTTTAATTTTTTTGGTTTTTTCTTGTTTCTGTTTTTTAAGACTGGTTGCTCCTTCCCTCTCATTTAAGGGCATCTAGTCTCAGTTCTCCATGCCATAAACTCACATTCTTCTGTACCAGAGAAGGAGGATAAAGAGGTGAAGGGGTGAAAGTTTGTTTTTCCACGAAGGAAAATTGGACTGTATTTGTGTTTATGAATTTGAGGGAGATAGGACATTGAGTGCTTAGCCTAACTTCCCCTTTTCTGGGAAATCCTTTATTGCACAATTTTAGAACACATCTGGCTCAGCTCTGCCGCCCAGTGGGAAGATGAATGTACTGATTTTTTTTTTTTTTTGGCTAAAGTTCTCAGACTTTGTTGTTTGTTATTCATTCTTTGTACTTGAACTTGAGAAAACTCTCAAGCTTCCCTGACTCTCTTAGAACCTACAAAATGTGATCCAACTTCCCACCAGAGGGAGAATAATCATAAAGAAGAGATCAAGAGGCAGGGATTTATCTTTGGTTGTTTTGACATCATCCTAGGGAAAAAGCAATGTCAAGAATCAATTTGTTAAAAAGGTTTTACTCAAACAAAACCAGTGCAACTAAAATTTTAAGAAAAAACTGGAAAAAAGTTTTTGTAAGAAGTGTCTCTGATAAAGGTCTTATTTCTCAAATAAAAAGAACTGAGTCAAATTTATTAAAAATAGAAATCATCCCCCACATAATAAAAGTCAAAGCATATGAACAGGCAGTTTTCAGATAAAGGAATCAAAGCTTTTTATAGTCATATGAAAAAATGCTCTAAATCACTATTGATCAGAGAAATTCAAAGTAAAACAACTCTGAGGAACCACTTCACACCTATCAGAGTAGGAAAGTGTTGAATATTAAGAGGGATATGGGAAAATTGGATCATTAATGTATTCTGTGTAGAGTTGTAAACTGATCCAACTATTCTGAAGAGCAATTGGGAACTGTCCAAAGGTCTATTAAACTGTGCAATTCCCTCTGATCCAACAATACCACAGCTAGGTTTATTTCCCAAAGACATCAAAAAAAAATTGGGAAAGATGAGGAAGGACTTATTTGTACAAATATATAGCAGTTCTTTCTGTGATGGTAAAGAACTGGAATTTGACTATGCCCATCAATTGGACAAAACAAGCTGTGGTATATGATTGTAATTGCTATAAGAAATGACAAGCAGGATGATTTCAGAAAAACCTGGAAAGACCTACATGGACTGATGCAAAGCAAAATAAACAAATTGGAATGTTGTACATAGAAACATAATGTTGCTCAATAAAGAACAGAATGACAATGCAACATAATGCAAGATCATCATCCCAAAAATTGTATGATGCATGCTATCTACCTCCAAAAAACTGATATTGATTGAATACAGACTGAAGCATGCTATTTTTTCATTCTTTCATTTTTTCTATTTGAGCTTTTTTTTTTTTTTTTTTTTTTTACCAAATGACTAATATAGAAATATTTTACACAACTGTACTCTAAATCTTATTGCTTACTGTGTGTGGGGGGGGAGCAGAAAGGAGAGAGGGAAGAAAGGATAGAATTTGAAACCCCAAACTTTAAATAAAAATTTTTTTTAAAGAATCAATTCATTGCTCTTTGCCCAGAATTATGTCTCTCCTATGTTTTTATCATAACTTGGAAGGTATTTATCTTTACCTGATGAACTGATGTGTTATCTCTCCATTCCAGCCCACACTTCTTTTTTTCCCTTTTGATTACTGTTGATTTCCTGATTGTTTGCTTTGTGGTTAATAGGAAGCACCTGTCTTATTCAGGGCTCCAAAGCTTTTCCAGGAAATTTTCCATGTTTTACCAATGGGAAGTAAGTGGTGGATGGTGGATGATGGTACTTGTTAATAGTGGTGTGGGGATATAGCTACAAAACAACTGGGTTTGCTTGTTAACATTTACCATAATACTCTCTATGATGACTTGGAGTGTTGGTGCTGAGTCAAAATTTTACCAACTCCCTCTTGGGGCTATTTGAAGTAGTAAGAGTAATTTAGCAGTTCAGGAAACTGAGTCCAGAGGGAGTGGTGACTCAGAGTAAAAACAATGGAGGCAGATCTCAGATCACTTGGCTTTCTGAGCTCTGAAACTTCTCCCAGTGGCTCACTACCCAATTCATAATCTATCTTAATCACAGGAAACACATGCAACTTCTGGCTTCCTCTTCATTGTGGGGGAGTGGTGGCAAGTAGTTTGGCTTGGAGAGAAGGGTAGGGAGAAAATAGATTTAGAGGAAGTTTTAGTAGATCCAAGAAGTTTAATATTCCATCTTTCTGGTTGTCCTTTATCATCATCTATGAGACTGAGCAATCTCTCGAAGTTTAAAAACTATAGTTATTTAACCAAGAAGCTAATAAGTAGGGGGTTAATATAAGAAGCACCACTATCATCAGGAATTCTTGATATTTTTTTCTTTTTTTGAATAAAGGAGTGAATGAAGAAATTTTTGAAAAATTGTTTATTATGGACGGTGGTAGAGTTAAGGGTAGAAAGGGCCCAGAATCCAGAGCAGGGGATTTCCAGAATTTAGAAGAAGATAGTGCTTTATTTTTGCAAAGTTCTTTGTTCCCTCATTGGTACAGGGATTACTGTAACCATTTCCAATGAGGAAACAAATTCAGAAAGGTTGTGATATATTTACCTAGTAAGTCACGAATGTAAGGTGTGTTTAGAAAGGACTAGTGCTCCTGCTGAGCCATTTTCTATCCCCCTCCCCTGATTCACCCAGCTCTCACCTGTGGCTCCAAGAAGCTGTAGCATGCCCAACAACCACATCCCAGTAAAACCACATCAGCAGACAGGCTAAAGCAGGCTGGGGGTAACTGAGGGGTCTTACCACCTCAGGGAGTTAGGGAGGTGTCTCCCAAACTTAAGACTTGTTTCAATGGTGGTGGTGGAGGTGGTTTAAACAAGCTTGTTTAAACCTGGGGAGCCCTTATAGCTTGGTTAGCTGTTGAAGATGAAAAGATCACCCACTGCATCCCAAGCCATCACCACTGAACTTCAGTGCCTCAGGAAGAGAGAGTGTGGCCTACAGCTTTGAGCAATTTTACCTCACTTGAATCTGTTATCCAGAATTCAAAAGAGATCACTCATATCATTCTGCTAACCTCAAAGTCCTGGGTTGACAGGCAAGCGTCAAAGCAACAGGTGTAGATGTACTGGTAGCTATAGTCACAATCCTGCACAAGTGGCCCAGACCATAGGGTCATCATCTTTTTCCCCTGAAGCATTTGGGGTTAAATGCCTTTTCACACTACTAAGAAATACTAAATTCTGAGGCCAGATTTGAACGCAGGTACTCCTATCTCCTGGGCCACCATTCTGACCACTGTACCATCTAGCTGCCTGGTAGGTTGGTCACCTTTCTGGACTGAAGCAGTGAGATTCAATAGTTCTTTGGGTGGGGGAGGGGGTCTATCAGTCGTTTTTAAGAACTGTACTGCTCACCTCCTGGTGTGAGAAAGGGGCTTAGAAAAAGTACCCCAAAGATTGTCTGATTCACCCAAACTTGGCCAGCCTACGTGGCAGGTAGAGTTCCTATTCTGTGATAAAAACACAAAAAAATGTACAAAAACTCTTGTGAAGATGATTCAACTCGTCACTATTTGTAATGTGCACATGCTTATGGATAACACAAAATCCAGTAGACCTGAAAGATGAACCACTCCTGTTGAGACAGAACACAGCAGGCAGGTACTGCATCCCAATAGTAACTCTAAATGAAACAAAGCTGGTAAATGAAGGTCAACTTGCTGAAGTTGGGGCTGGATACATGTTTTTCTGGAGTGGGTACAGTGAAAGGGAGCACCATGAAGCTGGAACAGGTTTTGAAATCAAAACTAATCTAGTCAACAAGCTTGTATGCTTACCAAAAGGAGTAAATGACAGGCTCATGACAATGTGATTGCCTCTTGCAGGGAAGTTCCATGCCACATGGATGAGTGGAGCAGAACTACAGTGGCTCCAGAGAAACATGAGATGTTCAGATTTAGAAATATCTCCACTCCAAATGTTCATGTGAACTATTTGTGCCTGACTGGTGGCAAACCCTTCCTAGGTGGTGTTGGTCTGATCAACCACAGTTGAACGTATTGTACCTTGACTCCAGCATAATGATGTCATTTTGGTCCTCTTGGAAAACAAAGGGCTGACCAACCAGGAAGTCACAGTTCAGAATCTTAATTAAGGTCGTCTGACTCTTAGGTTCACTGATTCTTTCTTTCCTTAGTTCTGATTATATATAGAAGCTTATGGTACAACAAAGCTTCTCCTGTTTTTTGCGGTCTGTAGATACTTCAATCCTAAAACTAAAAATCATAACTCTGCCCTGGATTGAACACAAAGATAGGCTGAGTGCTATTTTGCATATCAGATCTATGGATATGATTAATCTTCTTAGCCAGACTTTCTTAAACCTAATCAAAGAAATTCATACTTCTTGAAGAGATATGTTATCTTGCTTACCGGTTTAAAAAACCCCATTAGGTCCATTTGTTGATCAGTGTCAGAGAGAAACCCCACTTTTCCACAGTAGTAGAGGAGTGAGAATTTCATTGTTCTCTGTTCTTCTCAGACGCATCTATAATACTGAGTTCCATTCTGAACACTATGGTTTAAGAAAGATGTAACATATTAGCACAGATGAATTTATCAGACTAGTTTTGTCTTAGAAGACACAGAGACTATGACCTGGAGAAGAAGAGATGTTAAATAGTAAATTTTAGAGGGTGGTGGATGGGTTAGATGGAAGGAAGAGAGAAAGTAATAGGAATATATTCTATATTGCTGTGTGGAGAAAGGTAGAGTAGAACGAGGTATATGTCAGTTGGACAGCTTAAGTGGGAGCACTCTAATGGAAGCTCTGAGCTATAAGCACTATTGGAGAGCTTGTAACTATACTAGATCAGGGAGAGCAAGTCTTAATAGTACATCTGAAATAATGACTAAAAGGGGAAGGCATTCAAAGTGTGTGAAGGGTGTTCCAAAAGTCTTAATGCAGTTTTAATCTTTAATAGCTGTGAAATCAAATTTAAATCTTTTATAGCTACCAAATAACATTGAAGCTTTGATGTGAATTAAAAGTTTAAATGGCACTAAAATTTTGGGAACAGACAGTTTAAAACATTTTAAGATTCCTTAGCAGAATCTAAGCCCAAATCTTCAGTTTTGATAAATAGATCTCTTGATCAGGATAGTTGGCCTTTAGAATTATTGTGATCTGTGGCAAGGATAACCCCAAAATACTTTTTGATAGCTGCCATTTCGAAAATCCATTTCCTCTATTTTCACTGTGGTTCAAGGCACAAAACAAAATCTTTAAAATAGCTACAGGTTGCAGTGGCCTCTGGTTTCTTGAGGCAGTTCTTGTCATGAACCCAAGTCTTTGCCCAGGATTGTGCCATATATTTAATCTCACCTCTCCTTTTGTTTTCCCCTTTCCTTTTTTTTTTTTTTTTTTTTTTCCTTAAAGAATGAAATTTTAGGGTATGTTGAAGAACTATTCTTACTTTCACGGTATTAAGAAAATTTTCATTGACTTTCTCAAAAGTTACAATTTTGTGGATCAAACATTATCTGCCTCAGGTAATTTACAGGAAAGAGTTTAGAAGGCCTTTGCTAAGGGTCCATTGAAAGGATTAATATCCTATGCATAATAGGATCTGAATCTTAATTGTTCCCTTGAAGCTGATAATATATAATTCCTTTTGAATGCAAATAAACAATACCAGAATTAGAGACTTTCACAGTTCTGGGAAAAGAAATAAGATTTTGCTAGCTGAGCTTCTAGGAGAGTATGAAAGAGATGGTGAATTGCAGTGAGCCCTTCTCTTCTCTAGAGCAATGTTTTCTCAAATGTGGTTTGTCCCCAGATCTTTGAACCAATCTAGCAGAACTCACGTTTTCTGCTAAAGCAGACCAATGATCACAGACCTGGAAGAATGTGCACTAATAGGAAACAACTCAATTCATGTGGCCTATTCAATTTCTGCACTGGCTGATGAATTCAGGCTAGATTACTGGGCTTATTAGTCCCTGTACTGGGTTTTTGTCTCAGTTTTTGATGAAACAACTTCCTGGATCTGCTTTGTTGAATCCCATCCCTTCTGCAGAGTCCATTTTGAGAAATACTGTTTTAGAGTTGGCAAAGCCCATTTTTAGGGCAGCATTCTTTAGCAGGGAGTGAGCTCTCTCTCTCTTTTAATCACAGTGTTTTACCAGACTCATGTTCATCGCTTGTCATCCAGAGGCAATTCCTTCTTTTTTATTTGGTCTTATCAGGTCAGACTTAAGCAGGATTCCTATGGAATAATTTATTAGCTATAATATGATTATAGTGAATAAAAGTTTACATACATATATGGATATCTCATGGATGCTGACTATACCTTTTTAGACCTGTGGCATTCTATAACCTAAACATAAATGGAGACCAGGCATGCAACTAAGCCATCCTTTTATTTTGAATTGTTGTTTATTTTTAAATAAATTTATTATTTATTTAAAAATAGCTCTAAAGAGCTATTAAAGACTGTCTTGCCCAGTGTCTAAAATGGCAGCTAGAATCCATTCTAAAGAAATTCTCTGCCTGTCAAATTGTTAAATCAGTTTAACAAACATGTATTACATCTGTGTTGATGTTAGGGAAAATCCAAAGTTCAGATAAGTCCTGCCCTCATAGAGCTGCCAGGAAAAATAAATGTAATCTATATTTACTTGATCTCAAATGGTCTTGTAGACATAATAATTGGAGTTCTAAGCCAGTCTCCAAATCTTAACTAAATCTAATCTGGATTCTTCCCTTTTTTGTGATAGAATCCAGGTGCCCCTTTTAATTCTCAAAGGTGCCAGTACCGGAACTCAGTATTGATTTCAGCATGAGTACAATGCTAATATATTTCCATATATAGTAATATATATGCCAGTAAGCACACCTGCTTCTGAAGTGCCCTTATGACAGCTATATAGTGAGTGATTGCTCTCCCATAGGGAAGAGTGAAAGTTGCTTGACTCTTACCAAAACTTTATGGTATATATAATGATCATCTATATGAATGTTATATATACAATAAATATTCAAAAATGAAATTATGATTATATATTTTTCATGTTTCATCTGAATAATAATTATTTGTCATTGTAAAAAAAAAATCAAGAAACAAAATAAAACAAAAAAATCTCCAAAGTATGTGAGGAATAGGAACCTAGAAATTATAAGAAGCTGTAAATTAAATACATTTTCTTATCTAGACTCTTATTTGATCAACCTTTTCCTAAGCTGGACATTAGAAGAAGGAAATAGAGAAAGGGACAGGACAAGCTCAAAGGAGGCAGGATACTGAAGGCAAACCTAGATTACTACAGTTTTACCTAAGACTAGCCTATGTTTTGAACCCTTTCTAACCCCTTACAGTGTCTCTTTTTAGTCTTCTACTGTGAATGCTGGATCTTTTCAACTTTCCTCCCTTTCCCTAGCCCTTCCTGAATTCCTCAGAAAGAAAGATATTTTTATCAAGTCAGTCCCATAAATCAATAACCCTTAATGGCTTTTAGTCTCCTAAAGAACTAAATCTAAACTCTATTTGTCAATGGCCTCTATAATATAGGCTGCCTATACTTAAACGTTCTTATTTTCCACTATTCTCCAGCATATTTCAGCTCTAGTCAGATTGGTTTACTTATTAGTTGCCTAGTTTGCAACCTTGAAGTAATTCTTAACTCTCATTTTTCACTTCACATATCTAATCAATTGCCAAATATAGCTGTTTTTACCTGCACATAGTTCTTGAATTCATTCCAGTTTTTAATTTTTATAGTTGTAACCTTTGCTCAGGTCCTTATCGTCTTTTGGGTAATCTGTTGCAAGTTTCCTAATCTGTCTTCCTGCTTTCAGGTTCTTCATTCTCCAGTATATTTTTTGCACAGATATCGAGATGATTTTTCCTATGTTAGTCTGAACTCTACTGTTCAGTAAACTTCAGTGGTTCCCTATACAACTAAGGTCAAATGCAAACTTCTCTAGTCTTTAAAAGCTCTCTATAACCTAGCTTCAAACTGCCTTTCTAGCCATATTATATGTTACTTCTTCACATGCTTTGTGGTCCACCAAACTATCTTTTTTCTTCAAATGCATTACTCCATCTCCCATGTCCATGCTTTTGCACAGGCTATCGTCCATACCTAGAATATACTTCCTCTGCCTCTCAGAACCTCTAGTTTCCATCAAAGCTCAACTCATGTGCTACCTTCTTCACCTTTCCTGATTTGTACTGCTGCAAGTACCTCCCCCCTTCAAGACACCTTGTATTTATTTTGTACATATCTTGTTTAGATTTACCCATATTGTGTTCTCCAAAAGAATGTGAGTAACTTGAGGACAGGTTTTCTTTTTTACTTTTCTACTCCAGGAAGTAACAAGGGTCCAGATATACAGTAGATAGAAAACAAATTCTTGTTGTCATTCTTGTTTCCCCAAAGAGACTTCCAGCTCCTTTTTTTCAGGGGCTAGGTCTTATAATCATGAATGCCCTATGTTGGTATATCTTGGGGCTTAGCATAATGTTGAATGCTCAATAGGTGCTAAATAAATACTTGCTGGCTTCTTGAAGAACAATTCTACTATGTACCATGCTGCTATTTCTTCAAGCCTCCTCTGGAAAATTCAAAATAAATAATAGAAATATATGAATGGAATTTTAAAAATTTAATTGCAGACTACATGGAGGGGAGGGGATGGATTTCTGTTTATCATTGCACTCCTTCCCATAGGCAGGGAAATTCCCCAAGACTAAGGTGTAGGCAGAGAAATTCCATCTGATTTAATTCAAAAAGAAGAAATTAAAACACAGTCTCCTCCATTCAATTCAATTCAATAAACATTTATTAAACCCTTAATTTAGGCTGGGCACCGAGGACACAATGACAAAAAGTAAAATGTTTCCAGAACTCATGATGCTTATATTCCTCTTCCTGACAGATGGTACTTGTTCTGAAAAGGAAAACAGTAAACGAAAAGCATTGGATCTTTTTTCCGTTTTGTGGGTTGTGTGATGATTTCAGTGATCCCAAAGTGCTCAGTATTAAAAGCAGCTATCTTTTAAAACAGCAGTATTCATTTTCCTTGAGGCACTAATATGGCTTCTAATCATGGAAGACCATGATCCCAGAAGAATTAAACTTAGAGATAATCAGAGTAATGAAAAGACACAAGGCGGGGGAGAGGTCTAAAAATGATAGCCCACATTTAAATATCATTTCACAGTTTATTAAGTTGTGAATATTTCTGTTTTGATAGGGAAAATGTCACTTAAAGAACTTGCCGCTTAGGGGCAGCGAGGGGGCGCAGTGGATAGAGCACCAACCCTGAATTCCTAGCTGAGTGACCCTGGGCAAGTCACTTAACCCAGCCTCAGGGGGGAAAAAAAAGAACTTGCAGCTTACATAATAGTGTCACAGAACTAGGAGGCAAAGCCAGGTCCTGAATCTAGTTTTTTTTTTTTTTTTTTTTTTTTTTTTTTTTTTTTTTTTTTTTTAAATACCAATTTCCTATGATGTAGAATGTTGCTTTAAAAAAGAAAAAAGAGTTTCACTGGAGAAGTCATGTACAAAATATATAATACTAGAAAAAAGTGGTGTGATATATTGAGAATGAAGGACTGATAATTCTAATAGTTCTGTGATAATAAAAGGACAAGAGAGAGGCCAGTGTAGTGGATAAATCGAATATAGTGATTTTTGGGCAAATGTAACACTAAACTGGATGGAAAAGCGTGGAGGGGTTTTGCACTAATAGGAGTGCTTACATATGGTATAAGCATCAATGAAAACCAATGAAAAGTCAAAATACCAAATTGCTTTTTTTTGTTCAAAAGGTAGATGCACATAAACCTTTTAAGTTAGGTTTACTCGGAAATGACTCCATACCTTCCGAGACTCCAGAGCGTGGCAAAGAGGACCGCAGTAGGAGAATTAGCTTACCACGAAGATTAGGGAGCTCGCTAAGGGCTTTCCCAGCGAGGCGCAGACGACAGAGACTAGTGCTAGCCCATCCCCATCCCCATTTCCCTGTCCTGGGGTCACTCCAACCCCTTTTTACAGTGTAAGGAAACGTCGTCCGGACGCTTTCAGACTTCGGGACCCCCTGCCTTTGTCCTCTCGAGAACTCTGCCTCCTCCACATGTTGTTCTACCAGGTGACTCCCCCATGGGTCCAGGGAAGCACCAGGGCTTTAGCTCCGGCACCGAAGCGGCGGCGGGGGGAGTGTTGGTCAGAGGGAGCACCAGAAAACGGGGCTCCCGATCAGCAGGAGGCTCAGGACGGTTGTAAGCCTGAGGGGCGCCCCGGCATCCCGAGGAAAGAGATGCAACTTCTCCAGATCGGACAGGAAGGCGCGCGCGTCCTCCAGGGCAGCCTGCGCAGCCAGGGTGAAGTTGGGGTCCCCGGAGGTGAGGACATCGAAGACGCACGAATGGAAGTAGGCGTCCTCCACCGGCAGGACTTCCTTGCACAGCTGCCGGGCGGTCTCGAAGCTCAGCGCCCCGCGGCGCTGCCGCTCTGCTCGCGAGAGTCGCTGGCTCGGGGGGCACCCCCCCACGCAGAGCTGCAGGTCTTGCTCGGCGGAGAAGGCCCTCGCCACCTCCTCGGCCGCGCGGATGGAGAAGGAGAGCTGGCCGGCGGCTTGGCGGACGATGATGGTCGTGCCGATGTAGGCCGCTCGGATCTCCACGCGGCTCCCGGGAGCCTGCGCTCGGATGCTCAGGCTTGAACCTCCGGGCCGGTCGCCCCCGTTGACTGACCCGTCTTCGAAAGCCGCCGGCAGGTTGTTCACCTCGGCCTGGTAGACTTTCTGGTCAATGCATTCTTGCATGTTCTTGAATATAATGGTGAGCTGTTCGGGGAGGGAGGAGAGAGCTCGTTTCCCATCCACTCGTCTTCCCTAAAATCGCCCTCAGCCCCAAAGCCGCCTATTCCGCGTTAAAACCCTTCGTCCTCCTCCGCGGCCCCTCCTCCCCCTCCCCAGCCTCCCGGGTGCCCGGCCGCCCCGTCCCCGATGAAAGCTGGCCGGCCTTCCTGCGCCCCCCGGCAGAGGGGCAGCTCCCTCTTTTAGGAACTCGGGGTCTCCGGCTCCCGCCTTTTCCTCCTGGGCTCCCTGGCCAGGTGCATAGGAAGGAATAAGGGAGACCCTGGTAGGGTCGAGAGCCGGTGAGAGGCAGGGGGGAGGAGGGGCCGCGGGGTACCCGGACGGAGAGGGATTCGGACGGCCGCCACCGTGGGGGCGGGGCCACAAAGCCAAGAAATTATACGGGGGGGGGGGGGACGAATGAGCGAGTGGTCGCGCGCGTGGGGTAGCGGGACCAAGGCTGCTCGCAAGGACTGACTGTGCATAGCCTGACCTTCCCCGTGGCCGTGGCGTTGGTTCCCGTGGCCACCGGGTAGCTAGTGGCCTGCACGAAAAGGAAGTCGTTGTCCAGAAGAGGCCAGGAGCCCTGGACGCGGCACGTGTGGAAGTGGTGGTGGAAGCTGCGGACGTGGGGGTCCCCGAAGGCGGCACAATGCAGAAAGCCCGGGGGGCGACCATACAGCCTAGAAAAGCGGCCTTCGTAGTCACAGGGGTCCGGAGCCCGGGGGCCCGAGGAAAGGGCGGGGCCAGCGCCGGGAGGGGCGGGGCCTTGCGGAGGGGGTGGGGCTGTGGGGCCCTGGCGGGAGCAGTTGTGCTGGATCATTAAGTCCTCTATGCCGTGCACCGCGGAATGGAAGGCCAGGTCCCCTCGGCAGGTCCGCGCCGTCCGGCGGGTGCAGAGCGCGTAGGAGCGCAGGGCGCGACAGAGGCCGCCGGAGCTCGCTCCCGGACCCCGGACGCCACCTCCCCGGGTCCCTCCAGGTCCCCCACCTCGCAGGTTCAACGTGGATGACACATACTCGGCGTTGCAGCGGAGGATTTTGCATTGAGAATGAGCTGGTAGGGGGAGAGGGACATTGGAGGGGGAGAAGGAAAGGAAAAAGGTCGGGGGACAGATGGAGAGCGGAGGCTGTTATTGTCAGAAAGGCCCAGGCTCCCATTGCCGCTGTAACCCTCCACATCCCACCAGCCAGTTGAGGACCACCTCTCAGCGTGGGCCAGTCAGTCGCCAACCCCCCTGAGGGCCTGGAACAATCCTTGCAGTTCCCGAGTCCTCCCGAAACCCCCCTCAGCCGCTACTGCCACTCCGCCTGTCAGGGTCCCTCCCTCCCCCTTCCCCTCCATCTTCCCCTCCCCCCCACTTCTTCTAGGTCTGCAATCAACCGGCGGTAGCTTTGGTTTTGGATAGGAATGGCTGGGATCCCTCTGGCCTTTACTGCGTTCCCCTTTCCCCTGCCTCCTCAGCCCTGACTCTCCCCTTACCATGTCCACAGAAGAGCAGCAGAAGAGTGAGGGTGCTTAGTGAGCTGCCACGGGGGGACCAAGCACTTGGGCAATGGCTCGGCTCCCTCATCCCTATGGCAGTCAGGTCCCCCCTGGTCCCCAGGCCTCTTCCCACTGCTGGCTGGACCCCCTGGAAGGGACCGCAGTCAGAGAAAAATCTGGTTGGGGGCTGGAGTGAGAGGAGCCAAAGTCTTGAAGGAGAAGGGTTATAGGGGATCTAGGGAGGTCAGAGAAATGAAGGGAGGTAGGAATGAGAGGAGAGAAGCGGGAATTTAGGACTAGGAGAACCCTTCTGGCCCTGTCTGCCTCCCATGTCACCCCAGGGCCCTTGTGCAACACCCCTAGGTGGAGGGAGGATGGGCGGGTTTTGGGGGGAAGAGCAGAGTCCACTGCACTGACCCATACTGAGCTGACCAAACAGACATGGGGTCAAAAAGCAAATGACCAAGGGGACTGAGCTGCTCCTCTGTTATCCCAGTCGGCTCCTCCGTGGGAATACAACCTGGGACATTTCAGAAGCACAACTCATTTGCTCTTGGGTCTGCTAAAGACCCAGATGACTTGCCGATCTCGCCCACCTGGATGAGGTGAATGGAAAAGAGGGGATAAAGCCAGGAATGTCCAATACCTAATTTGAGCCCAGCATGCAGATCAATTTCTTTTGGAACCTAGTATTATGCTTTCTCCACTGAATAACAACTGCAAAGCAAGTGTACGGATCAGTCTCTTTATTCTAATATTTTCCTGATATCCCCTTTATAACTTCTATCTCTAACTTCTTCAGCTCTATAACTATAAAATTATCAACCCCACTCCTTATGCATACAATACCACTCTTTTCCACCTGGAGAGCCTAGGACTAAAATGGGGGTCGGGGTAAAGGGGAAGGTAGGTTGAAGTCTTGCAGGTGAAACAGACAGGAAAGGCACCCATATTGTAAAGGGAGATCTGCAGCTGAAAGTTGCCTTTCTTAGCTACAATTTAGAAGCTCTTCGAGTATGACTGGAGGTGGGAGATGGGACAAGGGTGAAGGGGTACCAGTGACCAAATGACTGAATCTATATTTAGCTTGGCAGAGAGAACCACAAAAGTAGAGACTTAGAGAACACTCCCTAACCCCTAGGAAAAAGTCTGATACGAGGATGGAAGAGGAGAATTTTGTCTGAGACCCTGATGAAGAGTGGTGAGAGAGACCCTTAACTTTTCTCCTAGGGAAACATCCCTTTTAGCCAAATCATTCTACCAGACAATTTCTCCTCCTCCTCCTATTGGCACAGAGAACTTCTTGCTTTAGGAGATATCCCATGTAGTCAGCATGTCGACATGCAGTTCTCATGTCAGCAGGAGGAGAGCAGAACTACCCGCCTATGTAGCTTACAGTGCAGCTTCTTAAACTGTGATTTTCAACCCTATATGGAAACTTGTAACTGAATGTGGGGGTTGTGAAATTGTGTTTTATTATCAGTAAATGTTTGACTTGGATGCCTATCTTATGTACCTATATACATGGGGTTGCCTAAAAATTTCTCAGACAAAAAGGAATCACAAGTGGAAAAAAAATAAGAACCCCTGGCCTAGAGAGGAACTGAGAGTGGTGTCCATGTTTCCCACCATAAAAATGTCATAAAAAAATGCAAACTCCAATCCTAACCCCAAAATCTTTTAAAAGAAGCTTTAACTTTGTGCTGACTTACCTCTGTGTCTAGAGGTCAAGTGTCAGTCTGATATCCAGTTTTCCATCCAGTGTTGCCTACTATCCGTCAGCTTTATCCAAGGGTCCCATGTCTCTTTTTCCATGTCCCTTTTCTCTCAGCTCCAGTCCTGAGCCCAGCTACCCTCTGAGGCCAAGGAGCTGGGAAAGATTTGAGGGGTGAGGAGTGACTCTATAACCAAAGGGATAGACAGCTGGGGATGGGGGAGAGAGGCTGAGTTGAGGTGGAAGGAGGCCTGACCACTGAGTTGAGAGTTTTAAAAATAGCCAGGACCATAATTCTGGGGGGAGGGAGGGAGCAGGGGAGCAGAAAGAGACTTGTATGTTTGTGTGTGTATTTGTGTGAATGTTTGTGTGTGCTTATGCATATAGAGAGATCAGGATAGTGGCCATGACTGGGAAAGAGGTCAGATATCCAGTTCCATCCTATATGAAATCCCAGAACTGCTTATCCAGGCAGTCCTTAGGGATTGCTGAAGCGTAGGGTCCTGCCCTTGAGGAATTGGGGCAAGTATTTGGATGTGTTCCCACTTCCTAGGCCCTTTGGATATTGCTACCTACTCTCTACAGATGCCATTTGGGGGTGGAAAGCAGCTATGATTAAATAAAACTACAATAGGAGATAAATCCCTCCCTAAAATTCCTGAACCTCCCCCCCCCTTATCAAAGTAGGGCCAAAGAAACCAGCTGCCCAGAGAAATCTGAGCCTGGAGTTGGTGAGAAGCTGGGGCTGTTAAAATATATTTTCCCCACCCTAGATCCACATTTAGCTCTGGATTGTGCAGCTGCTGTCTGCTCTCTCTCCCTCCCCACTTTCCATCCTACTCTTTTCCTTGTTATTCACCTTCCCCCATCCCCAATGAAACAGAATAGAGTCCAACTGAATTGCTAAGGGAAGGTACTAGAAAATGTGAGTGTGTAAGACAGTGGAATTTCTCTCCCTCCTTCTACCATCAAATGACACATAAAAATCATTATAGTGTTACCAAAAAAAGTAAAATTTTTTCCTTCTAAGACAAAAATATTGTATCATAGGTCATAAATTTAGAAGTGAAGGAAACATTACAAATCATGTAGTTTTCTTGCCTCAGTTTACAGGTGAAGAAAAAAAGCCAGAGATCTCTTTAAAGTAAAATGGTATATAGCTAATAAAATGGCAAAGCTCTACTTCATAAAACATTCCATCTACTTAATTAAAAGGAATTAAGAATAAAAGAATGCATTCAGTAGGAAAAAAATATTACTTATTTTGGTGACTAACAATTAATGAGAGAAGAGGAAAAAGGAAAATAAATTGGGTAGAAAACAAAGATTAAAAAAAAAAAAGATAATTTCATGGAATAGCAGCTCCATCTCATGGCCTTTTGTTATATTGCAGGTCAATACTTTTAATGTCATGTTTTCAGATCCATAGACCATACATAACATGTCTTTATATTTCTCCTGTTTAGGTCAGAGATGCACAACTCTTAACATAGCCGATTGGGCTAGGCTTGATGGTGAATATCTATAATCCCTGATATTGGGCATGCTGAGGCTTGTGGATCCCTCAAGGTTGTGATTTCTGAAGAGTAGGAGATTAAATTTATTGGATAAATGCACCTATAACAGTAAACAATTCTTTTAAACCACAATGACTATTATAAATTTTTTCATCCTTCACTCTTGTCTTATTCTTTTTTTAAAATTAATTTTATAATTATAACATTTTTTACAACATTATCTCTTGCACTCCCTTCTGTTGGGATACCTTGTTTTGTTTTTTGTTTTTTTTTTGGAGGCTGGGGTTAAGTGACTTGCCCAGGGTCACACAGCTAGGAAGTGTTAAGTGTCTGAGACCAGATTTGAACTCGGGTACCCCTGAATTCAAGGCTGGTGCTCTATCCACTGCGCCACCTAGCTGCCCCCCAGTCTTGTCTTATTCTTAACCCTGAAATTGAATGCATTTGTCAAGAGTTCTCTCTTATCTCTTCCCCAGTTTACATTACTGAGATGTCTTCTTTAGCTATCTTCACCTTCATTTCATTCTTGTGTCATATGAAGAAATGGACCTTCTCCTTGTCAAAGCCAATGCACCTATTTGTACCATTGTTTGAATTTCCATTCCATCTTCTTCAGCAAATTGTCCCCTTTCTCATTCTTACACTAATTTTTAGGGCTTTTTTTTCTTTCTATCTGTCAGCTGCTTTTCTGATGCCTATAATATACTCATGGGTATTCCCATCCTTTTTTTTTAAATTAAAGCTTTTTATTTTTCAAAACATATGCATGGATAATTCTGCAACATTAGTCCTTGCAAAACCTTGTGTTCCAGTTTTTCCCCCCTTCTCCCATCTTCCTCCCCTGGATGGCAAGTAGTCTAATATATGTTAAATATGGTAGAAATATATGTTAAATCCAATATATGCATAAATATTTATACAATTATCTTGCTGTATAAGAAAAATAAAATAAAACCAGAAAAGAAAATGAAAAAGAAAATAAAATTCAAGCAAACAAAACAAAAAGAGTGAGAATTCTATGTTGTGAACCACATTCAGTTCCCACAGTCCTCTTTCTGGGTGTAGATGGCTCTTTTGATCACAAGACCATTGGAACTTCTCTAAATCATCTCATTGTTAGAAAGAGCCACATCCATCAGAATTGATCTTAGTATAATCTTCTTGTTGCCGTGTATAATAGGCTCCTAGTTCTGCTCATTTCATATAGCATATAGCATCAGTTCATGTAAGTCTCTTCAGGCCTTTCTGAAATCATCCTGCTGATAATTTCTTATAGAACAATAATATTCCATAACATTCATAGACCATAACTTATTCAGCCATTCTCCAATTGATGAGCATTTATTCATTTTCCAGTTTCTAACCACTACAAAAAGGGCTGCCACAACATTCTTGCACATGTGGGTCCCTTTTCCTCCTTTAAGATCTCTTTGGGATATAAGCCCAGTAGAAACATTGCTGGGTCAAAGGGTATGCACAGTTTGAACTTTTTGAGCATAGTTCCAAATTGCTCTCCAGAATGGTTGGATCAGTTCATAACTCCACTAACAATGTATAGATGTCCCAGTTTTCCCACATCCCCTCCAACATTCATTATCTTTCCTGTCATCTTAGCTAATCTGAGAGTTGTCACCCCCATCTTAAAAAAGCTTTTAGATATTCCACCATAAGCCCCAGATATTACCCTATATCTCTTTTTCCTCTTTTCACTAAACTTCTTGAGAAAGTCAAATAATAGGTGTTTCTACTTCTATAGATGAGAGAGTATCCAAGAGAAAAAGGTTTTCAATATCCTTGAACGCTGCAGAAAATTCAAAAAGGATGAAGACTAAGGAAAGACCATTGGATCTGGCAATTAAGAGGTCACTGGTAATGTTGAAACGTTTCAAGTGAATGATAGTTAGAAACCAGATTATAAGGAATTGAAATTTAGGTTAGAGGAGAGAATGTGGAAGCAGTGAATATAAGCAGGCATTTAGGAGTTTGGTTGGGAAAAGAAGAGGTATAGAATGATAGCTTAGAGTGGTTGGTAGGGTTAAATGAAAATTTGTCAAGATCAGGGAGACTTAAAGATATTTTTAGACAGTGAGAAGGAAGAAGTAGCAAGGGATAGACTGGAAAATTGGAGAGAGAGGGGATGATTGTAGAGATAATCTATGAGAACACATGGGAAGGAATGGCATCAAGAATACAAGTAGAGGGATTGGCCTTGGTAAAAAAAAAAGATGTCACCTTTTATCAGAGACTAAAGGAGAAGGGAAAGGGGGCTGTGGTCAAGGGGCTTCAAGAGCTCAAGTAGGGGAGAAGAAGGAACTAATGTCAAGTTGCATCCATTTTCTCAATAAAAGATGAGATGAAGTCCTTTCCATAGTATGCTACCTGCAGCTCCAGCCTCCCCCTGCCTCCTCCTGGAATTTGAATTGAAACATCTATGACCCTATGATTAGCTTTTACTTTACCTAGTCTTATTTTCAGGCCTAGCATGCCTCTTTTTGAAAATTAAATTTATGTGGTATTTTATTTTTCCCCAGTTATAGATAAGAACAATTTTAACATATTTTTAAAGCTTTGAGTTCCAAATTCTCTCCCTTCTTCCCTCCTCAATCCCCCTCATTGAAGAGCAAGAATTTTGAGGTTAAACATATGCAAAACATTTCCATAATAGTTATGTAATGAAAGAAAACATAGACCAAAAAAAGCCTAAACAAAATCTCAAGAACAATAAAGTAAAAAATGTATGTTTCAATCTGTATTCAGATGCCATCAGTTCTTTCTCTGAGTATGGATAGCATTTTTCATCCTAAATCCTTCAGAATTGTCTTGGATCATTGGGTTGCTAAGAAGAACTGTCATTGACTAATATACCAATTTTGGGTTATCTCTGTCCTATGCTTTGCTACATGTTCTCCTAACCTATTCTCCATCATTAGCTATAGATTATAACCTCTTTGAAGGCAGTAATTGTCTTGCTTGTCCTTGATTTTCTTCCCCCCCCCCCTTATTTGTTTGTTTATTATAGCTTTTTATTTGCAAGATATATGCATGGGTAATTTTTCAACATTGACCCTTGCAAAACCTTCTTTTCCAACTTTTCCCCTGCTTCCTCCCACCCCCTCCCTTTTATAGCCGGTAGACCAATACATGTTAAATATATTAAAATATATGTTAAATACAATATATGTATATATGTCCATACAGTTATTTTGCTGCACAAGAAAAATCGGACTTAGAAATAAGGTAAAAATAACCTGAGAAGGAAATAAAAAATGCAAGCAGACAAAAACAGAGGTAATAGAAATGCTATGTTGTGGTTCACACTCATCTCCCAGAGTTCTTTCGCCGGGTGTAGCTGGTTCAGTTCATTATTGCTCTATTGGAACTGATTTGGTTCATCTCATTGTTGAAGAGGCCACGTCCATCAGAATACATCCTCATACAGTATTGTTGTTGAAGTGTATAATGATCTCCTGGTCCTGCTCATTTCACTCAGCTTGTCCTTGATTTTCAATGAAACCTTTGATACCATGGGGTGATATCTTTAGGTGATGTCTTTACTTCTGTGTGAATTGGATTTAAATGAGGCAGAGTCACACAAAGTCTTTAGTCTCACTCTCTCTTCCAGCGTCTTTGAAGCTTGGTGGAAATACAAAGTCAGGAGGTCCTTGATGGCCAGGTTGCAGTGGCTGGCTGGCACCTTAGCAACTCTGATGTCTGGTCAACCTAGGAGTGCTCCACAGGACTCTATGGAGCACTTCTGAGAGGACTAGCACCTAAGGTGGGAGGGCTTGCTTTTCCTTTTCAGGGTTGCTTATCCTCCTTTGGTGTCCACCTGCCACCACATTTCACCCGAGACCCCAAGAAGATATAGCACGGCCATTGGCCACTCCCTGCAAAAACCCCATAATCATATAAGCCAAACCAGGCTGAGGGTAACCAACAAGCCTCAAATCTGTTGGTAGTTTAGGGGGATGTCCACCTTGTGCATGAGATTTTCCTCCAGTGCAGTGGAATAAGCTTGTATTAGCACAGAGCCTGGCACATGGCAAGCACTTAATAGATGGTTGTTTATTCTTTCATTTTGCTGAGATAATTGGAAAAATATGTATTGTAAGGGCTTTGGAGAGTGGGCAACAGCCATTTTTTTATGGATTAGGAAAAGTCTTGAACTCTGGGGATCTTGTTTAGTTTCCACCAATATATGGCCACTACCCTGATTCAGGTCCTTATCACTCTTCCCTGGAATCTCTTCATTAGCCTTTGTTCCTCCATTGTCATCTTCAGAATGGCTAAATTGGTGTCCTAAAGCACAGGTCCGTCCACGCCCTTCAAGAGCTAAAGAAGTTCTAGTGGCTTTTAGTGACCTCCAGGATAGCCTACAAAGTCCTTTGTTGCCCGTTTAAAGTCCATCAGACTGTAACTCCAGTCTGTCTTTGCCGTCCCTGCCACCTGGTCCAATCTCTGGCTTCCTTGAAGGTTTTGCTCAAATGCCATTTCTAATGCTCTATCCACTGCACCAACTAGCATCACCGTACCCTCCCCCCAAGCATACATTTTTTAACATGACCAATGTGAGAATTTGTTTTGATAGATTATGCATACTTGTTATTAGGCTTTATCTTGCCTTTTCATTGTTTGAGTGAATAGTGGGATAAAAATATATTGTACTAATAAATTTAAAAAGAAAAAAATGACCTTCAGGAATTTTTAATGCATTTTCATTATATATGAAATCACTAACTATATGAATAATGGCGGAAAGGGCTTATTCTGCTGGTCAACTTTAGATGATCTGAACTGTACTGAAACTTAGACAAATGAAATGGAAAGATGTCCACCTGCATTGTCACACCTGAATCCTTTCCATTCTTGGGAATTTAAGGGGAATTTAATCTTTTGATCAGTTTTTCACTTTGGGGGTCATGGGAAGAGCATGATTGATTGAAGACAAAGCCACATCTCCACCATGAAAGAAATAGCCCAAAGAGAGTAAAAGTGACTAACTACAGGGAGAGAGAACCCAACACAAGAATGGCCAGAGACATTGTCTTGGATGGCTACCTAACTTTTCATGTCTTCAACAAGACAGAAGAAAGAATAGCTCCTCTCTCCGAGACTCCAAAGCCGGCAGGTTGGAGGAGAGAAAAGTGACTTCTGGCGCTTGATTCTCCTTAGGACTGCCGGCAGATTCCAGTTTGTGTCTAGTGGAATGTGGATGGCGCAGAAAGTGAGAGATGGTGGAGAAACCAGCAACTAAAAAAGGACTCCAGAAAAATCGCAGCATCTCAGAGTAAAAAAGGATCTCGGGCCTGAAGATCTCCAGTGAGAGTAACGAACTACTTCCCGAGGCAGTCCATTCCTTTTTTAAACAACTAAATGTTGGGGACTTTTTCTTTATACCAAGCTGGAAGCTGCCCCACCCTCATTGTTACTGTACTTCTGCGTTAAGCACAACAAGTCCAATCTCTTCCACTTGAAAACCTTTTAAACCCTTGAAGACTGGTGTTGCTCTTTCAAGTCTCTTCTCAAGGTTAAGCATCCCCTCAGTTCCTTCAAATGATCCTTAGGTAGAATCTTCATGACCCAGCGGGATACTGGCTGCCATTGGGAGCCTTCAACTCTGAGTGCACATGGATCAAGTTCATATTCTGAGGAGGGGGATCCAGACCCAAAAGAAGCGAATCAGATTTTGTTTCCTGAAGCCCCCAAGCAGAACCCAAGATTGAAACTCGGTCCCTAAGCAAACACTGGTATTTTTTGTTTATAGTTTTGGCTGCCATTTACAAATGGCCACTAGGGGGAGACCATCCTCTCCGGGGAAATCTGAGGAAGAAGCTCTCACTTTGTTGATGGAGGAGAAGACAAGTTGTCTCTAATTGTCTCTTCTGATTTGAAATTTTGCGATTAATTGGGAATTTACTGAATATCTTGTCTGACTTAACCTTCCACTAGTGAATCAAATATCCGTCTATAGCCGGGGTGTAGAATAAAGTACACCAGAAAGCAGGCCGGCGCTCCTTGTTCATTTTAACTCCTCGGGAATGTTTCTCATCCCTGCCCCAGGCTGGAAATTTCATTTTAGCCCCTTCACCTGCATAAACATGTTGGATGGGACCCTGACCTGGCGTGCTTCTTCCTCCGAACTCAGCTCAACTTATAAAAATATTTTTAACTGATTAAAAACTGTTAAGTACTTAATATTTACATGAGAAATGATGATGTCGTTGGTAGAATGATTGATATCCCCTTATTATCTAGGTAGAAGCAATGAGCTTGAAAGGTGAGAAATACCTGCAAAGTACAGCTGGTGTCTTCATATCACGGGAAATTTCCTATTATGAATTTTATTTACATAATTGGCCACCAATTAACATTTTTTAAAGCACCTCCTGAGTGCCAGGCACTGCGCTCAACCTAAAGAAAGGAAAACAATAGCCCCGATCTCAAGGACCTCATGGTTTCACGGGCACAGGGAATCAACATCCATACTACTAGAGCACACCTGTCTTGGGCTCAATGTTTCTAGGGTGTAATTTAGCTTGAGTTGGTGGGGGAAGTGCTGGGTCCCGCCGCACTTTCTCAGAAGTGATCACTGGCGGGGCTGCGTCACACACACTTGGCAGAATGGGACACAGGGTTTGGGAGTGCATCTTATTTTCAGTGAAGGTAAAATGCCATAAAGTGCTCCCTGCTTTAAGGAGTAACCTCATGGGAGACGACGATGCATCATGGAGTCTTGTTTTAGATGGTTTTCAGTATGCTCTTGAGTCTCTTCGTTCTAAAAAAATTTTTTTTTAATTTTTTTTTTTTTTTTTTTTTTTTTTTTTTATGGTGGAAGAAATAAACTTCTCTATTCTTGATCTATTTTGTACATCGAGTTCCCTTCCAGAAGGGATTCTGTCGGTCTCTTTTGGAAGGGTGCTGGAGATGAGCCAGAACTAGAGATTTTCCCCGGGGACTGGAAAGAAAGGAAGGTCCAAGGGCTGTTCTGCCCCACGACAGCGTCACTCTTTCGGACTCGGGAAGGAACTCGGATTTCTAGCTCTAAGGAGGCGGCCAGGGAAGGAGCAGATGGGCTGAGGAAATGCAAAGCAAATGCCTACCCCTGCCGCTTCACGGCTCAGGGTCACCAAGAACCCATTTTCTCCGGTCACGTCCAGCCAAGAGTTTCTCCCCGTCTCTCTCTAGGCCACCCAAGCCGTGCCCGGCTCCTTTCTGGAGACCCGGCAGCCCGAGTAGTTCTGGGGAGCGCCTGGAGTCACCGGACAGGGCAGGGAGTTTCTTCGCGTTTTCTCTTTTAGTCCCGGAGCTCTAGAAAGGAGAGATCTCGACCGGAGGGCGCCGAGGCTGGAGCAAAAATTGTGCTTTGGTGACGGAGTCGAAAAAGGCAGATCTAATAGTGAGGCGAGGTACTGCTGTGTCCACGCTACAGTATGATATCAGAAGGCGAGTCGTCGTCCTCCCTGGTGGTCTAGTGGTTAGGATTCGGCGCTCTCACCGCCGCGGCCCGGGTTCGATTCCCGGTCAGGGAAGTTGCTTTTTAAGTAACTTCAAGCCCGCCCGGGTTTTCTGCTACGCGCAGAGCACGGAAGACCCGCCACAAAGTTTCCCAAGTGTCCGGCCCAGCTTCAGTGAAGTCTGCCCGAGGGGATGGCGGAAAATTGGTCCCAATTTCCGACGAGGGCCCGACTCCCACCTTAGTACGCCCTTCCCCGACTATTTTCCGTTCTTTCTGGAGTTAGGAACGCCAGAGAAGCCCGAGAAAGAGGACGCTAGAGTAAACTGAAGGAACGATTGCACATGGGATAGTAATCTCACCCCGCCGGAACTGGAGCACGGAAGCCGCGGGCAACGCATTCACTTTGCATTTCTGCAGCTCTGCCTTCCTTCCCGGGTCGGTTCCTTGGAACGCAGTTACATCCTTTGAGCCTTCTTCCTCTTTCTTCCCAGAGTCCCTCGGAACAATCTCTTTAGGTTGGTCTCATCTCCAGCACCCTCCCAAAGTGACAGGCAGAATCCCTTCTAGAAGGGTTATGCAATGTACAAAGTAGATCGTGCATCGGGCAGTTGTTTATTTCTTCTGCCACGGAAAGAGTGAGCCATGAGGAGGTGACTTAGGCTGATGGAATAGTGGGCTTCAGGACTGCATCTCCCAGTTCCTCTAGGCACGGGTAAGAGAGGACAGTCCACACCGAGCCTCGATGCGAAGCAGCCGCCACGGCTTCTCTGTTGTCTCTAGTCAAACACAAACTTCTCGGCTTGACGTTCACCCCTAACAGTGGGCGCCCTCTCACCCTCCCTCCGGTTACCCCAGCTCGGCTCCCCCACCCCTGCGGCGCTTTCCGCTTCGGCGCCTTGCGTTGTACTCTCGGAACCTCCCTCCGTGGAGATCCCGCGCGGATCCCCTAGAGGTTAGCGCGGTTTCCTCGTCAAATAAACCTGTATGGATTTAACAGTCACAAGTGATGTCCACTACTTAGATTCTAGCTAGCTATGTAAGCGTGAAGGCTGGGCTGGGTTTTGTTTTGTCCTGTTTTTTGTCCTTCCGTCCCAGCACACGGGAGTACCTAACGACAGTCACTGAAGGATTAACTGGGGGCTAGACAAGATGCTGGGAGCACTGACTTTACAAAGTGAGGCAAAACTATTGCCATCTTCAAGCAGCACTCATTTTTAAACTCAAGTTCTATTTTATTTTTTAACTAACAAGACTTTATTTTCTCCCCTGTCCACTTCCACTGGGAAAAATAGAAAGAAAAAATATTCAATCAAGGCTTAAGCCTTTATTATAGGCCAGATATGATGCTGTAAGCGCTAATGTTACAAAGTAAGGCAAAACTTGCCATCTTCAAGCAGCACTCATTTTTAAAATTAAGTTTTATTTGTTTGTTTGTTTGTTTGTTTTTAACAAGACCTTATTTTCTCCTATCCACCTCCACTGGGGGGGGGGGGGAACAGAAAGGGGAAAAACAAACAAACAAAAAATGAACTTTTGTAATATGTAAAACAAGTAAACAAATTCTTACATTGGCTTATGTTCTAAAATGTCCATCTTCCACCTATTTAGTCTTTCACCTGTCTTTCTTCCCTTGAGAATTTCCTGTTAATATTTTTTAACTATCATTTGGGAAATGGCTCTTTAAAGGAAAGTGAACTAGTTCCATGTATCTTAGAAATGAGACTTTTATTAAGAAACTTTCAGTGGAGATTGTTTCTCAAAAGGTTTTTTAGTGCAGAGTGTCTAGTATCAGCTTGGTCAAAAGAGAAGGGAAAATATTTCTTTTGCTCTTACTGAAGTCTATAAATATTAAACATAATTCACTTCCATGAAAGAAAGGGCAAAACAGAGGGAAGGGACAAAAGTAAACTCTGAGACCAAAAAATGCTCAAGTTTTTGGCAAAGAGGGAGGAAAAATTTCAAAAAACATTTTTTAAAGATTAAGAAAGAGAGATTTTATCAGAGTTAATAGAGAGCCACTGGAAGTTATTGAGTAAGGGAGAGTAATATGATCAGATCCAAACTTAGGAAAATTACTTTTTAACAACTTTGTGAAGGACAGATTGGGAAAGGGGGACCCTTGATGCAGGAAGATCAGTTAGAAGACTATATAACACTAGTCCAGGTGAGAGGTTAGAAGGGTTTAATTGGGCTGCTGGTAGTGTGAACAGAAAGAAGGGAACAGATGGAATAGATATGGAGGCAGATTTAGCAATTGATTAGATAGATAGATTTGAGAGAGTAATGGAGGGCACATGTGCCCTCCACAGTGATAGGGGAAGTTTGGAAGAAAGATGTGTTTGAATGGAAAGCTAATAAAATCAATTCTGTGGTCTGTCACAAATCCATCCATACCTAACTTACCTTGTACCATTCACTCTTCTTGTTCTTGTTCTTGTTCTTCTTCTTTTAATATTTATTTACTTTGATTAAACCTCTTAATTTTCAAAACATGTGCATAATTTTCAACATTCACCTTTGCAAACTTTGCATTCCAAAATTTCCCCTTTCCCTCTGGATTACTTGACATCCAATATATGTTAAATATGTGCAATTCTTCTATACATGTTTCTACAATTATGCTGCAAAAGAAAAATCAGATAGAATAGGAAAAATATGAGAAAACAAAATGCAAACAAACAACTCAAAAAAGGTGAAAATACTATGTTGTAATCCACACTCAGTCCTCACAATCCTTTCTCTGGGTGCAGATGACTCTCTCTTCATCACAAGACCATTGGAACTGGCTTGATTCACCTCAATGCTGAAAAGAGCCATATATATCAGAATTGATAATTGTATATTCTTGCTGTTGCTGTGAATGATGTTCTCCTAGTTCTACTTTTTCAGTTAGTATCATCTCCAGGCCTCTCTGAAATCATCCTGCTGATCATTTCTTACAGAACAGTAATATTCCATGACATTCATAGATCACAACTTATTCAGCCATTCTCCAACTGATGGGCATCCATTCAGTTTCCAGTTTCTTGACACTATAAAAGGGCTTCCCCAAATATTTTTGCACACATAGGCCTTTTTCCTTTTTTTAAAATAATCTCTTTGGGATACAGTCTCAATAAAGACACTGCTGGATCAAAGAATCTGCACAGTTTGAGAACTCTTTGGGCATATTTTCAATCTGCTCTCCAGAGTAGTTGGATCAGTTCACAACTCTACTAACAATGTATTAATCTCAGTTTTCCCATATCTCCAACATTTATCATTATCTTTTCCTGTCATCTTAGCCAATCTGAAAGGTGGGTGGGTAGTGGTACCTCAGAATTGTTTAATTTTGGGGGAAAAGAGGGGGAAATTTGGAACAAAGTTTTGCAATGGTCACTGTTGAAAAATACCCATGCATATGTTTTGTAAATAAAAAGCTTTATTAAAATTTTAAAAAAGAATTGTCTTAATTTGCATTTCTCTGAGTAATGATTTAGAAAAAAATTTTTTATATGGCTATAAATGTGTACTACTCATTCGATCCCACCCAAAATGAAAAGGAAGATATTGGGCTCTTGATCCCTGATCATTGCTGTCCTATAAGGGATATCTGGCACAGACACAAAGTGGGGAGGCAGGGCATGGGTATGCTGGACTATGTACATATATGTATATGCAATTTTCCTAATAACACTTAAGATGTTACTTCTGCTGGTGCTTGGTCCTGGCTAGATAACAAATGTCCTGAAAGGTCTGTGTCTGACAAAGAAGCGAGTAGGAGGAAAGGGGGAAGGAATTGGTAGTTTGAATGGAGGGATGGGAATAATGGGGGGGGGGAATATGTTTGGGTTGACAAGTAGTTGTAGACAAACTGTACTGATCTGCGGAAAGTGTAATATGACCCCAATTTCTACTTCCTGGCTAATTACACAATTTGTGAGATCAGATCATGGCCCCTAGGCATCCTGACTCCCCAGTGACTTAACCTCCAAATGAGGTATCTGAGGCCAGATCAAAACAGACCTCCCTGATATCTTAAGTACTCTTCAAGAACAATGAATTGATATTATTCGGTAAGAAATGACCAACAGGATGATTTCAGAAAGTCCTGGAGAGACTTACATGAAGTTATACTAAGTGAAATGAGCAGAACCAGGAGAGTATTATACTCTGCAATAAGATTATATAATGATCGATTCTGATGGACGCGGCTCTCTTCAACAAAAGGATGATTCAAACCAGTCCACTTGGTCAGTGATGAAGAGAGCCATCTATATTCAGAGAGAGAACCGTAGGAACAGAGTGTGGACATAGAATTCTCACTCTCTCTGTTATGTGCTTGCATTTTGTTTTCTTTCTCAGTTTTTCTTTTCCTTCCTTCTTGATCTGATTTTTCGTTTTCAGCAAGATAACTGTATAAATATGTGTACATATATTGGATTTAACATGTATTTCAACATATTTAACATGCCAGCTAGGAGAGGAGGTGGGGGGAAGGAGGGGAAAATTTGGAACAAAAGGTTTTGCAAGGGTTAATGTTGGAAAAATTACCCATGCATATGCTTTGTAAATTAAAAATAAAAATAAAAAAAAAGAAAATGTAATTAAAAAAACAAAACAAAACGAAACGAAACAAAAAACCAATGAGTTGAATTTAATTGAGGGAGAGCTGTGCAGTCAGCAACCTCACTTTCTCTCTAGAATCATCTGGTGGCCAGACATAGGTTAGTTTCTTGAAGTGGGAGATATTAGTCTCTTTAAGCTAAGGTCTTTAACAGGTTTCAGTTTGATTGGAGCAACCATTCCGTGATTAAGCAGAGGTAAGAAAGATTGTTGTTGGTTGTTCTTCTAAGAAGGCCATGCCATCTGGGAGGTGATGCTATGACATGCAAGTGAATTGAATTTGAGTGAAGGAGAGTTGTGCAAGATCGTCTGCCTCATTTTCTCTTCCAGTCATCTGGGTCCAGTGGCAAGATACAGATCAACTGAAGGTAGCCCTGGATGAAATAGGAGACTTTGGCCTTTTTCAGCTAAGGTTTCAACAGGTTTCAGTTTGACTGAGGCTGAACCTATTTAGTGATTAAAGTTAGGTAGCAACAGAGGCAAAGAATCTCCTCTTCCACCTAGTCCAAAAAACAAACAAACAAACAAACAAACAAAAAAATCCAAATAAATAAATAAATGAATGAATCTGGGAGGGGAAGACCCTCAGGGTTTCTAGCTCAAGTAGAAATGACTTCTGTTTTTTTTTTTTCCCCCTGAAATAAACATTTTATTGAAATGTCTTCTTCCAATTTTAAATTGTGACCATTTCTCCATTGTAACACCAACAGATTTCTAATTTAGAAATCTTACATATCAGAGAACAAATAATTAGAAGGAAATCCCAATTTCCTGACTTTTAAAGTGATGCCAGAGTATTTACTAAGAATCCTTGTTAAAGATTAGTGGTTTTTTCTATACAATACCAATGAAAGAAGAAAAAAAAAAAAGAAGCAATGTTTGAAAATAATGCAAAAATGACAGTAAATGTTAATGGCCTGATCACAAAAATTGTCCTTCAAACTAGTTTGTAGCAAATGACTTATGACTTCTGTTTACGTTCAGTCTAAGTCAACCAGGACCCAAACAATGACCAAGTAAGACTTGGCCTTGGACCAATTAAAATCAGATTGGTTTTGGTTTGAGGCCTGATCCTTAAAGAAATAAATCTAGCCAGTAAACCCCAAGATATCTTGGGAGAGTTCAGAGGTGCAAAAGCATGTTTAATATTTGCAAATGTTAGTTACTTAAGAAAAGCAATGAGACTGTGTGAAGTGTGATCATTCTTTCCCTTGGGTCTCTTCATTCAATTGGAGCAAAAGCTCTTTGTTACACAGACTGTGATCTTACACATGGAAAGTGAGATTGAATATGAAGTCGGGTCTTCCTCAGTGTTTCTATTTCAGAGTTTCTGTGTGATCTCCAGTAGGTCATTTAACCTGTACGAAAGAAATGAGCCTTTTTTACCTAGTCAAAAAAAAAAAAAAAAAAAAAGTCTTTGGAAAAGGAGTGCACCAGAGAATGGAAATCAATTCTGATTGGTTAACAATCAATGAGGGGGTGCCCAAGGAGGTGGATGGAAAGCCTTCAGCTCCACCTGCTGAGAGCCAGAAGAGGTTCAGTTGCCCCCAGTAGTCTGGACGAAGGCATCCTTCTCTACGTGGTCCATTAAGCTCTGAAGTAAAGAGGACCTGAATGGGGGCAAGGAGGCAAGGTGGGGAAATCTCTCCATGCAC